>NW_027104421.1:0-641423 GCF_902728285.1 Clytia hemisphaerica | reverse complement strand
AACAGTGGACTAGGTTGGATTGTTTAACAGTGGACTAGGTTGGATTGTTTAACAGTGGACTAGGTTGGATTGTTAAACAGTGGACCAGACATGACTATAGGTTGGATTGTTAAACAGTGGACTAGGTTGGATTGTTAAACAGTGGACCGGACATGACTATAGGTTGGATTGTTAAACAGTGGACTAGGTTGGATTGTTTAACAGTGGACTAGGTTGGATTGTTAAACAGTGGACTAGGTTGGATTGTTAAACAGTGGACTAGGTTGGATTGTTTACAGTAACAGTGGACTAGGTTGGTTTATTGATTAACAGTGGACTAGGTTGGATTGTTAAACAGTGAACAGTGACAGGTTGGATTGTTTAACAGTGTACTAGGTTGATTTCTAACATATTAGGTTAAACGACATTAGGTTATATTCTTTAACAGTGCTCTCCACTACTAAAGAATCCAACCAGTGACCACGCTAACTGCACCTGATCCATTTTTTGTGTCCACGGGGTTGATTTGATGTTTGTCCAGGGGTATAACCCGTGTCCAGGGGGTTAAAAATCAAAATGTCCAGGGGTAATTCATGAAAAAAAAAAATATCCTCCACCCTACATGAACGGATTTTTTCTGGAAGAGCCCATTCTATCTGTAGCCGAGGAAGCTAAACATGAAAAGTGGATAAATTACTTCAAAAGCAAAGAACTTAATGCTGTCCACAGCGAGAAAAACTTTCTCTCCTACTTTCCGGAAAGAGTATATAAGTCACGCCGACTGAAATTTCAATTTGTAAACAACTTTAAACCCTAATCATTAATAAAAAGGTGTTTGCCCAAATTGATTACGCATAACATCTGCCAGAGCTGATAGCTAGCATATTCGGGAATGCGTTATTAACTTGATGTTCGGCTGTGTAATTTAAACAACTTTGGTCCGTTAGAAATTCTTTTTAGAGAGTAATCCGTTCGCTACAATCAGTGACAAAAAATACTTGGCACAAAAGGGAAATACACCGGGAAGTTTTGAGACCACAATCGATTTGTAAGTGCTCTAAAGTAGGTTGGAAGGGTAGAGTTTTAACGTCTAGACTTAACACTTAGGATCTGAGGATCCAAAAGTTCAAAAATGGTCCAGTAGGGCTTGAAATATAGCCTAGAATCCAATAAATCCCTCCCAGATCGAAAAAATCGATGAAATCAAGTTGAAGGCCCGAAATTGACATTCTCACTCGAACTTCAATTTTCGAAAATTGGTAAATTAGCCAATGTGTTATGGCACTGATTGTAGAGGAACGGTGCTACATTTTAAGCACCGGCTTTTATTTTATAGTTTGATTCTCTCATTTTATTGAGCACTTGAAAGTAACTACAGAATATGGCCCTAAAATATAGCTTAATTATTCATACCTACAGTTCTATTTTAAGGGCCCAGAACCAATTTTTCAATTTTACACAACTTAAATGGCAATTTCTGCATTTTAAAAAGATTAATGTATAACTTTTTTCATATGTCCTGTTAATCCTACCTTTTTGGAATTTAAAAATCGAAAAATTGAGATGAAAAAATTAGATGAAGAAGAAAACGAAGAGTTTTTCGAAGAAAAGTATTTCACCTTTCAAAGCCCTAATCTCGGTAAAAATCAAACATTTTGGATTTTTTTTTGGTTCAGGTGATGTATGTATCTATTTAGTAAGTATCTAAAAATACAATTTCGGAAAATTTTTGTAGAAGTATCTTTCCTTTAAAATCTCCAAAAAACCTCATTTTTCAATTCTCCACTAAATTTCCATACAAAAACAGCTATAACTTGGTATGTAGACAAATAGAAAATCTTTATGATATAATTACTTAAATTCATTTTTTCAAAAGCAATTTGTTCTTAAACATGTCAAAGAAGCGAAAACATAAGGTTTTATCTTCAAATTCTGAAATTGATTTTCCACTATGACCAGAGCCCTTAAGCGACAATTTTCCGATGGGTTGTCTCGATTAGTACTTCGTTTTTTTCAAGATAAAAAGGTTTTTACTTTCAAATAGCACAATTGGGTAAGATTATGCGGGCTACTTTAAGAAATTGAGCGAATGAAATAGCTATAAATCACATTTGACTGAGTCTAGCTCCCTGATTATTGAAGAAAGGTACTGAAAACTGGGTATAGAAAGGTTCCCATATCCAGTAGCTGCTAGAAAATCCAAGTGATGTTTTCTATGAATTTCGTCAGCGAAAACAAAAACAGCTTGAAGCTAATCTTCGTTTTAGGAAAATCATCATTACAAGATCTAAAAAATTTCAAATTTGAAATAAAAAGGAAACCTCAAAAATATTTCTCTTCCAATAGCAATAGAACTTGATAGTTTTTTATTGATGCGAATTGACAAAATATTTCTCTTCCAATAGCAATAGAACTTGATAGTTTTTTATTGATGCGAATTGACAAAAACAGTGTAATATGTTTACGCTTTTTTTTATGAGGACCTGTAATTTTGGCCAAGACCGGGCTGTTCTTAATTTTTTGAAATTTGCAGGCCTAAATGTTTTACAATGTTCTTAATCTTATTCATACTAGGCTTTTAGGGGCGGTTCAAAACTAGGGGGCTGTTCCTGTACAACTCCTTAACTTTTGATCTAGTTGGTCTTTTTGAATGAAATTTGGTACATATAATCCTTGTCATAAAACGTAACTTTTGACCGAAATCTTTTTGATGATGTCACTAATCACGCCCAAAGTGAGTAAAAACCGAAAATTTCCTTTGTTCTTATAAAGGGCTATAATTTTCTAGCAAAGGCTTTAGAAAAAGGTTCCCTGAGTCTAAAATGTTTTTTATTTTATCCTAATAATATTCAATAAAATACAGTTAAAAAGATATTTTTGACATAAAGAATTTTGAAGCTAAATAAAAGTTAGGAATTTACGCTTTTTTATAAGAATGGTGTAAATCCATTTCATCATGGCTATTCTGAAGTTTTTTGGAAAAATCATCCTAAAATATTCTTACAGCAGCATTCTTAGGTTAGGATCCTAATTTAGACTAGATTCGACACTTCTTGTGAAAGGAGCGAGCCTTGGAGGAAGTTGGCAACTTATAATTGAAAATACCCTAAAACTGGCATTCTTAGCTTGACTAGCCAAATTCCGCGATGGTGATATTCTTAGCATTATTTTTAATTGTTTGGCCATTTTCATCATGGACATTCTTATAAATTGTATTCTTATCAAATAAAAGCTCTATACCTCCAAACAGAAACAGCCCCCCTCCCCACAGTACGGATAGGGTTAATACGCGTAATTTCCCGCGTAATTTCTTTACTTAAAAACTTAAAATGTGTTTAAAATCAGCTAAAATTAGCACTTCACTCTTCTAAATTGGGCTTTTCAAATGAAAAACCGTATACAGGGGGTTGAGGAGGTCCATTTCCGTTCCAAGGGGGGTAAGGTTTGATAAGTGGCAGAATTCCATAGGGATATACAAAAATCTATCAAAAATAGCTGGAATTCCATGGGGTAGCCTTTTAAATTCCAGAGGAGTTAAAACCTGAAATTGCCTGGAATTCCAGGGGGTTGCAGTATTTCCAGCCACAAAATGATGGACCTCCTCAACAGGGGGTATACGGTTTCTTTCTGGAAAAGCCCATAAAATTGGATACAACAAACCTTGCAGAAAATTTAGGAAAAATATTTGTTAGTAAAAACTTCTCGTGTCCCCAAGCCTTAAGATCTTAAGAAGGATTTTAAATATTTAACCTACATTTTAGAGGCCCTGATATACTGTATTCATAGTTTTACAAACCGCATCATTTTTTTAATTTATCATTTTTTAAATTCCATTTTATGATTGGATTTCTCGGCGTGGAAGCATTAAGTTCAACGTATCAACTATGAAATTTTAAAAACATCTACCTTTTCGATTTTTCCTAGAACACTTGCTGTCATCAAACAGGCCTGCATATTTACAACACTCGATTTTAAACATTCTAGGTATGATGGATATGGAGAAGTTGTGTGTTCGCTTGATCAATCAATATTCCAAATTTCGAATTTCAAATAGATCTGTTAAACCATTATCATAATTTGGATTGACCAACATCTTCAGTTTCTGACATCGACTAAAAGAAAGAAAAAGTTTAATAATGAGTATGATGTCCTTTTAACGTACCTAAACCGATCTTCAAGTGTTGTAAAAATGAAAAGGACCAAACTGCTATAAGAAAACTTCATCACCAATTTAAGATTTGTAATCTTTTTTATTTTTCATATATCCCACGATATACATAATGTGTTTCGCATTTTCCAGGATTTTTCTCATTGATGAAAATTAACTGCGATAAACGTCTTTATTTTGGTAAAAAAATTAAGAGGTGTTGAAGATTAAAATTTTCACACCAAGATTACTTAATATTTAAACTTATTTATATTTACATTTACACAATGTTTGGGTCACGTGCCGTTCGATCCAAGCTGGCCAGAACACTAAAACCGGGCTTATCCACAGATTTTTCCTATGTCAGGCAATAGTGCTTTCCGCGCTGAATCTCAAGAACAAAAATAGGTATGAACTTGATTTTTTCTGTAAAAGGTAACTACTGTGTATAGCTGTATTGTCCACACTATCTTTGGGACACGTGCCATTCTATCTAAATTATGATAGCACTTTCGATTTGAATCTGTTGAATCTGTTGAATGTGAATATGAGGCTAGCGTCATTTTCCTTAAGGGAAGCAATTTTGGTTCCCACCAAATATAATTTTTTCTGTCATCCGCCAAATTTGAAATGCTCTATTTATTCCCCCAAATGTGTGCTATTTCAGGCTTTAAAACAGGTTTTTCCTTTTTAATGGCGTTTTTTTGGACAAAAATATCCTTTATCCGCCAAATTAAATTCCCTCTGGAAAAACTTTTTCGACCATCCGCCAAAATTTCTTAATTTAAGGTATATTCTTAGACTATTTATAGCTAACAGCAGATTTTAAACATTTTCATTTTCATAACTTTTACGTAGAACGTGAGAGAATAGGCTTATGCAAACATATCACTAGAACTAGAACTAGAACAGAAATCTTGACAGGCAAGTAAAAACTCACATCGTCTTGAAGGCAGTGCGAGCAGCTGCTAACCATGTCCAATAATCTGATGCAAAGGTTTGATACATGGAACAGACACGATATTTGGGTTGATAAGAAATATATTCGATTTCACGGCTTTCTTTAAACATTAAACATCAAAAGTCTTTCCGAATATTTATCAGCACAACATCTCGTAAAATCCAACGGTTCTGTAGAAAAAAAAACATTAAAAGAAAATATTAAAACGAGCTACATGCCGATAGACCTAGCCAAAAACATGCTGAATAAAGATGAACATGTTCAAACGAAAAAGGAAAGTTAACAACAAATTGTTTTAGAGGAGTCTGTTAAATTGCGTGGGTTGCGTGGGTGTGTGGGTCAATATTTTTGCGTGGGTCAATATTCCTGCGTGGGTCATGTTTTTGCGTGGGTGCGTGGGTCAAAATATTTTTTGCGTGGGTCAAAAATTTTGCGTGGGTCAAATTTTTTGCGTGGGTCATATTTTTTGCGTGGGTCATATTTTTTGCGTGGGTCATATTTTTTGCGTGGGTCATATTTTTTGCGTGGGTCATTTTTTTTGCGTGGGTCAAAAATTTTGCTTGGGTCAAATTTTTTGCGTGGGTCAAATTTTTTGTTTGGCTTTGGGTCATATTTTTTGCGTGGGTCACTAACTTTTTTGGTGATTTTTTAACTGACTCGATTTTTTTTACCAAATTAAAACTTTCAAGTTATCTTATACAAAAATGTGTTGTGTATCTACGAAAACTAAACAAAAGCACACTGTTTTTATGTAACGCGCTGTGGTTTATTTTGCATAGCTGCACTTATTTACTATAATATTATACAGAATCAACACACACCCGTCTAATTTTTGTAGACACACTTCAGGATCACACTTTTGAATTTTAGCATGCTATATTTCAGGATTCCAGTGTCATGGAAATAAACCCTATAACTCTAAGCAAAAAAAATGAGATATTAATAAAATAATAAAAAGTACAGCGTCTTTATTTCGTCCAATTTTTTAAATTGGCCTTTAATGTACTTAATTCAAAGAAATTACAAGTTGGGTGGACAAAATAATTGACAACAAGTAAATTGTTTAGTAATCGGTCGCCTAATGAATTATATAACTTTTGTAGACAAATTTTCAGATTTTGTCGCCATTTGCTTTGTTCTTTAACACTCAAAGGAAACCCAAAAGATTAAAGCGTGCTATAAGAAGCTATAAAAGCTGACATGTTCAGTCAGCGGAATTAAAAAATATAAAGCCGCTTGATTGTGTACATTTGTTTGGCCATTCTCAAGGTATATACAAAACGTAACTACAGTATTAATTTTTGACGAAATCTACCAAAAGGGAAAATTCCACTTATAAAAAGACACTCCCCTGTTCTTTCCGACATCGTTTATTGGAACAAATTCACCATATTCAGAAAGTACGGAACTGTACAGCTATGCAAAATAAACAAAATAAACCAAAACGTGTTATGTGAAACACATCCAACATTTTGGATGTGACCAGTTCGAATTTCAAGGGAATGGGAAGGCAAGGCTTTTTTTCGAATTACAGATAGAATTTTGACCCATGCAAAAATTTTGAACCGTGCAAAAAATAATGACCCACGCAAAAAATAATGATCCACGCAAAAAAATATGACCCACGCAAAAAATATGACCCACGCAAAAAATATGACCCACGCAAAGAAATTGACCCACGCAAAAAATATGACCCACGCAAAAAATATGACCCACGCAAAAAATATGACCCACGCAAAAAAATATGACCCACGCAAAAAATCTGACCCACGCAAAAAATCTGACCCACGCAAAAAATATTTTGACCCACGCACCCACGCAAAAAAAATGACCCACGCAAAAATATTGACCCACGCACCCACGCAACCCACGCAATTTAGCAGACTCGTTTTAGAGGTAAGGAGCCACACATGATAAAGGGATTTTTTGGAAATCAAATCATGCAATGCTAAGTTTTAAACATAAACAAAAACAATCCTTCCTTTCATGTAAAGATAGCTTAACAAAATCTAATGAAGCATTTTTGAAAAAAGTCCGAAATATTTTTACTTGAAAATCTGAAAATCTGTCTCATTTTGAGGATCCCCATTTCACACCATTGTGTAAAATATCAGGAAAAGATTAATGGGGCATTTGAACGCAACGCACTGGGCTCAACTTCAGTAACTACAAATTATTCATAGGCCGAATTGTAGCTAAACAAACCAAAAGATTAGTGCCAAAGCCTCGAAAATCAAAATTTTTAAAAGTCTTCAGGCTGCTCTTAATTTTAGTCTCGTTTTGAACAACTCTGTGAAATTTCAGTCAAATCCGACAATTTTTGAAGGCTCCAGGCTGCTCTAAAGTTTTGTGAAGACAGAAACACAGACAGACACGCACAGTCAAACACATTGTCAGATTCTATATCAACTGAAGTCAAGAACAAAATGCAAAAAATCCCTACTTTAAGGCAGTTTCTAGCCATGGTCTAGCCAAATTTGCCCAAAAACTTTTCATTTGAAGATTGGGCTCCGTCAGATTTCAAACATTACAATTTGACATCACATTGTGCGACATGGGTTAATTTATAAAACCACCGAGTTAGATCCGAAAATGTTACATACTTCATTTTATTATGTTGACCTGGAGGATGGCAGAGTCCAGAGTCCAAAAATAATGCCATAATTCATAGAAATGAGCAGCTAAAATTCATTTTCTATAAAATCTACATAAAACACACCCAACAACTTTTAAAAGTTTGGGATCAGCTGAGGATATTGGAGGAGTTGAGAATAATCAACTTTCTCATAAATTTGCATTGACATCGTGTCACTTTTTCCAACATTATTATCGAAAAAAGGGCATAGCACATTCATAAATTTAAAGTACGAAGACCGTGTTTTGCAATACCTACCTTAAAAATCCCTTCCAATATTTTTTTCTTAGATTGCATTTTGAAACGAAACCGACTACCCAATTATAAAAAAACTATCGGTCCAAGACGTCGTCATGGACGAATTTTCACTATTTCATTACCTTCAGTGAAGACAACAGTCCTGAAATATACTTAAAAAGTCATCTCAGCCGTTGAAGATGATTTTATCCTTCGATACAAAGTTATGTAATCAGCTCTGTTTGAAATAATAAATCGCATTTAAGTCCGTAAAAATTCATTGGACTTTCCTGGATATCTATATCTGGATATCCAGACCGTAAACCATTTTACCGTCTAGTTTTTTTAATAAACTTGTCTCTTGTTTACCAAACAGAGAAAGGTCCCATTCCGAAGAGTTAAAAAATCAGACTTCTGCATTAACACGCATGCGTAATTTGTCGTTCTTTTAGACCACATTTAGTTAATTCCCGTGATAAACAATCAGGAATGAATCGGTAGGGGTCGTTCAGTCTTTTTGGTTGGGGTTGTGGATGGCCAAAAGTGGATTTTTTTTATTCTTCCTTTTTGACCTTTTCGATATTTTCGATTTTTGATCATTTCGATCTTATCAGTCAGTTACAGTTAGGGTCAGGTTTGGAGATCGAAACATTGCGTCATTATTTAGATGACCTGTAAAGTGTAGAAGAGGCTTTCTGAGGGAAATTGTTTACTCTTCGGAATAGGACCTTTCTTCCCCTCTTACGGTCTGTTCCAACTAACTCGTCTGCAGGGATATTTGTCCATGTATATGCGAGTGCATCTAATTGGTCAGTACGCGTCCAGTCACTGATCAGAATTTTTCATATTTTCCTATGCGCATCCCAATTTATGGAAAAAGCTGACTTTGTAGGAAAAGGAAAACGAATCAAAATGAAAACACAAGCTCATTTTATAAACAAAATGGCTGATGGCTGGGAGCTTTTATAAATATAGCTGATGTTTTGAAGTTGTTTTTAGTAGTTTTAGTAGCTTGTTAAAGAGGTCTTGTGGTAAGTTAATTATGTGAGTCTGCTTGGGTTTCCAAAGTTTTGAGAGTCAACAAGGGTTCATTCACAGCTGCGTCATTCAAACTGTATCAGACTTTTTTAGTTACACCAGACCTTAAAATTTTAGAAACTTTGTATGTCAGAGGTAAGAATTTCTTTCTAAAGTTTTGGGTCTGGATACCCAGTCTAGGAAAGTATCATGTATTTTGACTTCTAATTATCTTTTATGTCGTGTAATTTACATGCTGACGGATGAAACGTTTTCTATTTTGCAATTACTTTTGTGACGTGTTTATAATTTTCAACAGGGAGATTTGACTATTTATTCGTATTTTGAATAAAACAGGCAGAAAACTGTTGTTTTTTAATGAAACAATACCTAATGAAACAACACCTTTTGCATTTGTTATACCATTTAACAATAAAAAAGATTCAAAAAGGTTTATATCTTTTGCCAAGAGATCCTCTCAATTTGAAGGAAAAATTTAGTTAGTTAGATTTTGTGCTTAACATAATATGATAAAATAAAAATTATCACACATTATCACACATTTTACCAATCTTAAATTATTAGGATGAAAATTTATTACCACGAACTTTAAATTTGTGGCCTAAGATTCGCTATAATGGTCATGCTTATGATGACATCCAGAAGAAACATGTCACATCAGTAACAAGGATAGGATAACAATTTTGTATGGAAGGAGGGTGAGTCCTTCAAAGTATTGCATTAGTACTAAGATCTCTTTTTGATGGATGACGAAAAATTGAACCCAAGCAGTCGTTTCATTTATTTCGCCGGCCTAGATCAACAAAGCCTTAAGTCCATTTTTGACAATTTTGAGTTATGACCATAGTGGTCATTTATGGGGTGGTTTCTTTCAAAAAAATGGCTTAAGTCCACCAAAAACCAACCCAAAGTGCCCTTTTTTGCAGGTTAAAAAAAAATAAGGATTTTGTGTATGACTATTTTTTAATGAGCTAAAAAGCCTTAAGTCCTATGGAGTTAGATCAAAAAGGCCTTATGTCCAAAGGAACAGAAAATATGGACTTAAGGCTTTTTAGAAGTTAAAGTGATTATGATAAAAAAAAGGCTTATGTCCATATAAACAGAAAATATGGACTTAAGGCTTTTTATGAGATAAAAAAATTATACCTTATGTCCAAAATGATGAGCTATTATAGACTTAAGGTATTTATAATTCATAAATTCATAGGCTTTCTTAAGTACACTTTTCTAAAAAATAACAAGGTTAAGTATGAAAGGTCTTTGTAACTAAATTTGGTAATTTGGTCAAGAGATTATTTTGCCTCCTGGGATTCATTGCACTCCAATATAAATTTTGTCACCAAGAAGAGAAGAAGAGGTAGAACATTAATTGCAGATTGGGAGTAAATTTTGAAAAATGAAGTCCTTCCAGTGCCCGCAGTGACTTTGAAAAGAAAAAGAAGGCATTGTATTGTTGTTGTCTTTTATTTTTTGTCTTGCGTTTTTTCTTTTTGTTATGACTTTGTTGTTTTTTAAAGTGATTCATTTTAGAGTAGAAAAAGACTACTTTATAAGAATCAAATCAATAACTCTTGATAGACGGTAATATACTTTTCGGTAATTAGTTCTTGCAAAGTAAACAAGGGATGGCGCACAATATGAGCTTACTTATTTTTCTTATAAGCATATACTTTATAAGAATCAAATCAATAACTCTTGATAGACGGTGATATAACTTTCGGTAATTAGTTCTTACAAAGTAAGCAAAGGATGGTGCACAATATGAGCATATTTATTTTTCTTATAAGCATATACTTTATAAGAATCAAATCGATAACTCTTGATAGACGGTGATATAGCTTTCGGTAATTAGTTCTTACAAAGTAAACAAGGGACTGTGCACATCATGAGCATATTTATTTTTCTAATAAGCATTTACTTTATAAGAATCAAATCAATAACTCTCGATAGACGGTAATATACCTTTCGGTAATTAGTTCTTACAAAGTAAACAAGAGATAGCGCACAATATGAGCATATTCATTTTTCTTATAAGCATATACTTTATAAGAATCAAATCAACAACTCTTGATAGACTGTGCTATACCTTTCGGTAATCAGTTCTTACAAAGTAAACAAGCGATGGCACACAATATGAGCACATTTTTTTTCTTATAAGCATTTACTTTATAAGAATCAAATCAATAACTCTTTATAGACGGCGATATACCTTTCGGTAATTAGTCCTTACAAAGGGCTACAAAGTAAACAAGGGATGGTGCACAATATGAGCATATTCATTTTTCTTATAAGCATTTACTTTATAAGAATCAAATCAATAACTTTTGATAGACGGTGATATTACCTTTGTTTATTAGTTCTTAGAAATTAAACAACAATTGTTCTTAAATTGGTCTCTTTTTTTAGCGATTTTAAGCCTCGTTGTTCTTGCAAAATTGTTTCATCAAGGCTCGATGTGAAGTAGATTTCAAATTGGCTTCAATCTCTACTTCTTGTTTTTCCTATGTAGTTTAAATTCAAGGCGAAATTTTCGACTTCAAGTCGTCTTGTTTTAATTATTTTAACTCAAGTTTGTACGAGTTTCAATCCCATAGTTCATTTCAAAATGATTGGAAAACCAAGTGCCTTTCTTTTGCAAGAGCAATTAACGCAAAAAAGGATGGGATTGAGTCGTACAAACGAATGAATTTGTACAAATTTGTTACTATTTTTCAATTCAACGCTATTAAAAACGTTCTAGTAAGCTCAGACCCTTAACTGCAAAATCGAATCGGGTATCTATAGCAACCAAGAGTTGACTTTTCTTACAACGAAAGTGACGTCAATTACTTTTCGAAAGTTCATTGAACGTCAAATATTTTCCAAATTTATTTTTCAAACGACTTCGCCTGACGTCGAATAATTCATTTCAGTCTACTATTGGAAAGAACCATGCGTTGTGGCATCATCCTTTTGACTGGATAGTGGTTGAATTAAAAGTATAGGTTGATTTTCACTTAAATAGTTTGTGTGTTTGACATCGTTTGGTACGATCGCCGATATGGGGAGGAAGTCTCGTCTATTCAAGAAGACGACCTCGTCAACCAAGACTCTAAAAGAGTTTTTGAGTAATGCTGAGGTATGTATGAACCTTTCTCATACAAATTTCCCCTCGTGATATGATGTGATTTTGTTCAGTCTTGTCACAAGTGTATCTTTGATTTATCCTCCCTCTGACTTATAAATGTTTATATATTTTCTCGCGCCTCTTTCACTTTTGGTGCTTTGCATTTTTTGAAAAACATTTTTCGTCTAACGTCTCGCGTATGATGGACGATTGGTTTAGTAGCCCCCCCCCAGCGGTTTGCGTGAATGCGTGAAAATCTAAAAAAAATTGCGTGAATGCGTGAATTGAAAAAACTTGCGTGAACGTGAAAATCCATATTTCTATTGCGTGAATGCGTGAATCTGCCCTGTCTTTTGCATGAACGCGTGAATTTTTCCTTTTCACAGTTTGTAGAAAACCCCAAGGTGCGCACCTATCCCAAATTCAAGGGATGCCAGGTGAAGGTCCACAAAAATGTCAGCAACTTTCAATTCTCTATTTTTAAAAACGGTTCAAGATTTAGATGCGCTTTCTAGCAATCTAGACACCTTAAATTTCCAGATTTTTCGCTCGGGCCAAACATGTATTGGCCCTCGAATCTTAAATAACTCTAATTCGCCCCCCTTGAAAGTGTTTGTTTAAGATAAAACCATGGTTATACATGATGAGTCATCCAGGGCCAGAGCCAGAGCCACTGGGGGCAGGAGGCGGCCATGACTTCACCACGTTTTTGCAAATAAAAAGAAACTTATTTCCAAGAAATCTTTACCCATGATGTAGACTTTCGATAACCTTATTTCTTGGCAAAATTAGTCTGAAATGGAGTAGTATTTAAGCACATCAGAGGGCTAAAATATAAATTTTCTCCTGTCGGCGCAAAACATGGTTGCGCCTCCTTAGTCACTATGTTTTCGGCCCCTACACGTTAGGAAATTAATTCGCGAGCCCTGATTAAAACATTTCTTTTTAAATTTTGTTGATCGCCTCGCTCGCAACAAATGTTCATTCTTTTACCTCATTTTACAAGCTATCAAGCGATCGCACCTTGCCTCTAACGAATTTAGACTACATTCTTCTTCAAAGAGAGCATTTTTAGCCAAACGCGAGTGACAGAAATGCAAAAATTTCCTCTCTGCGTAAACCATGGTTGCCCCTCCTTACCCCTAAGCTAAGCATCATGGTGTTATACTCGAGTTTGTTTGACCTATTTTTGATAATGTTTAAGCTATTTTTTGTACAAAATTTGCCTGCGGCGCATATCTTTTCACTTACTATCGCGATACGTTAACTGCAGAAGCTTTTCCAAACGATCGTGACAAGTTAGAAGAATCAAATATTTTGCGTGATGGCATGTGATTAAAGTTGAAAAATTACGTAACACTTTCTATTTGGGGGCTTCTTATGACGCTACCAAACACGGTGTTTTATAGTCAGGTCTACATGAAAAAATCACTACTGAGTTAAGTTTTTCTCAAGTGCGGTCGAATAATATCTCGAGTACAGCCTTGTCATACTTTTTTATGCAAATCGAACGTTTTACTCCATAATGGCGGAAATGGCGGAAATTACGTAAATTACGTAACTTAGCGATATGTGCAAGACCTCTATTTTCGACATTTTCCCCGATTTTTTCCGAAAATTTCCCCGATTTTCCAAAAAATTGGGTTTGCGTGAATTCCGAGAAAAACTTGCGTGAATGCGTGAATTGCGAAAAATTTTTTGCGTGAATGCGTGAAATTTGGGTCCGCTGGGGGGGGGGGGGGCTCTTAGTATGAGCGGCCCCCAGAACATCAGAAGTCTATCTGTGTCAGAAAATTACCAAACAGTAAAAAGGTCGAATTTTAGTGGATGTAGACTTAATAAATACTCTTGGAACACCTACACAAACTAAAAACTTCTTGCTTCGGCTTCTATATAGTTTGATTTACATTCATTTCAATAGCTGCTGTGTGAACTGGAACAAATTTTCATCAATTAGCACATCAATATACCATCTTTTTTTTCAATTTCAGGTCAAGCAGAGGGAAAAGGAGCTATCAAAGATGAAAGACAAGTTAGAGTCCAACCAAAAATATTCAGATGTATTGAAGAAGAACCGACAGGTAAAGAATTTGGACGAGGAAGTCATATCACCAAATAAAAAGAAAAAAAAAAGAAAGAAGAAAAATAATCCGAACCCTATAGTCAACAATGTATCGCAAGATTCAGATGCAAATAATAATTCCAGCCATGCCATTAACTTGACTTGCAAGTCACAAGCAAATCTTCAGCTGTGTAAAAAACACGACGTCTCACAAATGATCATAACGGATGATATCGGTAACAAGCAATTATTAAAAGATCAAGATGCTGTCAAACAGGATAAGAATATCCTGCACACCCAATATGTACATAAAGAAGATGCAGAGTGGTAAATACATTTTATCAGGAAAAGATCTTGGAAAAATTATCTAAAATTTTGAGGGGATGAGCAAAATCTTCCCTGACGGAAATTTTTCCTCCAATATTCAATCCCCGGTCAAAAAATTGACATTTTCTTCATGTTTGTATCCCAAGATTTTGAGGTAAAGATCCTTGAACATACGATTTTACTTGACTCGGGTTGATTTCAGTTTTCTCAGGAATAAAGGGAAACATCTACAAATTACATGAAAACTGCACGAGGATCATTTACTTAAATTCTAGCTCGTCATTTGAAGGCCTGGCTGAAAAACTTTACAATGATTCGACTTTCCACCAACAAACGAGCAATTTATCCCTTAGCCACATATTCTTAAATCAAAACTTGATGAACCAGTAATTAAAATCTTCCCAGAAAACAATTTAAGAATAAAACAAGAAAAAACTCTGAAACTTTAATGGAATACCATCCTGGGTTATCTTGAGACCAAAAGTATAGGCTAACCCCTCTGATGAATTTAGTTCATATCAAATTTCAAAAAATATAAACAGACAAATTTTATTGTAACAAAATTTCCGTTCTATTTCACAAATCAGTTTACAACCAATCTCCAATGAAGAATGGAAGATGGACGATGGGAAAGGAGCAGCGTACCATGCCTGTAAATGGTTCAATATGATCCTGATCGTCGTTTCAACTGTCATGTTGGTGTTTTGTTTCATTCTGCACCAGGACCAATTCGTTTTCGAAAAAATAACCACTTCTGAATATGGTACTGAGGACCAGTTAAATGGAATATTTCTCGACCATTCATAAATTTAATTTTTAAATCATTATTTTCATACAAAATAAATTTCCATTTAACATAAATCATCGCGCATTCATTTTTATTTTCAAAATGTCCATCAAAATTTCGAACTATCATTTTTTTCCTTTAACATAACTGTAATGTCAGGTCATAGTTTGGACAAGATCCCCAAAGGAGTAAGTGTGTCAGTGACAGTAATAGACGTGATTAGCATTAAAAGATTACCAGAATTGAAGTGGCAACATCCAGATGAAAACACCAGACCCCCACCCATTTATCACTTTGTACCCTCGTCAATTAAAGTTTTAGAGTCACTTACTTCAGACACACTGACTATTGGACCATTCCATTTCACATCTGTACAGGAGGCTGGACAAACATTTCCAGGGGGTCTAAATTGAGTGTATTATTTCAGGGGAAAAACATTATTTTAATATTTTTTAATATTAACCAAGGATTCATCACAGATTTTAATCATTTGTATAGAGATGCCATCTCATCCATGCACTTTGTTAGTCGTAAATGCGCGAATGAGGGCTTTTGGCTTGATATCGAGAGGTATATTGTTTATTCTAAGTTTAGTGTTACATAGTTTTGTTGCGGTAAAACACTATCAATGTCTATGAGAGAGCACTGATAAGCAAAGAATTGATTAAATACATATATGTTTTCGTTGGAACATCAGCAATAAGATTCGAGCCCAAGTTTGGGTCATTAAGGTTATTTGCTAAGCGAGAAAAATAAGAATCTTCAGCATCCCTGATAGCCCTTCTACACCTAGATTGATGTTCTTGGAGATTTTTAAGGTCTTCCTTCCTTCTCCCATTTTTTACATACCACTTTGGATTTTGAAAATTTATCTCGACTGTCATCATGTCATCCAAACTGTTTCCTTATTCCTGATGGTTATGACTTTATTAGGCACAAAGTTTGACATAATTTTAATGATGGTTAGTCAAGAGGGAGACACGGCCATCCATATCAGTACCCTCAAAACACCTATCCCAGTCAACCATGTCCACCGCTCTTCGAATATAAACGGGATCTCCGGAAAAGTCTCAAACCTGTCAATGTCAACTTCAAATTCATTTGATCCTTGTACAAATGCAATCTATATTCCTTGTATTTCTCAAGGAAAACGCATTTCATATTCTTTGTATTTAACAAGCTAAGTACGTTTCACATTCTTTGTATTTTTCAAGGAAAATGCATTTCATACTCTTTGCATTTCTCAAGGGAAATACATTCAAAATTCTTTGTATTTCTTAAGGAAAATGAATTTCATATTCTTTATATTTCTCAAGCTAAGTACGTTTCACATTCTTTGTATTTTTCAAGGAAAATGCATTTCATACTCTTTGCATTTCTCAAGGGAAATACATTCAAAATTCTTTGTATTTCTTAAAGAAAATGAATTTCATATTCTTTATATTTCTCAAGGATAGTTAATTCCATACTCTCTATATTTCTCAAAAGAAAATCATTTCATATCATATTCTTTGTAGTTCTTAAGGAAAATGCACATATGCTTTGTACTTTTTGAGGAAAATACATTTCATATGCTTTGTGTTTCTGCTCCAAATCAATTTTTCATCTCCCAATATGTGAACACTCCCACACAAAGATGGAAATATACTTGATCTTGTTTTTAAAAATATCCACAACTGCTCAATAGTTCCTGTCCTACACATAATCACATCACACAATCAGATTGTTCTCGTGCAAATCTGTCTCAATGTACCATCTCAAGTAAAGATGAACGACCAGAGCCCCGTAAGGGTTTGATACCCTGAATTTCTTTGCTGATGACATAGGGATATTTTCAAATGAAAAAAATGCATTCAAGTTTAAATTTTATGAATTCAGTTAATTTTAGCAAATAGTAAAAGCAAGCTTCCAACTTTACAGTAAGGACAAGAAAAGAAATAAAGTATTGAAAAGACTTCGTAAAACATTAAATACAATATAACACAAAAATATCTAAACACGAGCAGCATCTGCAACTGAAAGTTTTTTTTTTGAGAGTCTCTCTCTTCATATTATTCCATCTACTGATGAAAAATTGCAAATAAAAAGTTAAAATGAACTTGTGACATAATGTTGCCGAAGTTTTAATACGTTTTATGTAAGCATTATTAAACTGTTCACATATCGAACTATTCACGGACGACAGCAAGCTTGTCACACCGGAAAGAGTTGCCTTTATGGGTGAAACCATGCAAAATGTCATGGTAAAACCGGGTACAGCAGTAGAGCCCTGCTTCTCTGTTGTGGTTATACTCTGACACACTGCAGGAAAAATCATAACAACCACTTAGGAGCCTTTTCCAAAAACATGTAGAGGTGCTAGATCCTTCATTCCCGCTGAACCAGGGATGATATGATATTCCCAACAATGGCCATGGCTAGGGCAGAACCAGAGAAAAAGATACGACGTTCCAAAACAAGATTCACGGAACTCAAGATTCTGAAGCCCAAGCAAAAAATAATTCAATGAACGTATTGATTGAAAGAAACTCGCAGTTCCTTTTGTAATAGTAGAGGGAATTTTGTAAAATCGCTCGAATGTTTTGATCAAAGCACTTGTTATACATTTTTGGAAAGCTAAGGGGTAGGGGAATCGAAATTACAATGTTTCCAATTTTTTTTCGGACACTTTGGTGTGATTTTCGGACAAATATGACGGTCTCAGGCAAAAATCATAGGGTTAAAAATTAATGAAAATTTTAGCTCGAGAAAACGGAGACCTGTTGTATATTTTTGGAAAGCTCTCAAAAAATTAAGATTAGAGATATATTGCAAGTATAGGTGATTTCAGTACCTAACTCGGGATATTGAGCTTCAAAAAGCGCAAAAACTGGACAAATTAGCTGTTTCTGGCTGAAAAACACGGTTTTCAAGGGTTAATATTTGGTGTATTACTTTTTAATTTTACTTCATTGGTTAAAAGCTATGTTCAAAAACCTAAAATGTCAATTTAAAAAAGTGTCAAAAAAAGGCTAAAACAAGGGTATCGTTTTATGAGAAAAAGGACTTCTTTTACCAAAATATCAAAATACAAAGTCTTGCTCCTTGTAACACTCTTTATCTCTTTTGTTTCTTTTACTTCTGTTTTCCCCTTAGGCATAAACAAGATGCAGAATGCATCAACCCCCACAAAATGTTCAACATCTTTCCAAGAGTTTTCGATAGTTTTCTGTGTGTACATCATCGTTGAGAAAGGTGGAGAAGGTGAAAGTTTTGAGAAAAATGCCTTGTTTGAACTGTTGCAGCTCATCTTGATTCACCCTGTATTTACAGGAGTGCTTAACCTTTTAAATAAGTGCTTTTTACATAATGGAAATACGTTTCCTGATGCATAAAATCTATTCGTGTCTCTATTCATTACAATCAATTTAATACTCTCGTTTTTCGCCTTTTTTGAAATTTTTTTTAAAAGTGACATTTTAGGTTTTTGAACATAACTTTTGAACCAATGAAGTGAAATCTATATATTAATACGCTAAAACGTGTGTGTTTACAATGTTTTGTAGAAGGTTTTCGAAAATCTAACAAAGCTCTGCAAAGCCTCCTCTTCACGGCGTTGAACCATCGTCTTTTTGCACCTTATGCAGATTTCCTACCACTAGGCTAACTTTGAGACGCCGAGATACTATTTTCTATACATCAATATTGGAGCTGGATGTATAATTTTTCCTTTTGAAGAATTCTTATTCAGATGCTCTTTAAAACTTTCTGTTTACAATAGCGGCTCCCTATCCCTACCCTATATGTGGTACCTCAGATGTTAATGTTTTATCAAACAACAACAACGAAACTACGCAGCTCATGTTGTGAGAATGCCTTCTGGTCGCTTGAGTAAATTGTTAATGTTTAATGATGATAAAAATTGCAAACGGGGTAGAATTTCTTTGACTTTACTCGATCAAGTAATTAAAAATGAGAATTGTTCGATTGAAAAGTTTCGTGGACTGGCTATTGCAAAAAAAAAAAATGCAAGATAGACAGTCCTTATTTTCTAGGAATAGGAAATAGTAAAATTTTATATATCACTTTCAAAACTTTTCAAAGTCTTTCAAAGTCAGTCACTTTCGAATGTCCAGCCACGATGGCCAGCCACGATGGCTAAAAAGATCTAAAATATAGTTCTTCTAAGCCAGTTACTTATTTGTGGTTAAAAATTGCAATGCAATGTTATCTTTTTTCTCCTTTCTTTTATAAAATGAAAATTGTATCATTATTTCGGCAGCTATCTTTCTTGCTTTAGAGTTCTTTATGTGTATTCTTGATATTCATGACGTAATGTTTCACTTTGCGCGATTACGCAACTTTCTACATCCGCCATTATTGGTGGCATAAAAACGTAAACAAATGAAAGTACAGGCGAGAAAAGTGCTGTGACTCCTCATATCTACTGAATGAAGCCCATATTTCTGAGAAATGAGCAATTATAGGAGATCAGATTACTATCATGACCTCAAGCCTGTTCCCAAGAGAAGATACGAGCAGAAATTGCTTGAAATAAAGATGCTTGACGACCCTTTCACGCTGAAAAATGACGAGTTTGATCGGACTAAAAATACCTTACTTTGGCCAGATCTAACTTATCCTGATATATTCAACTACCTAATACAATTTCCAGCACAATACACTTCAGGTTCCCTGAAGGCTTACAAATCTTTAAATGGCTATTTGTATGTTGTGAGTGGTCTAGTACATAACGTCCGAGTAAAGACACTACCTGACCATAATTTCTTATTGGATGGTCGAGTGAGGCATGGGCAAAGTTAATTCACTCAAACTGCACTGCATTCTTGGGTTTCAATTGAAGCAGACTGTGAAATCATTAATGCCCACTGTAATTGCATGGCTGGTCTCGGGGAAGTTTGTTCACATGTTGGAGCAATAATGTGGTATTTATATCTGACTTCAGAACACAACAAAAGAACTCGTACAGGCTTAGATTCGTGCACATCAAACACAAACGGATGGTTGCCCCCTAGTGCTACAGAAGTACCATTTGCTACGTTGAGAGAGATTAACTTTAAAGACCCTAAGTCGGTGTTTTTTACACTTTTGGCGAAAACGTGAAGTTTTTTAAAACACGTTTTAAAAATAAATACAAAGTGCACCTTTTCTTAATTGAATATCAGGGGATCGGCAAAGGATTGAAGATTCCATTCCTTTTTTCCCGAGCCTTCTAGAGAAACTAAGCTAGTACTTATAACCTTTGAAAGTTAGGAGCACGTTAGGATTAAACGGTTCCATAATGAAAATGGATTATGGATTCCAAGAGCAATAACTTTTGATATAATGTTGCTTTAGAACTGAAATTTTGCAGGATGGAGCATTTATGTACTTTCTATTCCTAAATAAAAAATCTTCCAGCTGGGAGCAGTTTGGAATTACTTATTCCTGATTTCTTTTTGAGTTTGAGTCTTTTTGAACTGAGGATTGGAGTATGTTTATTTGACATTTAGTAGTTCGAATTTAACTATTTGGAAGGTTTGGGTCCCTAAGACCACGAAAATAAAATTTTCCACTAGAATAGAGCATCCAAGGATTATGGAATCCTTCATTGAAAGAAGCATACTTTGCCTTATCCAAAATGAGCGTATTAGTCTGGAATGAAATATCCTACAAGGCTCTAAACTGATTTTTTACGTTATACGTGATATGTCGTTACGTCTATGCCTTAAAATAAGCTCAGATAGAGCCCCAAAGGATTAATAATTCCATTTTGCGAAAAGTTGGGGCTGGGGTTGGGTGCACCACTTCAATCGCTTTAAATTGGAGTTTTTAATCCTAAAACGCTCGTGAAACCGCACTTTTTGGTATCTGAGAATGTTTTAACGTAAAGTGCAATTGACTTTTGATTGATTTTAGATTGTAATCAGCCCATTTTAACGATGAAATGTATCTTTTATAATTGTTCAAGTTCAGAGATGTTTTCCGGATGGAATTTCGGATCCAAAAGTGCTCTTCATCATTGTTTCATAAAATATGGAGATCGTGTGACATGTTGAGACCATCAGAATAAATCCAAGAGCCACGTAACTCTCATAATTCCAAAGTTCATAAAATCTAATATTTTGGAATATTGAATCCTTCTTCGCTCCTGGGACCAAAACCAAAGCTCTAAGCTCGTGTGCTCCACCTTTTTGGAAGATTTCATCACAAAATCCTTGTTGAAACTTACATTATTCAAGAAAAACCGTTTTTTAGAAAATTTAATGTCACGTTTTCGCCAAAAGTGTAAAAAACACCGACCTAAGAGGAAATTTTTTGAAACTGACTTTTCCCAGAACAACGAAAACAAGCCCCCACCTCCAAAGTATCCCAAGCATCAGGCTTCAAAACCAACAATGGAAGAGAAAGACTCTTTTTTCAAAAATATTGCCGAAACAGGGCAAAGCATTGCTATTTTGAGACTCATACCTCCATATAATGACAAATGTATATCGGTAAAATCAAAGATAAAAAGGGTTCTGTTTAACAAATTCTATGATAAGAAATACAATGATGAAAATAATTTTAAATATCATAAGCTAATCCAAGAATCAGTTACAAAGTATATATCTTTGAGCATCACCGAAGAAGATGTAAACCTTATTGAACAACACACTAGAGAACAGGCTAAATCAAACCTTTGGTTCGAAGCACGTGCTGGTGTCATTACTGCAAGTAAATTTAGACAAGCCTGTCATTCAGATGTATCACAGCCATCGAAAAGCCTAATCATGCAAATTTGTTATCCGCAAATCGAAATGCATAAATTCACAAGCAATGCAACAACTTATGGCTGTGATAATGAAAAAGTTGCCCTCTCCTATCTGGAAGTTTATCTTAACCATGAGCATAGAGACGCAAAGATTACAGAATCTGGATTAATTAGAAGTAGTGAATTTCCATTTCTCGGTGCTTCACCAGATGGATTATTACTGGATTGCTCATGTTGTAAAGAAAGCTATGTTATTGAAATAAAATGCCCTATCAAATGTAAAGAAAAATCTCCTACAGACCTAGCAAAAACTGATACAAAATTCTGTACATGATATTCAATGAATCTGATGAAAAATATTACCTAAAGCGAGATCACACGTATTATTATCAGGTACAAGTGCAAATGCTCATGGCTAATCGTGAGGCGTGCTATTTCGTGCTATTTCTCAAAGAGCATAACTTATTTGTGGCACACCCGGTAAAAAAACTGAAAAAAAGCCTTTTTGGCCCAAAATATCACATTTGACAACTTTTTTCACCTAGTTTCATTGTTTTATGTAAAATATTCATCATAGCCCTTATATTATAACAAATTCAGTGACCTGGACCCCTTTGAAGTTTGCCCACGGGCCAAAATATCCCAAATTTTAGTCATTTTTCGAGCGATGTTAAGAAAATTTTTAAATTAAGATAAAAATTAATGGTAGGAGGTCACATAGGTTGTCTTTCAGGAACAGAAGAGTTGGGAGTTGGAGGTCAGACAATGCTAGGATTTCTAGGAAAATTGGGCTAAAGTTGTTACTTTTTTAAGACCTAATTGGCTTTTCGGGCCATTTTTTTATTGCAATCACTTCAAAGTATAGACCAGGGACTGAACTACCAGAAATTATTATTTTGAGTAGTAACAAACTCCCATGGGACAGGTCAGATGGCTCTAAAATACCCCTAAAACCAAATTTGTAGTGTTTTTATGACGTCATAACTCCAGCTACCATTTTGAAAATTTTGCTTTTTTTTTTGAAAATTGTATAATTTACTGGCCATAGTTTGACAAAAATGTCAAAAACTTCAGATTGGTATAAATCCGCCATTATGGATTTTCAGACCAAAAAGTTTTGGGATTTTACTCAGTTCATTGTACTTAAAAACATTTTAACCTTTAGCCGCCGAGAGACGTACCACGTACGTCATATATACAGGCCGAGAGACGTACCACGTACGTTTTGATACTGGGGTCCTTTCAAAGTTTAATAAAATAAAGACCAGTTTGAATTTTTCTATTCTGTAAAATTTAGCAGACAGGATAGGGGTGAAGGTTCATTTTTTAAAAATTTTACGGGTCCTGCTTTTATACATCTCGAGATATCGGAACTCAATGTCGGTGTATTTTTCAAATGTCAACAAAACATCGTTTTAGTGGTGGACAGAGGGTGTTTGATGGATTTTTGGACTGAAAAGTCATGTTTATGTCTGGTTTTTTCTTGGTTTCAGCATATAAATATCATTATATGAGATAGAGAACCTTTATTGGCATTTTCTATGTGGTTTGAAGGGGTTTTAGGGGATATTTCCTGACATACATGCCTATCTCTAGCTCCAACAACTCAGGGCTGTTTTGCCTCAGTTTTTCCACTATTCTGGTGTTTTATTGCTTGAATTTACATGATAGAGAGTCTGTTATGATTATTGTAGTAATTTTACAGGCTTAGGGTGAGTGCAGGGCCAATTTTAGAGCAACGGGACCACTTATTTTACCTGTTGTGGCCAGAGTGTCGATTTTGGTGGAAAAGTGTGCTTCACCGAAACTTAGATTCTGAGATGAAATGAGCTTCTTCAGCCCTGAAATTTCACACAATGGTGGCTTATAACATAAACTAACACAAAATAATTTTTCTGGGACCAATCTTTACCTTGTACCCACTTTTTTCATTCAATTTGTCAAAAAAAAGAAAAAAAGTGAAAACATCGTAAACATGGAATTTTTACTGTTTTGATTTGAGGCTGTGTAGTCAGGTTTAAAAGGGTGATGAGGCGTCTTTTTGGTATTATCTGAAAAAATAGATCCTTAGCTTTTCAAAATGGGTTTACTTTTTACTTAAGCTTTAGCGGTTCAGATTTTATGACATTTTCCGCGAAACCTCCATTTTCATGAAAAAAACAGCGGCAGCAGCGCGCGCTGTTTTTAAAAACAGCGGTGTCTAAAGGTTAAAAACCATTCATATGAAGAACGTTTACAAGTCATGAACCTACCCAGCCTCAAGATCCGGCGTAAAATCGGGGACATGGTGGAAGTATATAAACATCTTAATGTCTATGATAAATCTTCCCTATGTCAGAAACTCGTTCTTCGAAATCGACCTCAACGTAAGCACAATCTCGAATTAAAGAGGAATTTCGCTGAAGACGGTATTAGAGGATACCAAACGAATTCACTTTACTATTGGAGCATTGATACTTGGAACAGTTTGGCAACCAATGTTGTAAATGCACCGTCCGTAGGGAAATTCAAACTAGAATTGACAAACGAATGGAAAGATAAGATCTATAAATTGTAAAGATGTAAGATTGTTTCATAGAGGTCAATAGACCTATACAAAAATGAAAAAAAAAATTAAGTTTCAAACTATTGGACCTGCCCCGCTAAAAAAAACTGGCTCTTAAGTGGATTAATTTTAGCTTGGATTATAAATCTGGCAAAAATCGCCTAATTAAATTCACGCCAAATAATGCACTTATAATGGTATCTTGTATGTCTTGCTGTAAGTGTTCTTTTGATGTAGTCTTTTTTTTGAAAAAAGAGTCTTTACATTTTGTTTGATTTACTTTTTTAGCAAAATTTTAGGTTATTTTAAGGGAAGACCTTATGGCGGGTTTTTAATTTGGGGGATGGGGCCAAATCAGCCAAAATAATTTTTCCTGATTTGCCAAATTTAAATCATTGTTTTCTTTTCCCAACTGCTGGCTATTTCATGGCAAATTAAATTCCTGCCAAATTGTTTTTCAACCCATCGGCCAAATTAAATTGACTCCAATTTCTTCCCGTGAAGCATTTATCTACATCATGTGATGAAGAGGATACCTGTAAAGGAGGCCCCCCCTAGCGGCACCCCTAATCACGCCATCACGCAAAAAAATTTTCTCCAACACGCATCACGAAAATCGCTTAAATTTGTCATCACGCAAAAATAGCGAAAATAGCCCAAATCACGCATCAAATTTTTGCCCTATCACGCATCACGCCAAAATCTTTATCACGCCATCACGCAAAAAAAATCTCTAATCACGCCATCACGTAAGAAAAAAGTCCCAATCACGTCATCACGCAAACCGCTGGGGGGCCTCGTTAAGTCATTTGATTTATTTTTGTTAAATTACTTCAGCTGTATTGTTAGATTTTAGATTAAATTTTTTATTGTATAAGCAAGAAACATCCATTGATATTACAAACTTAAACATGTTATGATTAAGTGACTGTTTTTCAAACTGGAACAATTTTCTGATCCCTTCAGAATGAAATTAGGCTATTTTCACTAATGTTAGTTTAAAAAAAAAAATCCTTTCTGAAAACCTTAAAGATTTTAGGAATGATAAAAGCAAAAAAATATTTTATTATTTGTTTTGGAAAAATATTTTTCAGGCTGATTCCAATCTCATCTTATCTTTTCTACTTAATTAAAAATCAATTTCAACTAACGCGAATCAACAAAAGAATGTTGCTTTTTAACGATTTTGTACATTCACAAATCACGTGTTACAGTGTTAAGCTTTTCGTCTTTTTACTTTACTTATTTTACAAACCAGCTCTTTAAGCTATTCGGGCGACCTACCAGCGCAGCTGGTTTATTGGTCAGCCCCGATGACCCTTCAAATCTCTTTTCTCCATCATCGCCATAGGATAAAATTCGTTTTATTCCGATCGCCCGAATGGGGGAAATCTCGGGAAATCGGTTTACAATTTTCCCGAATGTTTGATCCGATTCTACTACGTTTTCGCAAAAATGTCCCGCACGGGTTTCTAGAACCGAACATCGCTGATGGTAGCCCTAAGCAATATTAGTTATTTTTCCGATCGGAATACACGTGTAATTTCCTTTCCCCTTTTTATTGTAGTATAACAGCAAAAATATATTCATTTAAAAAAAGTACGCACAATGCCTCGGTTTTTAAAACACTTCATGAATGTAACGATCTTGTTCTATATTTTTAGACTAGACCTATAATAAAGAGACTTAATATATATGATATGATACTGGCTTGTGTCGCTTTTACACTGGCAACGAAGAGACTATTGAAACAAGATACATATGGTGATACACACAAGACCACTAGCTGAAACTGGACGCAGACACAACACACTGACAGACTTAATCCAGAAGAAAGATTTGGACGTCTTACCAAAAGCTCAGTCATACCAGGTTTGCCCTGGACCTTCGAGGTAAGACTATTCCTTACTTTATTACCATACTCTATTTGACTGATCAATCACTGAATCAAGACGCTGCCAACATAGCACGGGAGACGACTTCACATACACGTGATCAAGGAAAAGAAGAAAGACACGTCATAGTCTTACTGAAACTTTCATCACACCAGGTGTGCCCTGGTCGTTGTAGGTAAGACCTTTCCTTTTCCTGTCTAATACGAACAACGCAGTTCAAGATGAATTTCAGTCCTGAACAATTCCAGACACTTATGGCAGCTATCACTGGCGGTCAGCTACAGCAAGCAGCTCCTGCTGCGGCAGCTGCAGCACCACCAAAGAATGATCCATCCGCACTTGGGCCGATACGACAATGCGGCCTAGGCACTGACAAAATGCAGAAGCTCATTCTATTTAACGAATGGCTTGATGATGCAGAAAACAGGATGGACTACATTGGTGTAACAGAAGACAAAGAAAAGATCATCCTCCTGAAAACTTGGGGAGGACCAGAGATGGTTGAGTTGATTCGTGCAGAGAGATCACACCTCAACACAGGAGCCCGAGCAAACGAAGAAGGTGCACAAGCAAATGGGGAAGGTGCAGAAGCAAATGCAGAAGCTGCACCCACCTACATGCAGACTATTGAACGGTTACGTTACTATCTGAGACGTATGGTCAATCGAACAATGGCCATGCACCAGCTTCTGGGGACCAAACAAGGAACACGAACGTGGGGTGACTTCCTTCTAGATCTTGAAAAGAAGGCCAAGTCCCTGAACTTTGACAAGAAACCGTACACCACAGAGGAAGCTATAAAGGATGCTGCCATATTCGGCATGAATGATGTCAGCCTGAGAGAGAAGGCGCTTGCGGAGGATCCAAACCTTGAGAAACTTTCCAGATGGGGCCAAGCACGAGAAGCAGGCCGAGACGACGCCCACAGCCTGGACAAGACAACACATGTCAAACGTGTTCGACACGAAATGAATCAAGATAATATGACACAAGATGAGATAGACGAGATGATTGAAACCCTGAAAGTAATGAAGCTCAAAAAGGCAGGAAAGTATAGCAACAGACACAAAGGATCTTGTAACCGATGCAACTCCAGCCATCAGTCAGGGAGATGCCCAGCAAATGGCAAAGAATGCTTCACATGTGGTGGGAAGAACCATTTTGCCAGAACTCCAATCTGTCCTGGAAAGAAGACGGTCAAAAGAATCAACGCAGATTACTTTACAACATTGAAGCGAAATGACTCGAACCAAGAACCTACTACACTCACTGCCATAAAGAAGGTGACTAAGCCAGCAGACAAATGGGTCGATGTCAAGATAGGCGGCACAAAACACACCCTCTTCGCAGACACAGGTAGCCAGCACACCATCATCACACCTGAACACTACAGCAACGCCATGGGACCCCTGGAAGAGCCGGACATCATACTCAGGGCATGGGGATCTTCAAACAATCTCAACATCACCGGAATGGTTCACACTGTGATCGAGAACGCCAAAGGAAGCAAGATCAATAGCAAAGTATATGTTGTGGACGGTTTTCAGCCAGAACCGCTACTCGGAGACAACGACGCAGAACACCTAGGATTCATCACCTTCAACAAGGAAGGAAAGAGCCCACGAACACAAGACACAAGTGCAATCAAGAGGATTCCCCAACTCATCAGAGATAACCTTGGGATACAAGTCGAAACACGTCCTGACAGCAACGAAGCAGACCCAACAGAGATCGAAAAGATACTGAAACTTGTCGACGGATACCGAGGTCTAGTCTTCGACGACAACAAAATTGGATGCATCAGAACGAAGCCCATCCACCTCGACTATGAAGAAGAATTCGAGCCAAAGCAACCACCATTTCGCAACGTTCCAATCCACTATCAAGGCGAAGTCAGTAAACTCCTTGAATTTCTGAGAACACAGGGAGTGATAACGGATGTGGACCCACGAGAAAGCTATGACTGCGTGATGAACGTGGTGATAACAGATAAAAGCAATGGTCAAATCAGGATGAACATAGACAACACACCACGCAATGCGGGGATGAAGCGCACTCGATTCCACGTCCAAACACCACAGGAGATCCGCCACGACCTGAAGGAAGCGAAGATTTTCAGTGAAATGGACATGGGCTGGGGTTACCATCAACTTCAGCTAGACAAAGAATCCAAAGACAAGAGCATCTTTCAAACACACGAGGGCCTTCACAGAATGGAGAGGCTGTATTTCGGACCCACAGCCTCAAGCGGCGTCTTCCACAACGAGATACGGAAAGCATTTGCTGGCCTCCAAGGCGTCACTACATTGCATGACAACATCCTAGTCTACGGAAGAGACTATAAGGAACATTACAGAAACCTCGCAGCATTCCTGGATCGTTGTAAAGAGAATGGCACAATCCTCAAACCGTCCAAATCGACGTTCGGACAGACAAGAATCAAATGGTTTGGTCGGACGTTCCATTCCAATGGCGTGACAGCGGACCCAAAGAAGATTCAAAACATCAAAGACGGTGGCAGACCTGAAAACACAGAGGATGTTCGCTCTTTGTTGATGGCTTGCCAGTACAATGCGAAGTTCACATTCGACAACAAACTACACACAACATATGAAGACACTACCGCACCGCTTCGCAAATTGTTGAAAAAGGGGGAGAAATTCCGCTGGCAGGAAGAAGAGGAAACTGCATACCAGACGCTGATGCAAATCCTGGACGATCCAGCGACTCTACAAGCGTACGATCCCAATGAAAAGACTCATGTGGTGTCGGACTCATCAGAGGTAGGAATCCAAGCAAGCATCTACCAGGAGAGGGGAGAAGGTATGTGGGTTCCGATAGACCACAACAGCAGAGCTCTAACCGATGTTGAACAACGATACAGCCCAATTGAAAGAGAAAGTCTTGGTCTCTGTTTCGCAATGGAGCAATTTCGCTACTACGTTGTCGGAAGTCAATTCACAGCATGGACAGACCATGAACCTCTCATTCCAATCTACAACAATCGACAGAAACCAGCATCCCGCAAAATCAGCAACCACAGAGACCGGGTTCAAGATCTCCAATTCAATCTCCGCTACCTGAAGGGGAAAGAAATGCCATGCGACTATGGCAGCAGACACCCGAACCCGATATCCCACCTCACAGAAATGGAACAAGACGATCTAGGCTTCGATATTGGAACAACCATTCTAGTACGGAAAATCAACCTCAACAACACAACACCGGCGATTGACATCGACACCATCAGACAGGCTGCTCAAAGTGATCCACACTACCAACAACTCATAGAAGACATCTCAAAAGGCAGATCAGAGCCGCCATCTGGATCAGAAGTCAACAACAGAATTTACAAAGAACTATCGGTCGAAAATGGCGTCATCATGAGAGGGAGTCAAATCTATGTCCCAGACACGCCCATGCAACCAGGACAACGCAACCTCCGATTGAATCTCATTGACATAGCACACGAAGGACACCCAGGAGAAACCATGATGAAACGATACATGCGGTCAAGATTGTGGTTCCCATTGATGGACAAGGCCATACAAGACGCGGTGCAAAGATGCCTGGCATGCCAAGCCTCGACAGAGACGAAGCATCGCGACCCCAACACACCTTCCACACCACCGGAGGAACCTTGGCAGAAACTTTCAGCCGACCACTGGGGACCAACAGCAGACGGCATATACCTACTGGTGGTGATAGACGAACTGTCAAGATATCCAGAAGTAGCAGTGGTAAAAGGGACAGGATCAGAACACAACATCCAGGCGTTTGATGACATATTCACAAGACACGGTTATTGCAAACGGTTGAAAACGGACAACGGCCCACCTTTCAATGGAAAAGAGCACCACCAACTCCAAGAATATTTCAAGTGGGCAGGTATTCGTCACGAACCAACGCTCAGCGCGGATGATCCGGAAGCAAATGGCCTTGCGGAAGCCTTCATGAAAATTTGCAAGAAAGTCTGGCACACAGCCATCGTCGAAAAGAATGATCCCAAAGCAGAGCTGAACAAGACTCTACAGATGTACCGCGCCACACCACACCCAACAACTGGAAAGGCACCGGCAGAGCTCCTGTTTGGCAGAAAATTCCACTCACGTCTACCACAGCAAGATGAAACAGCCAGCAGAAAAGACATCGCCGAAGCAAGAGAAAAGGAGATCGCGCAGAAGATGAAACAATCCCACTACAAAGACAACAAGCCATATGTCAAGCATCACAACATCCAGCTTGGGGACACTGTTCTCCTGAAACAAAAGAGCACCAAATCCAAACCACCCTTCGACCCATCGCCATATGAAGTCATCTCAATCAATGGACACCAAATCACAGCATCACGACCAGATCGAACCATCACAAGAGACGCGCAGAAATGGAAAATCTACAAGAAACCTGATAATCAACGACAACAACAACAACACGCCGATGAGGACAACAGAAACACGCAGAAGCAATGGGACTTCGAGGAACCAACTCCACCACAACAAGTGCTCCTCCAACGAGATGGTGAAGTCGCCAACACTGCCCCACAACACGAGGACGTTCACCCAATTAGACACGATTTTGTTCGTAGGTCAACGAGACCACGGAGAGCCCCAGTACGATTTGCTGAGGAGGACTAGTCGCCATGACGGCCATACATATTTTATTTTCTTACAGTTACACAGACTAACCGCATATCGGTTTCACAGCAGTTTTTTTTAAGAGATATTTCATTTGACCCATGTACAAGTAGTGTGCATGTGTAACGATCTTGTTCTATATTTTTAGACTAGACCTATAATAAAGAGACTTAATATATATGATATGATACTGGCTTGTGTCGCTTTTACAATGAATGAGGCGGAAAAACGAAAGTGGAATGTTTTGAAGCTTTCAGCGTCCAAATTTCTGCTAAATGATCATTTTATGTTTATTTTCACTCGTATCTTAGCTATAAACACTCTTTTGGATCAATTTGAAAACTTATTATAGCAAGAAGACATAGTAGCACCAGTTGTGTAACCGTTTCGTGTTGAATTAACGTTACCTATCATAGAACTTCCAAGCTTTCATATGTGAAACCATGGCACTCTGAGCTGAAAAAAAGTGTTTTTTAGATTGGATTGTCACCATCTATCGTAATAGGGCTTAGAAAAACATTTGAGAGCTAAAAACATGACAAAACATATTCATTTTCTCGCAAAGTTTCGCATTGCTCCACAACAGAGTCTATTTTGGTTTGTTTATATTTCACCAGAAGCGATTAAACAACTTGGGTAACCTTCTTTTCTACTTTTTAAAATAAAAATATTAAAACTTAAAAAGTTAAGTATTTCAACGTTACCATCTTGATCTCATAAATCTCACAAGGTTCAGCACAATTCCGGACTAAATTTTCACAATTTCGGTGATTTTATGATCTGGTCAAGTTTCAAGGAGTTAAAGATTACTTTAGGGCAAAACAAAACATGCCATTTCTCCGTCGAAACTCCTTATCAATATCATCTAATTAATCTTTTAATCTTTTTTTAGCATTTCGGGCTGACCTTCCAGCGCAGCTGGTTTATTAAACTTTATTTACAACCCTGTCTCAGTTCCGTTTGAAGTCAAAGAAAAATCAATGGATTTTGATCAGTATATATATACAGCCTTGTCCCAGTTACTTTTTTAGAAGTCAAAGAAAAACAAATGACCTTTATCATTATTAAACTTATCATTATTTCACTATTTTTTAAGAAAAACCATTCGGCACAGACGTTTTTAAAACTTACAACCGTTTGTGACGAACGGTTTTTTTTATTTATTTCTTCAAAAGCATTCGTTGCAAACGGAAAAGCATTCTTCACGTATGGTTATATATCTTGAATTTCTGTAAGCGTTCTTTAGGAACGGTTTTCTTTTAAAAACCATTCGTCACATACGGTTTCCCGTTTGTGATGAACGCTTTTACCAAAAAGTGTCATAACCATACGAATAGAAATACGTTCGTGTACGGTTTCTGACCCTTGTACAAGTTGTAAAGTTGTAAAGTTCATTGGATGCAGATTCGCCTGGTTGCCGAAATCAGCATCCTGATACGCTAGTTCAACTGTTCAAGATTTCAAAATTTCAAATTTCTTGTTTCGTTGTGAAAATCGCGCCGCAGGCATAAACTTTGATTGCTTTTTTGAGATTTTATTGTTAAAAATACCAAATTCTTTAAACGATTTGGTAAATATTTTGAACAAACAAACATCTTTATTGGATTTTCACTATAAAGCACTTAAATAAAAGTTGGATTCCCCTCAGGGGAGAGTTCATTATGCCAGTGAACAGCGCTGTAAAAACGGCTTAATATTTTTTTGCGTTGTAAATAAGACCGAAGTAACAAATTAAGCGATGAAAAAATGTGATCTAAGTTAAGGACATAAATGAAGAAATCTTACCGAGTTGAAAATTATTTGGGTTTGAGTTGCATTCGCTTGCTGTGCATAACCATACGCAAAAAAGATAGTCTGAAAATATAAAGAAATGATATACGGGTAGATTTTCCTTAAGAAGATCTTTCTCATTCAGATGCAGGCCATAATCATAATAAATGGATTTCCTTTTCATGATACAGACTCAACAAGTTCCGTGTTTAAAAGTTCCAAAACCGTCGAAAAGATAATCGACAATAGAACATTACCGATGCGCGAAACACCAAATTGGCCAAGTTTCGATGCCACTTGTTGTGCTTCACCATACGAAAAAAAGATGTTCTGAAAATATAAAGATTCTCCTTTAAAGATATAGAGATATCCCTTGGTCTTTGAACTCTATTCATACTTGGGAAGACTTCAACCTCTAAAATTTTGATCTAGTCGGTCACTTTGAATAGAATTACCTTAAGTGGATGAATTTTCGCGTGTACTAATTTTCGCGAGACGAGAATTTAAAGATTTCGCGTGGATTAAATTTTAAATTGTAACTAGAAAAGAGATGTGTTTTTTAATCGAACAAAGGCAGAAAAAGTCACTCAAAAGCTTTCAAAAAACTTCAAAGAAAGTACTTTTCGGAGGTTACTACAGTTAATAATTGAAATGAAGAGTTGAACTCGTAATATAAAAATTTGATTTATTTCTTCGATTTCGCGAACTTTTATTTTCGCGATTGTACAATTCCAAATAATTTCGCGTAGACTAAATTTCGCGAAAAATGGCCAAAATTCGCGAAACCTGCGAAAATTATTCCGCGCGAAAATTTATCCATGAAATTTATATACTGTGTCCCAAAAAAAGCGGACGAATATTTTATGTAAAGTAAAATCCTAATAATACAGTATATGCCAAATTTTATGAAAATAGTTTTAAAATAGTTCAACATTTTGGCCATGTTCATCATGGACATTTTTATAAAGTGTATTCTTATAAAACAAGCGTGTACCTTCAATTCAAAGTTATCAATTTCAGTTTCTGTCATTTCTGGGTGGTTCAAGCTCCTCAAAGTTCTGGAAATGTAAGAAATTGAAAACTTTTCAAAACTTTGGCAAATTCTTGTCTTATTTGGAAAATCCTCCCTGAAAAATGGATCTTTTTGAAATACTTTACTTTGAGCAACTAATTTTGGTAATAAATTCTTCATTAACCCTATTAGCCCCAAGCTTTTTTGACTTTTGTATCCCCAGGGGGGGGGTAGAATCTACCACCCTCAATTATTTTCGATCTAGAAGAGCTATGGCCATGAAATTTGGTACCAAGCCTTGAGTGAAAGTAGAAAAGTCTAAATACAAATAACAAAAATTTTAGCCTTGTAGAACTTTTTTCGAGGTTAGGACCTTTTTTGAGATAATTACCACATACCAGTATATATTATACATACCATCTGTGATAGTTCAAGGTACGCCTTCATGGAAACAGTATATCTATCCCACACATATAAAACAGCTTTTGTCCTATCTATTTCAGACACAACATCACCTAATGAAAATAAAAGAATTTATTGGACGGACACAGCAAATGATCAGAATGAATGGAATGGGATCACGCTAATTCACGTTATCAAAATTGAAAAATAATGTGAAAATGATTAAATTTCCACCTATTTTCCATTGGAAATTTTAATGACTGTCACTTGAGGGAGTTTGGCTGGATTCGGATGGCGTTTGACTGTCCTACGACGTTTGGCTGTTTGACGATGGCTCTGACCCCAATGGTTTTTCTAAATATAATTTTAGACATTTTTTAAACCTCTCTTGATAGACAATGATGATGACTAGAACATTAATTGAAAATATTTTTTCAGAGAAGGAGAGAACGATATAGGATCATATATACTTGGGAAATTCTAGAAAGCATAGTACCAAACATCAATGATGGCTTCAAAGCAAAAGACCACCCGCGTCTAGGACGAATGTGTGTTACCAAGTACATTGGGCCAAATAATTCGAAACTACGTGACAGCACCTAAGCAATACAAGGTGCAAAGCTGTTCAATGCATTGCCAAAGTGCATTAGAAATTTGAAAAATGTTCCAGTTGATAAATTCAAAACTGCACTGGATAAGCACCTCAAAACAATTCCGAATGAACACCAAATCCATGGTTATACAGGGTGCAGGAGAGTTGACTCAAACTCAATTTTAGACATGAAATCTCTCTGCTGATCCATTTTTCCTTCAGGAATTGTGGATTTAACGAAGTTGTGGTGTGGATCAAAAGATTCTTGCCAGAGCTATATGCTCTAAGACAACCAAAGGTAACCAAAAGTAAGTAATGTGTTTGCGTACGATAGAATAAAACCTAAAGTCAAAACCTCCATCCATGGGCCAATGACCGCAAAAAACATTCTACGGCAATTTTAAAGACTAAAGAGAAAGAGCAGAAGAAAATGGAAAATTAAAGAACGAAAGCCAAAGGAAAGTGAAATATTCCTTTTTTGCAAGGACAAATGTAAATTTGATCGACCTAAATGGAAAATGTGAAGCAATTAGTTTGAAAAATTTGTAATTCTGATCTCAGATCACAATGCGGAAAGAAAGCTTGCCGCTCTCATTACTAAAGATAGACAAAAAGAATGACAAATTTCACAAAGAACGACAAATTTTGCCGTCCACAACTCCGACCGTAAGTTACTGTAACACCCCTACGGATTCTTACGCATGCGTGTCTATGAAGTCTGTTGCGTAAAATCGACCTTCTCTGTTGTAAATCTTTCAAAGCAAGTTCTAAAAGTAACGACCGATTTATATCCAAATGCAAGTAAAGGGAGTCAGGTTGGTGATCTTCCTTTCTAAATGGATGGGAGGAGAGAGAAAGAGATCACTTCTAATCATTTTATGGTAGGTATGAATTCATTTTTCGAAGTTGATTACACTGAAATAAACTGGATACATGTTTTTTTTTATAAGCATAACGCTTATAAGCATACGAAGGCTCAGATTTGCAGAATTCCTAAGCATAACATAAGCATATGTGTCAGCCTGAAATATTTTTCAAGTTGTCATTTTTTATCAGTTTAAAATGGTTTGGTTGAGGTCAAGTAAAAAAAAGACATTCCACGGCTACCACTGCTCCCAAATCTGAACAAAAATTTGCAAAATTTCTAAAATGCCACTAAAACTTGGCTCGGGGTGAATTATAAGCATGATTCATAAGCATGTAATAAGCATAATCCATGCCTGGATGCTTTGAGAACTTAAGCATACACGAGCCTGACCAAAGGGCATACACTTGCTTATAAAAAAAACATGTATGTATTAAAAAACTTGAACAAAAGACGGAATCTCGACAAACAGAACACAGGAAAAAATCATTAAATCACACTCGTGTGAAAACTGATTTCCCAGGGTGAGATTCGGTTCGTTTTTCACACGGGAGTTTACACCATATTGAATGAGTATCAGATTAAAACACCTAAAGTTTAAGAAGAACTAACCCAGATTGTGATTTGTGCGTTTAATTCGATACTCGTTCTATAGTGTAAACACATAGGGTGTTAATTTCCTTTTCACACCCGTGTGAAAAACGAACCGAATCACACCCTTGAAAATCAGTTTTCACACGAGTGTGATTTAACGATTTTTTCGTGTGAGTTTGAGACAGGGATTTAAACCTCGAACTCATGGAAGTTTAAATCAATATCCCTTAGATTTCGTGGTCTGAATTGCCATAAAACAATTAAGCTTCAAAGAATTCCGCCACACCAGCTGGAACTGACTCAATCTGAATCTGATCGAACTTCAACGGGCAATGCTATAAAAACAAGGGCAGTTCCATAGACGGTAAAGTTCACTGCACTGTAACTTTGTAAAATGACAGCATAGGTGGATTCCATCTTCAGTGACATGGGTAGTCACTGACAAACAGTCGGAACCTAAGTTAGTAGTCAAAGCTTGACTAGTAGTGAGGGGATTTGACAATGACGCATCATTTGCTAATCTTCCCGACAGAACATCACTGAAAATTTTAGCGGTTCATTTTAGTACCTTTAGAGGTCCTAATAATCGCATTTACCTTTAGATAACAAATTTGTCCCTTTTTGGGAATAAATATAGTCCTTTAAGGATTAAAATGATACCTTCCGTGGGATGATTTTTTAAAAAACCGTTAAGGTAATTTTAAAACACCCTGTAGGAATTATTTTATACCTTTTGAGTGATTTTCGGGATTTCCAAAAATTCGAAAGTAATATAGTAAAATAGTAACCGTAGGGGCAGGAAAAAAGCCTTCGAAGGAATTCTGAAGATCCCTTTAACCCCTTAGCCCTTATGGCTTTAAAGGGATCTTTATGTACCTCATAGGTACCTCATAAACAATTTTCAGTTTTTCCGAAGTTTCAAAGTATAATAAAATACCATTCGACGGTATAAAGTGAGTGTGAAGATTCTCATTCGCTCAGTAAAAACACCTTGGGATGTCATTTGAAAAAACTTAAGATTGAACAGCAAGACCTGAGGAATATAGTTTGGCATGAACGAGCACACAAGACAGATCATAAAGGTCTCTAATTGAACATTTATGCTCTGTGTTGGGAAATCGTTATAATCCAAGTTATTTTTCTAACCGTATTTCCGCTTGAAACCCTTTAAAAGCTAAGCTAATTTCACTTTTAAAAGCTATCTTTTAGCCTAAATACCTTTAGAGGTACTTTCAATCGCGTCTATGATTCTTGCCGAATCGTGTCTATGGAGTTTCGTTACTTTTGATACCTTAGAGATACAAATCGAACCCTTTGAGGTATTTTTGAATGTTTTCTTGCGGGAAAACAGGCGGCAAAAAAATACCTTTAGAGGTATTTTTAATCGCGTCTATGATTCTTGCCTAATCGTGGCTATGGAGCTTCCCTACCTTTGATACCTTAGAGCCATGACCTTTTTCATATTTCCGCGGTATAATTCCAGCACTAGAAAGAGTAAATTCTCCTTAAAGTCCGAAAGTTCATAATTGGGGACTGAAAGTGCCTTAAAACGGTTTTCATACCTTGTAAATGGGTTTTTGTCAAGCTTTTCTAGCATTTTTAGTCCAAGTCTACCATTTTGAATCACGTAACGTTGGAAACACTCTAAAATAGAAAAGAAAAAAAGTGACGGAATTTTTTTTTTTAATTTTTCAAAAATTGACGTCAAATAAAAAATTTGCACTTGTAAAAAATTAGAAATTGAAAAAAAGTCAGAAGTTGAAGACATGCTCTGGAAAAACTGGTCAAAAATGAACTTGCTGCTAAAATTTTCAACATTATATTTGTAAGTCAACGTTCTTTTCTTTTAAATTCGCGTTGCCCTAGCATAGCAGATTCTAGATTTGGATGGAATTAACCTTGACCGGTGGATACGCATGCGTAAAGAGTAAAAAGCTGTTTAAAAACTCAGGAAAACGCTGGTGCTTGCACCAGAGTTAGACGAGGATAGATCAGGAAAATCGAAAAATGCTTGAATGTTTGATTGGTGGTCGTGCTTAATCAACATTCTTGCATAAGCCTTATATTAGGATAGACAGGAACTAGTGGTCGTGCTAGTATTTTTGAAATTATATTAGATATTTCGATCCAATCAGAAGCTCTCTGGTAGGCTTTTATACTCTGCGTGACAAGTCCGATCGCCGCTTCCAGTTTAACTCGATCGATTTCAGGATGTTTTATGCTTGGGTAATGCAAAAGTTTTTTCTTTCATTGAGCCTTTGAAATCTCTTATCTGCGAAAAACGCATATAGACTTGGTCGGATTCAAAATTTTTCATTTTTTACCATTTGAAGTTTCAAAATCGAGATTTTCTCCATCGTTAGGTTATTTTTAGCCTCAAGAGAAAACTTGGTGCGTCAATACATCAGAAACCTATTTGTAATGACAAGACATTTCATTTCCAAAACATCTTACGTGAGCTCTACGTTTGTTTGAAATTTTCCAGATTCTATAAGTTTTGTTAAAATTTCGAAGGAATGTTGAATGAAAAACGTCTAAGACTAGTTTTATTTCATAATTGGGGACTGAAAGTGCCTTAAAACGGTTTTCATATCATGTAAATGGGTTTTTATCAAGCTTTTCCACCATTTTTAGTCCAATTCTACCATCTTAAATCGTCTAAGACTAGTTTTATTTCATAATTGGGGACTGAAAGTGCCTTAAAACGGTTTTCATACCTTGTAAATGGGTTTTTGTCAAGCTTTTCTAGCATTTTTAGTCCAAGTCTACCATTTTGAATCACGTAACGTTGGAAACACTCTAAAATAGAAAAGAAAAAAAAGTGACGGAATTTTTTTAATTTTTCAAAAATTGACGTCAAATAAAAAATTTGCACTTGTAAAAAATTAGAAATTGAGAAAAAGTCAGAAGTTGAAGACATGCTCTGGAAAAACTGGTCAAAAATGAACTTGCTGCTAAAATTTTCAACATTATATTTGTAAGTCAACGTTCTTTTCTTTTAAATTCGCGTTGCCCTAGCATAGCAGATTCTAGATTTGGATGGAATTAACCTTGACCGGTGGATACGCATGCGTAAAGAGTAAAAAAGCTGTTTAAAAACTCAGGAAAACGCTGGTGCTTGCACCAGAGTTAGACGAGGATAGATCAGGAAAATCGAAAAATGCTTGAATGTTTGATTGGTGGTCGTGCTTAATCAACATTCTTGCATAAGCCTTATATTAGGATAGACAGGAACTAGTGGTCGTGCTAGTATTTTTGAAATTATATTAGATATTTCGATCCAATCAGAAGCTCTCTGGTAGGCTTTTATACTCTGCGTGACAAGTCCGATCGCCGTTTCCAGTTTAACTCGATCGATTTCAGGATGTTTTATGCTTGGGTAATGCAAAAGTTTTTTCTTTCATTGAGCCTTTGAAATCTTTTATCTGCGAAAAAACGCATATAGACTTGGTCGGATTCAAAATTTTTCATTTTTTACCATTTGAAGTCTCAAAATCGAGATTTTCTCCATCGTTAGGTTATTTTTAGCCTCAAGAGAAAACTTGGTGCGTCAATGCATCAGAAACCTATTTGTAATGACAAGACATTTCATTTCCAAAACATCTTACGTGAGCTCTACGTTTGTTTGAAATTTTCCAGATTCTATAAGTTTTGTTAAAATTTCGAAGGAATGTTGAATGAAAAACGTCTAAGACTAGTTTTATTTCATAATTGGGGACTGAAAGTGCCTTAAAACGGTTTTCATATCATGTAAATGGGTTTTTATCAAGCTTTTCCACCATTTTTAGTCCAATTCTACCATCTTAAATCGTCTAAGACTAGTTTTATTTCATAATTGGGGACTGAAAGTGCCTTAAAACGGTTTTCATACCTTGTAAATGGGTTTTTGTCAAGCTTTTCTAGCATTTTTAGTCCAAGTCTACCATTTTGAATCACGTAACGTTGGAAACACTCTAAAATAGAAAAGAAAAAAAGTGACGGAATTTTTTTAATTTTTCAAAAATTGACGTCAAATAAAAAATTTGCACTTGTAAAAAATTAGAAATTGAAAAAAAGTCAGAAGTTGAAGACATGCTCTGGAAAAACTGGTCAAAAATGAACTTGCTGCTAAAATTTTCAACATTATATTTGTAAGTCAACGTTCTTTTCTTTTAAATTCGCGTTGCCCTAGCATAGCAGATTCTAGATTTGGATGGAATTAACCTTGACCGGTGGATACGCATGCGTAAAGAGTAAAAAGCTGTTTAAAAACTCAGGAAAACGCTGGTGCTTGCACCAGAGTTAGACGAGGATAGATCAGGAAAATCGAAAAATGCTTGAATGTTTGATTGGTGGTCGTGCTTAATCAACATTCTTGCATAAGCCTTATATTAGGATAGACAGGAACTAGTGGTCGTGCTAGTATTTTTGAAATTATATTAGATATTTCGATCCAATCAGAAGCTCTCTGGTAGGCTTTTATACACTGCATGACAAGTCCGATCGCCGCTTCCAGTTTAACTCGATCGATTTCAGGATGTTTTATGCTTGGGTAATGCAAAGGTTTTTTCTTTCATTGAGCCTTTGAAATCTCTTATCTGCGAAAAACGCATATAGACTTGGTCAGATTCAAAATTTTTCATTTTTTACCATTTGAAGTTTCAAAATCGAGATTTTCTCCATCGTTAGGTTATTTTTAGCCTCAAGAGAAAACTTGGTGCGTCAATGCATCAGAAACCTATTTGTAATGACAAGACATTTCATTTCCAAAACATCTTACGTGAGCTCTACGTTTGTTTGAAATTTTCCAGATTCTATAAGTTTTGTTAAAATTTCGAAGGAATGTTGAATGAAAAACGTCTAAGACTAGTTTTATTTCATAATTGGGGACTGAAAGTGCCTTAAAACGGTTTTCATATCATGTAAATGGGTTTTTATCAAGCTTTTCCACCATTTTTAGTCCAATTCTACCATCTTAAATCGTCTAAGACTAGTTTTATTTCATAATTGGGGACTGAAAGTGCCTTAAAACGGTTTTCATACCTTGTAAATGGGTTTTTGTCAAGCTTTTCTAGCATTTTTAGTCCAAGTCTACCATTTTGAATCACGTAACGTTGGAAACACTCTAAAATAGAAAAGAAAAAAAGTGACGGAATTTTTTTAATTTTTCAAAAATTGACGTCAAATAAAAAATTTGCACTTGTAAAAAAAATTAGAAATTGAGAAAAAGTCAGAAGTTGAAGACATGCTCTGGAAAAACTGGTCAAAAATGAACTTGCTGCTAAAATTTTCAACATTATATTTGTAAGTCAACGTTCTTTTCTTTTAAATTCGCGTTGCCCTAGCATAGCAGATTCTAGATTTGGATGGAATTAACCTTGACCGGTGGATACGCATGCGTAAAGAGTAAAAAGCTGTTTAAAAACTCAGGAAAACGCTGGTGCTTGCACCAGAGTTAGACGAGGATAGATCAGGAAAATCGAAAAATGCTTGAATGTTTGATTGGTGGTCGTGCTTAATCAACATTCTTGCATAAGCCTTATATTAGGATAGACAGGAACTAGTGGTCGTGCTAGTATTTTTGAAATTATATTAGATATTTCGATCCAATCAGAAGCTCTCTGGTAGGCTTTTATACTCTGCGTGACAAGTCCGATCGCCGTTTCCAGTTTAACTCGATCGATTTCAGGATGTTTTATGCTTGGGTAATGCAAAAGTTTTTTCTTTCATTGAGCCTTTCAAATCTTTTATCTGCGAAAAAACGCATATAGACTTGGTCGGATTCAAAAATTTTCATTTTTTACCATTTGAAGTCTCAAAATCGAGATTTTCTCCATCGTTAGGTTATTTTTAGCCTCAAGAGAAAACTTGGTGCGTCAATGCATCAGAAACCTATTTGTAATGACAAGACATTTCATTTCCAAAACATCTTACGTGAGCTCTACGTTTGTTTGAAATTTTCCAGATTCTATAAGTTTTGTTAAAATTTCGAAGGAATGTTGAATGAAAAACGTCTAAGACTAGTTTTATTTCATAATTGGGGACTGAAAGTGCCTTAAAACGGTTTTCATATCATGTAAATGGGTTTTTATCAAGCTTTTCCACCATTTTTAGTCCAATTCTACCATCTTAAATCGTCTAAGACTAGTTTTATTTCATAATTGGGGACTGAAAGTGCCTTAAAACGGTTTTCATACCTTGTAAATGGGTTTTTGTCAAGCTTTTCTAGCATTTTTAGTCCAAGTCTACCATTTTGAATCACGTAACGTTGGAAACACTCTAAAATAGAAAAGAAAAAAAGTGACGGAATTTTTTTAATTTTTCAAAAATTGACGTCAAATAAAAAATTTGCACTTGTAAAAAATTAGAAATTGAAAAAAAGTCAGAAGTTGAAGACATGCTCTGGAAAAACTGGTCAAAAATGAACTTGCTGCTAAAATTTTCAACATTATATTTGTAAGTCAACGTTCTTTTCTTTTAAATTCGGGTTGCCCTAGCATAGCAGATTCTAGATTTGGATGGAATTAACCTTGACCGGTGGATACGCATGCGTAAAGAGTAAAAAGCTGGAAAGTCAGGAAACGCTGGTGCTTGCACCAGAGTTAGACGAGGATAGATCAGGAAAATCGAAAAATGCTTGAATGTTTGATTGGTGGTCGTGCTTAATCAGCATTCTTGCATAAGCCTTATATTAGGATAGACAGGAACTAGTGGTCGTGCTAGTATTTTTGAAATTATATTAGATATTTCGATCCAATCAGAAGCTCTCTGGTAGGCTTTTATACTCTGCGTGACAAGTCCGATCGCCGTTTCCAATTTAACTCGATCGATTTCAGGATGTTTTATGCTTAGGTAATGCAAAAGTCTTTTCTTTCATTGAGCCTTTGAAATCTTTTATATTCGAAAAACGCATATAGACTTGGTCGGATTCAAAGTTTTTCATTTTTTACGATTTGAAGTTTCAAAATCGAGATTTCTTTTTAATTCTTCGTTAAAGACAATAACAACACAGTTTGTTTCTGGTGTAAATTGCTATTTGTTCGGCTGATAGCGTGAGGTAAGGCTTCATTAATTTACAACGAGTGTAGGAGCGTTCTAAGATCATCGCACGGTACGTGGTCATTTTTGTTATGGCACGACCTACCCCAGGATGAAAACCACTTCGTCCCTGTAAAAGTCAAATAGGGGTTCAAATGATGCTTTTGAAATGTAAAACCTTTGGGATTACTACTCAGAACGCTACAAACTACTCCTACTAAAAACTGAAATTCACAAAATGAATCAAAATTATCATAAAGATATATCAGTAATTGGTAAAAGCTTTTACAAGTTGAAAAATAATAATGCACTCCGGTCAAATGAACGTGAACTGAAGTGAAGCATCCGATAATCAGTAATGGAAGGTGGTTTTCCGGATAACGTCTTGTACTTCGTAAAATTGAACCTTTTTCAGTGGTTTGGATTTGTTGTGTTGTTCTCCAGAGTAGACTGATCGGAACGTTGGAACGGTGACATGAACGAAACAGAATAAATAAATGATTAGTGAAATGAACTAGGTTAAGCTGACGATGATCAGCATGAACGCAATATGTGGACGCTCTCATATTGATAAAGCTCATCAAGGTGAACTGCTTGTCAACGGTTTATCTATTAAAATTACGCTTCACCGTCAGAAGGATGCATTTTCTCTTTTGAAAAATGATGAGACACTGACTTATAAGTTCAAAATTGTCGATATAGTTCTCCGTATCAAAAAGATTGAGCTTACACCTCATAAATTTGGAGAGATACAACAAACCCTTGAAAAAGAACCGATTGCGTACCCAATAAATCGGGTTACTATTAAGACACGTTCTATTCCCATCGGACTGGGAAGTATGAACTGGGAGAATTGTATCATGGGACAAATGTCCAACAGAGTTATCATCGGAAAGGTAGAGAACAACGCATTCAACAGCTCCTACAAGAAGAACCCCTAAGATTTTCAACACTTTAACGGTGAATCTCTCCCAGCAAATCCTATGAAACTAAACTTTGAACATAGTGATTTTTTAGATGGATACAGAAGTCTTTTTGATATCACTGAAAAGTTATACCGTGACGAAGGATGTGCTATTAAAAGAAATGACTATCCAAACGGCTATTTATTTTTCGCTTTCGATTTGTGCGGGAGTCATCAAGAAGTTCAAAAGACTGGGAGTTTAAGGATCTCTTTTGAGTTCTCGAAAGCTCTTGAAAAGCTCTTGAAAAGTACCAAAAAATTGCAATGTCCAGGGGTAACTTTTTGTGTCCACGGGGTTGATTTGATGTTTGTCCAGGGGTATAACCCGTGTCCAGTGGGTTAAAAATAAAAATGTCCAGGGGTAATTCATGAAAAAAATAATATATCCTCAACCCTCCCCCCCCCCATGAACGGATTTTTTTCTGGAAGAGCCCAATCTGTGACGGTGATTTTATATATATAGTGAATTCGATAATAGTATTTCAATCAACAAGGCAATAAACATTCTCAAGGATTTTTGATGCAATGAACACTACAGAACTAGGAGCACCTTTTCGTTTGGACCGGAAAATTAGAAGACATTTTTATCATGGCGTTTTTGCACTCAATCAATTCGTGGAGAATACAGAAGTTGAGAAGGAAAACGTGGTGTTTTCATCGTAAATGAGTAAGCGTCAGAGGCAGCTGGAACGCATTGGGTGTTGATATTTTTTGATGGAAAGAAAGTTGTTTTCTTTGATTCTTTTGGTAGACCGCCCGCCTATTTCAAACTCAAGGCAAAGATAAACAAACTGCCGAGATAAAAGAAAAAGACATTAGAAGTTTCCAAACAACGGCTGCAGGGTTATCAAAGTGTGGTTTGTGGTGGATTCGTGATTTGTTAGTAGTTAGATTGTGAGAGTTCTCATTCAGGAGTAAATTTACCCATGAGTAAATGCGAGTAAGCGAGTTATTTACTCATGAGTAAATGTAAGTAAGTACGTAAGTAGATTATTTGTTCGTCAAAATAAGCGAGACGAGCGACCCCACTCATAGACATGATGCTAAACTAAGGAGGTGGCCGCACGCTAAAGTTACAAGATTTAAAATTAATAAGGTCTTACTATAAGATGTATCGAACCTATCTAATATACCACACAACGCTATGTTTACCCACAGTTCGGCCGGATTGTTAAACAGCATGGGGAGGAGTTCTTTACCAGGTCGGCCGGATTGTTAACCAGAATGGGGAGAAGTTCTTTAACAGGTCGGCCGGATTGTTAGCCAGTATGGGGGAGAGTTCTTTACCAGGTCGGCCGGATTGTTAACCAGAATGGGGAGGAGTTCTTTACCAGGTCGGCCGGGTTGTTAACCAGAATGGGGAGGAGTTCTTTACCAGGTCGGCCTGATTGTTAACCAGTATGGGGGAGAGTTTCTTTACCAGGTTGTCGGATTGTTAACCAGTATGGGGAGGAGTTCTTTACCAGGTCGGCTGGATTGTTAACCAGTATGGGGGAGATTTCTTTACCAGGTCGGCCGGATTGTTAACCAGTATGGGGGAGAGTTCTTTACCAGGTCGGCCGGGTTGTTAACCAGAATGGGGAGGAGTTCTTTACCAGGTCGGCCGGATTGTTAACCAGTATGGGGGAGAGTTCTTTACCAGGTTGTCGGATTGTTAACCAGTATGGGGAGGAGTTCTTTACCAGGTCGGCCGGATTGTTAACCAGTATGGGGGAGATTTCTTTACCAGATCGGCCGGATTGTTAACCAGTATGGGGGAGAGTTCTTTACCAGGTCGGCCGGATTGTTAACCAGTATGGGGAGGAGTTCTTTACCAGGTCGGCCGGATTGTTAACCAGAATGGGGAGGAGTTCTTTACCAGGTCGGCCAGATTGTTAACCAGTATGGGGAGGAGTTCTTTACCAGGTCGGCCGGATTGTTAACCAGTATGGGGAGGAGTTCTTTACCAGGTCGGCCGGATTCTTAACCAGTATGGGGAGGAGTTCTTTACCAGGTCAGCCGGATTGTTAACCAGTATGGGGAGGAGTTCTTTACCAGGTCGGCCGGATTGTTAACCAGTATGGGGGAGATTTCTTTACCAGATCGGCCGGATTGTTAACCAGTATGGGGGGAGTTCTTTACCAGGTCGGCCGGATTGTTAACCAGAAGAGGAGTTCTTTAACAGATCGACCGGATTGTTAACCAGTATGGGGAGGAGTTCTTTACCAGATCGGCCGGATTCTTAACCAGAATGGGGAGGAGTTCTTTACCAGGTCGGCAGGATTATTAACCAGTATGGGGAGGAGTTGGTTACCAGATCGGCCGGATTGTTAACCAGTATGGAATATCTCAAGAATGGTTAATCTAATCGTCTTCAAACTTTCACCAAAGATGTATCTCACTAAAGTCGATCATTTTAAAAACTAATTTTTTCGAAATTTTGATGACGTCAGCGGAAATTCGTAAAGAACGGAAAATGCTATTTTTTGCTGACGTAATTAATTTTGAAAATATTATTTTTTCAAATGATTGACTTTAGTGACATACATTTTTGGTGAAAGTTTGAAGACAATTGGATAAACCATTCTTGGGAAATTCAATTTTTAGTTTTTATAACGTCATCGATTATGACGTCATAATCAGTTTTTGCGGTTTTTCGCAAAAATTAGCGAAAAAACAGTTAGGTTACACATCAGGTTAGAAACTTAGTCATAGTACCCTTCATGTTCAGTCATTTATTTGGTCGTTTTCTGTCGGCTAATGCAATCTAAAAATTATGGTAATTTTAGGACATGCGATAACTTACCTGAGTACTAGCCGCATAAAAACTAATTATATTTTCTTGGCATAAGTTAAAAAACTGAACCAAAATAGTTCTCCAGGAAACATATTTGTTTCAACATTCTTCTTGTTATAAACAATATATTTTTTTCGCTCGATCTCTACCAAATGATAAAGTTAAGTGGATTTGCTGTAACGATAAAGTCATTTTATAGCATAGTGCATTTTCCTGATCTGAAATAGCATATAATTCTACGCACCATTATACAGCTTCACAGATATCTGGATATTATTTTGTCCATTTCGTCCAAGTCTCCAGGTAGTCGCAGTTTGCTGTCCGATACTGGTCCATAACATAGTCAAAGATAGCACCACCACGAGAAAAGCAATCCATGATTGTCAAATTTCATTCGTTTGGGGAATGATTTTCCTTTTAAATACATAAAATAATTTTATGATTTTATTGAAAATAGTCGAACGTGCGCAACGCACTGGGCTCAACTTCAGTGGCTTCAAATTATTCATAAGCTCAATTGTAGACCCCAAAATATTCACCCAAGGAACAAGTGTGCCAAATTTCAGCCAAATCCGCCAATTTTGAGGCATGTAGGCTGCTCCAATGTTTTAGCCTCGTTTTGGCAAAAAACTCGTCCCCAGGCCCCAAAAATCCAAATTTTGGAAAAATGAAAAAAATACCCCTAGATATTCACCCAAGGAACAAATGTGCCAAATTTCAGCCAAATCCACCAGTTTTTGAGGCCATGTAGGCTGCTCCAAAGTTTTGGGACAGACAGACAGACAGACAGACAGACAGACAGACAGACAGACAGACAGACAGACAGACAGACAGACAGACAGACAGACAGACAGACAGACAGACAGACAGACAGACAGACAGACAGACAGACAGACAGACAGACAGACAGACAGACAGACAGACAGACAGACAGACAGACAGACAGACAGACAGACAGACAGACAGACAGACAGACAGACAGACAGACAGACAGACAGACAGACAGACAGACAGACAGACAGACAGACAGACAGACAGACAGACAGACAGACAGACAGACAGACAGACAGACAGACAGACAGACAGACAGACAGACAGACAGACAGACAGACAGACAGACAGACAGACAGACAGACAGACAGACAGACAGACAGACAGACAGACAGACAGACAGACAGACAGACAGACAGACAGACAGACAGACAGACAGACAGACAGACAGACAGACAGACAGACAGACAGACAGACAGACAGACAGACAGACAGACAGACAGACAGACAGACAGACAGACAGACAGACAGACAGACAGACAGACAGACAGACAGACAGACAGACAGACAGACAGACAGACAGACAGACAGACAGACAGACAGACAGACAGACAGACAGACAGACAGACAGACAGACAGACAGACAGACAGACAGACAGACAGACAGACAGACAGACAGACAGACAGACAGACAGACAGACAGACAGACATTCTCAGATTCTAGCTCAACTGAAGCTGAAAATAAAGTTATTTGACATTTTTGGGAGGTACTGAAATATAATGGAGCTCTTTATTGCTTTTTGGTCCTTTTGCTGTCTTACACTACACACCTAGTAGTGTTTAGCCAAAAAGGGGAAAGTTTATTAATTTTAATTGTTAACCAATTTTTCTTAGTACACAACTCTCCGAAGAATTTACCATGGTCGTAGGTGATGAAGAGATCCATAATCTCTCTATTCCTTTAAGTGAGTTTTCAAAAGGACGAAGAAGTTCTTTCAATATTAAATATAGGTTTTAACATTGTTCTAATAAAACAAGGTCGGCGGGAGACTACAAAAATCTGGAAAAATGGAATGAAAATATTAACAGTTCCAAATCAAAACAATTTCAATTTCAAAAACGTAACACACAGACAAAGCCGTCAAGACGGTTTTTAATTTAGTAAATAAAATAGAATTTTAATTAAATTTTGGAATAAGAAATCAGAAAACCCCAGTCAGGAATCGAATAGTGTTGACAAAATATATATTTTTTGACTTTCTTTTTGTCAATGATTAACAAACTTTACAAGAAGACGACAAGTTTTATTTTGATCTGATCTTGCAAAAATATTAAATAAAACCTAACCACAATGGATTCTAAGGCTCCCCCTATAAGTCTCATTGACAAAACAATTTCTTTGAGGCTTTTTATATCTTTGTCCTATCCACGCGTATCTTAATATACTTTAGAAAAATATCACTCCAATAAACTAAAAGATTCATGTAAAAATCAAATATGACATAAGTCACTTTTTTCTTTCTTATGAAATGACGAGATTTTATGTAACTATGTTGAATAATATGTTGTGGAATATATTTGGGTCAGTTAATGAACACCTAGGAAAATCAGATACCACACGAGGGCTGGATTCCCGTGGGGAGGGGGTACTAGCGTAGGGATAAATATTGGAGTTTTTGTTTTTATTTGTAATCCTTAGTCGAACTAAAATTAGATGTGGTGATTTTTCGAACCTTAGAGGACTTTGAAAAAAGGCATACCCGTACCTTCCATTTGCGCCTAAGTAAACCCCCTCGTAGGCTTGGTACCAAGCTGACAAGGACACAATTGTTACAATGACGGTAAAATAATAGCGATATGCGAGTACATTAATACAATTTCCTTGATAGATTTTTAGACAAACAATTTTTCCTGGTATAAGATTTAACTCAACCTCGTCCCCGTGTATCCCAGGCTTTATTTACGTTACTGATTGACGCCAGAGAATATTATCTAGCGCTATCTGTAAGAATCAAAAAGCTGATAATACACAGGGATCGAGGTTGGATTTAACTCAAAACGGGTCTTCATCAGCTTTTATTGAAAGTTAGTATTCGTAGATGTTTTTCTTGCGCCTAGGTCAGCATCCAAGCATAAAAGAACCAAAGCTTCTAGATATTGTCACCCTGTCTTAAAGCCCCGATGGATCTTCTTCCCACAGTACACTTTTTTTATAAGAACCAGTCAAATTTTTTCTGAGGCTTTCTTATCTTTTTGGCACTTTGAGACTCAAATTGTTCTTATCCTGTTCTTATTTATATGATGTGAAATCAAGTGCGTATTACTTATGGGTAATGAATCAACGGATCCTGCACTAATGTACTTCCCAGTTTTCTCAAAGGTAACGAATCGAGTGGGGATTTATATGATGTAATTGAGGTAATTTAGGCGTTATACCCAACTTTTACTATTTTGACCCCTACATTGCTTGAAATTGAGTAAATTTGGGCTCAGCATTGTTCTTAAATTGTTCTTACTTTTTGGCGATTTTGAGCCTCATTGTTCTTAAAAATTGTTCTTGTATAAAAAAAAGTGTAGGGATGAAAATTTATTGTTCTCATCTCAAAAAATGCAATCTTTTTCAATTCAGTTTAAAATAGGAATGAAAACAAAGTCAGTTTCCTTGTGGGACTGAAATTGTAGGGAATCTTTCCTAATAGGGAAGAAATTTTGTCAACAGGGTCTATGACACAGGGGTGAAATTTTATACCGAGCAGCTATGAATCTTTATAGCGAGAGAAGAAATTTCCTGAGCACAGCGGGCAATTCTCATGAAAATGACAAGTCTCATCGTATTTCGCAAGTTATAAAAGACAATTTCAAGCTCAGCAATGTTCTTACATACTTTTCGGCGTTTTTAACATAGTAGTTCTTATAAAGATGTTCTTATAAAAAAGAATACAATAAATTGCAATAAATCGATAGAAAAACTGAAAATGAAAAAGAAAGGTCATAACATCGCACCATAAACTAACACTCAAGTGTGAAAAAGAAAATAATTATTTTGGAAATCCTTGCTCAATAATAACTGCATATTATTACTTTAAAACACATTCAAGAGTAATGAAAAATTTCAGTGTTACTATTCAGTCTTTCATACTTCTACAGTTGCATAGCTTTCACCTGAGAAATTTTGTAGATCGTTTTAAGTTTGAATCAGTTTTAACTTTTTTGTTGTTGGGGTTGTAGGCACTTGTATTTTTTTGACTTTTGACATTTTTATTGAGTTCCAGAAAGATCACATAGGGATTTGACGTGTTACACTTTCTAACGTGCTTGCAACGCAATGAAAATTGTATTGCAGTCAGTGGCGTTGTCGCAGGGGGGGGCCGGGGGCCATGGCCCCCCCAGCGGAGCTTTTTTGAAGTGGCGCCGAAGAGCAAGAGGCCCCAAAAGAAATTCTTTTAAACGCCCCAATCTTAAAAATCACACTTTGTGCGCTATAAATTGCGCCCCAAGACCAATTTTACTGAGATAGTTTTAAATACCTTGCAATTTTTTTCGCTCGCTTCGCTCGCAATAAAGTTTATTGGTAACTTCTTTGCAATCTAGCTAATTTACAAGTTTTTGTGTGTACAATATGGTATTATTAAATGAAAATCTAACTGCGCCCCAAGACCAATTTGCTGACAACAATATTGACATCATAAAACATCAATTCTTTTGCTCGCTTTGCTCTCATTACACATTGTTTCTTTTCACTCTAGCAAGTGTCAAATTTGTCTATTTTCATTTAGATATTTAGGGTATCTTGGCAGTCGATTTTCAAAACTTTTCTAGTCGGCCCCAACCATGGTGGGGCCTGTTTTTCCTTTTTCCATTCATCAAAGATACATCTATTCTTATCCACTAAATATTTCCTTCCTCATTATGCCTAGGCAAATGAATTAGTAAAAGTTTAAAAACTGGTGGGTGGGACGCCACTTTGGAAAATTGGGGGCGCCATTTTTTTTAATTTGACTTTGGCCCCTCCAGAAAATTTTTCCCACAACGCCACTGATTGCAGTCACCGTCAAAGTCTTAATTTAGGATCAGTGTAGCTTTGACTTAACGACAGAAAATCATCGAGCTCAAATTATTTTGTACCACAAAATCTACAGGGATTTTTGATAGAAAAAGAAGTAAACCTTACCGTGACTAGATGGGTTGGTTTAAAAAGCAAGGTTATGGGGTACCCCTTTTTTACCCAAAATTTTGATGCCCTGTGCTTTGAATTAACAAAATACAATACTAGAACCTTTAACAGTTATTCAAAAAAATCAGGTTTAGATTTGCTCCATAACTTTTTGTCATTTTTGTAAAAAATGCTAAAATCTACATCTGTTTTCTGAGTGTGGTCGCCATCTTGTCTTTCTTTCTCTTGCACTTTGAAAAATTACAGACCAGAACATTTTTTACATAAAAGTACACAAAATCTTTAGATCCCCAACATTCTAACAAGAGATTCACAATGAAAATCAAAACAATGGGGGGTTGGTCTAAAAAGCAGGGTAGCCAATTGGGGTAGCCAATAGGGCTAGGTTGTGGGGTACCTAAATATTTTACAGACCAGAATAGAAATACCGAAAATGAATGCATAGAACCACATTTTACTGACCAGGGAGCATGAATCTGATCGATACTTAGATTGATCATGTATGATTCCAAATATAAACAAAGATAAAAATCATAAAAATTACCATGTGTTAATGCACGAGGAGTAAGAAATAGAGCTTCATCATAATAGAGCTAATTCAAAAGACTTTTTGTACCTGCCATATTTAAAATTTTTGAAAGGAATTAACATCTAAACATGATTTAAATTAAACAATAGATTCAATAACAAAGGATTGTTAAGATATGACAAGATTAGAGATCATATGGCCTAAAGGCGATTCCAAAGCTATTATCATCGAATTACAGCTTCACAGAAATAACAAATTAAAAACATAAATAAAATCTAAATCTAAAATATTAAAAACTTTTTTGTAAATATTTTTTATTCGGGTCTGTAAATTTTGCCAGGTCTCTTGAGAAGTAACAAAGTTCAGTACCTTTTGAAAAAAGGCTATTGTGGCTGAAGTTCGAAAGGAAACTTAAATTTTATTACATGGAATCATTAACAAGATGTTGTAATAGTTATTTCCACATGAAAACAGGTTTCAGATTTTAAAAGTTTAGGCAAAAAGAGGTACCCCATAACCTAGCCCAATTGGCTACCCCATTGGCTACCCTGCTTTTTAGACCAACCCAACAATGGGTAATCTCATAACATCAAAGGATGATTTATCTTACACCTATGTTAACTTAGGGATAAACAACTTGTAAGAAAATTACATTTGATAATTTTATGTAATCAGGTTTAATTTCAAACAGTCAGAAAACAAGCTCTGACCATAAATTAATAATTAGAATATTTTTTCAAAGTTTTACCCCTTGGCTCAAATTAGGATTATCATCTAAAAAGTTTTTATTTTTTTACTCTAGTCTGTGAAATACATGGCTACTCCACTACCTAGCCCAATTGGCTTCCCAAATTAGCTACCCTGTTTTTTAGACCAACCCTGACTGGATTTACAATTTAATTTTAATTAATCATTTCAAGTTGAGTCTTTTGGGAGCTAATTATATCCATATTTTTTTTAAATAAAGAAAATTGAAAGACTCAAACTACAAAAGGACTTGATTCTGAAAATGCAGAAGTCAGATTTTGGACGAATTGTATCGCAGATTAAGCTAAAGAAATATTAAGAAACACAGAAGGGAAGAGGCAGAAAATTACAACAAGATGTTTTTGGAAATTATTCTAGCTGTTATCCTACCTCTGGTAATATCCGTTGTATACAACTACCTGAAACACATTTGGAATTTACACCGTTATCCACCAGGACCTTTTCCTCTACCAATTATTGGAAATTTACACCATATTGCCAAAACACCTTACAAAGAATCTAAGAAGATATCCGAGACTTATGGTTCTGTATTTTCCCTGAGTTTTGGAATCGAGAGGGTCGTCTTCATCAATACAATTGAACCAGCTAAAGAAGCCATGTTTAAACGTGGGGATGATTTTGCTAACAGACCTCGAAATTTATCTTTTGAAGTGCTGTCAAGGGGCTATAAGAACATTTCCATGAGTGGCTATGGACCCTTTTATAAAACAATCAAGAAAATTGGACATTCTTCGCTGAGAGCTTTTGGAGAAGGCAATAAGAAAATTGAAAAGATTTGTATTCGTGAAAGCAAATCTTTGAGAGATATTATGCTGGAAAGTGAAGAAAAGCCGGTCCAAGTCAACTATAAATTTGGTAAGTATAAATTGCAGCAAATATTATTTATATGGCATTATTATAAACTTATGGAGCATGTGAATTGCTTTTAGTCTAATGAAATATGCTTTTCGGGTGTTTAATCTCAAAACTTTTGATGGTAACTTTGAATTGACTTTGAATCTTTAAAAATAGGAGTTACTCCTGAATTTGCTTCTCTAGCACCCCTCACCTAAGTGAAATCGTGAAAACTTTGAACGGTGAACTGAAAACCCACACACCGTCTAAATACAGTTAGAATCGAATTCGACGTATCATTTACTTTTTGAAGCGAAGGATAAAATTAACCTCAATTATGAAACTGTAGTAGGGTTTAATGCTGTTCATAATGATTGGTGTTTTCTCTCTTTGGAGGTAGGGGCGGGGGTAAAATATGATACCATTTCTTCCTGTAAGACCGTATTGTTCTTGAACTTTTTCCAGGTGTTTCAGTATTAAACGTGATGAGTGAATTGATGTTCGGTATTGTTTTCAAACACAACGACGAGGAAGCAAACAATATCATTGACATGAGCAATAACATTGTCACAGGGATATCAGCATGCGATGTCGTCAACATTTGGCCTTGGTTAAGGTTCCTTCCACTCGAAGGATACTCGTGTTTAAAGAAGGGGATTGGGATGAGAGATGTGCTGTATAGAGATCAGTACAAAAGACACAAGGAGACCTTTGATGAAGAAAATTTGAGAGATGTCATGGATGGTATCATAAAGGTATGATATGAAGATGAAAATCCCTTTTTGGTTCTAAACCTAGTTATCTCATATCTGTTTTGAAGTGAATAGAGGGCCAAACTTTTAGAAAGATGAACACCCCTGTCTCACGGACTCAGTTGGGCCCCCAACCCACTGGAAAATTTGGTTAAAATTTGGTCCCCGGTGGGAAAAATACAATGCTGGACAAAAGGTTTGTAGACTTCTGCAATATTTGCAAAATACTTCAATATCGACCAAAAACAAGTTCCCAAGAGGCTCTGGGTGCTTTCCAAACCTATCCAAAGCTGTCTTTGAAAGTCACCCACTGCAGTCTAACCGCAAGGGCAAACCACAAGGGCTTGATTAACTGGCTTACACCAGTATCAAAACGCTGATTTTTTGCTTGTGGTTCCCTCAAAAGCAATTCAAAAGCAATGCAACGACTTCAAAAGTGTTTTTCTTAACTTCCATCCCCTTTCAGACACATTGAAGAGTCATTTTGCTCTATTTCTCATCATTTTTTACTGAAATTCCATTTGTCTACAACCTTTTGTCCGGCATTGTACCCTAAAATTTCAGCCCGACATGGAAATTGACATTGGTTTTATCTTCATTCGAAAGTTCAATGTACAAAATTTGCACTACGAAAGCGCCCCCACTGGTCTTTTGAACTTGGAACAATGGAATTATTATCCCATCGGGATTTTGACAGAATGTTTATCTCCACTGTGGGAGAAATTTTCACCGGGGCAGAGACAGGGGTGTTTTTGACTTACGATGCCCGATTGTGAGCTCTGAAGCCCATTAAATAATGAATATGTGAGTAAAATGAATATTCTTTCGGTATGACTTTTGGCATAACCAAGGTAGAGTCGAACACGCTTCGTGTTTTGTAAGATTTATAAACGTCACAATTATCGGATTTTGGAGACCTTTGCCTCTAAATTGTCTCTCACTCAATCAGGTTTTAAACGATGACGAAACAAAAGAAAAAGCTGGAATCACTGAGATCACTGAAGATCATGTGGAAATGCTGGTCAATGATATCTACCTTGGTGGAACTGAAACCACCAACAGCACTTTACAATGGATCATGATTTATTTTATACACTGGCCTCACGTACTCCAAAAATGCTACAACGAAATCATCAAAGTCTGTGGACAAGATAGATACCCAGAAATCTCAGATCGACCAAATTTACATTATTTCAGAGCAACCTTATATGAGACATTGAGATTCTCATCTTTGGCACCATTCCTGTTTCCAAGAATGACAGTAAGAGATACTGAAGTTGGAGGATATCAGATACCAAAAGATACACAAGTCATTTTGAATGGATGGGCTATACATCATGATGAAAAACATTGGAAAGAACCAGAGCTGTTTAATCCAGACAGATTCTTAGATGAAGAAGGTAAGAACAGAGGGTTCATATGACGTCATTTGAAAGTTAGATTCGCATTCTTTTGCGACGAATGAACGTTGAATAAAACCTAGCCAGCATAATGGTCCACTGAATAGATCTGAAAGTTCCATTTTCCTTCAAAATACACCCTGCGAAAGATTGATTTTCTATTTTTGGTGTTTTTGCAACCCTGTCTGGTATTTATGAAGGTTAAAAGCGAGACTTTATTTGTTCTTTTTTTAGGTCATTTTATACCTGGTATGAACGAAAGTTTCATGGGATTTGGAGCTGGAAAACGACAATGTTTTGGTGAAGCACTGGCAAAGACTCAACTATTCATTATTCTAACAAGATGGATCACAGATTTTACGGTCAAGGTCAGCCCTTGTAATCCGTTGCCTAGTTTTGAAGGGACCCTGGGTGTGACGTTGACTCCGAAACCGTTCAAGGCTGTTTTTGTACCACGAAACAACAAAAATGAAGTATAATTCGATGTTTTTGGTAGCTGGTACTTTGCATTCTTTGAAATCATTCGAAGCTGTGTTGTACTTCGGAAAAAAGTGTGAATTGGAGTCATCATATTGACTCAAAAAACGTCTTCAAGGGTTTTTGTACCATAGAACATTGAAAATGTGATTTATGTTTTAAAAGATTCATTCAGGTCAACTAACAACTGTCTCAACGGTCATCTGAAGTGACAAGTATGAGGCTAGATGGACCTTACTTTAACATCATTTTAATATCATCAGATTTTCGAAAAATTCTGGACAAAATAAAGATACGTTTTGCTAGAAATGTACCTAGCTTAAAAATAAATTGATTTAATTTATATCATGTACCATATTTTAAAATTTTATGCAGTAAAATTTGGAACTTAAAACCGTCGTGGGGGGGGACTTAAGCAAAATAGGTTACAAGTCGCTGGTTCGGGTCACTTTCTCCAGCTCAGAAATTATCTGACAGGGTCGCAAAATTACTGAATCTTGAATCTTATATGAAAAGCTCGACTTTTTTTCATTTCATTGTTCAAACAGCAGCGGAGCGTCCTTGTCAACCATAATTACCCTGGGACTATGACCAGATTGTACTTCTTATACCTAGGGTACTACCAACCTGCCTTGCGTATTATCAGCTTTTTGGTGCTTGCTGATAGCATCAGATAAAATATTCTCTGGAGTCCATCAGTAGCGTAGATAAAACCTGAAATACACGGGGACGAGGTTGGGGCACTACCCTTAGGAGTAACAAGGCATTAGCTACCCTTGAGGACTGTTATCTTAAGCACAGCTACATTCTATACATTTCACATTAGATATTTTTTAATAAGGAAATTAATGCCAGAAAGTCATCTCTATAATCTGGCAGGATTAGGACCTAACCTTTCCGTACAGAGGTTCTTTCGTGGGTCTAACCCAAAACAAGCAAAAGAAATTGCAATCGGTTCGAAAAATTTGTCAACCTTGTCGGGGCATTTGATGATCACGTCAATTGCCAGTACGAACCCCTACAAAACAAGACTCTTAAAACCTTTTCAAAAATGAAAATTCGAAACTTTTAATGAAGATAAGTTACCTTTAAATTATTATCCAGTTATCCTGTGATGTTATTTATTGTTTGGTCATTCATTCATTCATTCATTCCTTCATTCATTCATTCATTCATTCATTCATTTGTAACAAAAACAACAATACCAATAACAACAGCTGACAAAACCATAAAACAATGTCAATGCATGATGAGCCACTGGTAAAAAAACGTCAATCTCCTCCAACAACAGCTTTATTTGTTATTTAGTTGATATCTAGCCTAAATGTAAAAGTATTAAAATATTCAAAATTTCCGCCATTATGGAAGCGAACGTTCGATTTGAGTAAGGCGAGTGTAAGGGATCGCAAATTCATTCCCATAATGGCGTAAAATGCGTAACTAACCCACTGACCTTTATATATCCGTGGACCAAGCAATATCCCGCCATCTTTGATTGGAGTTTTTTTGGAATTGGTACCCGTAAAGAAGCCATTGCAATGCTAAAAATTAACTTCTATCGTCGCTACATCATCAAAAGAATTTGAGGAAAAGTGGACCTAGCGCTCTCGATGCATTTTCACCGCTATCGAGTAGTGCCACCATTAGGGTATCACTTTTCAAAAAACTCCGATCAAAGATTTTGCTTGGCTGGGATTGAGAAGCTTGGTCAAGGGTATATAAAGGTCAGTGAACTAACCAAACATGGAAAACCTCTAAAATAAAACTTAAGACTACTGTCATATTTCAAAGTGACGTCATCTGATATCCAATTATTAACAATTGGTCACGAAACGCACTAATTCAAAATAGTTTGATCTCCAGGATTATAATTCTAGATCACAAGATATATGGGTTTAAGATTTTACGATATTTTCGAGAAAGCAAGACTTTAAACTCCAACGTCACATGATCTAGCCATGTAAACCCTATAAACCATTATTTCTTTAGTAAAATATGATTAAAAAACCAAAGCATTTATCAAAGTTTGTATTGCTAGTTTGATTTGGGAAAATGTTTTCAGGGTAAAATATTCAAATAAATTATTTAAATAATTACATGCTATTTTTGATTATTTTAAATATTTCCATATTTGCCGGGATAAATCAATTTGACCTGAATGGCAGGGTGGTTCCTCTAAGGAACGTGGATTGTCTATCTTTAGGTCAACAAACAAAGTTTCAAATTGTCGAAGTTTTACTTTAATGGTCTTTAATAAACCTTCTATTTTAATGAGTCTAATAATTTTTTCTACTAACAACCATCAAATTCAGAAGATCAAATTTCGTGAATTACACATCCATGCAGCATTAGCATTTTGTTTCAGTCAGTTAAAGTTCAGTAAGGAAAGTATACTCATCCTCCTAAACGATGTCAAACACAACAAACGATACGATTATCAATGGATTTACAGCCACAGAGAGGATATAATTCGATTATCCAAGTCTACGTTTACATAAAATTTGATATCAATTCCGTTCTCATATAAGCGTTCAACAGTTGACCAAGGCATCCAAAGCACAAGAATAAACATTATTTCACACTAACTTCATTGTGTATTTCAATCATTTTAAGCTGTTGGAAAATTCAATAGCGAGTTTATGTGGGTGCTTTTCCTGCGATGGGGAAGGTTAGTTTTAGATTTGCCTAGATCCTGATCAAATGAGGACAACGGTTAACAAGCACTTTTACCAGCCTCGTTTTTGCAGATCAAAACTGCGGTTTGCTCCAAATCGTTTCAATCACTCTCAATCACTCAGCCATTCTCAAAAGATTAGATACAGATAATTATTTCGTTTATATAGGTGCAGAAGTTGAAGTTGCTCCTCTTAACGAAAGTAAAGGATCCAGTAACGAACAAGTTTGCGCCCAGTACTCAAGTTAGTGTCTATGCGTATTCAGTTTTGATTTTGCTTCTCATAAATTCAAAGTCCTGAGCTTGCGATTGAAGCTTGTGAGTTTTGGTAGGAACTCCTTTCAAAAGAATCCATCACACGTTGGGGTGTAGGAGGATGACCTGCTCGCCCATCTACACGATAAAAGAAACAAATAAAATAATTATAAAAATTCGTGTTTTTGAGTAAAGAACGATTTTAACAAACAACAAACTTAAGATTAATACACTCTGGTTTTTTCCAGACACTACTATTTGAGGATATCAGAAAATAACTTTTGACTGTCACTGGGTGTACGGTGCTTTTCATTCATGAACATAAAAAGCGCCGTATATCCAAGGTAATAAAAAATTCAAGCCAATTCTTAAGAGTATCCATGGGGGGGTGGTATTCGTCAAAAAATCACAAATACCGAAAATACTTCGTGCACTGACATAACCTTCTTGCTCTTGGATCTAGTTGATCAGTACTCGGGTGAGTTAGGGCGTGTCTAGATTTTTAAGAATCACAAATCCCGAATCCGCGACCAATAGCACCCATTCTCAGGGATTCACTTATGGATTTTTAGATGACCTATACCTTAAAGTTTCAGGATCCGGTGTTACGTAATTAAATATTAACCTAAAAATTAATTATTAAAGAAAGTGTGAATTGTGACGTCATCAAATTATGACGTCATAAATCGTAAATTAGCTCTAACTCTATAAGTACATGTCAAATCTTTGTCAAATTTGGACCAAAGACGCAACTTAATGGTGCCGAACTTTTCAATGAAAATTTTTTTGAAGATTTTGATGACGTCAGCAAAAAATACAAAAAATACAAAAATGCAATTTTTTGCTGACGTCATCAAATTTTTTTTCAAAAAGTTACATTTCAGTTACATGCATCTTTGGTTCAAATTTGGGATAGATTTGATTTGACATGTATTTTTTATATTATAGCGATTATACGATTTATGACGTCACCAAATTCGATCAAATTATGACGTCATGATTACAATTTCTTTAATAATTAATTTTTAGGTTAATATTTAATTACGTAACACCGGATCCTGAAACCTTAAGGTATAGAGATACTTTAGAGCCCTAAGTGGATCTCTGAATCTGGCTGCTATTGGTAGCGAAAACTTAGGGTAAACTGTTAGGTTTTTGAGACTTGCCCTAAGTCACTCGAGTATGCTATACTAGATGAAAAGAAGGATGCAAAATTTGGATTAGTTACTTACTGTTATTTGGGCTATGTCCGATGACACTTGCGTACCGTAATTCCACCCGGTTCAAAATCCGCATTCGACCTGAAAATATGAAGAAAATGTTTTAAGTTTGTGATATCTGTACCTTTAAAAATAATGAGGGTGTTTATGATCAACAAGAGAATTGGCTTAAGAAAATCATAAGAAATTATGAGACTATAAAAGTTAGCTCGGTGCAGTAGAAAAATGCTTTTTTTTACTAATATTCCATGTGAAAAATAATTTTATGGCTGAAATAAGGATTCTTGTTCATCTTAAAATCAATTTTTGGTATATTTTTCTCAAAAAGACTTTTCGACGGAATAAAATGGCAGAAGAAAAAATTAGTGCACAAAAAGGCGTCCTAGGTGAACTATTCTGTTAAAATCAGATCTCGTAAAAATTATGGCAATATTAAGCAGTTATTGGACAAATCGAATCCAATATGCAAAAATATTGGGCGTGCGAGAAAAAATATTGGACGAGGCTTCGCCGAGTCCAATATCTTTTCTCGTAGCCCAATATTTTTCATATTGGATTCGACTGCGTCCAAATAAATGGTTTATTATCCGTTCATCGCTAAAAGATTTCTTGTTTTCAAACATAATTCCAATTTATAAGCTCGTAAATTTGCTTTCTTGGTAGTCTTATTTTTATTTTGTGACGTAACGTCAAAAAGAAGATGCTCAATTGTCATTGAACTTGTTGTGTAACGTCAATTTTTGAAATATGTAGCCTCCATGATAGCTGTACAGGGTGTCCCTAATTAAAGTATCGAGTTTGAACATGCGATTGAGTAGAAAAGTTTGTGTGTGTTATCGCTAAAATATAAGAACGTTCTCCATCACACAGGCTTATTACAAAAGGTAGTTACAACGTATAAATTAATCGTAATGACAAAGAAAAAAGAGGGAGAGCTTAAAATACAATTTTGTGAACACGCACATAAAACTTTCTACTCATAGTTGTGTTTCGACTCGATACTTTAATTAGGGACACCCTGTATATTCGAAAATATTGGACAGCAAAGAAGTCAATCAAATGTCGCTATTTACGCGCGTCGGATAATAAACCCTGAAGTTCTCTTTATCTGGAAACGCTACACATGTTTAAGAAATAGTTTTTCCTATATCAGGCTCTAAAAATGTTTAAAAAATTTTTTAAAGTTCTCCGAAGACTCTCCAGTGGTGCATATCATAAATAGAAAAAAACATGTACAGTAAACTCCCAGTTATTCAAACTTGCACTTATACCAACTCTAAAAGAATTTCAAACTTACACCAAGGACTTCTATTGATTCTCGTCAAAGTGTAAAAGAAGATAGTCCTCGAAAATGCGATCACCAGCGGTACATAAATCAACACACGCAACAAGACTATTAATCTATCTCTGATTTTCCGTCTCATCGAAGATTGATGCTGCAATAACAGTCCGGTTATACTTATAAATAACATGTTCGTCATTTGGACCAAGTCCCAAAAATTAAACCGCCATCTTTTATACGGTTGGCAGACAGCAAAAATGAAGAGAAATAGTCCACACGACATAGCCAGGCAAAAAGCTCTCACAATATCTGCATTAATGAAAACAGTGAATAAAAGAATAGTCAATCGACATAAGAAATAAAATGAAGCAAACCAAGTCATTTTGGGTTTGAAACAATTCTTGAGGCTATTTAATACGGGTTCTAGCCTGTGCATTTGTATCCAGTCTCGAAATATCCTTGCAAACCAAAATGAACCGAATAATAAAGCTGGGAATCCAAGCACAAAAAGAATAAGACTAATTATAGCCATAGCGAAAAGTACTTCATGTTTAGGTGTTCCGAGATATTCAACAAACGCTGCTTTGTAAACGTACTCCTTCCCATCAATCGTGATACGGTCAATTAAGTCTAACGTAATGGTTGTGATAAGTGAATAACATATTACAGCTACAAAACTGAACGCGCGGCCGATTGACACGCGTCGTGGTGCCGAACCTTCCGTTTGATGAGTCAGCAAAAATTGCCAAGCACGGTTCGGTAAAAAACGTCCAATTATTGCAGTGAAAACTATCATGTATGCTGGAATGACGAAATTAAGTCCAATTTTATCAAGATTATCCATTCCATCGTAAAAACATACACCAAGATTACTACCAGTTCCTTGTAGCCCCAACGCGTAAATGAAAAACAACGAAACACGATCCAAGTCTAGTTCCACATATTTGGGTATAAAAACCCCCATTACTTGATATGAATATAAAAACGCGTTAAAATATCCTGAAAATGCGTTCACGTTGAAATAGATAATCGCTAGAATTAGGATCGATAAAATGGCGAAGAAAATCAACAGGATAAGTATATTGGTGTCTTTACACTGTTTACAGTCTTCACTCCCAAATGCGACGCTCAAATTTTGTGCGCATTTTCCACATAGACGACCCTCTCGGCCCTTAGAACATTGACTCGTCTTATCAAATAGACAATAACTTTCACTATCGTTTCTCCCAATACATCTGCCTTCACCCAAGTTACAATAACCGAACGGGCATGCGTATGTCTTTTGACTATCCGACTCATCCCACCAACGTCCTTTCAAAATGTATACTTTTGATTCTACGCATTCGCCATTTTGATTTTCACAGTCGTAATACGCTTGATGGTGAGACGGCCCCTCTAAACATTTGCATGTTTCCGTCGATGATGTTTCATTAAATGACTGCGACCGCATTGGGGACGAAGAACGTTTTCTTCTGTTATTTATTTTTTTAGAAGCAGGTGCAATTTTGGTTAAGCCAGTACATTGGGTAAGTTTTCTACCAAGACCACAATCTGTGGCTGTAACATCACTGATATACCAAACATACAATATTATGGTAATTCCATGGAAGAGGTGTTGTTTGTTCATGGTAAGCACGATTTATGAGTCTAGTTTTCTGTTATCTGTAAAATAGAAGTGACGAAAAAGATGTATTTTTGCACCCAAGTGTCAAAACCTGGTTCGAATCCCTCAGAAAGATAAAGTAAGCTAGTAAGAGCGTGGAAAACGCGATCATTTCAGTTTATTTAACCTGATACAGCTGTTCATAATTTTCTTACGCGCACGGTAAACCTCTGAAGGCGCTTGAAAATTAAACATCTGTGGAAAATAGTCCTCCCGCGGAAAATTCTACAACAAGAATCTTGTTGTGCGCCGGAAAGTCAAAAACTGATACGGCGCCCTATTCATAAACACAATCACGCAACTTTGTTGTCATTCCTAGTACTTTTACGCGAACGCGGTCCTCGAGATTGCATATTCGTCAGATTGTTTGTTTTCACCCATCCCTTTAGAGCTTCAGCGTGGTGTGCAGAAAACATCCACAATCTGAACTCAGGTTCAGTTTATTCTAGTCTCTTTTCTCAGTATGTCAAATCTTAAATATAATAATTTTCTATCAAAATGAAAGGTCTCAAGTTAGGAAAAGACTTTCCCATATCGATATTATGCTACATTGACTACACCATGTTTCAATTGATTCAAGGTGCAAGAATATTGTATCAAATATTCTCCAGAGTAAAGTAAAACAAACGCAAACATTTTTCCAAAAATAACATCAAGTTTTTCCACAACATAGACTATCAACAACAATGTCTCTTTACCGTACGTAATATGATAATATGCGTGTAGTTAGTACTTCCTTAATCATTTTCTCAAATACTCTCAATTACCATATATTATGATAAAAAGAACGTGTCTTAGATGACAGCAGTCAATCTGTGATGATTTGCAAGCAAAGCAATTTTCCATTCTGTCCGTCCGATGTTTAATCTATTTTGTGTTGTTATTCAATTATGAGCCTATAACGAGAAAAAAAAACACAATACAAAAAAATGATGTAAGTACACTTTTTTTTTATAAGAATATACTTTATATGAATGTCCATGATGAAAATGGCCAAAAAAATTAAGAATAATGCTAAGAATATCCACCATCATGGAATTTTGCTGCTCAAGCTAAGAATGCCATTTTTAGAGTATTTTTTTATAAATTGTCAATTACCCCCAAGTAAGGGGGTGCCATTTGAGACGTATGTACTAAATGTTAGATCTAGTCTAAATTAGGATCCTAACCTAAGAATGCTGTTTGAATATTTTAAAATGATTTTCCCAAAACAGTTAAGAATATCCATGATGAAATGGATTTACACCATTCTTATAAAAAAGCGTGTACAAAAAATTGAAGTAAGTAGGTAAGAGATTATATAAAAGCTGTCGTTGTGGTAGTTAGGTCATTATTCTTGTGTAAGATTTAAAACAAATTCATAAGTGCTGTTTCGAGGTCTCAAAGTCAGAACATGAAAATAATTGCTATTTCAATTTGACGCCTCCGCCCCAAACTCATTGAAAATAGGGTGATTAAAATGTTTTACCGAGTTAGAATAAGTACGATGCTTATTTCTTTAAAGGTGTTGTTCGGTAGACATATGCCGGACAGGTAGGAAAAGTTTAATGCTTGTGACTGAGTGCGTTCTTTTGAATTACTGATGGGGAAAATCAACACTCCCTGTCATAAGCTTCGAACCCAGCCATGTCTCACCCCAGACCCTCTACAGTAGCGTAAGACAATAGGGGTGCAAGATTTGTGTAGGAGAGCAGATTTTTTATGACACTAATTATCTTTTAATACCATGAATAGATAATTACAGTGTCATAAAAACCTGCTCTCCTACACAAATTTTGCGCCATCCCTGTCTATGCTACTGCTCTAGTGGAGGATAAAAGGTAATGTTTTTCATTTCGAAACTTAAATATAAAATTCTAATTTAGATTAACACTTTCATTTTCGAAATGCTGACATCAAAACATTTCCCTTTCAGATGATTTATAACAACAAACGGTACACACCTAAGTCAGAAAGAATGGTTAAATCCGCATAAATATGTTGACTTATGTCGATATTTTCTCAACTTGAATCAAAGAACGCAAAAAAACCAGTGTATGAGTCAAGGCTTGGAGGCACGAGAAGTTTTTTCTGCGTTAGTGCAATGCAACATGCTCCACCCCACCAACCTGAAACGTTTTCTCATGTCTCCACTCCATTTTTCTTTCTACCAATAAAAGTGAAATCTCACTTTTTTCCCTGGGACAAAATCAGCGTTTCTTTTGAGTATTTCCCTCACTTTTTGTCCCATGAAACAAAAAAAGAAACCACGGGACACGCATTTTTTTTCTTCTGTTGGTGTGATGGAGCGTGTTGCATTGCACCAAAGCGAAAAAAACTTCTCGTTTCCCCAAGACAAATTTAGATAAGAATGTGCGGACCAAAAAACGAAAAAAGTTTATGAGTTCTTATAGAAAACATACTTCAATCAATTTCAAACGAGGAAGTAACCAATTTCATATAATGTGACAAAATGGTGTGCCACCAAGAAATGTTTTCTATCCATTATAGAAAAAGGAAAATAATCCTTGTTGACTGTACAGCGTGCTCAGAAAAAGGCGGTAAAGAATCTATATAAAGAAGAATTCTCAAAAAAACTTGACCAAAACTCCACTGGGAATTCGCCTGAAAGAAGCCAAGTACCAGTTGGAACGAACGCTAAAAATCCTACGAAAAGATTGAACCTAAATAAGTCAATATTGATAATAATAATAAGAAAAATATTAATACAATAAATTTCTAAGATCAGTTTTAGAAGAATCAGCATAGAATTGGCGCTAAAGTTGAAGTAAAATAATAAGTATTTCTAGGCTTCGAAAAATTAGGGCTGTTCTAAAATATTTCCATACTGGGGGTGGACGAACCTTTTCAAGTCAAAACACATTTCTTGGAAATGTGTGGATACCCCCTGGAAAATAGAAAAATCTGCAAAAAAATGAAAAAATTATTTTCATCTGTTAAAGTGAGGGTGGACGAACTAATATCAGTCGTTAACTCCCTGGAAGTTTAAGAATAGCTTTTTACCCCCTGGAAACATGAAAAAACACTTCCTTAGACCTCTTGGAAAATCTTCTCAGTTTATTCCCAGGGAAAGTTCGTCCACCCCATTGTATGGTTATAAAATGGAATGACCCAATCTCAGAAGAGAGTTTTGAAATGTTTCATTTTCGTTAGAATCCCTCACTCGCTGTGGTACTGGATGTCCAATGTTCGCACCTAAAAATATTAAATGGATAGTACAATTCATCCACAAAGGAATAAGTACACCCCTTCTCATAGACCCCGGTGGGATTTTGTCAGCCAGTGGTGGTAAAAATAACGGACCAAAACTCGATAGGGATTAAAATGGGGATTTATATTTGATTGTTTTCGAGGCAAAAAATTCAGTGGGGATGGTAAGAAATAGCATAATGATTTGCAGTGAGGATTTGCTTATCTGATTATTTTCAACGGGGACAAAAATGAGAGTTTAATTTCCCACTGGGGACGATATTTTCAGATATTTTGGCCAATTTCCAGTGGAAAGAGGTCCCAGTGGGTCTGTGAGAAGGGGGTGTGTCAGTCTCAACATCTATCAACCATTAAAGTAGTCTGAATCGCAGACCTCTACAAAACTCCAGGTAGTATAGGACTATAAGGAGCACGAATCCATTAGTGGATGCCAGCAGCCTACCATTAAAGCGCAATGGGACTGGTCTTTGAAAAGTTTACCACGAAGAATTGACGTCAAAATGTCTGGAATTGATATTCTGATGGCCAAATAATTTTGATGTCACTCCTCTTTCTAAACTACTCCCTTCAAGCTTTAAGGGTTGTTAGGTGAAAAAAAAACTTCAGTGACAGGGTAGGAATTAGACTAAATCCCGGGGTGGGTACTTGGGCAAAAAGGTCAGGCCAGTCGGCTGATCTGGGTCTTTTTTCACCTCTTCAAGTCCCTAGGGTCGCAAAATCGGCTACTCATAAGGTACCTTTTCGGGGAGATTAGGAAACATTTTGTGATAATTGAGAACACTTAAAATATGAATCCCACGTAGCGTCTATTTTATGAGCCCCAGCGGAAAACCCCAGTCGGTCGACAAGGGTAGTACCCCCGGGGTTGAAAATTTGACTGAATATTACCTATTTTATATAGAGCGGTAACTTTATAACTCGGTAGATATCAGAAAAAATGATTAGAAAACAAAAGGTACCTTCATTTCCAAACAAAGCATCTTTTCGCAAATTATTCCATTTTTGATAACCTAAAATCAAAGGGAAAGCGAAAAAAAATGAAGATGCAAGCTTTTCTTGAAGTAAGTTAGTTTTTCAAAATTTTGAAAAAATTTGCACCTCATATTATGTCTTGGTAAAAACTTGAGCCCCTTGCCGTGTTCTTTAAAAAAATTGAAATAAGTGTAAAAAGATAAAACAGCGTGCTTAAGGAACAATATAAAAATGGCAAAGAAGTTTTTAGTGTACGCGCTTTTAACGCAAAACACGCCATTTCTTTACCTCTTACTTAAGGACTTAAGGCCGGTCTCCACTTGCGCGCGCTTCGATCGCACTTTTTCGAGCAAAGCTTTCACGCTATTGGTCAAAAGAAAAATGAAGCAACTCCATTGGCGCGATCTGACGTAACGGTTGAAAATAGTTGAAACGTGTTCAACTTTTTTTTCGAGCGCGCGCTACATTTTTATGACGTAATCTTTGTTTCCAAGCAAAAAGGATTAAAGCCAAAAAGAGCGATCGCAGCGCGCGCAAGTGGAGACCGGCCATTAACTGGCAAAAAAAACAGAAGCTTTGTTTCACTTACAACACCACGTATTGTCTTTCATTTTTTTCACAACCATAAACGATATAATCCTTGAAAATGCGATTGCCAACGGAACATAAATCAAAACCGTCAACAAAACTATGGAGCGGTTACGAAGCTCTCTCCTCATGGCAGATTGAACTTGAAGTAACAAACCAATAATGCTGATTAAGCAGATATTCCCAAGTTGTATTAAATCCCAAAAGTTAAAATTCCATCTATGATACGGTTTGCATATAGCAAAAATGACCAAAAATAAACACGATACCATTGCCAATAAAAATGCTTTCGGCATATCATTTTTCACAGAAACAGTTATCAAAAGAATGCTGAGTCGACAAATAAAATAGAAAGCAGAGAACACCATCATTTTACGTTTAAAGCAGAATTTTAAAATGTCCAACGTAGGTTGTAGACGTACTTTCATATGACGTGAAAAACAGTTCTCCACGAACGGCGTGACCAGAAGCAGGACGGGGAATCCTACCACAAAAACAAAGCCAATAACTAATGCAAAAGCAAATAATCCCATATGCTTGCTTCCATGCAAATATTCAACAAATGCTGCACGATATACGAAATCTTTATTATTTTCAACTGTCACTCGATCAAGTAAATCTAAAGTAACCGTTGTTATAAGAGAGTAACAGAGAACGGCAATAAAACTCAAGGCACGGCAAATCGACGTATTCCGATGTCCAAATGTTTGCCGCTTGGTAATACGTTTCCAGAAGCTGTCGGGTAGGTAATTAATGAAAACAGTAAATAAAATCATCCATACAGGAAAAAGATACACCAATCCAATCTTATCCAAATTGTCCATACCGTCGAATAAACAAAATTTAATATTACCACCAGTTCCTTGTAAACCAGGTCCGAATAAGATAAAAAGAGTGACTTTATCTAGCTTTAGAACTACGTACTTGGGTATAAAAACTCCCATTACTTGATATGAATATAAACACGCGTTAAAATATCCTGAAAATGCGTTTACGTTGAAATATATGATGACCAGAATGAGCAAAGAAAGCAAGATTAAAAATCCTGGGATGATAAGGATGAAATAATTGGTGCATTTTTCACAATCTTCACTCAAGAACATAACACTAAGTCCCTTTTTACACTGACTACAAAGTCTGCCTTCTCGACCTTCGGCACATTGGTTGTTAACATCTAACAGGCGGTAATCGCTTTCTCCTTTTGTAGAGTCATTTCGACAATAGCCGAAGGGGCATGGAAGTGTTTTGCTACCGAGAGATTCGTTCCACCAACGACCTGTTAAGAAAAATAAAGGTTGATCAATGCAATCAAGGTAATCCACCGGGAAGTTTTGAAACCACAATCGATTTGTAAGTGCTCTAAAGTAGGTTGGAAGGGTAGAGTTTTAACTCTGAGTTTCAACATGAGACTTAAGACTTAAGACAAAAATAGTCCAATAAGGCTCAGAATATAGCCTGGAAGTCTATGCCAACCCCTCCCAAATTGAAATATTCGATATAAAGAGATAGCCCAAAATCGACTTTCTCGCCGGAACTTTAAATCTTGAAAAACGTTGAAATAACCAAAATTCTCAATATATTTCAACCATGCTCGTGGTAATAGGGGAGACGACTCTCGGGTTAGGCACCATGTGTTTTCCATGGATTGGGGATTGAATTCCACTGTTTTTAAGTCAGAAAAATCAACGGTGATGGAGAATTATTTGGAATTGAGGCTTTGTTTATTTGAACCTTTTCAGCGATGACAAAAACTGATGAATATTTTCCACTGGGGAAGATATTATGACTAATGGGAAAAGGTCCAATCGGGTCTGTGAGAAAGGGGTGTTTTCTGACGCGTTATTCTATCATTGGGCTCTTCCAGAAAAAATCCGTTCATGGGGGGGTGGAGGATATATTATTTATTTCATGAATTACCCCTGGACGTTTTGATTTTTAACCCCCTGGACACGGGTTATACCCCTGGACAAACACCAAATCAACCCCGTGGACACAAAAAATTACCCCTGGACATTGGAATTTACCCCCTGGACATTGCAATTTTTTCAATACCCCTTGACAATTCATCCTCCACCCCCCCCATGAACGGATTTTTTCTGGAAGAGCCCATTCAGTCTTTTTGGCACGGCTCTTAAAAAAGCCGCGGTAATTTACGCAGTCGTTAAAGGGTAAGTCAGTCAAATAAAAAGTCTGGAATTTTTCCGAGTGTTTCCGTATAAAAATACCTTTAAGGATATAAACCTTTGGACCTTTCCTGGTATCTCTGCAGTAGAAATAGTTATGGTGATGACTCCTCTTGTTATGTTTGCACTTGCAAACAGGTTGTTTTATACCATGTGACGTATTAACCAGCTGTGTACCAAGCAAAGGACAATCTTTCCTCTTGCAATTTATGGAATTTATAATAATGAAATAAGATACAAGAATCAAATATAAATTGATGTTGACTCTCATGCCTCGGTGAATTTGGAATTGTTATTTCTAGTATAGAAAACAATTAAAGGATAATTTAATGTGATTAGATTATTTTTGTCCATTCCACAAATTCGCGAAATTTTCTGCCAACTTATATTGGGGATCAGGATCCCGGAGGAACCATTAAGATTCTTTGTAAATATTTCCAACTGTCAATGGAGATTTTAGGTTTTATAGTTTTATACTATAATTACCTTAATTTGTGGTGGTGGGGGGGTATTTAGTGTCAACAATTACCTCCACCTCCGTTGTCAAAAACCCCCTTGTTTCGAACTTATCAGGGGAAAAGATTTGTAATTGGAAATTCATTGTCTTTTAACGAGCATTGCACTCCTTCGCATGTTTCCGGCGTACTTTCTCTATTAGAGACTTTCCGCAGTCACAACGAGAACGGCAACGACAACGGCAAAACTTGTGAAATAACATATAGGTGTGAAAAAATAGAGAAGTTGCCGTTGTGGCTCATTTTTGATTCCGCAATTATTTTTCACAACGACAACGTCTATCATTTTTTTAAAGTAACAAAAAACGCAAAATCCTGCAGAAAATCTCGAAGCTTTTCTTTTTCAATGCAAACTAAAAATACTGTAATGATCAGAATTATTTTGTAATGTTATTAGTAACGAAATTAACAAACTGAACAAATTTTAAATCAGGATTTCAAAAATTCAATACTTGAAACTTACACATCTAGCACAAGAAAAAAAGCTAAAAAATGATAAAAAGTTTAAAGATTCTGAAAAATAATTTTCAAAATTGTCTTACTTTTTGCTTGATATTGATTTTTATGTTAGAAATCTCACGTTGTCTGACAACGCCAAAATGAGTGATTTGCCGTCGGGCACGAGAAGAGACAACGAGAAATTGGGGTTTACTCAGAGTTTTGACAAGTTTTGACAGCTCAAAGGTGTGAATTTGATGTTTTCACGTTCTCGTTGTCGTACTCGTTGTGATTGCGGAAAGTGCCTATTGTCTTAAATCTGCCAGTGAACTACCATTAGATACAATAAATACATCACCTCTTGGAAACATGCAAACCTTTAATCAGTTAATATTGCTAGAAAAATGTTATAAAAGCAATTTTAGTTGATCTAGAAAATAAACTATACAATAGTTATGTCAAACTCAACAACCATAGTCATGTCAACATTGTATCTATAAAACAGACACAAGGTACTTTTCCTTTCGAAACTGCAGTGCAACCTTTTTTATATAAGAATCAGTCAATTTTAGATGACCCTGGCTGTTCTTACATCATCGTTATTTTCTGAGTTAAAATGTTATTAAAATGATCTTGATACATTTATTTTATTGTCTTAACTCTTAAAACCCGAGTGACGTTTATACACGTTTTTCTATAAGAACATTTTTAACATGTCCTTATTTTCGCCATTTTGTTAGTAACTTTGTCCATTTTCCTAAGAAATTCGGTGATTTAAAGTCCGCAAATCCCTAAAATGTTCTTAACATTTTGGCCATCGAAGCCTTATGTTCTTATATAGTTATTCTTATAAAAAAACTTGTAAACGTTCTAATTTGCCAAAATACAGAGTCCCAGACTTAAGGCTATAACTCCTGACCACTTGATTTAAAAGGAAATAAACAGAATGCTTTTAGAAAGGATATAATGGTACCAAAACCATTGTCTAACTCTCAAGTTACACGCTTATGCCAGTTAGAAGTTTTGGATTTCAAAAATTAAGTTGAGAATTTTAAGCATTTTTCAAAAAGAATTTAAGGTTAAAGGACCTTAATATCAGCTTGAACTCTAAACATTAAACCAAAATTGACATTTCGCCCCTTCAATGTTTGTTTAGTTAATAAATTCTCACCGCATCAATAAGGCATGAACGTCAAAATTGCCTTCTGAAAGGCATATGCTTGGTACATATACTTCGCATATGAAAATCCTACCAAAAGCATAACATAACTTCAACCAACCATGTCATGCCATGTTAAAATATCAATGTCATGCTAAAAGAGCCCCCCCCCCGTTGGTTCCTCCGATCACGCAATGTTGCACTTTAAAATCTTAAATCACGAACTTGAAAAACGCCAATCACGCCATCACGAAAACCGCTAAGGGGCCTCTTAAAATATCAATGTCATCAAATTATACTCTCTACATAACATACAACAATATACAACAAAACCATAAAGATTAGAAAGATTCTTGTTAATACAAGTTTTTTTGATAAATTGCCTTAAATGACGCAGAAAGTTTTGATAAGAGATGTTTAAATCGTTATTGATGAAATGAGAAATGATCCTATCAAAACTAATGTTATATCACTCAAATAATGTCACTTCTAAAGTCATACAACAATACTTTTTAAGAATGCTTCTAACTCAGATGTTTGCGTATTTCTTAGAATTTTAGTCTTGACTTACTGGCGTTAGTTTTTTATGCTGAAACGTTAAAGGAGTGGTAATGAAACGAAAGTTGGGGTACAAAGCAATGAAATTCTATGAATAATTCGGTTGCTCCCTTTCCTTACAAGGAAATACCCAGCTTACTTTAAAGGAAGGGTGTGGGGTTATTTAAATAATCTATCAATATCAATATCAGTGAAAGATGAGGGCCTCATTTTTCCTTTTTATTATCATTTGAGTACAAATATGTCAACTTGATAAAAAACATACACAGCCTGAAATCAGAGTGCTCTCTACAAAAAAGTAAGGCATTAGAAGCTCTAGGAAATCACGCAATCAAGTGAACAACCACCAAAAAAGTAGCTTCATATTATATTTCTGTATACATACTTACTTGTTTCAAATGAACGCTCCCCTCCTCAGGTTGGGGGGGGGGGGCGTTTAAATTAATCTCAAAATTAAGTAAAGAGAGTCCCTAACATGTTATTTTAGTGATGAAAAATGTGACCTTTGCACGAAATTTCCAAACAGGAAATTTCCTCTTTCTTATTTTGATCTCCTCCTAAATTTCTACGTGTGTTATTTCTAAAGTGTTTTAGGCAAATCTTGGTACCCCCTACAAAGGCCGCCAAAAGATTTGGCATCCATCCCTATTAAAAGGGGGCTAACTATGGTTCTACCAAGGTTTTGAAATTGTTATCTTATGTTTTAAAATTATAGAGACTGTTCGAAGGTAAGAGGGAAGGTACAAGAAATGGGATGCAGCACTACATTTCATTAGACAGCTATCGAATAGGAAGACTCAGACCGATAATTGGATAATGTCCACGACCTCTTACAAACTAAATAGTTTGACACGCGTTTGTTAAAAAAAGATTTTGTCTTTAAAAAAAATAAAATGATCTCCATGGTTCATTAAGTTGGGTGTTTGTTGTAAAAGCTCTACACCCTACACCCCCCAAATCAAGTTAAAAGTAAAACCGTTTTCCAAAATGATATCAAATTGTTCAGTTCAGAAGGATATGTAAGATTCTATTGTGCCCTTATCATTTAGTTTTTCCATTGTTCTTTTTCAGTAGTTTTTCCATTGTTCTTTTTCAGCAGTATTACAATTGTCTTTTCTTTGTACATTCTTGTCTTGTCTTGTAGAATTTTCTCTGATTCTATGGTAAATATAGAAGTATTTTAAATGATGGGTCAAAATCAAGCTGTAGACCTGTCAGGAAGTATGTCTTTATGCTGTTGTAGTAAAAAAGGAATCTTTTAAAAGATGCAAGCAGAAAACAATGAATTCCTTTTCCATTATCACCAATGGTTCATGTCAAATCGATGGGTGATTGTAGAGTTGTATTTTGTTGAGTGTTTTGTTGTTTCAGCTGTTGTTGCTGTTGAGCTTGTTGCTGTTGAGCTTGTTGTTGTTGTGCTTGTTGCTGAACTTGTTGTTGTTGAGCTTGTTGCTGAGCTTGTTGTTGTGCTTGAAGTTGTTGTTGTTGCAGGTGTTTCTGTTGTTGCAGTTTCAACAAAAGTTGTTGTTGAATCAATTGCTGTTGATGTTGCGCACTCTGCTGTTGTTGCGGAGTCATAGTGGCTGCCAGCGGTTGTTGTGGACCACCAAAATTCTCCATTTTTATTGAAGCGGCGCCACTGGCTGCCAGAGGTGTGGTGGTTGCAGGTGAGACCATGAATTTGAGTTTCTTTTGAAGCGACTCGTGGAAATTGTCCATAGTATTTGAGATGACTCCACGTAGATTGTCACCGACAAACATATATTTGATGTGATATCTATAAATAGCGAGTGTAAAATTATTCGTACTTCGAATTTCAATTTACAAACTTTTTGGAAGATAGTTAACCCTTTTAGTTAACAAACCAATTCATCCCAAAATCTCTTAGCCCTTGAAATAGTAATAAGTATAGGAACATCAGCAGATGAAATTCTGCTACTGAGAGAGAGGCGAACCCCGGAATAAGATTAAATATCCATATAATTTTTATCAAGCATTTCCCTGGTTTTTCTTGACGGGGGATGTTTGACATTTGCGTAGTTCTACTATGGATTTCGTCTACGACACTGGACAAAAAGACGTAAAACAAACTAGAAAATACAGAGAAATTATAATAACATACAGAAAGTCACTCATGACATCCACGAAAACCAAAGGTGTTTGACAATTTCTTGATACTTGCTCAATGATCAAGTAAAATTCACTGCAAATCTAATGAAATGAAAAGAAAATAACAGTAATAGCTGTGAAGAAAGGGATAGTCAGTTAATTTTCTGCTCGATCAACATATCCCTTCAGTGACGACGAAGTTCATGGGTTCGATTTCTGGTCGGGTCATACTCGTCCGTACTTATTAGTACAAAATAGGTAATTTATGCTTCTCTACTTGATACTCAGCAATTAAGAAAAGGATCAATAGTTAGTGGAGCAATCCAGGGAGCCATCGAGTAGTTAAACTATCGAACAAGTGATACTTTTATGGACCTACCTGGTTATGCATTTAACACGTATATAATTGATATCTACGTGAGCGTGACCATTAAACAATCATTCAGAACACAAATAGTTACGATCTATTAAAATTAGTCGTTTGTTTCTTATAAAAAAAAACGTTTAGAAACCAAAGTTTCATGCTCTTGAAATATTCTTTCATATTCAAGACTTTGTGAGGAAAAATACATCTATCTCATCAAAATATTGAGTAATTTGGCAAAGAACATTGATGTATGCTTGTTAATAGTGATTCTTATAGATAAACATGCGTTTTTTGAGCCAACAAAATTTTTTTGAAAAAATCTACTTGAGCTATCTTTTGCCTATGAGGGTACCCTACTTTCGTTTAAAAAATCAGAAAAAGTTAATGATCCATTTTTTCATTAAGTCCAAAAAAACCCGTTTTTTAGCCGTTTTTTGGCCCAAATTTGCCCAAAAAAATTTTCTTTCGAAAATCGGGCTCCGTCACATTCGAGGGTTTATAAAGTCTGTCTCAAAATAATTTGCAGCTGGATACAAAAGTGGCTGTAACTTTTGATAGAATTCGAATCAAGTTGCGATTTTGTGCTCGTTAAAAAAGATATTCGTGAGTGGAATGTTATCAAGTAAAAATTTGGAAAAAAAACGAAAATGAAAATGAAAAATGAAGAAGAAAAAAAATCAATTTCTTGTAGAAATGTGGTATAATTACTAAGATTTTAGATACTCCCTGGATGTTTGCTTATTTTAGGGGGACCCGCTCAAGCATTCCCCGGAACGGAAAATATGACCTCTAAAACAAAAGAAATAGATTCTCTTTCGGAAATGACCCACTCAAACGGCATCATAATATAGTTGACGCTCTCTAATTCAACATTCGATTATATTGAAAGTCACCGTCAACAAGAAACTCTCAAAAACGACGCTTCTCTATTCGATACGCTCCTTTACATGATAATACTGAAAGTCACCGTCAAAACAAGAAAGTCTCATAAACGATGCTCTACTAATCGGTATCCCCTTATTCAATGAAAATCCCAGTTACCCTTGAAAATCGAATTAGAGAGCGTCAACTGTACAAGTTTTTCACCATAATTACCTCAAATAGACATCGATGTTGTTGATTCTCCGATTGGAAACGTTGAATGAAGGGTCCATACAAACATAATACGTATAAGAGTTGTGTCTCTGTTTCGATCAATGGTTTCAACGTGTCTCGCAGGAAACTGAAAAGAGCAAAATACAGTGTAACCACTAATTAGCGGGCACCAGTGTGTCTGTCTTTGGAAACTTTTTTTATGAGGATTTGATTGAAAAAAACCCGGAGACTTTCAAAATTTCCTGGTTTAGGGGCTAATCTTAAAAGAAAAAGTCCCCCTTTGAAAGCGTCCTTCCCTATGGGCACGCAACGCCTTATGGACATTCAATGGACGGCTTTAAGACCTTTGGACGTCCTAGAAACGTACATTTGGAAGTCCAAAAGACGTTTGTGCCCATTGGGTTTAGGTTGGGGGTTTTACTGCAATCATTCACAGAATCTCGAGTAAATTAATAAAAATATTCAACATGTTTAAAAGCGAGCGAGTGTTGACTGGCGCGGGAAAATCCCTATTGACAATTTCATCAAGAGTTACAATCATTGAGTTTTAAATAAACCCTTCGTGACTCTCGATCCACGGCTAGTTGAAATTCTTGATCGGAGATGTATGTACCTTAGAGAGTACTATCATGTTCGACCAGCTTTTTATATGAATAAGAGGATTATTAAGAACTTAACACATTATCCATTTTCATAAGAATTACATCTATTCCCCATTAGTCTCAAAAGTTACATGCACTGGAGCTCTGGCCAGTCTCTCAACTCAAAAAAAAAACTTTGATCAGAGTATCTTTATATTAAAGCTATAAATATGATTTTATTACCGTTGCTAAGCGTAACCAAGGCCATGTGAATTTTGCCTCTCCCGGCCAAAAGTTAATATGATATAAGTGTGCATAATCTCAAAGCCAAGGAGTCATTTGCATAAGCCACCCAATTATAAAACATTTCGCTTTGTCTATCAAGCTCCCTTTCCGTAGTAGCAACATCCTTCCTTGATTAAATCGTATTTCTTACCTGTATAATTGAACAAATTGGCCAACTCCTGCATGTAGCCAAGTAGCATGGAACAAAGCGACGATGAAATCAGGGTATGTTGCACAATTCATAGAGTAATTCGAACAAAAGTCAAAGAAAGATGGTAGACTAGTTGTGGATGTGAGAACGAACTTCGACAAGTGGTTTTGTAGAACGTCAGAAACGCACTGGTTGATGGTGAAAAGGTATGATTGCTATAAAGTAAAGTAAAGAAAAAATTGCCCAGTGTTCTATAAACTGTAGTGCAAAGGTGGTGCGTTCAGCTACCATTCGTTCGTAATGTCGCAGGTTCAATCCATTGAGTTTAAAGCCCAAAGGACTAGAGTAGAATCTCTTACCTTTCCCAGGAAAAAACAAACGAAGTCACTTATTTCCCATCCAGAACGCGCCGCAATCATGACGACGAATTGGGGTTCCTTTGTTTTTGAGGAATGCAGATTTTTCTTTCAATCCGGCGTTTGTGTAAAAACTACGCGTGGGCGTTCTGGATGGGAAGTAAGTGGCTTCATTTCTCATCTAAGTTTCTAGCCCTTCGTTGCTTGGAAGTCAATGGCTTAATCCCCGGCCGGGTCATACTAAAGAATTCGTACTTAGTACAAAATGATACTTAGTGCTTCTCTATTTGACGCTCGGCAATTAAAGGGAATATTCAAGGGTAAGTGAACCAATCTAGAAAAAACAGTAGCACCCTCCCCTACCTTCGGGTAGATAGCTTTCGAACAAGGAGCCGTTGTGAAACAACCTTGATATTCAGATTGTAAACGATTTCCCCGTCTAGATTTTTATACTCTGATCACTGGTCCAACTGCAGGGAAATTTGTCCCTGTATATGCAAGTGTATCTTACTGGCCAATGCACATCCAATCGCTGATCAGAATCATGAGAAAGAATTTTTTTTCTAAAATTCTAAGCATGGATACCCAGGCTGGTGATGAATATCAAGAATTGTAAAATTTCCGACTTACCGGTAAGGATGTGAGTATGAGAGCTGTAGCGTTGATCCATGACATGATGTCCGAATGAAGAAATGTGGAGTTGTTGGCATTACCGCTGCGAAGTAAATAAAAGAAAATGTTAAGTCCAGTGGTCGGAGCAAAGTTTTTTAATCTCAGTTGAAAATTATTTCGAATAATAATTTCGATTATAATTAGTAATCATAATTATAATATATTAATCATAATTATAATATATTAATTATAAATATCGATTAGGATTTCTTCGAACTTTTCAGAATTTGTTGGATTTGGAGACGGAAAAGACTCTTTTTGTTCCTCAAGAACTTACCATCGTAGTTATAGTCTTTGCTAACAAAATCTAGACAACAGACTCCGAAGCTTACCCGCACTGGAGAAACTTTGCTGGTCAATTAGTCAAAGGCATAGTTCAGATTATGATTTAGGATATCTTCCGGTGCTATTATAGCAGAAGTAAACCCACTACCGTTACGTAATCCCCTTCACCATTTGAAGAAGTCAAACCCTTTAGCAGCACAGTCGGCTTCTAAAGGGACTGGTAATAAACTTACAAGGAAATGAGTTTAAATATTTTGACGTCATTCCTGACTGGTAAACTGGACTCTAGCATGATACAATCATGCTTTAAGGGTTGATAGCATAGTTTTATAAATCCCGAAGGGCTAGATGTCGTTATTTGGCTGAAAAGTGTGCGGAGGTTTTTGCTCCCTAAAGGCCAGGGCAAACCGATCCAACATTTCATCCAACATGCCTTTTTTCTGATGTTGGATGAAATGTTGGACCGGTTTGCGTCAATTCAAATTTTTGGAAAAAGATGAAAATTCAAAAAAAGAAAAAAAAAATCGTGTTGGACGGTGTTGGATGAAGTTTGATCGCCATCAAACATTTCATCCAACATTTGCGGCGAGATCAAAGAAGTTCTCTCATTGAATTGTGTAATTTTTCGTGTTGGATTGGTTTGGTGGTACTTTTTTCTTTATTTTTTTGAATTTTCATTGTTTTCCAAGTAATGTCGGATGAAATGTTGGATCGGTTTGCCCCGGCCTTGATTTCGCTTCATCCAACGCAAGTTTTTCCATCAAACATTTAATCCAATATTGGAAAATCATGTTGGATGAAATGTTGGACTGGTTTGCCCTGGCCCTAATGGGTTGGGATTTGTATCCACGCATGTAGGTTTTTAAGAACGAGAGTTCAAAAGCGAAGAGAAATGAAATCATGTTTAGAAACTCCAACCTTTTGCAGATGACTTCGATAAGTGACTTTCCGATGGCGTCGCCGTGCATCGGTAACGTCATTAATTCGACGCACGTCGCGTGCAACACGTGAGATGACGGGTTTGAAAACTCGTTGAACCTCCAATCACATGATGCAAATTGTGGCGGATTGCGATCTAAAATTGCTGTTATTATGTTGATAATTTGTGCAGGTTAAGGAAACTATAGATCCTTATAAAATACGTTTTACACAGAATAAAAACAGAAAACAATTTAAAAGTAGATTTGAATTCAAATGTTTTAAAGTAAATAAGAATTATATTCATCTGGTAGCTGTCAGCTGAGTTGAGAGTGAGGGAGTACATCCCCTTTTCTACTTTAACTAGACCTGGGAGGTCGAATGCTCAGCTCTCACTAAGTTACCGCTTAGACCAGATCACCTAATCGGAATTACTAATTTGCTGAGTTGGCGGTGACCGGAGATCTAACCTACAAACCCTTAGATTGTAAGGTAAATGCTCTACCGACTGATCTACACTTCCAAAGTTTAAATTTTAAGTATGTAGTTAAAACACGCAGTTGGTCCGAGAGGAGATTTCAACCCGGGGGGGGGGGTACTTAGGCAAATGGAGGGTACGGTATGTGCCGCCCTTAAGGGTACCTTTTTTGAACTTCCAAAGTCCCGCTAAGGGTCGGAAAAATCAGAAAATCAAATTTCAGTCCCACTAAGGGTCGGAAAACTAGGAAAATTTCAACTTTTTACCCCCTGAAAGATCGAAATTTGGTCAAAATTGGTCAAATTTGTCCCGCTAAGGGTCGTTAAATTCCAAAAATTTTCCTTTGTTTTCTCCTTTTTAGTTCCGGTAAAGGTCCAAAGTTCGAAAGTCGGGCGCTGCACCCCCCCCCCGTCAGCTCGCAACCCTAGTACCCCCCCACCCCCCGGGAATTCAACACTCACCTATTGTGGGTCTCCAACAACGAGTCTGACCTTTTGGACTACTCCCCGTAAGTGCGATGTCATGTTTGTTCGTCCGGCTTCAACGTTAGCGAGGTTATGTATTTGCGCTTTTGACCGCAAAATCGAGGACAGTAAAAGTGCTGATTTACCGTCGTCCTCAGTTGGTCAGGATCTAGAAAAATTAGAACCTTACCGTCTCCGTCGCAGAAAAACACACATACATAAACTCGATGTTGTGAATACAGTTTACGGTATCCGATACACATTCAGAAAACTTCAGGACTTTAATTAAGTGTCAACGTGAAATTTGTTGGCTGAAATTGGTTATTTTGAATTCCCCATTGTTTTAGGTTATGTCATATCTTCCTCAGAGCGTAGAATTCCTACTCCTACTAAGGGCTAAAAGCCTGGAGCTGTTCATTGTGTAGACTACTATGGTGGTATTTCGAATAAACTCAGTGCTACTTACCACTGCAAAGCGACATAAAAGCCGAAATTCAAACGAATGTTCAACGCGATTGATTATTTCCGGAATCAAAAAATATTCCTCCCTTGTATATAAATATATAATAAATAATATAACACGAAAAATGATAAATAAAGTTAGAAACCAAGTAGGGATTATCTTCCGACTCTGTTACGTTTGCTTTTTTTGGCTACCATATTAATTCGAATGAGCACCCCGGGCGTTCAATAAGACCATGTTCGCACACTACGGTTTCGTTTCGCTACGGAACGAAAAGAAGCCATTCTATTGGTTAGGAGTGACGTAAAACTCGAATTAAACCAATAGAATGGCTTCATTTCGTTTTCGAGCGAAACGGAACCGTAGCGTGTGAACGTGGTCTAAATCTCTTGGATTTTGAGAGGGGTGTTTATTCAAGGGGGGAGGGGGGAGGTTAAAAGAAGTGGGCGTTTATCAAATAATTTTTAACCAAGGTCACTTTAATAAAATGAATGGGAACCTTGTTTTGCCGTTTCGTACAACTGTGTCATTTCAGGAAAGTGAAAGTAGAGGGAGGTGTTTATTCGAGGGGGTTTGTTCGAAGTAATACGGTACACATAAATGTTTCTGGTTCCCACTCAAGGTATTTTCAAAATCAAAAGTGATCTATTTGAGTGCTTGATCTGATCATTAAAGACTTCATACACCGAGGGTCCACTCCTGTGCGATAGAAACATCTCTTCCGTGATAGATGCATTTATGGTTCCTCATCAAAAAATATTTATCATACGCCTTGGATGGTACAACGCCCGCTTTAAACGCCAACGATCCGAAATAGGCGTCCTCGTATTTCAAAGGTCTATTAAAGACAAGGTACCAAGCAATTTTCTCGATAACGCCCTGTCTGACTATGAATCCACCCCCAGAACAGTACGGGTCGAATCGGTCGTGTTTGAATTCATCGGGCGTGAGTTTATAACGCCCCTTGCGTTCAACAGGTTGACGCCACATTACGTGGCCGAAATATTGAATGTGACTGGGTAACGTATTTAACGCTTTCAAAACCTTAGGAATGTTTATAAAAACGTCATCGTCCGTTTTTAGAACAAAATCGAAGACCAGATTTCGATGTAGCCAATCGATTCCAATCGATAATTTTTTTGACAGCGTATAAAAACTTTCTTTGACGTCACCAACAATCAGATCACCGTGATGTTTCATCTCTTCACGTAACTTGTGAGATATTTTATGCGTTTTGTTCACGTATCCTACGTTGAAAACTACCTGTCCACGGTAAATCACCTCGTATGTTCCAACGTGAAGCATCGGCCCACGTCTCCCGTATCGTGCCACGTCGATCGTAATGTGATACGTGAGTTGAAATTAAAATAACAAGGAGATAAGCGTGTGGATGCACGGCGCCCTAACGGAGTCTTTGATAACGTAACCGCTAGGATTTTTATACGTTTTCGGGCAACGTACTCGTGTCTTTTTCTTCCCGTCAACTCTAGGTGCAACATTTTGAAGAACACTATTTTTCTCTGATTTCATTAAATCTGTTAATTTCGAATGTATTAATTTTAGTGTCTTATTAAACTCAGTTCGATCTTTGTGTATATTCTCCGAGATGGTGTCCAACCGATCGATGACGTCACCTCGTTCAAGACTCCATGCATCGATTTCACGATTCTTCTCATCGTACGTGATTTCTTTGTAAGAAGAGAATTTGAAAGGACCGATGTGCTGTAAGACGGTGAAAATGATGAGAAAAGGAAACAAGAAAGCGAATATCACTTTAATGTAGCTTGTACGCATGACTCTATTTTCTCTATTATTTTTCATTGAAGAACGTCGTGTGATGGTACTGTTGTATAAAAAATACTTTTCTTCAGGTTGATGGTCAGTAAAGTTGTGGGTGGTGTGTTTGTGTTTTGCCGGGTGGTCTTGGTTTTATTCTTCCATCTTCTGAGAAAAAATACATGAAAAATATGAAAAACTTGCATTATTACGCCAGCCTTTATTGAAATATCTATTATGGGATCCGGTTTGCACAAAGCGTCAGAATAAGGTTCACCTAACGTTCTTGATACAGTGGAGTCTCCATAACTCGAAAAATCACGGGGAACACAAATTTGTTTGAGTTATAACACGAATGTCTCCTTAACTTGATCAAGTTTTCTCGTCCCTTCAGATAACAATGCCTTATAAACCTTACTCCATAAATCTCCTTAACTTGTCCTTAGAGTGTTTGAGTTATGGAGACTCCATTCCATCACGAACGTTAGATAAACCTTATTTTAACGTTAAAGAGACTCTAATGTATCTAAATAACAATAGATGAGCTTAAGACAGCGCCGTGTGTCAGTTAGCATGGAAAGATTACCCGCAGACACATAGTATTTCTAGTGTTGTTCCAAACGCCCTGCTCTTCAGAGTATCATAGCACACAAGCACACAACACGGTCAATGACTTTACTTGAGATTGAATCTGACTGAATTTACTTGGATAAAACAGTGAAAATAAAAAACAAAAAATTCTTTTGGGAGTGAAATCAATCAACTACCGCAGAACCGCTACCATCGTTTTGCATTAAATTTCCATTCCCACACAAAGATTTTCCTGACTTTTCCGGGATTTTTCCCGGAAGGACCGGCATGAGATTGGAAAGAATTTTTTCTAAAAGCACGGAAAATCTTGTGTTGAGTTAAACTAACCTAGCTTTCCGAATCTCATCCTGGTCTTTTTCCGATGGAAAAGTGGAATCTTAGTTAGTGCGGGAATGGGAATCTTATACAAAACCACGGCACCGTACTTTGACTTCCAAGGCTTCCAAGCCCGAAGGGCTAGACTCGAGACTCCTGGATGGGAAATAAAACCACTTATTGCCCATCCAGAACGCCCGCGCGTTGTTTTCACACAAACGCCGGATTGAATCTAAAATCTATCTAAAAGCTAGATTTCAAAAGATGCAGTCCTCAAACACAAAGGAACCACTAGATACAATCCGTCGTCATGATTACAGCGCGTTCTAGGCGCGTTTTGGATGGGAAATAAGTGGCTCCATTTTTTCTTGCCTGGGAAATTTTAGAGATTCTACTCTAACCCTACTACCGCTACCGCGTTCTACTTTCAAAGATTCTTTCTAACTTTCAAATCGCTTTACTGACCACTTATTGGTTAATTTCGCTCAATTACACCATAACTTCGTCAATGAAACTCTGTCTTCTATAATTCTTAATGATACTGTAGGCTAAGTTAAAAACAATTTATTGAACTCGAGATCTCAAAATGCCGGTATGCCTAATAAATCAAACTTTCGATTCAAAGGATTGACTCTGACGTCCAGTTTTATATGAAGACATTATATTGAATTTCAAAAACTGTAGATTATTTTCGTTTCGTATTGTCATATTTTCAAATCAACTGATGATTGTGAAGAGCTTTAAAAAATACTTTAAAGAAATACTCTGTTTTTCATTAATGTAGGCCAAGCTTATATATAACTTGCGATAAGAGTTTGTAAAAATATATTACACAAGCAGATATATTGCATTTCCTTGCCACTTCATTATAACTACTTCTTACCAGCCAACAACTTTTTCTGTTTGACAATACACAAAACTTTAACTTAAACTAAAAACATCATACTTTTTTATCATCAGAGCATTTATTTACAATCTTTAATCAATTCGAAATGCGCTTTTTTAATACCTTCCTACACCCCTATACAAAACACAGTCTCGCTCGATTATTAAATCTAATCAGCTCACACACAAGGGACTTTTTAATGCTTTTTATGAGCTACATGATATGATGTTTTTATGCTACTGTATTATTTCTTATGAAGAGAAAACGAAAGCCTCTCTCTATTTTTCTGATTTGTTTTATATACCCCCGATGCGTAGTTTTGTCAATAGAAAGCATATTATTACATTTTACATTAAAAGCTATGCAATTACAAAATTTTCTCGTTTACTTATAAGAAACAATATAAGTCAGAGGAAATCGATCCAATCAAAAACAACAATTCTTGTATACATATTTTAAAACCTCCACGTATCAGGCCCGGCGAAATAACTGTTAAAGTGGGGGAGGCTGAAGGCTCAAAATGCGATAAAAATTTGCTAGAGTTTAAGAAAAAAATCTCATTTGCTTAAAAGTGGGGAGGCTGAAGTCTCCCAAGTCTTCCGTCGGGCCTGTGGTATAAAAAACCTTGTACAGTGCCAAAAAAAATAAGAACAGCCGAGTCTCATAAAAAAAAGATGAAAAAGGGTGTATGGTATTGGTATATGCTCTGGAACTGCTCTGAATCTACCCTGGCAAATTAAAGAAATCTCACTTTGAAACCAACAACTCATTTAATTCCATTAAAATATGATCATGACCAAAACTACGGAATAAATTCCCAAACAACTCTCCAAAGTTACTAAAGGAAAGCAGTTATTCTAAACTCATTTTGCTAGGCAGCTAGACATTTATGATTGATGAGTTCTCGTTAGATTAACTCTCTCGTCTTTAAGGCTATTTAATGAGTAAACATCAGAGACAGTTTTACTTACTCCGTGTTTATTTTAACCATGCTTCTCAAGTCACTCTTTCCCTTTGGGTCATCATAGAAAATATCAAAGTCCTCTACGTTAGCTTTCAAACTTTCTAACTTACATATTCCTTTCTCACAAACATTTTTCAGCCAGTGGGGCCAAATTATTCTCAGTGGGGACAAAAATTGGAGGATTTTCCACCGGGGACGACATTTTAGCAAATTTTTCCAGTGGGTCTGTGAGAAGGGGGTGTTAACTTATCTACATGATATCCGATTTCCTTCCAACACTTTTTAACTCGAAATTAGCTGTAAGGGGGTCTGGTAATTAGGAATATTCGGTCTTGGAAAATAAAAGATAAAGATGAGCCCGAAACCTTTTCATAAATTACGTCACGAGCAACGCTTAACTCGTTTTCAAAATATTGCTATGGTAATTGATTCCCAAATAAGTTCATAAGAAGTTTATTCTATTTAAAAAGGTAACACGAAAGACTCTAGGGATTTTTCAATCGCCTTGGTAATGGTTTCAAAATGAGGCAGTTGTTGCATATAAAATAATTTGTGAAAAGGCCTATCGATTTGTTGGCGCATCAAAGTGCGACTAGCACTCATTCCTCTCCGAGGGGATTTAGGCATAAGAGGCAGCAATGATAATATCGAGATAGTTTGAAAGAACTTACCTTGGAGAAGCATTTTTCTTTAAAATCAATCTCTTAATGTTCGTTGAGGAAATTCCAAGTTTATTTCTTCTGCTACATAAAAAATGTACGAGTGTCCCAAATGGTGAACTGCCGTAGTTCTGTTGATCATTGCCAGCAAAGCTTATGTGGGAATGACACGCTCTACCAGTAATAAAAGTCTCTTCTTTATCTCTATATCTCGATGACCATACGGCAAAGATTTGCTTCATAAAATACAGTTGTAACTATCTTTTTCGACGTTCTACTATTCGGTACGCTCCCTTATTCGATGAAAATTCAAATTCAAATTCCCGTGACAATCGAATTACAGAGCTTCAACTGTACTTTAATTAAAATGAAAACCCCAAGTTTTAAAATTACACACCTACAAATCATACTCATTTGTCAATACGCTTATAGCTTAGGATGTTTGCTTGTTTCCACAAAAAGAGAAGAGGAAATGTTCGGAAATTTGATATACAGGAAGAAAATCAATACACACAAAAACATAACAAAGAAATGAGTGTTTTCCTGTAATTAATTTCCGACCTAATTAATCTCTTAATTAAGATTCCTATAATTAAACGTAAACAAGATGTAAAAGGTTGTTATTGACCTGACCTATGTTGGTTTAGCAAGCTAGACGACTAATTCAGTCATAGTACAAACAAAGCAAAAAGTAATGGAGGGAACAAATTTAGTTTATACAAACTAAACCCCGTAACAACAATCGTATTATCATATAAGGCCTATACTACTGTATTACACGCATTGTAAACGACTCCAGTCTAGACCTATCATGTATTGATGTATTGTATTATAGCCAGTCAAAACGCCTTGAAAGTTTTACCCGTCATCCTTTATTCGACCGTGGCTTTATAGCTGAAAGATACATTATAGCCTGTACCATTTCAATTTTCGGTTTTTGAATGACATACTTCACATTATATACGCTTTTTTTTTATAAGAATGGTGTATTTTCATTCCATCGTGGATATTCTTAACTTTTTGGCGAAAATCATCCAAAAATATTCTTACGGTATTCTTAGGTTAAGATCGAAATTGGCAATCTACAGGTTAAAATGCATTAAAAATGGCATTTCTAGGTTCAGTTGCTAAATTCCATGATGGTGATATTCTTAGCATATTCTTAATTTTTTGGCCATTTTCATCATGGACATTCTTATAAAGTGTATTCTTATAAAAACAAAAGCGTGTACTCAGCAAAGAAGAGTTTGATACAGGCTAAACCCAATGTATAATTATATACAGTCAACTGTCTCTATCCAAAACTCTTTAATTAGAATGTAGCTCGAAATAAATTATTGGACCCCTCAGCTTGAAGGTCGTGTTAAATTCTCGCTGTAATTCGAATCTTTCCCAAAGTCGAAAAAATTTCTTGGTCACTTGAAGATCGAATTAGAGAGAGTCAACTGTAATAATAATAAAAGATTCCTTGAACTAGAGAGTCAAAGACTAGAGTGAAGAAAAGGATACTGTTGACAAAACGTTCAATCAGGTTGCTTAGGTACTGCGTGTTGGGTGACCAAATACTGTTTGTGTCTTTGACGTACTCTTGAAATTCTCTTGATGCCCTGAAATGAACGTAAAAAATACAACTGTTTAGGAAAAGAACGTAGATAAGAGCTCAACTTTTTCGATAATACAAGGAGGAATATGATGTCCTGCAGGTTTTCAGTCCCCCCCCCCTCATCTGGGGCCCAAAACCCTCATTTTACGCGGATAAAGAATTTTTTCGAGGAATCAATTCAATGCATCCTCTATCATGTCACTGCAGGGAGCATACAAATATAGAAATTTTTATCACTATTTGAAATATTGTACCCAGTATTTGCACTTTCTTTCCCACTTCCCCCATTTCGCATTAAATGTTGAAGTCCCCCCATTTGGCTTAGTCCCCTAATGGTCCCTAATCAAGATGAACTTCGCGAAAACTGAGGGAAGTTTTGTCTGATTTAGTAGGTATTTTAAGAAATCCATTTTACTTTAAATAGAAAGAAACATCGAATAGATGGCGGTTAGAATAACGGCGAGTCTACTGTAATGAATAATTAAACCATTGTTCAAGACGATTCTCATTCAAAGCCCTGATCATTCGTACGCGTCTCCACAGGTCTGGCGGTTTTTAAAAGGTTTTGAGCCAGTTTCATTTAAACAATCCTTTAAAATTGCAAGCAAGATTTTCAAAATTTCCACGAAATACTGAGTGATGATGGAGATAAATATTGGGTTTAAAGCACGAAGGGCTAGCGAGGAATCTTCAAGCTTTCTCAAGCAAGAAAAAAACCCTAAGTTTCGGACCGCCACCATCGTCATTAGGTTCATAAAATGATCTTGTTAACTTCCAATCCAGCATTTATGTGAAAAGCACAAGGGTCACGCGTTTTGGATGGGAAATTAGTCCCCTCACTTCCCGAAAGTTTCATCTCTAGCCCTGCTTTAGGGGGGGGGGGCTTTAAACTCAATGGAAATGAATCTTCATCCCTCAACCACTTTAGCCTATTCTTGATATGCGTAAGTCAAGATGACGTCATATTTTTTAACGGAAGCACCCAAAAAAGCCGGTTTTTGACCTCTGTGTTTCTATTTTTCGTAACAGAGAGAGGTCAAATCCTGGCTTTTTTAGGGTGTATATCAAGAATACCACTCCGAACGCCCACGAAGGAGAGTTTGGAACAACTCTCTCAATTGTTAAGTTTTTTTTTCTTTTGAATTTCGACACCTTAAAATTTTGCACTATAAAAACAACAGTAAGCAGTTTTAATATCCTTTTTGTTGATTTATCTATGACTGTTATGCTATATAGACAGTATTTTGTATAATGTATAGACTTTCTTGTGGCATTTGGTGTAGGTTTTTTTATTTTTAAAGAGGATTTTAGAATTTTGAAGGTAAGAACTCGTAGGTTTTATAACTGCAAAATGTTTTCTAAATTTCAATTCGAGTTTAGGATGGGCTCAAAAGCAGGAACTTTTTCAAATATTTCCATCGTCTAATACGTATAATAATAATTCAGTTAGACTGGAGTCGTTTATAATGCATGTAATACTAATAATAAACACAAATATTGATACGGGATTTAGTTTGTATAAACGACTGGAAGAATCCGGTGTTCCAGCCTTATAGATACCGGGCCTAGCTACGCAGAAACTTGCGTAGCGAGAAAACAATTTATTAAGCAACAACAAACTCTCAAAATAAAATCAACTCAAATGAAACATTTTTAACACACAAATCCACACACATCTTACTTTCAAGAATTTAATTGCGATATTGACACCTTTTTTTTTGTTTGGAGTTAGTGCACAAAGGTTTCTAGACGACTAAAATTTACTTTTTTGCTTTATTTCTAATATGTCTGAATTAGTCGTCTAGCTTGCTAGACTATAATTCAGTCTGAACTTTACGCCAGATTTCTTGTCTGATATCCGACGAAAACAGTGATTTTTTCTTCCGTGAAAATATATGGCCTAACTAGACCTAGGCCGGCCATGATCGCAACATCAGGCTTTTAAAACTGTAAAATCATTATAGCATATATTATAGGGTTCAAGAATTCCCATATTTTAGGCTTTTTTTCCTCGTTTTTCTTTACCCAAAGTCGGGCGGAACCCATCCGTCATTCGGCAAACATAGTACCCTTATTCCAATGTCGCAAATAGACGAGGGTTAGTTTGAGGTTTTCTTAAAAAACTAAGCAGATATTCAATAGATAAAAGTTAAACGAAAACCTATTGAATATATGTAATAGTTATCGGGTAGTTGTATCACACGGTACCGAATACCTTAAGTGGATAAATTTTGGCGGGGATTAAAATTGGCGAATTTGGCGAATTTTGCCAAAATTAGCCAAATCAAGCCCTCGCCAAAATTTCCAAATTCGGCAATTCGCCAAATTAAATCCCCGCCAAATTTAACAAAAAGAGAATTATGTGAAAAAAAACAACTTTAGTATATTTTTGAGTAATTTTGACTGAGGCTGAGAATGAGAAAATAACATTTTTAAATTCGGTTTCTTTTAAGAACCTTCCAATCCAGCCTTTATAAGGCTGATTATGTCAAAAAGTTTAGAAACATGTAAGAAACATTTAAGGCTCAAAAGGCCGATTTCTTAAGAAACATTGAGGCTGCTTGATAAAACTAGTCTCTTAAAAAAAGAAAAACGTGTATATTTGCTATTATGACGTAACGGCTACATCAGTGTGTGAGGAGGCGCCACCATGGTTGGCGCCGACGGTTAAGAAAATTTTTGAAAATAGGACCCTCTAGATGGGCTAAAAACGGCCTCAAATTTCAAATTGTTGAAAGTAAAACAGCAGTTTTTTTGGTCGTAATATAGCAAAATTTCATTCTTTTCAGAGTGGAAAAAGAAAAAAATGGGTTTCCTTATTTAAAATTTTTTTCATCCTTATAGGTTTAGGGTTCCTAAGGGCCTAAGCCAACTTGCTTTTTTGGCCATTTTGAGGCCTGAGCCCTTCACTGCGCTGCGTATAAAAAGTGTGAAGCTAAAAAGCTATGATAGAAGAAGAAAAGATCCTAGCCTAGTTAACTAAGCCCGTATTCACAAGGCTAGGACACACGGCTTATGGCGATATAGCGTTTTCGGCGCTTGAAGATTTTTTTATATTTACGGATTTTAAGTTTGCCTTGGAATACTGGCTTAGGGAAAGGGCACGTTCATAATATGAACGCAGGATTCGGTGAGCTTCTGATTTCCAGAAAGGTAAATAATAAAGTAAAGATTTGTGATTGAACATTGACTATCGTATGTGGCAATAAATAAGAGAGAGTACTTGTACAGATCCTATGCTGTAGTTCTGTATTCTGATTGGATTGCATGATATGATATTTTATTATACTGTAATGGATAGATGATAGACAGTTCTTGGTCTTTGACTGGTTGTGGTTTCTTGTTGTTTTATGAATTGAGACTTTATGCTCGATTTTACAGACAATGACATTTTTCATTTTCGAAGATCATAAAATTGTCGGTGCTTATTTTCAGTGACAGCTATACGAATTCAAGACTCAAGAAAATTTTTTTGGGGGGGATTGATTACATTGTTTTGTATACGGTATTTTAGCCTGCTATTCTAAAGTAATTTTTATTTATTTTGTTGAAGGTTATTTTTATGATGAGCTTTGTAAAAATCATACAAAATACTTTTATGTCAAATCACAAAATTATCACTCAAGAAACGAATTTGTCTCTTGTTGACTTTTCCATAAAATACGAACATAACTTTTTGAAAAAAGTGAACAAATTTTTCCTTCACTCTCCATCGGCACACTTTACAATAGAATTTCATTTTATATTTTACAAAAGGAGCGCATAAACTGTAAGACAGAGAGTTTGTTTATCTAATCTTACAATAAGAGCCAATCAGAAGATAGAAAAAAAGACAAAATAAAAAAATTCTAAATAATATTGTGTTCTGTGTGTCGTGTGATTTTAGCCTAGTTAACTAAGCCCGTATTCACAAGGCTAGGACACACGGCTTATGGCAATATAGCGTTTTTATTATATTTATTACGTTTTTTATATTTACGGATTTTAAGTTTGCCTTGGAATACTGGCTTAGGGAAAGGGTGCGTTCATAATATGAACGCAGGATTCGGTGAGCTTCTGATTGGTCAGAGTGGGTCACGTGGTAAAAAATCGGGAGTTTTCGTGAGCGATAGAATTTTTATAATTATTTTATCAGAAAACGAAGTAGAAGAGGATGGGACTCATTGAATGCAAGATCTTTCTTCGATTATATTATGATGGATATTTGGAATACTGTATCAGAAAAAGTTTTCAAGACCTGATCCCGACCTGATAGTGCTCCTCTTGTTTTTGGGAAGAATTGAACTGATGAAGAAAAAAATAATGCTATTTTGTCGTAAAGACAGCAAAAGTTGCTTGTTTCCAGAATGGCAAATAATAAAGTAAAGATTTGTGATTGAACATTGACTATCGTATGTGGCAATATATAAGAGAGAGTACTTGTACAGATCCTATGCTGTAGTTCTGTATTCTGATTGGATTGCATGACATGATATTGTATCATACTGTAATGGATAGATGATAGACAGTTCTTGGTTTTTGACTGGTTGTGGTTTCTTGTTGTTTTATGAATTTGAGACTTTATGCTCGATTTTACAGACAATGACATCTTTTGTTTTCGAAGAACATAAAACTGTCGGTGCTTATTTTCAGTGACAGCTATACGAATTCAAGACTCAAGAAAATGTTTTTTTGGGGGGGGGGGATTGATTACATACATTGTTTTGTATACGGTATTTTAGCCTGCTAGTCTAAAGTAATTTTTATTTACAGTATTTTGTTGAAGGTTATTTTTAAGATGAGCTTTGTAAAAATCATACAAAATACTTTTATGTCAAATCACAAAATTATCACTCAAGGAACGAATTTGTCTCTTGTTGACTTTTCCATAAAACATAACTTTTTGAAAAAAATGAACAATATTTTACAAAAGGAGCGCATAAACTGTAAGACGGAGAGTTTGTTTATCTAATCTTACAATAAGAGCCAATCAGAAGATAGAAAAAAAGACAAAATAAAAAAATTCTAAATAATGTTTTGATATTATGTTCTGTGTGTGGTGTGATTTCATATTTTTGATATGAAACGAATTAAGTCAACGACGAATAATTATACAAATTATGTGAGTTTACGTTATCCCTCGCCGCGAAATTTGAATTGTCGTTGTTGTCAGTTGATAAGCTACCGAGTTTACTGTCCCTAAGCTAGTTATTCAGTCACAACTTAACCATCAGATTTATCCAAGTGACTGAATCAAACTAGCTTAGATTTCTAGGCTAGTGTGATTTCATATTTTTGATATGAAACGAATTAAGTCAACGACGAAGAATTATGCAAATTATGTGAGTTTACGTTATCCCTCGCCGCAAAATTTGAATTGTCGTTGTTGTCAGTTGATAAGCTACCGAGTTTACTGTCCCTAAGCTAGTTATTCAGTCACAACTTAACCATCAGATTTATCCAAGTGACTGAATCAAACTAGCTTAGATTTCTAGGCTAAAAAGATCCCACAATTTCTTTTAAAGTCTATTAACTTTTTGAATGAATAGGCATCCATCTTACTAACTACAATAATAATGTCCACACTTTTTCTTTTAAAAACATGAAACCATCCAAGCCTCACAAAGGGGGAGAATAAAACAACGTGTTGATTTTGATTTTTTGAAGAAATATACATTTTTGATGGAAACATTTAACATTCCCCAGGGTATTAATTATTAGGTCGGGGGGCTGACCAGGGTATCAAGCAAATGAATTCTTGGCAGTGTCACATTGTTTTAAATCATAGCTTGGGTTTCTTGGTATCTTTACTTCGTACATACATTGCATGTCAGCTCAGGATGATAGCCGAATTTGGGAATATAATCCATCAAAAATGAATTTAAAACATTATATATTCCCAAGCTAGTTCAAGAAACGTCGTTTGAGCTCTGAGTTTGGGAAGAAGCAAAGCACATCAAATTATCCCTAACCATTAACCGATTCATAATTTTGATAATAAAAATCACATTAATGAGGCCCCCCCAGCGGTTTGCGTGATAGCGTGATTGGGACTTTTTTCTTGCGTGATGGCGTGATAAGAGATTTTTTTTTGGCGTGATGGCGTGTTCAAGATTTTGGCGTGATGCGTGATAGGGCAAAAATTTGAGGCGTGATGCGTGATTTGGGCTATTTTTCGCTATTTTTTGCGTGGTGATGACAAATTTTAGCGATTTTCGTGATGCGTGATGGAGAAAATTTTTTGGCGTGATGGCGTGATTAGGGGTGCCGCTGGAGGGGCCTCATTAATTGCATGGTCTTGAAAGTCTGTTTATACATGTATACTGTATTTGAATTGATTCAACAATTTCAGTGGTCACTAGAAAACCCATATATCATGTGCTTCTGCTACTGTTATATTTTGCGGGCCACGAGGTCATGCAGCATCTGGGCAAAATGAATTATCCAAAAATTCCGCACAACAAATAAAACCATGGTCTGAAAATTTCGCAACCAAGAGATACGAAGTACTTTCGCTTTCTAAGTTTTGAAAACGAAAGTGCTTCATAGCTCGAGATAGCAAAATTTTCAAACCATGATATTGACCTTTTTCTTAATCTTAAATCAGCATAAAGTTTCCCGGGGGGGGGGGGCACTCCAGGTAAGTGACCTACCGGACGTGCGGCCCTTTAAGGGTAAGTTTTTTGAACTTTGGAAAGTGCACTGTAAGGGTCGATTTTTGAGCAAGTGGGAAAAAATGCACTGTAAGGCTGTAAAATTTGGATATATTCCAAATTTTCAGGCAAGATTTGAGAAATTTGCCCTGAAAAGGGCAAAAAATTTAGAGAAATTGCACTGTAAGGGTCGATTTTCAGCCAAATTTATCTTGTACTGTAAGCGTCTGATTTTAGAGACCTGATTTTGGGGAAAGTTTCTGATCGATTAGTATATAATATGAAGGTTTTTAGCTCAAATCGCAACGCCCAAATTAGTTCCCGCCAAAATAAGTGTTCCCTTAAGGTATATATATATACTAGGTCACAGTGTGGAAATCACACTGAAACAACCGCCGGCATCGCTTTTAGCCATCTGAAGTTACTAATGTTTTATTATAAGAAAATACGAGATAGTAAAAAAAAGAAAAAGAATAACTCAATCAAAAACCCATCAAAAAGTTCTAATAAAAATAAAAGAGAGAGAAAAACAGACAGAAAAAATAGAATGAAAATTTCCCGCGCTTTTTCTAAATAATGGAAGGTACTACTAAATTATTCATGATGTTTAAAGTAAACATTGAAGAGAGAGAGCAAAAACCTTTTTTTAGAATCCAATGTGTAATATGCTCGGGAACATAATACACTTTTCCTGTGTAAGAATATTTTTGTTGAGAGAGTTTTGAGTTTTGTTATTCTTTTTTATTTGAGCTTGCCTGTAAGAATATTCCATTGCCGCGCGAACTGCACGCAATCAAAATGCTCCAATAAATGGCTGCCATAGTATCGAGGGCGATTAAACTTAGGTAAATACACGCAAGATGGTAGCTCAGTTACATAGTTTGTTTACATTTTTTTCGAACTGGATGGAACACAGTAAGTTTTCAGCTCAAGTTTTACTTTTCTATTTCATACATTTTCTATTTTTTAAGATTTCTACTTTTTAATTTCAACAGCGGGGTAACCCAAGCTTTCCTTGATTTCAACCGGGGGAATCAAAATTTTCAGTATTTCCAGCGGGGTAAACAGAAACTTTCATGCCTCAGCCTGGGTTTCCAAAACCTTTTGCCTTTTTGCCCGGGTTGACTTATTTTCCAGCGGGGCTTAATTTTGGGCTGTTTTTGAGCATTTTTTTCACCGGGCTACTCACCGGGGCTGATCTGACCGGGCCACTGACCCAGGGGTGTGTCTGAACGAGAAAAATATATCCTATATTGTACGAGTGAAAGTGTGAAAACTGGCTTATCATCAACTTGAAAAATATCAACAAACTTTTCTCTCTTCATTTGTGTCTCTCTTTGGTTTGTTTTTCTCTTCCAATATTTTATTCTTTTAGTTTTATTTAGATGAAATTAACATCAAAACATTCGAAAAAATTATCGAATGGTCATTAAAAAGATCGAAAGATTCTTTTCATGAACTCTTTTGATATGTTGTTGTGTATTGGAAGCAAAAAGAAAACCTTTCTAATCATAAAATTGTGCAAAATATGATCTCTCACTTAACAGTTTTTTGAACGCGGTCTTGTATTTGTACGATACAATATGAAATACAGCATTTATGTACGCGTTTTTAGCCAATCAGATTGCTTGTATTTTTCATGTTGATGATAATAATATTTATTATTCTATACAGATACAAAACAAATCAAAAAGCAATGGATGAAGAAATAAATAAAGTAAAACGGGATTACCACCATTGGGAAATGATATTAAAAAATATAACCGAAGCGGAGCTCGATTTTGTTGGCCTTGAAGTCAAGAAAGGCAATATACTTGACATGATCTGTCACTACGATGAACGATACCCACCGAGTCATTCACTATTCCCGAGTATCATGCGAACATACACAAGCGGAAGTGTGGCTGAGAAACTGAATACAACATATTCAGATCTTGATAACATATACGAAATTGGACCAGGAGTTGTCCGAAACAAAGTCAAGAGCAAATCGGACACTGTTAAAAGGGCGTTATATTACGTGGAAACGGAACATAAGGGGTTTTACCAGATTGAAGATCAAGATGGGGATTTTCTATACCCGATCCTTATTCAAAGAGCACTTTACCATCAACTAAAAATCAATGATCCGGAACAGAAAGCTAATGTTCTTGAAAATAACCTTAGTGTAGATTCAAAAAGTAACCCAAATCCATCTATATGTACGGCAAAAAGAGATAAAGTCATTGCTCTACGCTTGGACCAGTGGCCGGATGAGATCCAACAAAGTTTCCTCCAAAGAAATCCCAATCTCGAACGTTGTACAGGTATAGTGACCGTTATTTAAAAAAAGCTTTTTTCCAAACGTCTCTTTTTGATAGTGGAACGATCAAATGATAATGATGAAATCGATCTAAATTTAGAACGCCATGTAATCAACGTATACAAAAGTTAATTACTTTTCTTAATCATTTTTTTAGAAATTCCATTACTTTTGGTACCAAAAAGTCACCCAGAAAGCAAAAGTCCAGAAGTTGAATGGCGATTGTCATTTTCATTGGTTGAAAAAGAAATACTTTTGAATCTGCCGATATCCTGGCGAAAGGCTTACCAGATTGCAAAGAGTGCATATCGTACATTTTACAATGATTATATGGGAAATTTTTCATTGAAAGGTCAGCAATCATACAAAGAAAGTCTATTGAAGAGTTATCACATTAAAACTGTTTTAATGTGGTTAAACGAAGAACAACCAGACTTCGACCAAAATGATATTATAGGTTTACTGCAACTAATTTTTGACCGTCTGTTGCAAGCTATTGATGAATTAAATCTCCCTAATTACTTCATTCCAAAGCAGAATCTTTTGAGCATTAACTCATTGACTGATTCAACACAAATAAATGAACTTAGAATAATGCTTAAAGCATTTTCAATGACTCTTAGAGAACCCCCTGATCTTTCTCAGAGCGATGATGTAAAAATGCGCTGTTTTAAATTATCAATCTCCGAAGGAGCACTTTCGATGCTCAAGAAAGTTCCAGATGGGTATCGTTTTGGAGAATCAAGAAGTAGCTACTTGATGTCCTTTTTCAAAGATTGTATGAATAGCTTTTTGACATTCTTCAACGATCTGTTTCACTCTAAGTTTCGTGGTTTGCATTATATTTCAACGTGCAACATTCAACCGATAAACAGGTCATTTTATCATCTAGCTATGGTGAAATTTGGACTAGTTGGTCTAGAATCTAAAGTGTTTTCGCTATCAAAACTTTTAGCAGAATACTTGGACAGATTTTGGAATTTACAGAACATGCCTTGCCCTGATGAAAAAATTAATACCAAAATTATGGTTGATTTGCAACTCGATCAGGAAGAGATGAAACAGCTCCAAAATAGCGATATAACGAAATTATTTAATGAGATCCATTCTGAGATCAAGGAAGATATAGCACGGTATGAAACCAACTTCGACGGTGAATATATAGCTACTCGTAGTGGGTACAACTGCCTTTGTTCAGATGCTGGAAAACAGATGACTTTTACTGAAAAGACCATAAGAACTCCGGTCGAAATCTTCCAAACCCTGTACGAAATACATTTAAAGCAACACATTCAACGTGTCAATCAAATGGTTCAGAATCAACTACGCGAGGATGAACGAATAAAATCAGAACTCAATCAACGACAACAGTATCAAAAGGAGAATCGAGAGTTTCGAGAGGCTCTATCTAAAAAATATGAAATGGATGAAAAACGACGCCACAATGAAAAAATACAGCGCATGTCACAACGAGACCAGCGAATGTTTGACATGGCAAAAAGAGAGGAAGAAATTGGACCATGGGAATCTGATAAACAAATCGAGGCAACCCAGGCGCAACAAGAAGCTGACCAAAAAAAACTCGAAGCAGACCTTGCACAAGAAAAGGCTGATCTGAATCAAAGGGAGATCGTTCAAAGACACTGGGAAGCAATTCAACAAGATTGGACTCCGGAGGAACAATCTGAAATAAATGACCAGGAAAATTGGAAGTCACTTCAATGGTTCACAAGCTGGGAGAGAAATCTTAACGGTATGAAAAAAGACCGTGAATATCGCATAAGACAACAACAAGCAGACCGACAAACAACGGCATGCAGACGAAAAACAAAGTGACGTATACCCAATACAAAAGAATGCGGATGAAAAACAAAAGGACGCCGACAAAGAAGAGGAAACAAATGTTACCACAAGTGAATCGCACATAAAGCAACGCGAAGTTAGTCGAATACAAAGAGAAGCAGATCGCATTCAAAGGGAGGCTGATGATTGCCAACGTCGGGCAAATTGTGAAAGACGACGTGGAAATGAAGAACAAATAAGATTCGGGAGACATAATTACGATACAAATCCAGAATCATTCAAAATCAATATTGATGGTCGTTTAAATTGTGCAGATAGAATTCAACTTGAAGCAAACGAAAAACAACTAGAAGCGGATGAGAAACAACGAGCAGCCGATGAAAAGCATCGAGGAGCAGACGAAAACCAACGAGATGCAATTGAAAAACGACAAGAAGCAGTCGAAAAACAACGGCTTTATTGAAGGGGTAATCAGATTGATTATTATTGACTATTGACCTGAGCAAGATCTCAGAAAATCTATTCTCCAGCTATTCTCCAAAGCCGAGATTTTTAAGTTAGTAGTTTTTTACTTATTCAGCGAGAAAACAATAGAATTTCAACGTAAAAACCGTGTGAAAATCCGTTTTCAGAAATTTGAAATTGTGATATCGCGAATTTGGAAAATAGTTAGAGACAAATACTTGAAGGTTTTACTCGGGACTGCAAGCCAAATATCTTGTGATTTTTTTTTCTTCATGTGATTAAGCCTTTAAGAAAAACTGTAATAAAAACAAAACAAAGCAACACGAACCAACTTACCAGTCTTTAGGTTGATTTTCCGATTGAGCATTGATGATGACAGAGGCTAATAACTTTTTGATGTGATTTTGATCGCGTAGTTGCTTCTCGTAGAAATACAAAGTGTTGTACAGATATGTGATCGGACGATCTGTAAAATTAACACACCATTAATTTTATAAAAGAAACAAGTGAAAAATTTGTTTGGGCGTTTGGGTAATTTATATAAGATAGAAATTTAGTAGAGGGCATTTTGTAAAATCGCTCGACTGTTTTGTTAGAAGCACTTGTTATACATTTTTGGAAAGCTAAGGGGTAGGGGAATCGAAATTACTATGTTTCCAATTTTTTTTCGGACACTTTGGTGTGATTTTCGGACAAATATGACGGTCTCAGGCAAAAGTCATATGGTTAAAAATTAATGAAAATTTTAGCTGGAGAAAACGGAGACCTGTTGTATATTTTTGGAAAGCTCTCAAAAAATTAGGATTAGAGATATATTGCAAGTATAGGTGATTTCAGTACCTAACTCGAGATATTGAGCTTCAAAAAGCGCAAAAACTGGACAAAATAGCTGTTTCTGGCTAAACACGGTTTTCAAGGGTTAATATCTCAAGTTAGGTACAGAAATCACCTATACTTGCAATATATCTCTAATCTTAATTTTTTGAGAGCTTTCCAAAAATATACAACAGGTCTCCGTTTTCTCCAGCTAAAATTTTCATTAATTTTTAACCATATGACTTTTGCCTGAGACCGTCATATTTGTCCGAAAATCACACCAAAGTGTCCGAAAAAAAATTGGAAACATAGTAATTTCGATTCCCCTACCCCTTAGCTTTCCAAAAATGTATAACAAGTGCTTCTAACAAAAAAGTCAAGCGATTCCAAAAAATCGAACAAAATTCCCCCTACTAATTGATCTATGCTTGTAAATAGTAATTCTTTTATAGCTAGAAATTATTTTTTGAATGATAATGATAAAACCTCGAGAGAAACACATATTATTGGGCATTTTTTGGCCAAATTTGAAAAACTCATAACGAACGGACGGACGAACGACGGAACGGACAACAGTTAATTTATAGGACCTTTACCGGGGTAGGACCAAAAAGTATGTAAGAACATAACTTTGCAAAGGCTAAAACATGTAATTCCGTAGGGAAATTAAATGAGAATACTTAATGACGAAAATAGGAACACTTCGTATAGCATCAAGAAAAACAGACACAACTCTAGGCTGTCTTTGGAGCTTCAATCATTGGCTTTAGGATTTTTCTCGGGAAAAAAAAACGTACCCATACCTTATCGGAGAAAAAGAGTCTGGAATCTATTTAACACAGGAAAACTTTTGGTTCTAGAGTTCGATAATAATTTAGTCATTTTGAGCAGCAAATTGACCAAGGAAAATTCAAGTCAGCACCCAAAGAATTGGTCACTCGCCCACGACTCCTTGATAGGGTATCCGATATAAAAGTACAGGGTGTCCCGAAAAAAAGTATCCAGTCCAACCACTTCTATAGAAAGAAAGTTCTTGTTCTTGAAACACACGTTTCACTAAATTTGCAATGTTTATCAAAGTTTCTTTCTGTGTCATATTAATAGACGATATCGGATTTAGATAAATGCAATGCATTCTGGTTTCTAGGGACTCTCAAAGGAATTATAATAGATCAATTATAACAGATTATAATTCCTTTGAGAGTCCCTAGAAACCAGAATGCATTGCATTTATCTAAATCCGATATCGTCTATTGTCATGAGACATCTTTTATGAATAACTTTTACAAAAAGTAATTCTCAATAACTTTAACGTCATGAAAATTGTAAAGAGAGTTAATCTATATATTAATAGCCGTAGTCTGTATGTGTGTTTGTTGGTTTGTTTGTTTTTTGTGTGTCACTTTCGTTTTCGCAAGCAATGTTTTGTTCTTTTAAAAGATGACTTTTATTTTGTTCTTGCTCCACAAATTTGTTTAACAATATTCGCGCCGTTTTATAAAGACTTTGTTTTGATTGATAGATGGATTAGACTTTTTCTTTTTTTTTCTTTCTTTTCTTTTGTTTTATGTTTTCGAATGTAATTAACGACCCTATTTGATTTGAGACATTCGAATTCTTTTCAAAACAAAAGAAATCTTTTAAACATAATCTATTAAAGAAAAGAACAAATTTGAAATAAAACACAAGAATCACATAACAAGTTTGTTAGAACAATAGCAACATTATAAATATACTAGCCGGTACCCGGCGTCGCACGCCGGTTTAGCTGTTTGCTGAACGCATTTAAAGTCCTTTGGATGTTGGGAAGGTGGCTTAAACACCCCTTAAACACGATGAAATCAAAATTAAAGGGAAGAATTCTCTTCAAAGTTTGACTTTATCCCTCCCGGGTGACGTATCTTTTAACCATATTTTGAAAAAGATTTTTGTGGCCAAAATGATCAGAAAGCAGAAAGGGCGCCATTCCCAAATTACACCATACCGGCGACCAGCGACGTCCGAGACGGCTCTGCAATTAGATTTTTTTTCTCGCTTCGCTCGCGTTATATTGCCGTAGTTCTTGATGTTTAGGAAAACTTTGATGTCAAGATAAGCGGAGTGAAATAATAGACATGACACGCGATTCGTCGAAAAAAAGGCAGCCCTGGGGGGGGGTACTTAGGCAAGAGAAGGGTATGGGGTATTGTACCCGGCCTTAAAGGTGCCTTTTTTGAAACATGGCAGTTTGAAAAATCGGAAAATCAAACTTCAGTCCCACTAAGAATCGGAAAAATAGGAAAATTTCAACTTTTTTCCCCCAGAAAGATAGAAATTTGGTTGAAATTAGTCCCAAAAAAGTGAATTAAAAATTCACACAATTTCCTTGTTTCTTCTCCTCTTTATTCTGCTAAGGGTCCAAGGGGCAGGGCCGAAAGTCAGCTCGCAACCATAGTCCCCCCGGAAGGCAGAAATTTTATGGTGCTTTTTATAAAATAACTTCGTCATAACGTCGATAACTTTTCAAATTCAACAATGACTTAGATTTACAGCAAATAATTATCGACATAGATGTTTAAAGGTCCCTTTTACGAAGAAAGAACTCTAGTTTTTACCGCCTTTTGAATGTATATTGAATGTTGCTGTTGTTCTAACAAACTTGTCTTGTGATTCTTATGTTTTTATTTTATATTTGTTCTTTTCTTTAACAGATTCTGTTTAAAAGATTTTCTTTTGTTTTGAAAAGAATTCGAATGTCTCCAAATCAAATAAGGTCGTTAATTACATTCGAAACATAAAACAAAAGAAAAGAAATAAAAAAAAAGAAAAAAGTCTAATCTATCAATCAAAACAAAGTCTTTATAAAACGGAGCGAATCTGATTTAACACATTTGTGGAGCAAGAAGCAAAAGTCATCTTTTAAAAGAACGAAACATTGCTTGCGAAAACGAAAGTGACACACAAAAAACAAACACACATACAGACTACGGCTATTAATATATAGATAATATTCAAAAGGCAGTAAAAACTAGAATTCTTTCTTCGTAAAATGGGACCTTTAAACATGTATGTCGATAATTATTTTGCTGTAAATCTAAGTCATTGTTGAATTTGAAAAATTATTGAAGTTATGACGGTGTTATTTTATAAAAAGCAACATAAAATTGCGCTATCACGCTTTTTTGTCTGCGTGTCCTAGCTGCCTTCCGGAGGGACTATGGTTGCGAGCTGACTTTCGGCCCTGCCCCTCGGACCCTTAGCAGTTAACAAAGAGGAGAAGAAACAAGGGAATTTGTGTGAATTTTTTAATTCACTTTTTGGAACTAATTTGACCAAATTTCTATTTTCTGGGGGCAAAAAGTTGAAATTTTCCTATTTTTTCTAATCCTTAGTGGGACTGAAGTTTGATTTTCCGATTTTTCAAACTGCAATGTTTCAAAAAAGGCACCCTTAAGGCCGGCACATACCCATACCCATAGCCTTCTCTTGCCCCCCCCCCGGGCTGCCTTTTTTCGAGGAATCGCGTGTCATGTCTATTCAAATTTCACTCTGCTTATCTTGACATCAAAGTTTTCTTAAACATCAAGAACTACGGCAAATATAACGCGAGCGAAGCAAGAAAAAAAATCTAATTACAGAGCCGTCTCGGACGTCGCTGGTCGCCGGTCCGGTGTAATTTGGGAATGACGCCCTTTCTGTTTTCTGCTCATTTTACCACAAAAAATCTTTTTCAAAATATGGTTAAAAGATACGTCAGCCGGGAGGGATAGAGTCCAAACTTTGAAGATAATTATTCCCTTTAATTTTGATTTCATCGTGTTTTAAGCCACCTTCCCAACATATCAAAAGACTTTAAATGCGTTCAGCAAACACAGCTAAACCGGCGTGCGACGCCGGGTACCGGCTAGTCTATATATTAATAGCCGTAGTCTGTATGTGTGTTTGTTGGTTTGTTTTTTGTGTGTCACTTTCGTTTTCGCAAGCAATGTTTTGTTCTTTTAAAAGATGACTTTTGCTTCTTGCTCCACAAATGTGTTAAATCAGATTCGCGCCGTTTTATAAAGACTTTGTTTTGATTGATAGATTAGACTTTTTTTTTCTTTCTTTCTTTTCTTTTGTTTTATGTTTTCGAATGTAATTAACGACCTTATTTGATTTGAGACATTCGAATTCTTTTCAAAACAAAAGAAAATCTTTTAAACAGAATCTGTTAAAGAAAAGAACAAATACAAAATAAAACATAAGAATCACAAGACAAGTTTGTTAGAACAACAGCAACATTGAAAATACATTCAAGTTCTTTCTTCGTAAAAGGGGACCTTTAAACATCTCATCTATATCGATAATTATTTTGCTATAAATCTATATCATTGCTGATTTGAAAAAATTATCGAAGTTATGACGAAGTTATTTTATAAAAAGCAACATAAAATTGCGCTAACACGCTTTTTTGTCTGCGTGTCCTAGCTGCCTTCCGGGGGGACTATGGTTGAGAGCTGACTTTCGACCCTGCCCCTCGGACCCTTAGCAGAATAAAGAGGAGAAGAAACAAGGGAAATTGTGTGAATTTTAATTAACTTTTTGGAACTAATTTGACCAAATTGCTATCTTTCTGGGGGCAAAAAGTTGAAATTTTCCTATTTTTCCGATTCTTAGTGGGACTGAAGTTTGATTTTCTGATTTTTCAAACTGCCATGTTTCAAAAAAAGCACCTTTAAGGCCGGCACATACCATACCCTTCTCTTGCTTAAGTACCACCCCCCCCCGGGCTGCCTTTTTTCGACGAATCTCGTGTCATGTCTATTATTTCACTCCGCTTATCTTGACATCAAAGTTTTCCTAAACATCAAGAACTACGGCAAATATAACGCGAGCGAAGCGAGATCTGCTTTCTGATCATTTTTGCCACAAAAATCTTTTTCAAAATATGGTTAAAACATACGTCACCCGGGAGGGATAAAGTCAAACTTCGTAGAGAATTCCTTCCTTTAATTTTGATTTCATCGTGTTTAAGCCACCTTCCCAACATCCAAAAGGACTTTAAATGCGTTCAGCAAACAGCTAAACCGGCGTGCGACGCCGGGTACCGGCTAGTTCTTTTTAATCATAATGACTGTTGTAAAAACAATTATTGTGTTGGTATATACTTTCTTACATTTTGTCAAACACACGCAACAACCTTCTACTCAGAATCATGTTCGAACTCGATACTTTTTTTTGGGACACCCTGTATAAAAGCCAGTAAAAATCCTGTTCGGAAAAGAAGCATATTCATTATTTCAAAACCGATTTTATTATTTAATTAATTAGTACTTAATGACCCATTTGACCTGTAGAAAACTCTCAAGTGAAATTACTTGAGAACTTTCTTCTTTTAACTATTTCATTGTTAATTTTATTGTATTGATTCTTTTACGCAAATTTTATCATCGATTAAGCAATTATCTCCTCTTTTTAAGCACTCAATTTTTTTCAGTTTGTGAACATTTTAACTTAGAGAATTTCATTTCAATTTTTACTGATGATGGTGATCGGATGACACCGAAACGTCTAAATATATGTTTTAAATTTTATTCAAATAAAATGAAAACGCTTATGTGCTTGAACTTTACGTTGAAAATATTCAGGAGGATCGAGCAATCAATTTAATTATAAGCAGATATTCAATGGGTAAAAGTTGGTTATGGAGTTTTATTAACCCGAGGTGATGTAATAATATTCAACGAGGCGAAGCCGAGTTGAATATACATCACCGAGGGTTAATAAATCAAACTAGCCGGTACCCGGCGCCGCACGCCGGTTTAGCTGTCTGCTGAACGCATTTAAAGTCCTTTGAGATGTTGGGAAGGTGACTTAAACACGATGAAATCAAAATTAAAGGGAAGAATTCTCTTCAAAGTTTGACTCTATCCCTCCCGGGTGATGTATCTTTTAACCATATTTTGAAAAAGATTTTTGTGGCAAAAATGATCAGAAAACAGAAAGGGCGTCATTCCCAAATTACACAATACCAGCGACCAGCGACGTCCGAGACGGCTCTGCAATTATATTTGCCGTAGTTCTTGATGTTTAGGAAAACTTTGATGTCAAGATAAGCGGAGTGAAATAATAGACATGACATGCGATTCGTCGAAAAAAGGCAGCCCGGGGGAGGGGGTACTTAGGCAAGAGAAGGGTATGGGTATGGGTATGTGCCGGCCTTAAGGGTGTCTTTTTTGAAACATGGCAGTTTGAAAAATAGGAAAATCAAACTTCAGTCCCACTAAGAATTGGAAAAATAGGAAAATTTCAACTTTTTGCCCCCAGAAAGATAGAAATTTGGTCAAATTAGTTCCAAAAAGTGAATTAAATTAAATTTCCCTTGTTTCTTCTCCTCTTTATTCTGCTAAGGGTCCGAGGGGCAGGGCCGAAAGTCAGCTCGCAACCATAGTCCCCCCGGAAGGCAGCTAGGACACGCAGACAAAAAAGCGTGATAGATAGCGCAATTTTATGTTGCTTTTTATAAAATAACTTCGTCATAACTTCAATAACTTTTCAAATTCAACAATGACTTGGATTTACAGCAAAATAATTATCGACATACATGTTTAAAGGTCCTTTTTTACGAAGAAAGAATTCTAGTTTTTACCGCCTTTTGAATGTATTTTTAATGTTGCTGTTGTTCTAACAAACTTGTTATGTGATTCTTGTATTGTGTTTTATTTTATATTTGTTCTTTTCTTTAACAGATTCTGTTTAAAAGATTTCTTTTGTTTTGAAAAGAATTCGAATGTCTAAAATCAAATAAGGTCGTTAATTACATTCGAAAACATAAAAAAAAGAGAGAAAGAAAAAAAAATAAAAAAGTCTAATCTATCAATCAAAACAAAGTCTTTATAAAACGGCGCGAATATCGTTAAACAAATTTGTGGAGCAAGAACAAAATAAAAGTCATCTTTTGGAAGAACAAAAACATTGCGTGCGAAAACGAAAGTAGCACAGACAGAAAGAAACAAAGACAGAAGACAGACAAAACGACATACAGACTACCGCTATTAATATACAGGGTGTCCCTAATTAAAGTATCGAGTTTGAACATGCGATTGAGTAAAAAAGTTTGTGTGTGTTATAGCTAAAACATAAGAACGTTCTCCATCACACAGGCTTATTACAAAAGGTAGTTACAACGTATAAATTAATCGTAATGACGAAGAAAAAAGAGGGAGAGCTTAAAATACAATTTTGTGAATACACACTTAAAACTTTCTACTCAATCGCATGTTCAAACTCGATACTTTAATTAGGGACACCCTGTATAGATAACCAACGAAAACCTATTGAATATATGTTTTATTATATACCTAGAGGCAAAAACAATACATTAATTATGTCAATAGTCAAACATTTCACTTAAAACACTCCCATAATCGGACGTTCGAATGTTTTTCTTTTTTTAATGATTTTTTAATTACTTTGAGTCATAAAATTTGTTCATGAAATTGACAATAAATTTATTTTAATGAATTTCTTTGATAACAACAAGAGCGACAAAAAAACTCAAACTTTGATAGCAAAATTTGAAGAAGAAAAAATCTACCGTGATATAATAGCCATGGTATATCAGGAATTATTCAATGGCTGTTTTTGCCTACAGGTATATAATAATATTCATTATTTATTTTTCAATCTGCCAAATAATATAGGTACAGAGAACTCTCGCTAGTTCGAACCACTATTATTCGAATCATCCTATAATTCGAGTCATTCCCCATCAAAGGGAGAATCTCGTTAACTGCTTTCTATAATTCAAATCTCTCTGTAATTCGAACAAATTAGACTTCCCGTTCGACTTCGATTTAGGGAGACTTAACCGTATCTAAAGAATAGGTTTTTTCCCTTACCATGAAATTTGAAAAGTTGGCCATACTCGTTTAGCAATGATTCTAATAAAGTCAAGTCTTTGGTTTCAATCAGCCGGTGAATGATGATGCCAAATACCTGAAAAACAATAAATAAAATATACACCTTTTCGACCGTAGTCGCACGGTCAGACGCGTGGCACTTTATTACTTAATTATCACCCTAAACTCGATCCAATCCTATTTTGACACATTTTTCTATTGTCTATAGGTGCTAAAAAAGGACTGGGACGGTTTAAGTGGGATAAAGCGGACAAAAAAATGCCCGCGCGGCAATTGGCGGCTACGGTCGAAAAGGTGTATTGAAAAGCGTTTTTTAATAGGCCTTTTCACAAATTATTTTCAGTGCAATGACTGCCTAGTTTTGAAACCATTACCGAGGTGATTAAATCCCTTCAAATGTGAATTTTTAAATAGAGTAAACTTCTTATGAACTCTTTTTGGAATCAATTACCATACAGCAATATTTTGAAAACGAGGTTGCAGTTGGGCGAATTGTCTAAGAATTTCGCCAGATTCGCCAAAATTTCTTTCCGCCAGATTTAAATTTATAGTTCAATTGCCAAAATAAATTCTCGCCAAATTTAATCTTTCTATTTAGTCTCTATTTCTCCTAAAAAACCTTTTTTTCCTCTTTTTTTAGCTAAAATATTGAACAAAAATGGGTCGTTCGCCAAAATTTCTTCTTGCCAAATTTAGAAATTTTATTAAACCGCCAAAATAAATCCCGCCAAATTGCACCAAAATTGGCGAATGGGCTCATTCGCCAAAATTTCTTCTCTTAAGGTAAGTCATATTTGCGTTCGCCGGTACTGGAAGAGTTAGCAGCGAATGAGATTACTAAAATCGTTTTGTTTAATTTTGTTTTGCTAGTTTTCAGAAGGTATCAAATGGCTTTCTTGAGCGCTTTTCTGATGTTGAGAAACATCTTATCTTAATAGAGTGACTGCTCCCCTGGAGGGAAAGGGCATTAGTAGTAAGTACGTCGTAGAACGTCAAATTTGAGAGTGTTAAATGTATTTCTAAATGAAACAGTTAACAAAAATTTCCAGGTACTTACAGGTATGAAGCGTAGACAGATGTTTCCAAAATACGTCGGTAGATATTCTAATGACCCTGGCGCCGGCGTCATGTTGTTAGCTTTCAAGATGCCTTCGTAAAAGAAATTTTCTGGGAATTGCTACAAAATAAAGAAGAAAAACACTGAGATGTTCAGATTTAGGTTTACTCAATGAAAACAGTAACGTAAGTTAGACATAATGGCTAAATGGGCTTTTCCAGAAATAGTCTGTGCCCCCCCCCCCATGTTGAGGATATCGGATATCCAGGGGGTTGACGAGTTTTGTTCAAAGGGTGGATATCCAGGGGGTAAAGTGTCTTTTCAAGTAAAAAATACGATATTCGGGGTTAAGCATCTTTATAAGAGAGGATATCCAGGGGTTGAGCATATTTTTAAGAGAGGATATTTAGGGGGTCTTTACTAATTAAGTAGGATATCCAGGGGGTTCGATACTTCGAAAAATTAATATCCTTAACAGTGGGGGTAAGCTTTTTTTCTGGAAAACCCAATAAAGCGTCAAATAGGATTTGGTGTAAAATACCAAATTTAGCTCATACTCTTATGTATGAGGAAGTATCTTGCATCGAAACTACTACATTTAAACTGCCGCGAAGCTTCATGTTCTCATACAGTTTGTTCATATAAAAAACGTGTACAAGAGATTGAAAATGGTTGAAAGAGATGATATTGAACAGAAGTTTTAAATTTCGCAAAAGGGGAAAGGCCTAAAATTCTCCTTTAAAAAAGGCCAGGCAAGATTTTTTTAAACTGCGCCATTTTGAGAACACTTGAAACTTGTTTATAGTAATCAAAAACAAAGTCAACATTATGACATACAATATCGAAAAGCTTGAATAAATATTTTACAAATGTGAAAAATTCGTTCAAAAACGTATATAATTAAACAGCGAAGGAAATTCTGAAGCTCTTCATAAAGTTAAGTTGGTGTATGAAAAAGTTTACGGGTGGAGAGATGAACCATATGGTATGCTAGAAGAGTTTGATAAACACTTTTTTGTTAGAAGCTAGTTTGTAAGAAAATCAAGACTGTAATTTAGAAAAAAATAAGAAGATCATAATCAGGTTTGATTATTTTTTCAATCTTTTTTAATTTAAGGTAATTCTGTATATTTAGGTGAATTGCATTTCAAGAAACACCAATAAAATTATGTTGGACTCAAAATTGTCAAAAAAAAATCAGCACATCAAGTCACAGCCGAAATACAGACGTTCGAATTAAAAGAAGTGTTTAGTTCTTAGATAGTTGCCTTATAGGTGGGGGGCGTACGGTTTTACGGAATTGCGGAAATCGACCCTTTTTTCTTCGGAATTTCGGAAATCAGGCAAAATTCCTTCGGTATTTCGGAATTCTGAAATTGTTTCGGTATCGGAAATCCGTGAATTTTTGCTTCGAAATTTCGGTATTATGAAGTTTTTATCCCCTTTTATCGGAATTCATACATGAAAAATAAAAAATTAGTCAAAACGGGGGAAAAAACCCCAAAAATAGGTATCGGAATTGCAAGTATTTTTTTACGGAATTTCGGAAATTTTGGCAAAATTGTCCGGTATTTCGGAAATCACAAACCCCGTACGCCCCCCCCTTATAGTATAGTATTAATCTCGTAACAGATCACCAGTTCAAAAAGCAACTCGCGATGCTTTTGTCTTGGTTTCAATTCAACGAATGTGATGATCTAACCTGCTTGCGAAAACGTGAAAATGTAATGCATATGGAAAAAAATATGTATCAAAATTATGAATTGGTACGATTTCGCGTAACACGATGAAACGTTAGCGACTGGGCTCTATGGTAAGGATTTCTGGTCGACGTATTTTTTGATGCGACTGTTTTTTGTGAGACTTAAGCGTTACCGCCGGTTCCTTTCATGGAACTTTCGTAGTAAAACGGATTGGGCTTTTCCAGAAAATTGTTTTACCCCCACTGTTGAGGATATTGATTTTTCGAAGTATCAAACCCCCTGGATATCCTACTTTATTAGTAAAGACCCCCTGAATATCCTCTCTTAAAAAGATGCTTATCGTATTTTTTTACTTGAAAAGACACTTTACTCCTTGGATATCCGCTCCCTTGTAAATATTTAACCCCCTGGATATCCACTTTTGAACAAAAATCGTTAACCCCCTGGATATCCGATATCCTCAACAGGGGGGGCAGGACTATTTCTGGAAAAGCCCATTAGCTCAGGAAATCAGTACAGTACAAGAAATCAGCTAGTTCTGTTTTTCAAACAAAAAAGACGACAGAAAACCGATTAGAGGCTAACAGCAGGATTCAAAGCCGGAAAAACTAAATAGAAGCTCTCGAAAATATCATTCGAAAATGATGACCTTATTTGCGTCCTTTTTAACAATTAAAACCAAAAGGGTACAAGGGATTTTGTGAAAACTCTAGATTGTTTTAATATTTACCGGAGATAAGAGTGGAAAAAACGGTAATTAAAATCCCTCTCGGTGACGTCATAAGTTATCATGTTTTTCTTGTGTTTAACATGGATGTTACTATTTACAAGGTGGGTGTAAGAAGGGAGTATTGTAAAGCCAACAAAGTAAGAAAAACTTCGTAAACCGGGGGTTCCATAGGTAAAAGGTGGGCGTAAAATGGCAAGAAAGAAGTCTCATATGAACCTTTAGAAACAATCTAAATGCGTGGGAAGAGAGAGTTTTACCGTGTCTGTTACGATTTCAGAGAATATCTTTTCTGAGAGCCAGTGAATTGACATGAAAGACAAGACTATGGGGATCTTTTGGAGCAAGTAAAATCAAGTACCGTTTTTAAAGTCCTTCTTGAAAGGATACAGCACACGTTTTATATAAGGATATTCAAAATTTTCAGTCTTCGGATATTCGGATAAAGTTTTGTGTTTTAAGTCTAAAAATGTTATTAAAAAATGTTCTTAACCACTTTGAGAGTATTTTTCTGCAATATTGCTAAGGAATGGAATGTTTACGCAAGTCCACAAAGCATTAAAGTGTTAAGGTGGAGGTTTTCTTAACATTTTAGCCATCTTATGTTCTCATTTAAAATCTGACTGAAGACTGCCTGAAACGGCACGAAACTCCGAATATCAGAAAATAAACTAGTCTCTATTATTGACTGATACACTAACTTTTATATTTACCATGGACCAAGTTTCTCAATCCCGGCCAAGTAAAATCTTTGATCGGAGTTTTTTGAAAAGTGGTACCCTAATGGGAGCACTACTCAATGTTGTTGAAAATGCATCGAGAACGCTAGATCTACTTTTCCTCGAATACTGTTGATGATGTAGCGCCGTTAAACGTTAATTTTTAACATTGCAATGGCTTCTTCTCGGGTACCAATTCCAAAAAAACTGCGATCAAAGATGGCGGATATAGCTTGGTCCAGGGATATATAAAGGTCAGATTAAAAGGTGTGAAAGAGAATTCCGAAATTCAACTATTAGCTGAAACTTTGACACTGTAATTTGACACTGTGTGACGTTAAAACAAGGAGAATATGAGGTCATTGTGAAGAGGCAGATTTTTCTTAAAAAGATAATTCAATATTCCAGCGGAATTTATTGGGAAATACTTGAGATCCTAAAAGACAGGTGAATTTTTAGAGGGGAAGAGCTAAATCTATAAAGAATGATTGGAAAAGTAATAATGAAATTTATTGAAATTATTTTTTCCATTGTTTGTTTAAAAATATTGAAACATAAAGTTTTTCCTATATTCATCTTTCTAATCTATCTGGGACATTGGTGAAATTGAGCTTTTGATAAAAGTTTCAAGATGGCGTCTGAAAGATATATCGATTCAAAAACTATAAAAAGTGAGATTTTGAAAAAATTCCATGATTTTTTGGAGTCACTTATTTGGGTCCAGAAGATGTATTTTGAAGATTAAATCAGCAATGACAAAACTTTAAAGCACCAGCAATGATAGACTAAACTTTAAAACACAAGAGAACCTTTATGTTTGGAAGGGAAGTATATGACAATTTTGTGTAGTCATTTATTTGGGTCCGGATAATGTATCTTCGATAGAAATGGGGTCCGAAGCGAAGCGAAGTCGATTATATTTCCAGTTAGATTCAGGCACCTCGAAGAACTTAGAATATCTTTATCGAACACATCACAATATTACTGTAAAGGTTGACTAAAATTCTGATTTCAAACTTAGAGTTTCATAGTGCTTTTAGAGTCATAGATCTTTAGTGAATTTAAAAAGCACCGCTTAGATCTGGGAATTTTTTAAATATTATGCTCCTGATAATGGGGTGTATAATTGACAAAGTTAATTTACTCTCGAATCTCCAGCAGTTTTCGAGTGAATCGATTTGAGTTTTTGAGCATATATAACCCTGGTGCACTAAAAACAACAAGGAAAGGCTTTCAGTGTTTTTAGATGTTTAAAGAAGCGTTGGAACTTTTTTCTATTTTGAACAAAAATATAGACGTATTTCGGCTATATGGGAATGATATATTTCTCCTATGCAATTAATAAAGACTTAATTTTCGAACCTCTGCAGAGCTTTAGTAAAGTTATATTGAGAAAGAGAAAGCTATTTCTTGGCCTTATACATTAAAGGCTTCTGGCCCTAAATGTATGAAATTGGTAAAATAATATTAGTACAGTGAGATAGGAAACAAATTTTATTAACATAGTCGTGAGAGATTTCCTATCAAAATGGAAAAGCATCCGAAAAGCGAAAATTTTGAAAATTATTATTGGAATAGACTTTTATATATCAATAACAACATAATGGTACGAGAACTTTCATGTTTTTGTTGAAGGCTAGCAAACAAGTGCGTGTGAGTAGGAAAGGGAACCCGAAGGAACAAACAGCGTTTGGTTCATTTGAAAATTCTATATTTTCTATGATACACTTTATTGCAAATTACTGTATATTACACATCCCAGATGGCACACGACGTCCATATAACGTTAGGTGAACGTCGAAACAACGTTGTGTGCCAGCTGGGATATAGCATTTCTCTATATCGAGGTCTTTCATATTTTATTAAGTTACGTAACTTCCACCATTATGAAGAAAGCGTTCGATCTGGGTAAGGGATCACCTCTTTGCTACCATTATGGTGGAAAATCCACAACTCAAGAAATCATGAAAAACCTCTATAGCAAAAAAAACAAAGATCCGTTTCGAACCCAATATTTTAGGTTATGACAAGTTCTATAACGACGATTTTGGAAATGTTTTTAATTTATTGGCTTTTGATGTAATAGTATGTAAGTGCATTTGAGAAGACAAAAATTTGTTGATAAGCCCAAGGCATACATAGCGTCAGCCCCCCCCCGGGTTACACCTTCCAAAAGGCCAAAAAAAGGTGGGGGATGGTTTCATCCATGATTTTGAGTCCCCCCTTAAAACACAAATCACCCCTTATCAATTTATCCCCCCTTAAAGCTTAAAGATGGTTTTGAGGTGCCCATTAAGTCTTACTGCCCCCTTAAATTTGCAAGACTCTGATGTATACATGCCCTTAATTTTTGGGGTGTAGAGACAAGCGAGAAATTAGTCCTTAAGCTCTTCTACTGATATTTCTTTCTTTCTTTTGTGAAAAAGTTTTTTATCATTATATACTTTTCTAAACCAGCAAATTTAAAATATTAGTAGAGAATGATAAACTGCAATAAACAATATACCTGGTATAAAAATCCCTACAATACACTTTTCTAGAATCGTTTTCTCCTCAAACTGATAGCATTTGAACAAAACTATTCCATATAGAAGCAGAACAGAAAAATATTCCAAATTGAATGTCTTTAATATTGTTGTCAGCATATTGGTCTTGGGGCGCAGTTAGATTTTCATTTAATAATGCTATATTGTACACAAAAAACTTCTAAATTAGCTAGATTGCAAAGAAGTTACCAATGAACTGTATTGCGAGCGAAGCGATCGAAAAAAATTGCAAGAAAGGAACAAGATTACTCCCCCTCAAGTAAAGGGCTTCCATTTGACCCTTGAGACCAAGTCCCCCCTTATTTCTCAGTTTTTAACATTTTTGCCCCTTGTGTTTTTCTCTAAATTTTAAATCACCCCTTATTTTAAGGGGGGGCTGAAACCATGGGGGCTAAAGATGTTTCAAATATTTGGGGGGACCTAATGGGGGAGCTGAAATCTCATCATTCAACGTGGGGGCTGAATATTTCATCTTATCGGAGCCAAGAGAGTTGATTTAATCAAGGATAGCGAATTTTGTGGGAGTGGCTGAAATACATGTGTTTTGGGAAGAATAATTTATAATTTTAATAAAGATCACTTAACCCTCACAAATTCGAGCTCGAAAGAAATGTTTAATTTATTCGAATTACAGAGAGATTTGAATGATAGAAAGTTTACAGTATGTAAAACAAACAGTATTAAGGGGTTCGAATTCTGATACGTGACCAGATATGGTCCAGTCCCTAGGATCGCATAATGAAAAATCTTTCGCTAAATTTTTCGATTCTCAGAGCTAGACAATTTGACACCATTTGTAACATAGGGATTACAAAAAATGACCCGAACCGTTTGATGTGTGTTTTCATCGTTTTACGTGAAATCGTATAAATTCATAATTTTGATTTTTTTCTCCATATTTATGATAAACATGAAGTTTCATGTTTCAAACGAAGATTTATATATTAAAAAGAAATGGAAACCAGATTTTAGTTTTGAGAAAGTGTATTCAATGTGTCTAATCTTAAAGTAAATCCTGCTTGCTTCACAGAGTTTCGCACAGAAGGGTCTCCCACAATTCAATAGAGATAATAGATAATAGAAAATAGCCACGTTAAGTTATAACGGGAAAAAAACTTGGCTGTGTTATTTTTAATTTGTGGTCAATCTGCGGTGCCATTGTTTTACTTTTAGCCAATCAAAGTGCTTTTAATGATCCTTACAGTGCAAAAAAGATTTTTAAGGTGGTATAAACTCTCAAATCAAATCTCCAGCATCTGTGGCGATGGGAGGATGGATGTGATAAGATTGATTACAACACAGTTGACTTTCGCTAACTCGAATTCGAACAGGGGATCACATTCGTTCGAATTACAGAGAGATTCGAATTATAGAAGGTATTTCAAGAGGGTTTCTCCTTGACGGGAAATGGAGAAAAGTTCGAATTATAGAAAGATTCGAATAATAGAAGTTAGAAATAGGGTGAGAGGTTACTGTATTATTTCTTATTTTCTACTTCTGCAGGTAAAATCAACAACAAAAAAAAATTAATCAAAAATAATATTAGCACAACCAAGATGGGAGGTCTAGATGAAACATTCGCTGAAGCGATGGTGGTTGTAATGTCATTAATGAGTGCAATCATTATCATTATAAATGCTGGATGTATTTACATCATCCAATGGTCTTCAGTTCTCCGTCAAAAAACGGCTAGTATCTTTGTCTACAGTATATTGACGCTACATTTACTGCAAGGTAAATAAAGGGCCTTTCCTCACTTTCATCTATATTTTTGTGGAAACAGTCAAAGTGTGCCAAATGAAAAACAGCCAAAATGATTACAAATGATTATGTCAATAGATTAGTCAAATTACGAAAGAAATAAAGTACAATAGAAATTACAGTTAACTTTCTCTAGTTCGATATTGGATTAAGGGCCTTCAATTATAGAATTATAGAAGGAGATTACAGATTAGAACAAAAAGTTTTACGATTTCAAGGTTGAGCGGATCAATCTTTTAGTTCGAATTAAAGAGATATTCAAATGATAGAGGTTCAAAATGATAGAGTCAGGGGTTTTGCTTTGTTTTTGGTAGGCTGGCGAATGAAAAATTAATTCTAGCGATTTCTAGATTCTAGGCCGGCGAATTCTTAGCAAGCAGTGTATTGATTAGCGTAAATATTTGCAAATCTGACTTGCGAATCAAGAAAGTGCTCTATACGATATATCAGTCAAGAATAGAGACAAATTTATTTTCCGATACTCGGAGTTTCGTGGAGCAGACTGTACTCATGATTTTTAGGGGTTAAACTATCGTTATTCGAATTTATCTCATGCTTGAGTTAGCATGTCTGTCTGTGTTTTTTAATTTTATTTAGTCTTCAAAAAATTAACCTCCGTACTATATAACTATCCCTCTTTAACCCTTTTCGCCCTACAGCTCCGCTGGGGCAGTCCCCAGATAGGCCTATCACTGACGGTCTACATCTTCTAAATGAAGGAGTCTCTTGAGCTTTCGTATCTTCTCTTGGAAGGAGCAAGAAAGAAGCCGGCCCGTTTTGAGCTGGCCCGTTTTGAGCTGGCCCGTTTTGAGCTGGCCCGTTTTGAGCTGGCCCTTCCCCTTCAGCGATGTCTCGTAAAGCAAGAGAAATTCTGAATGTGCAAAGCTCTTGGACTGAAAGGGTTAAACTATGGTACTTTAATGTTTTAGGCTGTTTTGTTATCCCTTTCTACGCTGCCAAGAAATCAAAAATCGACAGCATTGAATCTAAGAAATTCATTTGCGATGGTTTCCGATTCAGTTATATGATCACTTTCTATGGAGCATGTATCAACGTCCTTCTCATCGGTGGAGATCGTTTGCTGGCTATCAGGCTAATGACGTCGTACAAGCTAGTAGTGACTAGACGGCGTGCCATAATAGCTACCATTAGCCTGTGGACTTATGTGTTGGTTTTATGTTTAATACCGTTCGTACCACCAGAGTCTGAAAAGTTTTGCCGTTACAATCAACAGGATGAGTGGACGACGTTCATGTTGTTTTTCAATACACTGTTACCGTACATATTTGTGATTGTCAGCTATATGTATATTACTGTCAAACTGGATGAGATACAACAGAAAACGCAAGCGTAAGTCTCACCATTTACAGTCAACTCTCGTCTTATTCCTTATTCGAACCTCTATTAAAGCCAGTATATATATTCATGAGTCTGTTTGCTTACAGGAGAAAGTTTTGGGAAAAAAACTTACCACTTTTCCAATCTTTCACACTTTTACAACTTTCCTAACCAAAACTTTGTAAATGTTTATAAAAATGGGGGATTTTCCATGGTTGCAACATGGTAGCACGAAATAGAGAATATTTCCATAATTTTTTTCAAGTAAATGTGACCTTGGAAAATCGTAATTTATGCCCGCTATAATTTATTCTTTGATGAAATCGAAAGTGAAAGTTCTTTATTCGATTGCTATTGGAGGATGATATGCATAATTTTCAGTCGAGTCTGGAATAATTATGACATCATAGATCCCATTTTACCACCAAAATACCAAAACTTTGCAAATCCAAATGATTGCTGTTGTTTGCTGGGAAAGTTTGGAAAAGTCCTATTTTTCACATCTTCACAACTTTCAAGGATGCTTTTTTGAGATGGGAAAAATGGGAAGGTATAATTTTACAATTTTTACAAACTCTCCAACTTTTCTGGCCAAAACTTTGAGTTCCCAGCGGGAGAACTGGGAGAATTAGGAGAATTATGTACCAAAACTTTCTCCTGTTATTCTGCAAAAACATTCCACAGCTCCATTAAAAACGCAAACGATTCATTCCAATTCTTATTCGACAGTTTGCAGTCAAAACATTGCAAACTCTCTGGTCATTAAAATGTTATATTAAAATGAAGACATTGCAGTGTTGAATCGAACAATTAAGTTACGTCACGCGCTATCTTTTGTTTTGATGATTAGTTTGATAATCTTTATGCAAGCTCAGCGTTTTTGAAGCAGCGACCCAGACCTCAGAAAACATAATGTCAATCTGGCTTTAATTGAATCTTTCTGTCATTCAAGCCAAACAAATATTGAAATGTAAACTATTTAAAACCTCTCAGCTGAAGAGTACCATAAATTCTTCTCCGTAATTCGAATGTTTCTATAATCGGAAGATCTTTATTACTCCTTTGAAGAATTCGTATAAGAGAGAGCCAACTATATTAGCATTTTAAGGGAGCAATGACCAAGTAATCAGAGTACAAGCGCCGAAAACAGGGGTCCCTAGTTAGAATCCCCCGCTACAGTTCATAGATAGCCAGCGGGCCGTGAATCCCGTGAAAACAATCGAAAAACAGTCGAAAGTCATAGATTACTGGGCTATCCACGTAAATTATCGACTCTATCCATCCAGTTTTCTTTTCCTTCAATGACAGACTAAAAATAATTGATCCTTGCCTGTTATTTTTAATCATTTAGATATTTATTTTGAATTAACCCCTTTCAACTTAGTAATCATACATTGGTCATGATACCTGCGTGGGATATAAAGGCTCTGACCTTAAAATCGTTGCGGCGGAAAAAGGTGTCCCCCTACAGGCGTGTACCCCCTACAAGCTTGTTTTTGCCTTGCGGGGCGTTATCCACAATGAGTTTCCTTAACTCATCTAATATCATATCATATGCATGCTTTATGTAGGTTACATGAACATTGTGCCAATTGTGTAAGCTCTAGTTTAGACGGACCACTCCCCCCCTGCCTATTCTAATTGTGAATTTAAAGTAGACTGATAGTTGGTTGTCTAAAGTCAATGCTTTGCCCTCTTTTGGCGCCAATGGAATGTCTTCTTTCAATCTTTTCCAAGCAATAATTTTACCTACCTACTTTGCGCCCACTTTTGGCCTACTCAAAAAATTAGAATAGGCAGGGCAGAAAGTCGGCCGTCTAAACTAGAGCTAACATGCTTATAATTGATAAACTTTCAATTTAATCAATTAACGACTTTCAGTTACAATCCAGTAGACGGCGACAACAAGCCAGTAAAGAAGCGTTCCAGAGCTATCAGCACCTTCAACTTATTCGTCATCAACAAACACAAAGATAAAGAAAGCGAAGCCGAACGCGAACGTACAAAAAACATTCGCAAAGTCACCAAACTGACCTTCATGATCATTCTAACGTACGGTTTAACGTGGGCACCATCCATCTTCTATTACATATTACTCAAAGTCGCGCCGTCAATCTTCACGGAGGAATATAACACGTCACCGGCGGAGAGTTACGTAACGTTCTTCATTAAGTTTATTACGTTTTTTGATGCGATTTTCACACCCATCATTTACTGTTACTTCCATAATGACTTTCGGAGGGAGTTTGATAAGTTTTGGAGGAAAGTATTGAAGAAACAAGATGTGGCTGAGATTAAAGATGAGAATAGTAGTCACAGACCTCGCTCTTGCACTTCTTGGTAAAAGAGAAATGATGGTACGCAAATAAATGTAAAAACGATAAGGAATATATTAACGGACATCGTTTCAACGTTAGCGGATGTTATGAACATTAGATGGACGCTGATTTGACGTCAAATCTGTGCCTGCGGGGAAGATACACTAAGCGTAAAATCAAAAAAAAGCTGGACAAAAATATACAGAAATATAGTCCAATAGCGGTATTGGTTGACCCTGACAAGTAGTATTTCGCCACCGGACTATTATGAGAATAAATCCCCAGCTGGCACACAACGTTATTTCAACGTTCATCTAACGTTATATTGACGTTATGAATGTTAAATAAACGTTGAAACAACGTTGTGTACCAGCTGGGTCAACTAACATTCCTAGGATAAGGGTTTTCTTGATGATGGACATTGGCTCTTTAAATATGACCAGGAAACAGATTGTTGACGGAAATGTATACAACAAGTTTTAAATGAAGGGATGATGAAAGGCATACATTGGCTTGAGAGTCAAACAATGTTACAATGGCACACTCTCTTTTATTATTAAAAAATCTTGCTATAATTCGAAATTGATTCTAAGACCGAAACACACAAATGACTTTCCAATCATCTTGTATTTTGCGCAAAAAAATTACCGGCAAAATTGAAAATTATTCGAAAAACCCTGAAAACCTTTGAAACAATTTTGTGAAATACTTGTAAATATGATAGAACGAAGAAAAATGAAATAAATCAGAAGTCTTTTTCTTGGAGGATATATAGGTTACAGTAAGGAAAACTGAAAAAGTTTATGGATGGATAGCAAAATCCTTGATTGAAGATTAATGAAAATTTCACGTCTTGATGCAGGTCAAAACTCTTTAAATGCAAACTGAAACTTTAAAAAAAACTCCAATCAAAGATGGAGCGATTATGAGACAGCTCAGGGTTTTTAATACAGATCCAGTGGCTAGGAATGGATCAAATAACATTTTCACATTAGTATCAGTGATTTAACACGAGGGGATCGGACCCGAGGTTGTATTTGTGAGCGGTTTAAATGTAGTAACTTCGTTCTACCCTCGTAGGTAACTTCGAACCAATCCCCTTTGTTGTTGCATTAAACGGCCATTCAAAAATAAAGGGTTCGTTATGCCACGTGACCAGTAGGGACTTAAGGACCCTTTTGTATTGAGTCTAGTCAAAATTAGGCACCGCTTTGATTTTGCACCATTTTGGTAGCACCCATAGAGGCGGTTCAATCCAGCAAAGACTCTCTGCAATCGTGATTGACAATTTCTTAGAATGGCCCTATATACAAAAGGACTGTTGATATGTTTCTCTTAGGAAGGATATAGGAAATTGAAATGAAAACCTTCTTTTAGATTACTTATGAAAAGCCTTTTACTAACTAAAGATAACTTTTTTTCAAATTAAATGGAGACCTGAGAATAAATGAAAGGCTATTTTTAGAACCAAGTCGAACCAGGTCTAATCTATGTGTCAAACAAAATTTAATATAAAAATTTTTGGGGTTCCTTATCAATCGAAACAATAAATATTTGTTATCTAAGGGCGATATCTATTTAAAATATGTTTTTTATTTTTTATAAGAACCAGATAATGTCTTTGAACGAAGCCCAAAGTGTGCCCTTCCAGAAAAAAACCTGTTGGTGGGGGGGGGGGAGGTATTGTTTGAGAATTTTTATTGCTTTTACCCCCCTGACCATTTATATTTTGCACTTCCTAGATAAGTGCTTTCTTTAGCCCTGAACAAGCATCGAATCCAGCCCTCCAGAAAAGATCTGCTCGTGAAAGGGGGGGGGGTGAAGCATATGTTATTTTTCAATAATTTACTCCTGGACATTTAGATTTTTCACCTCACTAGACACGTGCTTTACGCCTGGACAAGCATCAAATCACATAGACTTCAGATTTGGACGATAAAGTCTTTGAAAATAAGTCCTAAATAGGCTCCCCCAGAAAAATCTGCTCGTGAAGGGGGAGGGATGGAGGATATGTGATTTTTCAATGATTTAACCCTGGACATTTGGATTTTTCACCGCATAGATAAATGCTTTGCCACTTGACAAGCATCAAATCAAACCCGTGGACTAAGATTTACTCCCGCATATGGCAGTTTTTTATAAGGAAATCTTTTTAAGGTTTAGGTCCAAACAAAGTCTGTTTTTTATTATAAAAAAAATCGCAACGAGATATTCTTGATAGAAATATGAAGATCATGATACCAATTATGATACATAGGTTTCATGATCAGATAAGTTGTCAGATAACACCAATGCAAATGAAAAAAAATTTTTTTATTGAAATTGAAGAACTTGATATCATGGAATCCATAATTATTCAGCTTATAACAGACAAAGATTTTATGAATGATCGATTGATATGAAATTGAAGCTGAACAAAGATTGAAGCAGGTGTATTTTGGTATCTAAAAAACTCACTAACCCTACTAAAGTCACGTACAGTGAAAGTCTGCAACCTTTAAACGGTTCATAAGTTATGTTAGAAAAATAATTCATCCCCTTTTTTCTGACGTTACACTAAAATCAACATCGAACAGAAATAAGAGTTGATGAAAATAGCCAAAAAAATGAGAATAATGCTAAGAATATCACCATCATGGAATTTTGCTACTCAAGCTAAGAATGCCATTTTTAGAGCATTTTCAATTATAAATTGTCAATTACCCCCAAGTAAGGCTCACTCCTTTCACAAAAATGCCATTTTATGCTTGAGACGTGTGTACTAAATGTTAAATCTAGTCTGAATTAGGATCCTAACCTAAGAATGCTGTAAGAATGTTTAAGGATGATTTTCCCAAAAAAGTTAAGAATATCCATGATGAAATGGATTTACACCGTTCTTATAATAGAAAAAGCGTGTAGCTCAGCTACCAAGCTGGCAAACAACTTTGTTTTAACGCTGAACGTTATTTAGATGAAAATAGACGTTATTTAAAGAACCTCCCAGCGGTTTGCGTGATGGTGTGATTCGAAATTTTTTCGTATGATCGGTGATGGAGCAAAAATTTGAGGCGTTTTAGACTATTTTTCGCTATTTTGTGAGTGATCAGAATAGAAATTATAGTGATTTTCCTGAGGTGTAACGGGGAATAAAATGTACACGATGACGTGACGAAGTGATGCCGCTAGGGAAGGTGGGGAGCTCTTCAGATGTCATGGGAGTTAAATGAATGTTGTAGTTGTTTTAACCTGAAGATAATTACCTCATGGTATTGTTTGTGTTTTTCATGCCAATTCGATTGGTCCCAATGCTGTGAATGATTCTGTGAAAACAAAACAAAAGAAAGTGACTTATTCATCCGTGCAACAAACCTATCAACCCTTAACTGCGCGGTCGGGGTCTAAGGGGACTGTTAACGTAATTTCACTTTTGAGGACGCACGGCGGAGTGACGAAATCGATTCGGTATAAACAACAGTTTTGACCCAGAAAATCGAAGACTGTACTGTGCTAATTAACCATCATCCTTAGTCAATCAGAATTTAGACAAATCAGAAGCTCACCATCTCCATCGCAGAAAATACAGAGAACAAATTCAAACATGTTGAAGTCATTCTTTCTAGTAAAATCAAGTCCAGTCTTCTTCAGATGAGATGGAGTTTTAATAATTGGTCATTTGAAGTAATAAAAATGCCGCGTTCAAATCAAAAAAGAGCTTGTAAAAACTCCATCTCGTCCCGTCATCTTACGCTTTAAAAGTTGTAAACAAATAATCCTACGTTTGCTTCTTTCCTCGAACATATACTCAAACGAATGAAAAGACAGGTAATAAAGTGTGCGCCTTAAAAACTGATTCAAATCGTTTTGTCGTTTAATGATTACAGTTGACGCTCTCTAATTCGAATTTCAAGGGGAATCTAATTTCCATCGAATAAGGGAGCGTATAATGAGTTTCATGTTGACGGTGACTTTCAAAATTCACGAGTAATGTACCGTAGTTTAGGTATAAACTTATTTCTTTTTTTGTACCGTATCGAATAGTCCCCAAAGCCTGAAAAATGTTCTTAACATGTCATTAACATTTCGGCCATTGAAGTCTTATGTTCTTATATAGTTTGTTCTTATATAAAAAAAGTGTGTAGCTATTATACCTCTGAAACGAATTTATTCACTCTCGTTTTGAACTCTTGGAGTTGGATTAACAGATAATTGATCAGAAGGTGAGCAAAATGGACTTCTTTGTCTTCCAATGGCCGAAGAATCTGAAGAATAACAAGTGATACTTTTATGGACCTACCTGTTTATAAAACGAATAATAAAAGTTTAATGAAGGCAATGTAGAAATAAAAACTTTTTTTAAATTTAAAAAAAAATTCGAAAAATGAACTTTTTCATATTTAGCACACTGTAATTCCCCGTCTGTGTACAAAAAAATTAGGAAAAACTAATAAAATTTTTTCACTAAGTCCAAAAACACCCTATTTTTGGGCATTTTTGGGGCCAAGAATTTTTTTTCGAAAAATGAGCTTATTCATATTTAGCACACTGTAATTCTACGTCTGTGTACAAAAAATTAGGAAAAACTAACGAACAGATTTTTAACAAAGTCCAAAAAACCCTATTTTTGGGACATTTTTTGGGCCCAAATTAGCCCTAAATTTTTTTTTTCGAAAATCGGGCTCCTTCACATTTTGGTATTTGCACCTTTGTAAATCACGAAATTCCTATGATTCAATCCCGAGAAAAGTTGGTAACAGACGAACGGAAAAACATAGATAGCTAAAAAGGAAGCCTTAGGGTTACCCTAGAATGTGATTGCAAACTTGCTTACTAGGGCGTCCATAACCGATCTATATGTAGTAGTAGATGTGACTTACCAAACTGAGGAGGAATCTGTCGAGTGGCAGAATATCATATTTCCAAACCATATCATTGATCAACGAAAATATCTAAAATGTTAAAAGATGTACGTTTTTAATAATAGCTAAATGTTAAATTCTTTTCAGCCATAGTTTTGAAAACAAACCAAAAACAATCACCTAAAATTTATTAGATAGTCTGATTTTTTCGAGCCTCGTTGAAAGCGAGATTTATAATAATCCGAGAAGGTCGTCAGAGAACCGTAATTTTCTGGAGGCATCTAAACGGAGATTTTATTTTCATAGTTTATCGACCTTTTTCTACATTTTTTTATACCAGTGCAAGTGATAGTCTGATCTATAGCTTCAATGACGACATCAGGAAGACGTTTGACTACGCCTATCAACCCTTAACGACGCGATTGGCTTTTGAGAGGGTAATGAATTTACGAAGAAAAAACGTCACACTTTTTGTCTATGAAAATGTTAATGTAGCGATTTGCAGACATTTTGATGTCATTCCTTCTTGGTAATGTAGAACCCAACCCCTTCAAGCTTTAAGGGTTGATAAGGTGTATACCCCTTGAATGCACAGGCTTTGATTCCTAACGGGAGAAAATCATAATTACCCGTTTCAATTGATTATTTCCCATGTTTCCCATGCATGACTTCAATTCGTGAATGATGTAGTCGCAAAAGATGGAAAGATAATTGATCAATGGTTTGTGCGATAGTCGCATGATAACACTAGAGATTAATAATAAACAAAACATCATGTTAAGTAAGTAATCCTGCGACCAGTCAGAGGCTCCTCTATCGATACTACAGTATGTGGCCCCCAAAACGGCGATCAAATTTGAAACTTCTCTCAAATCTAGAGGAAAAGAGATTTTACAAAAATTTTTGCTGCATGAAAACCTTTAACATCTCGACTTTATTTCCTGGAAGTTCTTTTTCAAAATTTTCAATTTCAACAATATTTTTCAATCGCTTGAAGATAGGTAGGCTGCACACATCCCCTCTGATAAGTTTTGATATAGGGGATGCGAATCAGGCTCACAAAACCGTTCCGAACTTAGCAAAAAATCTGCTAACCAAAAAAAGAGTTGAATGATAGAGAACTTTGATTGACAGTTTGTCGTCTTTTGTTATCTTGAGAGTTTTGTTTGCTAATTCAATTAATTTCGATAAACAAAAGAAAATAGAGGAAAAAGAGAGATTTCTAGCCATATGTTTTTTATTGAATCTTATTTGATTCTATTTACGTCATCAAGTAACTCAAAACAATACACATCGAGTTTTTTGAAAAATACAAGTCGCCAAAATTCTGCACAAATACATAGCTATTCGGTAATTTCTCGGAAGCGATATCAGGCCCGATTCGCATCCCCTATATCAAAAACTAATTTGGGGATGCATGCAGCCTAGAGATAGGTAGCTTTTTCTAATGGCCCCCAAAACGGAGGTTTGAAATTTTAGCGATTTTTCGAGATATCTTTAAGATATGAATACAAGATTTTGACCATAGTTTTGAAATATGATTTAGAGGGTTTGGGCATAAATTTATTTGATAAAATTTTTACAGTATACCCTGTTGTCAAAATGCAGGTTTTGGGCCCCAAACGGAGGTGTAGCTAAAATCAAATTATTTAAGCCCGTGGTAAAAGGGGGAAAAACTATGAACATATTTGTGTTTTCCCTTGAATTTACGACCCGATGTAAAATTTATGATTTTTCTGAAATATTTCAAGATTTTCAATATTGCAAAGTCCAAACTGAAAAATTTAGAAATTTTCAAAATGACAATTTTGATTTAACAACGTCTTAATCAAGTTTTTGAAAACGAATCTCTTTTGAAAATAGTTCCATTCATGGATGGAATAAGCTGTGAAAATTTTAGAAAGAAAGCTTAACTGAAACTGAAAATATTAAGCTTTAAAGATATTTTTCTCCTATATTTTGAAAAAAAATGATAGAACTTGCCGTTTTTGCTGATTCAGCGAAAAATTTTATATATAATGTTAATTTTTTGTTATAAATTAAACTCAAGGGATTAGAATAGAATCCAAGATTTTTGCTTTTCTATTTAGAATTTTCGGTTTTTCAATGCTCTTCTAGGGCTCCAAAATACTGGTTGACCTTCAAGAAGCTATATCTTTTACCCAGCCTCTAAAGTCACAGATGTATTTGCATTTTCTGAACGGCATTTAGGTGTATAAAGTTTCCTATACCCCGTTTTCATAACTTATTTTCAATATCCAAGGAGCTAGAGTGAGTTATATGCAATTTTTATCTAATTTTGGTGTTAAAATATTTCCTTTAGACGCAAATATGTTATTTTGAATCCGTCTCAAACCAGCAAAAACATGCTCATTTTTAAGTATAACCATCATTCTTTCAAAATAAACAAAAATCGTTTAATTCTGATAAATCTACAAGTCAGAATCTTCATTTTAATGAAAACCTCCGTTTTTGGGGCCGTCTCCGTTTTGGGGGCCATAATATACTGTAGCGAGTTTATGTATGTGTTTTTCTGCGGTGGAGACAGTAAAATTTTAATTTGAATAGATCCTGAATGACTGAGGACGACGGTAAATAAGTGCTTTTACCGTCCTTGATTTGCACGTCAAAGATGCGGATTATTCCAAATCGTTTAGTCACTCCGCTGTTCTCAAAAGTGCAAATACAAAAACTCGCTACTGTCTTCCCAAAAGTACGAGAAGATGCTGCCCTTTTCCCCTGGATTGCTCTACTCATCCTTGATCCTTCTCATTCGCTGAACATCAAGAAGAGAGGCATCATGTACCACTTTTCATAATAATTACGAAGTCTTTGGTATAGTCCAAATGGGGACCGAACACATGATCTTGCGCTCTGTAGCCGAATACTCTACTTTTTCACTACGGCCGGTCATAGCTGAAAATGTTGCGATATCCTGAAATGGGTGTCGTACTAGGTGTCCCAAAAAAAACTTTACATGTCTTTAAATGCTAATATTTTGACGTTTTTTTTTGTTAAAACACTTCGAAATTTTAAAGGTTTCTCAAGAATTCATATTTATATCTTTGTGTGAAATTTCAGGTGTATTGTGTTGATTGGAAGTCAAAACGTCAGTTCATACCTGTTTGAAATCATGTAAAGTTTTTTTGGGACACCCGGCATATCTCAAAAGCTCGTATAATAATACTTACTGATGACAGAAAGCAGTGACCATATTTTGCTCGTTCAACACTTTCCATATAATACTAAAAAATTAAAGAAATACAAATTTTCTGGTTAAAGAGAAATATGTTCTTTAAATCTACAAGCAGATCCCGATCACTCCGTGCATAAGCTAAAGAGAAAGCGACAACACCGAGAATTCAACATCTTATTATTTTCCAGGCAAATCCGTTGCTGCTCATTAAATCACACTCAATTTACATATTTATCGATTCAGTTGTTTTCCATGTATTTTCGTTACCAGTTTTCTCAAAAGCTGACAACACCGCCTGGGCATGACAGGTGTATTAGAGTATAGCATGGTGTGTTCCTTTGTCATTCCGCTGCCATACTTAAGGTCTCGAATAGAAGGGGGTCCGAAACCTCTGAAAGCCTCAAAGATAAGGTAAAAACGGGGGGATGGGGGTAAGATACGGGGAAGCCCTGTTGTCTCAGACGAAAATGAACTTTAAACACATGTCAAGCAAGGTTCTTCAAATGCCGCTAAATTTGGAGACGAATTTGGAGATGAAAAAGCCTCTTTTTGTACCTCGCAGAGACGAAATAGCATAGTTATTTAGAAAAAGGGAAGAAACAGATTCTTACCATAGGAAGATTTCGTGGACATCGGCAGTTTCTGCACAATAAGTTACCATATCTTCTTCTTTCGCAAATGCTAGAAAACAAGAAGCCCAGAGGGCATGAAGGCCCAGCGAATAAAAATATGAACTGAACAAGACTTAAGTAACAGAGAGGATTTGAACCTAAAGTCGCTAGTACAAGCCAAAGACGCCTTAAACCACTCGCCTATCTCTTATTAGTAACAATGAGAAATAAATCAAAATATTTAATCTTATATACAGAAGTGTTTTGTTCCTAGCACGTGAACAACTGAACTGTTCACTGAACTGTTCACATGATAGAGAATGTAAAAACAACTTTTTTAAAAGAACATATTCCTAAAGAGAAGAAGGTTTGTTACTCTGTGTAAATCACATTGTTTTTCTTAAAACGTACTACATCTGTTATATTCTTATAGTTTTAGTAGTTAATTGTATTTTCTCCTTTTATGTTTTAAACCAATAAAGACGATTGCAATTGTTTTTATTCTGCCAATCATGTTCTAAAAGAGACATGTTTCAGCCAATCAAATTTTTCACAATATGTTCTAGCCTGTGCTTGGAATAAAACGCGTATCGCCTAGTAAATTGTTACACACTGACACCGGGCAGAATGCTAATGAAAGGCCCACTACGCTAAAGCTAGCTGGGCCAACGAGTACGGAAAATTGAATTGAATTTTGATGATTGTGATTTCCAAAAACTCCTGAGGAGAGTTGATTTATGATAATAATTTAATGTCACAATTTATACTTAAGCGTTTCATTAATGTAAAATTTGCGCTTTGTTAGATAAAAGAACCGCGTCAAATAGCCGTCCAAAAGAATTTGGTCAATTATGTGCGACGGTAAATCATAGCATAGGGGCTGTATACAAGAAACACCAAAATTCCATTGGTTAAGTTTTTAAGTTTTGTTAAAAATTCCAGGGTATTCTAGGGACAGATGGGGTTAGGGTCTTGATGAGATAATTACTTTGGAAGTCGTTTCAAGGAATCGTATATTATTAACTCGTCAATTCGCGGAACTTAGCTATTTTTACTTCATTTCAAATTTTAATCAGACTTTCTTTGTACTTTTTCTGGCCTCTATGTTTCGTGATAGAAAATTTCCAATTTCAATTTTTATGCCTTGGGTAACAGATAAAACAAAATAGTTTATTGACAAAAGACGTGAAAAGCTGACAGGGAGGGAGGGGATGTTCATGCAGTTGCTCCATGATATTAAGATGAGAAACTGCCATTTCGGAAAAATCTTTGTCACATCACCACCACCAACACTTACTCCAATGTGAAGTATCTGTTCTCAGTGCTCAAAAAACGGGTACACTACCCCATAAAATGGGTAATTTTCGGCTTTTCTAGATGTATAAGGTACAATCTTTTCCCCGATAAGGCATGACACTGCGAAAAACGACTTACTTTTTAATTTTCGATAATGCAATTCGACTTTATCATGAAGTGGTTTTCCAGTTTTGTTTTGCATGAGCTGTGGGTTGGTGTTTGCAGCGTAAAAACGTTGTATAGATGACGGGAAAGCTGCTAAAGTCGATGATGACCATCTGAAAGGAGAGTTCAAAATATTCTTCAATAAGTTAAAGACACGAGTTGTTGCTAGGAAGCAGTACTTAGACAAGATTTTAGATAAGTTCTTTTTTCTCATCAAAGTACTACTTTTAAAAAGATGATATTAGGCTGCTGGATCTTTTAAGGATTTATAGACCATTTTACTAGTCAGGGGCCGAACCAGATCAACCTATACATTGAGTATGAACAACATTTTATTGCTGGAATTGATCTGGAATTGATATTGCTGGATTTTGTAGCGGTCTGCGATTCAGGTTAAAATAAAATTTTTATTGACGAAAAAGTCCAGAGGTTGATGAAAGCATTACAGATGGAACATTGTGAAGCAAGAACATTGCCGGCTAAAAACGAATGGAATGTTCTACAGCCATATTACAATGAGAACATTCTAAGAACATTTACGCCTGGAAATTTCAAAAAATAAGAACATTGTTGCGTGTTAGCTAGTTTGGAGTCTGAACGTTTCGATCACAGACTTGTACCGCGACGTATGTTCGAACCGAATCGAACCGAGTCGAACCGAATCGACCCGAACTTTTCCGGGTCACTTAGCGATTTTGAACTTTAGAACATGACCCGAACTGGCCAGTGCATGTTCCGGGTGTGTGGGTCAGGTTTCGGAGGTGAAAATCCAAATTTGTAATAATGCTCGGGCAAAAGAATGTTTTGCTATTTTGGCCGGAACATGACCCAGTGTATGATTGGACCATACCGTTGGTCGTAGAGTAATGTTTGCAACAGCAGTCGAGGGCGACCCGAAGGCTCCCTTTTCTCTAGCTGTCTACTGTCTAGCTGTCTACCCGAGGGTAGGGGAGGGTGCCACTCCTTTCCTTGGATTTCTCCACTTACCTCTTGACCCGTCTCTTTAATTGCTGAGCATCAAGCAGAGAGGCATCAAGTACCATTTTAGGAATCTTTGGTATGACCCGGCTAGGGGTCGAACCTCACAACCTTGCACACCGTAGCTGGATGCTCAACCTTTATGATACGGTCGCATAGGGGGTCGTTGATAGACTCTCTACTGTATTTTCACTGATATATCAAGCTCTCTCTCAAAACGGCTAATGATCGAATTTTCGTTGGACGTCAAATGAGCATAGTAAATATCAAATTACAGATTTAGAACTCTAAACTCGGTATGCACTGTTAATTGAGTTGACACTTGGGTACATACAAAACGTATACCTTATCGGGGAAAACTTCGTCGGGGAAAAGTGACGAAATTTTGGACAAGTGACGAATATTTTCCCCGACAAAAATTTTCCCCGGCCTTAATGCGTTTACCAACTACCAGCAAGTGACGAATGTTTCCCCGACGAAAATTTTCCCCGACGAAGTTTTCCCCGATAAGGTATACGCCATGAGGTTTTGTTTTCTCGAAATACTGACATTTCAATCCAAAAAAATTTAAGTATAGTTGAAATATTAATCAATTTCATGAATTGACACACTAAAGAGGAAAGATGATTTCTCAAGGCCTCCTGGAGATTTTGTTGTCAGTTTCGAAAAATAATCTTAAAAATAAGAATTCATTTTCAAAACGGTGTTTGTCTGAGAAAATTGAATAGTCAAAAACGGGTCAATTATTTGGTTTACTCGGTTTACTCGAAATAGTGACATTTCAATCCATTACATTTCGAACAAATTGAAACATAGGTTAATTAATACAAAGGTATTAATACATTTTCATGAATTGACATACTAAAGAGAAAAAGACGATTTCAAGGTCTCCTGAAGATTTGCTGTCAGTTTTGAAATGTAATTCTAAAAATAAGGGATAAATATTAACGATTTGTTGTAGCTATAGAACTTTGTCTGAGGAAATTGTATAGTCAAAAACAGATTAATTTATTTGGAATATCAGTTTTGGACAATCATGAAATTCTTGTTTCTGATAGCATATTGCTTTCACTATGCTCAAACTAAACTTGAAGACTATAAATTTGTCGATCCTTTGAAAGACAGAAAACTTTTAGATGATTCTTCAATCTTGTTAGTGAAAAACGGTATATCAGCAAGTCAATGTGTGATCAATTGTGCTGCCAGCATAAAATGCAGATCTGTAAATTATCATGGAGGAAGTCAGACGTGTGAACTTCTTGAGCAGTCTTCTTCAAATGACGGTGAACATCTCATAGTGGAAGCAAAAGGATGGATTCATTTCGAGAAATCAAAGGTAATGCAAGAATACGTCACAAAAAATTACCAGTAAGGTCATTTTAAATGATCGAGGGCTACATACACTACACAATATATTGTCAGGCAATATATTGATAGTATATTGTTGAATGCCGGCAATATATTGAAAAGGTGTCTGCAATATATTGTCAGCTCGATTTGCAATATTCCGACAATATAGGGGGACTGTTTGCAGAAAGAAAATTCCTCTTTATAATAGATCACCTGTTGTTTACTCCGTACATTACGATTCGAAAACTATATTGTCGAATATTGCTCACCAATATATTGTGTAGTCTAAGTAAAGTAGCCCTTTGCTACAACATTTATTACATACTATATTATCATGAACTATGATTACGATCAAATCCTTTCTCGTAAAATTTTTACAAATCCTTTTGGCCCAGAATTTGGGCATATTTCTTTTGACCCTTTTTCGTAAATTTCTTTCTTGGGCCATCCCATACCTCCGGTTGATATTTCACTTGCCAGAATCTGGAGCAAAACATTTTCAATTTGAAAACTACCAAAGCATTGTTTCTTTACACCAGCCCGATCAATCCATCATTCCAGAAGGCGATTATATCAACAAAACAGAAGGTTAGTAAACAATGGTCGACTTTTTTTGAAATTTTGACAACAAGAAATACCAAACATTATGCAAAAATGACTAAAGTTGATTCTCCATAACTCGAACCCACACCGGGAACAAACATTTGTTCGAGTTAAGGAGACATTCAAGTTATAAAGGTTCGAGTTAAAGAAACTCTACTGGTATTACAATTGACCGCCAGCACTAATTCAAAAAAAAACGAGCGGGGCATTTATCCGGCAATCGATGTATAAATTCTCTTTCGAAACGCCAAAGCTCTGAATGTCGGGAAAAATTTCAACATCATGAAAACTTAAATTACAGAATTTCGCCAGACAGTGTCAGGAATTTTGGCAGTGACCACCTACTACAAAATCCATGACACCGTCTGAAAACAGCCCTTGTTTTTGAAGTTTCTCGGTTCCAACCTTAATATTTTTAGGCTTAAGAACAAGGCCTGTTGATCCCATGGGGATATTGACTATAATTCTTCGCCGATGGGAAATTAGCCCGCTTCTTTAGAACTTTGGTGCCAATCCACTAAGTACGCAAAATGATAAACATGTAAAAATGCTACCCTTAAAAAGTTAAAAAAAAATTAATATCGTAATTTTTCAGAATTTCATACAGCCAAAGGAAAGGTGATTCACAAGATACACGTCTTTCCAAAAGAATGGAAATTGTCATTGAAAGTGTTGGTCAAAAATGATGACTACAGTAAAATGTCACCTCTTCTGCACTTCGAAAGTAGTAGCTACGATTTTTTGTTTTCTATCGGGATGCGACACCATAGAAAACTGTACATTTCGATCACAACTCCGACTTTCGGCCGAGAAAGTCTGACAGGAAAGAAAGATGTTAGATTTGGAGAATGGATGTGGATCAAAGTCAGTTTATGTTCATTTCTTGGGAAATGGATGTTATATTGGACTATAGATGATGTTGTGCAGACAGAACACACTGTTCAAGGATGGGACATTTTCACAGATGTGAAAGTTGAGGCGTCCAAAGAAAGATGGTAGAATCACACATGGCAAAATCAAAGACATGCTTTTCCAAAAATCAGGTACAGCAAAAAATTCACTGTTTCGTTTATCTCTCATTATACAAAGTTTTAGTTTGGGATTTGAAGAAATATTTTGGCATCACCTGAAACGAAGTATGCAAGTTAATAAAGTTTTCAAACGCAATCTTGGTGGACCCGAAGGCTCCCTTTTCTTTTAATCTAGTTAGGGGAAGGAGGCACTCATTTCCCTGAATTTCGTTACCGACTCTTGTTCCTTTTTAGAATCAAGGGGCACCAAGCACCCCTTTTTAGATGTGTTTTTTTTCAAGACCAGCTAGGATGATATCCATAACAGTTGTTCATCTTTTCGGCATCTTTGCTGCCAATTATTAATCTTTATTTTTACAATTTTCATTCAGTTCCCATAACATTCGACTGGCCCATTCTTGGAGGTATCATTCCTCGGTGGCACAAATCATGGGTTATCAAATTTTCCATGAAAATCTTACAAAACGTAACAATCACAGCAAATTGGCCTGGTATTTTACAGTTCAGCTTCTCAAAATCACCCGTTAAAAGTTACGGTCGTCGCCAGCCATGCGTTAAATATAATAAATCTACGAAGAGATTGGAATTCTCCTACTACATGCCGCCAAGTTCCCCAAATATAGTTGCGTACTCAAATGGCGTTACCAAAGGTGTTAAATATGACGTGGAAATGGAACTGAGCTTGTTTTCGGATGGCAAATTTTACTTCTTGGTCTGGATAAATGGGGTAGGTCATGTTAACAAGGAGCTTCCTGGACCAGCAGATGAATTTGTCAACATGGAGTATCATTATGGTGGCCTTAATACAAATCATAGAAGTGACAAGGCGTTCGAAGTTTCCAATCTGTTATATGGAGGTATTGAAGAATGATAAGATGTATTGGCTGCAGTGTATGTGTTGCCGTATTAACGTTGATAACATTACTCAAGGCTCTTCTTCACAAAAAAATCATTTCTGTCGGGACAGGGTGGGGACAGAGGAGGGGGTGTAGTGAGTTAAAGAAATGTAGTGAGTTAAAGAGACATAGTGAAAGGTCACCAATGTTTGGAGAGGGAGATGGTGGGTGAGAGAGATGGTGGGTGAGGGTGATTGTGGGAGAAGGTGATTGTGGGAGAGGGTGATTGTGGGTGAGGGAGATGGTGGGTGAGGGTGATGGTGGGAGAGGGTGATTGTGGGAGAGGGTGATGGGGAGAGGGTGATTGTGGGAGAGGGTGATTGTGGGAGAGGGAGATGGTGGGAGAGGGAGATGGTGGTGGTGAGGGTGGGTGATTGTGGGAGAGGGAGATGGTGGGAGAGGGTGATTGTGGGAGAGGGTGATTGTGGGAGAGGGAGATGGTGGGAGAGGGAGATGGTGGGTGAGGGAGATGGTGGGAGAGGGTGATTGTGGGAGAGGGTGATTGTGGGAGAGGGAGATGGTGGGAGAGGTAGATGGTGGGAGAGGAAGATGGTGGGAGAGGGAGATGGTAGGCGAGGGAGATTATGGGAGAGGGTTTTTGTGGGAGAAGGTGATTGTGGGAGAGGGTAATTGTGGGAGAGGAAGATTGTGGGAGAGGGAGATTGTGGGTGAGTGAGATGGTGGGTGAGGGTGATTGTGGGTGAGGGAGATGGTGGGAGAGGGTGATTGTGGGAGAGGGAGATGGTGGGAGAGGGTGATTGTGGGAGAAAGTGATAATGGGAAAAGGTGATTGCGAGCAAGGGTAATAGTGGAAGAGGGTGATTATGGGTAACTCTAGAGTGATGTGAGACATGGCAGGTGAGAGCTATTTTTTCGGAGAGGGGATCGTGATAGTGGAAAGGAAGAGACAGGGAGAGGAGCTTTGAAGGATGAGGTACACGCGAGAGTTAGAAAGGGCGAGAGTTAGAAAGGGTAAGAGGGCGACCGACCGACCCATATTTTTCAGAAGGTCTACCCGTAGAACAATAAATTAAATTTGTTTGCCTTAACGTCCATCTGACGTTCTACAAGACGTTGGATGGGCGTTGTTATGACTTTTCTGTGCTAGCGGAATAACGGCGGAGTTAAATAAAGTTGACATGTTTACCTGTGAGGTGTCATTTGAATGGTTTCTTTCAATACAGCCTCACACCATGCGAATGGTAAACTGTCAGCAGCTATGAAAGAAGATTCAAGAAATACTATATTAAGATATTTTAGATATATAAATTCTTTTTTTTGAAACAAGTAATAGTCATCACAAGGTACCGATCGAGTGCATTTTCAGAGCCTGTAGGTGTCAAAAATAAAGAAAACTCTGAACGAGAAAAATATATCCATAATTGTACGAGTAAGAGTGTGAATATGATCCCTCGCTTATTTGTACGGTACAATATGAAATGCAGCATTTATATACGCCTTTTTAGTCAATCAGATAACTCATATTTTTCATGTTGATAATAAAGCAAGTTATTTCCGTTGCTAAGAGTGCCCAATACCAACAAAATGTAGAAGGGCTGAATCAATTTCATAATTCTATTTGTCAAAGTAAAAAATATACACTGTCAGTTTCACGCTGAACAATTGTCAAGTGTAATTTTTTTTTGCATTTTTTTTCAGGGAGTTAGATAATATTTTAAAATAGAAACAAGAAGTTATGTCCGCTATTTAAAGAGTGTCGCCTTTTTTGAATGTCTGATAATTTACCTATCGCATTAAACTTTTTATTCCCACAAAAATATGAAATCTTTCTAAAGAAATTTAAAAATTCTTATTCTTTACAAATTTATTTTGTATATTTTTCAAATATTTTCAATTTTCTATCTTGTATTCTGTGCAGAAAAATTATCACTACGCCAAGGATCCCTATCTCTTATCAAAGGAGCCAGAAGAAATAGATAAATCTACAATATTTCCACTTACATGTAGTTTGAACAGCCCTTGCTACGTTCAATACGAAAACGCGATTCAATTCTTCGCAATCACGTGATAAAAGCTGTAAAAAAGAAGAACAAGAATTAGAGAGGATCAAATGTACTTTACTACTTTATCAAATCTTTACTATATATTCTTAGAGCTTTTGATGCGCAAGCTGAACCGGAGTTTGCGATGACGGGAACCGTCTAGTTTGGACTAAAAGAATTTTTTCGAAAGGGAAAATTCTAAAATCATTCTTTGAAAATAATATGAAAAATTTTGAAAAGGATTTAAAAGACTAAAATTTCACAGGTTTTCTTCTCTATACTACTATTGATAATAGAAGAATTTTAGAATTTTTGGTGTACCACCCGACACCCTGACTAGTTTGTTCACTTTAACACTTTCAGTGCCGATGTGGGCATGGACACCTCCCAATGACGGCAAATACTGGCATGAGAGATTTCACTCTATTTCAAACAACACGAATGGAATTTAGACTTTAAACGAGATATTTCTTAATTGAAAAATTGAAGAATGAAAATGATCAAAATCTAAATTTTTCAAATATACATTTTTCAACTCATAATAGTGGAAACTTTAAATATTTCTGATATCCTCCAGAAAGTTAAAGCTGAAAGTGATTAAATATAGTCCATTTCACAGTCGCAAAGCGTAATGGGTAATCAGGACCACTGTACGCTAATGACGACTTACTCTTGTCTCCCGAATAGACACCCCCCAGCCCGCTAATTGCTAAGAGAGAAAAAAATCCACCCCCCCCCTCTTATTAAGACCCCCCCCCCCGCTAATTAAATTCGAATAATTCAATATTTTATTAGTGTAAATAGACCTTAAACTTGTTAAAATTTTCCTTTTTGTTAGTATTGGTTCTTATTTTACGTGTTTATTTGTTAAAGTTTTTTTTTTGTTGTTGATATTGATATCAGTTAAAAAAAATTATGTCTTCAAATTACTAGAAAATTAATTATTAGAAAATTTTCCTACCCCCCCTGCTTATTCGGGACCCCCCCCGTCTATTCGGGAGACAAGAGTACTAGTTACGACTTACTGGTCAAAAGTTTTGAAAATTTTTAAAGGTCAATCCTTAAAAAGGACGGACCAGTAGTTAAAAGTTAATGTAAAAAGGGCTTTAAACACTAAAAGGGCTAAAGTATAATTCATTAAAAACAGTATGAAACATTTGAAAAAGTATCTTTTTGATAATTTGATACTACTAAGACTGACCCAGTTGGCACACAACGTTTTTCCGACGTTCATCTAACGTTCACAACGTCCATATAACGTTAGATGAACGTTGAAACAACGTTGTGTGTCAGTTGGGGAGGAATACAAAAAAGAGATGCGACAGCTCTTCCATTCAATACTTTCATGGCATCCGTCAAAAAAAAAAATGTTTAATAATAATGTTTTAAAATTAAGACCCCTACAAGTATTATCAATTGAATTATCAAAAACTTAAAAAAAATCAAAAGAAATCAAAAATGGAAAAATTTATATCAATATAATCCATTTTATTGATAATTTGAGGAGAGAATATTTTTCAAAATAGTGTTTGGACAATGAATGATGTTCTGTAAAAGCAAATTCAGCACCATATTTTGGTGTTTATATTTCATCGATTGCACCAAAGCATCGCATTACGTAAACCAAGCCTTAAGCAGCATTCAATTGTTAGAGGGACAATCACAAAATATTGATGCAAGATCGCCAACCGAATGCATTTTGAAATGTCAAAATCAATTTCAAAAAAAGGGATTCTACACGGTGGACAATTCATGTTTTTGTACAAATGTGACCGCCCCGCATACAAGTGGGCAGATTGAAAGTGAAAGTGGTTTAGACGGATATCTTTATTCGAAACGTGAAGCCAACAAAGTCGACATGACAAGTGAGTTACTTGTTATACATTTGACGCTATCTAATTCGACATTCTACTATTCGATACGCTTCAATACCTTATCGGGGAAAACTTCGTCGGGGAAAAGTGACGAAATTTTGGCCAAGTGACGAATATTTTTCCCCGACGAAGATTTTCCCCGGCCTTAATGCGTTTACCAACTACCAGCAAGTGACGAAAATTTTCACCGACGAAAATTTTCCCCGACGAAGTTTTCCCCGATAAGGTACTTGTTATACATTTGACGCTATCTAATTCGACATTCTACTATTCGATACGCTTCAATATTCTATAGTATTGAAAGTCACCGTCAGCGAGAAACTTTCGTAAAAGAGGGATTTAAGAGTGTTGTAAATTTTGGATCAGTAATAGCCCGAGTAATAGCTACACCCTTTCGTTTAAAAGTCATTAAAATTTGGCTCAGCATTAGCTCCTCTTGCTTATAAAAATGATCAGACCTACACTTTATCTATTTTGCCGTTATCGCGGTATGGTTTATTACACGAGACCTTCTTCAGAATTTAAAATCAATATTTTTTGCAAGGTCCATATTTAAACTTCGATTTTTTATCAATGATAGCTATCAGGGCTGCTACAGGGTTTATGCCAAGTCAAAAATTCCAGACTTTTAGTCACAAAAGCCACAGTTTTCCAGATTTAACCTGAAAATGTAGAAAACTCTCAAGAAATTTTGGCAAAATACCCAATATTTCCAAGAAATTTTATCCATTTAGGAAAGTTTTCAGTTTTCATTTGATGGATATAACGACTAAGAAATATCAGAATAACAACATATTAATTTGGTTGGTTGTGAGCAAAGCAAGATTTCGATAGTAGAGATGAAAGTTTCCTATTTCCTGAAAGTTTACTTCATTTAGGGCTATTTCCTTCAAATTCATATACTATTTTCCAGACTGGTAAGCCAATTCCAGACTTTTCCCAGGCTTTTCAGACATTTCAAGACTTTAACCAAATTTGAGACATTTCTGGCAGACATAGCAACCCTGAGCTATACAATTGCTTTTATTCGGGCAAATCTCTATTCAGAGCCCCTTTATCTAATTGCAACAAATATTTTCAGCTATCAAATTCAGCGGTCAAAGCAAGGGTTTCCTCTGAGACGGAAAACGTTTTTTTTTTACAGCGAACAACACGTTGTTCTTGAAATTTTGGTCAAATTATGAACATTGCCTCGCTTTATATACTTTGCTTTGACGGAAGAATTTTTTACAATGTATCAAATTTATTATTTTTAGATATGAAAACCTTCACGTCCTTCGCATCTTGTCACGATGTTTACCGAGCTGGTAATACCGAGAACGGCCTATATAATATTGAAGAAGAGGATAGTGAAAAAACAACAACAACAGAATGTATCTTCGATAAGCGAAATTGTCAAGACTGGAAAGATGCTGGGCAAACAACTGCCAGGGCATACGAAATTTTCATTCCAGAAATAGGTCATAAAAGGGTGCGGTGCGGAATGAACTCGTGGATTTATATACAAAAAAGGTAAGTTCCAAGTTCTTTTGAAAAGGAAACTCGTCCCCAGGTCGGGATAGGAAAATGACAATTATATACATTTTCTCAATACAGTCGAGTTTCCATTATTCGAGCCCCTATTACTCGAACATCTTCCTAAGTCAAGTTTATCTAACTATAACCTCCATTTCTCAAAATTTCCTTTTCATAACCCGTGTCCCCCGTGCATGTTCGAGTTATGGAGACTCCACTGTATTAAGTTTTCGCGGGCAAAGTTATTAAAAATCCATTGATAAACCTCAGTGTTAAGGAGGTCGATTTAATACTTTTTTAAAAGATTTTTCAGATTTTGTGCTAGGCGAGAGCAAATTAATTTGTTGTTCTACGGGCAGATTATCGGGAAAATATGGGTCGACAAAATAAAAATATACTTTTTGTAATTGAGGGTCAGCAAAGTGTCAAAACATTTTCTTCAGTTGTTCAAAAGTTTAACCCTTCTTTTGATGAAATTCATATTTTCATTTGAAGTGCTTGGGATTCGTAATTTTATGCTTGCGATTTTCATCGTTTTTGTGCAAGATTAACAGCAGTGGAAATTCAATATTATTATTTTTTCAATATCAGCAAAAATAGGGTCGGTCGGGCCCATAGACCAACAAATCAAATTTGTCTCCCCTAGAGCGGCGTAAATCCTTAAAGGTTTTGTTTTTAAATAAGAGTGGTATCGTTTGCTTACTCATCAATTTTAATTTACAAGCTTTTTCACATGGAATTGACACGGATGTGAAGCAATATGGTCAGAAAGAGGAAGAAAAAAAACAATTTTTTGTTAAATCAGCACAATATGACAATAGGCAGACACTGCCCTGATATGAAATATGTGTCTGATATGAAACGGGAACACTTATGTAAAAACAAAACCATTAAACTTAGTGTTTTGACTCTTCGATACTAGTTCTTTGTAGGTTTAGTACAGCTAAGAACTCGCTAAAAAAAAGAAATTTAACGGATCGGTGGACTTCCATCGAACTTGGACAGAGTACAAAAATGGTTTTGGTGATGCTAGTGGAGAATATTGGTTGGGTAATGAAGCTCTACATCAATTAACAAAGAGCGGAGGTCCTTACGAATGGATTTTCAAAGCTACTGCTTTCGATGGCACCGTCCAAGTGTCAAGGTAAAGCTTTTTTAAGGTCCAGACATTAGTCACATTACTTTATGCGTACAAACTTTCGCGATTCAACCCTAAACTGCCGTGCGTGTTTTTTAAGGTTCGACCTATTTACCACGGGAAAAAATGAAGGTGCTACCTATTTGCCAGATGTGGACCACAGAGTTTACCATCACATTTAGCTTTATTTTCTGAATTTTTTCAAAATCGAACTTTCAATAAACTTTAAAAAAAGAACCGCGGCAAAGAAATGGAAAGGGCTCATGTCGGCTTATTAGAGAACCCGCTAATTGAGTGAGAGCCATTTGAAAAGTTTTCTATGGGTAGGAAGCGGTCCATAAAATTGTGTCCGCCTTTTAGAATGACCGTTAATTATAGATTTTACTGAGAAGGCACACTACCTTCATAAGTCATAAAGAAGTGTTCTTCCTATCGGCTGGGTTAACATAGTAAGTAAGTCTGCGACCGCAGTCGGAGGCGCCCCGAAGGTTCCTCTTTCGATAGCTATCTACCCGAAGGTAGGGGAGGGCGCCACTCTTTCTCCCTGGATTGCTCCACTTACCCTTGATTATTCTCTTAATTGCTGAGCATCAAGCAGAGAGGCATCATGTACCATTTTGGGAATCTTTGGTATGACCCGGCTGGGGGTTGAACCAACAACCTTGCGAACCGTAGCTGGATGCTCTACCTTCATGCTACGAGTTAACATACTCTCTTCCCTCTTCAGGTATGATGACTTCTCCATTGGTAACGAAAGTACAAACTATCTCCTATCCGTAGGAGCACTCACACACGGCTCGATGGCATCGCTCACAAATAAGTCTCCATTCACCACATACGACAATGATAATGACCTTGCATTATCGTTCAACTGTGCTTTTAGAGGAGACTCGGGCAATTATAAAAATGGCGGCTTTTGGTACGAAAAATGCGGCGGATTTCAACCCAATGCTCAATATAGTAACAACGTGGGCGGTGTATATCAGAAATTTATCTTTTGGAAAAATTTCAGAGGCAAATCAGAATCGCTAAAAGCAACCTCTATGAGGTTCAGAAAGAAACCGTGATTTTCATTTTGAGTTAAAAAAGAAACAATATATTTCTGTAAAACCTTCGGGTTTTTTCAGTTGACTCTCTCTTATTCGATATTTAAGAATTTTCTTCGAATTAGAGAAAGATCCGAATTACAGAAAATATTTCATGCGACTTTCAAGCTCAGGGACTAAAATTTTCGTTCGAATTGTAGAGAAATTCGAATAAAGAGGTTCGAGTTGTAACAACAAGCCATATTTAAAAGCAAAGGTCAAAAGTATTACCAAAGGTAGAGCAAAACAGGATTCTGCAAGATCTTCTTTCATAATTTGTACATAGCTAAGAATACACCCCCTTCTCACAGACCTCTTCCCACTGGAAAAATTGAACAAAATATCATCCCCGGTGGAAAATTATATTTCAATTTTTCCCAAATTTTTCAAATAAATCAATCCTCACTGAGATATTCCGCTATTTTAAATATCAATCTCCATCGAGTTTCATATCGTTTATTTTTACCATCGATTTGTAAATAGTTTTTGTTTTGTGTGTTGTTCTGTTGCGAACTCTTTCTCACCTTATTCGTATTCGAATTTTTAATTTTTTTTGGGGGGGGAGGCTTTTCTGTCCGTGGGGATGTTAGTAGCTCTTGAAATAATAAAGCTTTGTGCATGAAATTTCTTGTAAATTCATAACTTTTACTTAGCTTCAAAATTTTTTAGACAACTTCAGCACGATGACATCTCTGACAGTACAATTTTCAGTACGAATTTATTTATGTAAAATATATCGCATGGCTCAAAATAACGATTTCAACTGGGTCGGACAAAATGTTGTTTTTGGCCTAGAAATGATCAATTTTGGGTCGGACACGGGGCAAATTGGGTCGGACAATGTCCGATGTCCGACCGCTATTTCGAGCCCTGTATCGTTTTGACTTTAATTTATTGAACACTGTATAGTATAGTATTGTATTGTATTGTATACTCAACAGGGAACTTTTTTCCAAAGCCTTTGTTATAATACAATAGCGATTTGAAAGAACAAAGAAAAATTTTCGCTCACTACTTATGTCATGATGAAAATCGTCATAAAAAATATTTTTTTTGTTAAATGTTATCTCACAATGAAAAACAAAGGATCTTGTGTGCCACATTTCAATCAAAAAAATTTTTCTAACAATGTCATTTCAACCATTAATCAAAAACGAGTCTCTCAAAAACCACGTGTAAACTAATCACATATTTGGCAACAAAACCTAAGAATGCCAATGCCAAGAAATGTTGTCAAAATCCTGAGAGGGAATTCTTGTCCGCGTCTGAGGATTGCTTTCCGTGGTTTTAAAGTTTTTAGGTAGTTTGGAGGTTTCCGAAAATAAGCTCCCGTTACTTAGCGTAATTCACAGTTTACACGTATCTATATGTGGTGTGTGCGGCGTCTCGCAGGCTGACGTGCAGTATAAACTACAGCGTAAGACGGTTCCAACGAAACGCCTCCTAGACCACTCAATACAAAATCATCGGGCATCTTATGTAAAGAGAAGCCAGTTATCAACCCTAAAAATCAAAGCTAGTTTGATTCAGTCACTAGGATAAATCTGATGGTAAGTGATGACTGAATAGATAAGTATTCCAAGGCAAACTTAAAATCCGTAAATATAAAAAATATCTTTAAAGCACTGAAAACGCTACATTGCCTAGTGAATAACAACCCTTTCTCACAGACCCGGTAGGATTTTTTCAGCCAGTGAGGAAAAAACTAACATTCCTATATTTTTTATGGCTGGGGATTTCAATTGTTTTCTTTTTAAGCCAGAAAATTAAGTGGGAACGGGGAAAATAGCATAATATTTTGCAGTGAAAATTGTTTTATTTGATTATTTTCAGTACAACTTTCCAACGGGGATGATACTTTGACCAATTTTTCCAGTGGGTAGGGGTCCAAGTGGGTCTGTGAGAAGGGGGTGTTGAATAACTGGGTTAACTGGGCTATCAGTCAACATCATCATCATGTGGTGTGTAATAACATAACAGCAGTGTTGCAACTAGCTTTTGCGAACATGGACGGAAAACTTGAAGAAAACTTTGAATTAGTGGGTCATTTCACCCAAAACCCCCTTAAAGACAAGACGGAAATGGTGTACTTGTATCTCAACTGGACGGATTTCCACCTGCAGACGGAAAAGTTGCAACACTGTAACAGGGTAACTTACCAACTTTGGTTCTTGTTGATATCGTTGTGTTGACAAATGCATTTGGATTTCGGAATTCTCAAATCCCATCATCAAACGAATAGCTGCATGTTGAATGCTAAAAAGACAACAAAAAAATTATATTAATCTAGAGAATGACTCTTATCAACCCATTAATAGACCTTTTCATAAAATACGTCACACCTACATCATGAGATCATTCGATTTTCCGGTCCTTGTATCAGTAGGCCACAACCCAGAACCACCCTGCTTTTTTACCCCGCTCGAATCAAAAACAAAAAGTCGAGATTGACATTTGTTTTCTTAGTTTGGGTGTGTACGAAGTTACGTCGTGATAGCATTTTAAGCTCGTTTGGGGGCAATAATACACATTCAAGATTAAGATCCCGCTGACTTTTCCGGGAAATTTTCACCATTTTTTTCTGGGATAGCCGGCATAGATTGGAAAGAGTTTTTTCTGAAAGTACTGATTTTAGTAAACTCCCTTAATTCCAAAGCTCATTTTTCAACTACCATAAGTCCTGGCCTTTTTCTACTAGAAAAGTGACACTGGAATCTTAGCACAGGAAGTGGAATTTTATGCAAAACGATGGTAGAGACTTACCAAAGGTAAAGCTGGTGCTTGCCAGTAAAAGGGACCACAATGAGTGGATATAAGTTAGTCAGCAAGTGAACACGATAGTGTGATTGTATGTGGTGCAAACGGTAACTAAACATTTCTGCCAGTGTGTGTAAGATTCCCCAAGCTTTGCTCTTCAAAACCATCGGTAAAAGTTGACCTAGGGAAATCAGTCATACAGACATAAATACATTAGACTGGAGTCGTTTTATGAGTGTAATATAGTAATATATTATGTGCTACATGATAAGGCGTGATGAAAAACCAGAGTTATGCACCTTTATTAACTCGGGTTTTTAACTCGGGTTTCCTACGCCTCCATAATTCCTACGAGATAATATTTTTTGTTTCGATTTTGTGACTACAGTCTGTTTGTAATTTAGAATGTATTTGCTTTATCTGATCAAGCATATACAAAAGAGGGAAGAAAGTCGGCTCACTTGGAAAAAGATTGTATTTTACCTTCGTAAGACAGTTCCCGAGGAATGCTAAAATTCATTACCCAAAAACTTAGGTCTTAAAAATGTCTGGCACCATCACCACAATCCGGATTTCATGGTGGGCACCACCCCCCCCCCCTGAAAAGGGGGGGGGTTGTGAAAATTTCAAATAAAAGGGGTGGCTTGGACAAAATGAGGGGGTTGATTTTTTAAGGGGGGGGGACTTCTTTTTTTTAATTTCTGAACAATTATTATATTTCCATTCATTTGAATGAAGCACTGTTTCTACAACTCTTGATGAAGTATGTTGCCTTTTCTTCGCAAGACAGCTGCTTTTGTAAAAGGTTTCATAAATGGTCAAAAAAAGAGGGGGTTGAACTGGGAAAAAGAAAGGGGTTGAATAAAAAGAGGGGGGTCGAGGAATTTTCATTTTTAAGAGGGGGGTTGAGCTAAAAGAGGGGGTTGCCATTTTTAAGGGAGGCTTGATACCCCTCTGCCCACTATGGATTTCTCTTAAAAATGTGATGGTGGATTCTACTCGCCCTAAATAAAATTCATCAAGTAAATATGATGAAAAAGACTTACTTAAAAATCCTTTGATTCCAAGCAATTCGATCTCATTGTACACCAACAGCCGGCTGTATGTTTCCACCAGTGCAGGTGTCAGAGGGATGGAATTTTGCGGTTGTTGGCTGGCATACGCATGCGCAATTTGGATGATGCGCCTCACTACACCTTGAATGAGACTGAGAAAGAAAAGATGATATAATTGTGATACTGTGATACTCTACTGATATGTGGTAAAAATCATTCTTATGGTATTCAGAGTTAAAATTCTTTCTCATTATTATGGTATTCTTATGGTATTCAGAGGGTTTTAAAAGACATATCATGAACTGAAAGTCTATTTCGACTTGAACGGAATTCAACAAACGTTCAAAATTGTTTTTGAGTCATTCAGCTTTGCTTGCAAACACTAAACTTGAAAGATCTTGGCAACAATACTTTGAAAAGGTCGCAATTGTTTTTCGAGAAGAGCGTATTTTATTGGAAACCAATCATTAGGAAGACACAAGTATATGGAGTATAACCGCAAGTACAACCTCATCTCCGTGTATCCCAGGCTCTGATAGAGTCGATATTTTACGTGGAAAGCCCAGTAATCTAGGACTTTTAGACAGTCTTTCGATTGTTTCAAGGGGTCCATGGCCAGCCGGCTTGGCTATCTAAACTATCTTGGCTATATGAACTTAACGGAACATTGAAAGGAGCGGGGATTCGAACCGCGAACCCCTGGGTCGAGAAGCTGACGCGCTAGACCACTTTGCTATTGCTCCTTTACGCAACTGAAGGATGTCAGAGAATATATTTCTTGCGCCATCAGCAGTCAGTATCAAATAGCCGATAATACGCAGGGAAGGAGGTTGAGAAAATATCATCGGTTGAGCACCCCGCAAGGCGATGCACGCATGTGGACGCTCGCAAAGACCGGGCTTGTTTATTCAAACAAATTTGATTGTTCCCTTTGTGAAGCGTTGATCATATACCTCATTTTTGCATGAATGGTCAGTGAATCAAGTAGCTTCATTTCCAAAGGGCTTGTATTTGTGGCAACTAAAACCCCATTAGGTCCTAACTTTGTATTACTCTGTCCTGCACCATACAAACGGGATAACAGACGATTTAAGGGCATCTGGAACGATTCTTGATTTGTGCTGTCTAAATAGTAGATGGAAGAGTAGAATTTGTAGTATACAGTTTTGTATCAATCTAGCACTCTATTTTTGCTGTAAAAAAACGCGGTTGTTTGTTTCTAAATTTGAGATGATAATTCTTGCTTCTTTTCGTACTTTTTTTACTTAATGCGAAGGAATCATGACATAAGTAACATTTTAAAAATAGCTATCGCCAAAACTTAATTGATACATAATATAATATTTACAGATAGAACACTTCCTTAGCTACACTCCCGCACTTCTAAGCTTACAATGAAAGGATAAAGTTAGGGAAAGTTTAAAATGATGAAATCATTGTGGTACATTCACTGAGCTTCATTTAAAGCCCTAGAAACAGTTTCCAAATCTGCTATCGGAGTTCTAATATAAGTAAAATAGCATTGTTTGATACCAGGCATTGTTACACTGCATTGGCTTCTTTGCGGGTAAAGCTAAGTCCATGTTCACACGTTACTGTTCCGTTTCGTTCCGGTATGATTTTTGTTACGGGTCGAATGTGTTCATATTGGTTTCGGAACGTTTCGGAGCAAGAAAACGGAGCAGTTCCGTTCTGATGAAAAAAGTGGAGCGAAATCGTTTCGATCTGTTTTACTTTGTAACGTCTTCTTTTTTGACGTTTCGAATTTTGACGTTCACACTTGCTTCGGAACCGTTTCGTTTTGGAACCGTAACGTCTGAACATGGTCTAAGTCCAGGGTTTACAAAGGCAAGTGGATATAACTTACATGCGTTACATAGTAAGGATACTTCAAAACCAGGGCATGCATAGCTGCCTTCCTCCACTTTTTGTTTTATGGTTGTTCCAAGCATCCTGGAAGACAAATATCGACTTTTTTTATGAAATACAGAAAAATTTTGGCTGAGCCTCGGCTGTATTCCTTATTTGTGATTCTCAGGCTTAAAGGTTCCTAAAGTGTTCTTACACGCTTACTTCATTGAACTATTAGCTTAAAATAGGCTTAAAATCAGCTTTTTCTTAGTTGTGATATCTCTTTGAGATCTGAAACTGATATTGTGCTTAATTTGTTCTTTCTAAGGTTTTGACAAAAAAATTGAGGCTCATCTTATTGTAAAAAGATGTTGCTATAAAAACGTGTGCGAAGAAGAGAAAGAGCATGCGATTTGATGAAAAGACTGAAAGGTCTTATATACACGTTTTCTTTATAAGAACATCCAAAATTTTTGAAGCCTACGGATTTAAAGCCTAAACTAAACTTTGGCCATCGAAGCCTTTATGTTCTTATATAGTTTGCTCTTATAAAAAAACGTGTAGAGGGTATATAGTTACACAATACATAAAATGATGATTGAACCACTTACTCAATTTGTGATCTGAGTGCTACGGGAACATTATCCGTTTCTGCCTGCAAGATGAAGAAACATTGAAATTTGAAATAACAAAACATTGAAATTCAACATTGGTATCAACTCAACAAAGTGGTATCCCCTAATCTTAAAAAACCGACCCTAAAAGTTTTTTTTCGCATTTCGAGTTTAGAAAATGATCAATCAACGCCGCTTTTCCACTCACAAACCACACTAAAATTGCTTTGAATTTGGTCAAACTTTACCTTTAAAATACAAATTTTCTAACAGGGTAGGATTCATATTGACCCAACTCTCCCTCTTACAAAGTGATCCCATCTTCAACTCTCCTCATTTGGGTTTTTCGGAAGGTTTCAATCACCGTGGCGCGAGGAGTCAGACTATACTCACAGTTATTTGGAATCATGTTCATCCTACCCTGTGTACAACGGCATCAACACCACCCACAAAAAAATACCGGGTGTGTCACAATGAATTTATCCTCTAAACGGACCTTTGCATAGTGAATTCTTAACGATATTTCCTCACTGACAGTGACTCTCAAAGACAGTTCCAGAGTATGCTTTCCACATAACATCCACCAATACAGATGCATAAACGAAGACCAATATGTTGAAGGCATAAAAAATACCTTTTTGGAGAGGTGTACCCAAATACAAGCCATTGCAAAAGAAATATTTGAATCACTTTCAACTTCTGTCACGCTTTTGATTGGCTGAAAAATTAAAAAAGATATTTTTGAGTGAGCTTTTATACTAGAAAAAGAGGAAACTTTTAAAGCGATAATTGTTATAAATGAAAGATATTTATCACCATAGCATTCAAGTTCTATTCATTTGAGAGTTTGTTCATAGGGGTACAAAGAAGGGGGCATGAGTAAAGTAAACCACAAACCTCTTTTTCTGGGTAGAGCAGTTCAAACAACTTCATCACTGGTGAAAATGCCGATAACTAAAATGAAAGGAAACAGTGAAAGTAAAAAACTGTGAAAAAAATTGTGTCAGAAATTGTATCCAGTATAGATAGTCCATAAAAGCCAATCCTTTTCATTTGAGACAAAAAGGGAAATTCCCCACGAAGTTTTATAACCACAAACGAATTGTAAGTGCTCTGACTTAGGGTAGAATGTTAGAGTTTTAATGTTAGACTTAAGACGACCGTAGTATTTCAAAAGCCAACTGTTCAAAATGGTCCAATAAGGCCCAGAATATAGCCTGAAAGTATAAAAACTAAAATTATATTGAGTATTTTGACTTACAGGTCCTTTTTGAATACTTCCAGAGATAAATTGCAGGAGCACCCACATCAGATGATCACGACCTTTATTCAAATTGCGTTTGGAAAGCTGGTAATGAAAAGAAAAGTATAGGTTAGCTAATTCAAACACGACGGAAGGGAAAATTAAGAAATTAACAACAATTTTACCGACCAAGCTAAGTATTTGGGGTTGTTGTGAAAAGTCTGCCGTATCCAGTGCACACTGTGCCTGTTATTTGAATATAGTACAGTAAAAAGTGCACTCAGGTTTAACGTTAAGATTTTTTCTTTTACTGGAATTCTGTGTGTATTATAAAGAATAATTCTTTTTTCCGCATTGAAGAGAGAAAACGATTATTGAGATTTGGATTGAAATTAAAATTGCTCAAAAACGTTGAATATCGAGTAACCTATCGAATTTTTACCAGATTTTTTTTTAACTTCTTCTTGTTTTTTACACTGTACCCAGTAGAAGTACATTATTCTCAGTTTAGATTGCAAGCTATATTCTTAAATCACATGAAAAAAAAAAAAGACGAGGCTCAAAGCTAAATATAGAATCAAGGGTGTTTATATCTGGCGAATGGCGAAACAAAGATTTGAAGAGACTTGAAGTAAGACCTTTTCATGTAAAGCTAACACCATGTGTGGAAAGCTGGCAAACTGGAACAGTATGAAAAAGATGAGTTGACTTGACAAATGTTGCCATAGCAAGTGATGAGATTCTCCGTTCTCTGTTTTCTCCATGGCAACAATGATGAGTTCGACCAACAAGCCTTCCAATGCTTCACATCTTTGACGTTGCTAGGTAAAAGTTGGAGTAAAATATATAAATGCAAACTCAAGGCTTTTAATAGTATGGGTTACATAAAAATACTAAACTTTATGGGGTGTTTTTATCAGCAGAATGAGAAGCAATAATAATCTCTTTACTTTACTTAATAATATGTACATATAGCTATTGAAAGATAAACCTTCGGGTCGCATTCGACTGCGGTCGCAGACTTACTTAATTAGGTTAATGTGCAAAAAGGGACTCATTCGAGAATCAATTATCCTTAAAATAAATGAAAAGTCGGAAGAAATTTCGATCAAGTTTACTACAAATGATTAACCTCGTCCCCCATCCCAGGCTTTATTTACGTTACTGACTGACGCCAGAGAATACCCTGGTATTGGCTGATGCGAGTTCCCCATTCTCAAAACAATACGTCATAAAAAATATGACGTTACAAAACTACACTGCAATGCAATGGTTTCAAATCCAGGAACAAATGAAATCTAACGTTTTATTTTTGAATTACGTAATCTTTAAGCATTCGAAAACCAGCCAATCCCAGGGTATTATCTAGCCCTATCGGTAAGCATCAAGGTTGACAAATGACTTTAAAAAAACTGTTTCGATTGGTTAGATTAAGACAATTAGTGTATTCTTTATGAACTTGGTTAAACCAATCAAATTTAAAATCTTTAAAAAAATTAAATTATACATACGCTTGAATTTTGAAATCTATTTTGGAAGATAATCTGCTACTTATGATATTGAATTTGCTAAATAAATCTTGTGGTTTACCTGTTTTTTGAGGCCAAGCATGGAACAAACCATGTCACGTGAATACGTCTGTGCTATCACGTGACGCAAAAGATCTTTCTGAGGCTTGATCAGGTTCTAAGGATAAAAGAAGAAAATTTATAAGAGGTCTTAAATAAATAAATTTTACAAAGAGTAACTAAAGTTTTCAAGGCAGAGGGGGAAGGCGAAATTCTCAGGAAAGAATTTTTCAAAATTTGTGCTCGCGCGGCACAGGCATGGAAAAAAAGATTTTCTTTAATTTCTTTTGTTTAAAATGCTATGTATAAAGCAAACCAGGGGGGGGTACATGTTCAGTGTAGTAACCTATGGGGTAATAACCTGATTTTCGGTAATTTAAAAAAAAATTGGGGCCACCACCCTTTTTTAGTACATGGTACTAGTTTTTTCTGTGACTTTTTAGGGGACCACCCCTTTTACTACCATGTAGTAGCTATTACCACCAATTCGAACCCTTATACCGCCTGTAGTAACCTGTAGTAGCTAGCACCACCCATTTCAATCCTCATACCACCCTTTTAAATTTAATACCCTGTAGTGGCTAGCATCACCTATTTTGAATCATTACAACACCCTTTTAATACGCTGAAGGAAACTAACCACACCTGTACCATTTACTTTGTCTTTATTTTTAATATAAATAACCATTCTTTCTGGTTCTTTTGAAAAAGTACTGAAAAGCAATAACAAATGATGATGACTGGCTGCTCTTTGCAGAGGACACCCGGTTCCGTATTGAGCGGTCTAGGAGTCGTCTCGTTAGAACCGTCTACGCGATGGTTTATACTGCGACCAGCTTGCGAGACACTGACACACAGTTATTGGATCGAGTGCGTTAAGTCCAGCGCGAACCACTAGGGAACAAGGCCAGCGCACTCTCACCTCATCCACGATGGATTGTGGAATCGATACCTAGCACAGTCACCGCAGGGGGGGGGGGCGTTTAAAAGAAGGGGGCGTTTTTTTTTTTATTATTTTAGTCTAAAGTCTAATATTTAGAGCAACTATGCCCTTTCTTTGTTTTAGTTCTTTATCAGGATTTTAGTGCAAAACTTCTTTGGTTCAACGATTAAAATTGCATCGAAAACTGCTCTGGTTAAAAGAAATGACTAAAATCTGTATTAAAGTCACAAGTTCCTAATAAACAACCTTTTACTAGAGAGGGCGTTCATTCGAAGGGGGCGTTTATTTTAGGTTGCGTTTATTAAATAATTTTTCTTTTAGGAGAGGCGTTTATTCTTAAGGGGCGTTTATTCGAAGTAATACGGTAAACCTATTGAAAATCATTTCTTGAGTTAATGACTATTTCACGTTTTGAATAAGTGAGTCCTTCAATAACATTAAATGTCACGGTGAAATCAGCACTGATTTATGTAAACATTCGAAATTCGAATATTTCAAACCTTCGAAATTGAAATTTCTAACAAAAAGAAAGAAAGAAAGAGAAATAAAAACAAAGAAATTAAAGAAGAAATAAAGATTTTAGTTATGGCACATGCAGTACAGTGCAGTACGATAATACAACTGGCAGTTTTTCGATTTGGTTTGATCAAATCTAGCTGAATATCATAGTGTCCTCCCTTTCTAAAGGGGGGGGGCCAATTTTCCAATTTTGAATGGGTGAGGGGAAAATGAAAATTTGAATAGTAAAGGGGGGGGAGAGGGAGGAAACATCGATAGTTGGCAAATTTGGTGGGGGGGAGTGTGAAATCACTTCAATTTTATCTCAGCAACCAAGGCCAGTCCACATGATATCATGTGATTAGATCATGATTGAAAAATTAACCGATTTTCGTTCTATTTTGTCTAGTATTCCTTTTGCAGCAAAATTTTACTTTTCTGTCAGGTTGAAGTTTGAGAAATTAATACGGGTACATGGGGGGAACTGATATTTTCAGAATTTTCTGGGGGGAAAGCAAAAAAGAGGGAGGAAACTAAAAAAATGAAAAGTCATAGGGGAAAAAAGAGGGGGGGAGATTTTAAAAAATCAAGAATTTGGTGGGGGGGACAAACCCTGGAGGACACTATGAATATACTACATTGTAATATCCTTTAAAATTAAAGTTTACTTTGGTACCACCCAATTTAGTACATGGTAGTAATTTTTTCTGGGATTTTTTTTAGGAGACCACCCTTTTTACTACCATGTACTAAATGGAAATAACTTCGAAAAACCACCACCCCACCGGCCATGGGTCACTACACTGAACATGTGCCCCCCTGAGCAAACATGAGGAGATACATTTTAATGATGTCTTTTTAACCATCCAAGAAAATATTATTGTTCAAAGGAGATAAATTTAGTTTTTCAACCTTTTTATACGGTAAGGGTCCTTTCAATGGGAATTTCAAAGTAGCCGGTTCAAGGTTCCACACATTTGATGATCCGGAATGGCCAACCACCGGAACTAAAGAAGAATGTCCGGTTATGGAAACCATTTGAGCTAGCGGACGGAACGTGTTGACGAAAGTTGTGAATTCTTCACCAAATACCTAAATAATGAAAAATATTTGGTAAAAAAAGTGTTAGAAAACATTTTCTCAACCTATGTACGATTGAGATTATAATAATTGAAGACCGAGTTTAAAACCAAGTTATTTTTCTCAGAACAATCTTTCAAACAGCTCAAAGAACTACAGTCCGCAAGTGCGATACTTTTCAGTGGTCGGAGTTTTTCGCCTCAGACGGGAAAAGGTCCATACACAATAAAACTAGAACCTTGAAAAGCCTCTCCTATACTTAACTGAGACAGAAACCTAGTAAGACAGAATAATTTTAGACACCGATTTATTTTTTTGGTATGGCAATGAGTTGCCAACCAAAACACAAATGGTGCTTCAATGTAATGATAGTGTTGATATAAACTGACGTGTAGATTTTTATAGAGAACGTTTATTTCACTAGAGATTGCAATCCTGGACGGCATGTTCTTACCCAATGTGGTTGAAAATTGGATACTGGATAAAGTTTGTAAATCTAAAAAGGGAGTTTAAAAGAAATGTAAGTTTATCAAAGGTTGGCCGGTAATGACAACGAGTCTGATGATGCAAGAAAAATGGCCAATATGATGAGTTATTTTACCGGACTGAAAAAAAATCCCTTTTAATATCTTCAACTTTATCTTAATCTATACATAAAGAATAGAAATTGGGCATAGAATTGGTTCGCATATATAACAGTACAATTTTACCATAGCGACTTTTACAAATTTTACAATTATAGCCCTAAGCTTTTGAAATTTTATGTAATTGAAAATAAGTGATATAATTTGGCGCGAATTTGTTCCTCGCAAAAAAATAAATACAGACACATGTCTGAAATTATCTTTTGTTTTTATTGGCGATAGAGCGAACATAATCGATAGAGGTTTTTTATAACTTATCGGAATTATAATAAAACAAGTGAGACTGAAAAACAATTAGCGAACAGGTGCTCTTAAAAGTAAAGTAAAAATACTAATTGCTTACATCATTAATAACAAGATAACTTGGTAAGATAGAAGATTCACGATTCAAACCCAGAAGGACAACCTGAAATAAAATGTTGAAAATGATAGCAAGATGTTTCAGGATATTACTATCTAGCTATTATCATAGCCAGATGATAGTTTGTATTTGAAGCCATTCTGTTTGTTAAGATACCTTTGGAGAGAAGTACCGCCTTCCCTCATCCCATATATCTCCAACCTGTCGCGTAGACAATTAAAGAAAAGGGTCGCCTTCGACTACAGCTACAGGCAAAAATTTACCAACACTGCAATCAATCAATTGAACAAAAATTGTCAAAAAGCACTCGGTTGCGTTAAATAAAATTATATTCAAAATTTAACTTGAATGTGTTGTTTTACTGGAAAATCGCGTAAGCTTGAAACAGTCTGTAGTATGTTTTATCTGATATTCCGATGACGTACACGCTAAAGCTCTGAAGGAGCGGGCCAATATACCATCGGAGACCTATAGTAGTCATCGTTTGATGTACCGCATCACAGTCGTGTCTAGCTGTCCTTACACTTTTTGCTTGACTATCGGTTGCACCCGACTGAATTTAGCATGAAAATCTCTGCTGCCTGAGAAACCTTACAGAAAAAAAGAAAAATGGTAACCCAAAGGTTCCAGATGTTAAAATCTTCCCGACCTTCAGAGCTTTAGCGTGTCGGAAGAAAATTTCTACATCGAGTACCAGATAATAGTATGTTTTGATTTTCGACGAAAATAAATTTTGATATTAAACATATCACAAAAACATCAAGTTAATTTTGAATAGTTTCATTTATAATGCAAATCAAATGGGTACTTGAAAATTTGTATTATATCCTACCTTTTTCACATCCTGAAGTAGCTCAATTTGTGAATTAGACAACGATTCTGGCAACTCGTTTTTCACTTTGGTCAACAACTTTGAATACACTGACCTCACGCTCTATAATAGAATAATTCTCAAAGTAAGAACTTTTAAAAATTGATAATTTGCAACTTCTTTCTTTTGCTTCACCCATTTTGTTTTTTATGTACAGTAGAGTCTCCATAAATCGAACACGCACGGGAAACAAAAATATGTTCGAGTTAAGGAAATTTCGAGAATTGGAGTAATTCATAGGGCATTGTTAACAGAAAACTTGTTCGAGTTAAGGAGACATTCGAGTTGTCAGTAAAGGTTCGAGTTAGAGGGACTACACTATATTATAGGACACTGACATGTTATATAAAACACTAGATAAAGCTACACGTTATTTTTTTATAAGAACGTCAAAAATTTTCGAAGCCTTCGGATGTTCTTAGTTTTTTGGATTTGAAGCCTAAAAATGTTCTTAAAAATGTTCTTATTTTCAGCATTTTTTGAGCATTTTGATGTAATTTCTTAAGAAAATGCATGTTTTTAATTCTCCAAAGCCTTAGAATGTTCTTAGAATGTTCTTAAAATTTTGGGCCTCGAAGCCTTATGTTCTTATATAGTTTGTTCTTATAAACAAAAAAACATGTACTCTGTTTTTTCTCAAGCCACAGCGGCTGAAGCAAATTAATGCGCCACCTTTGCTGGGTAGTAGACCTTATAGTTCTGATTCCTTCGATTTGTTCAATCATAACAAACAACAAATAGAGTGGGAAACAAGGAGGCGACGGAATAGTCTTGATTGATCAAATTACCAGCACCGAACTGTATCTTCTCTAAAAGATGGCACATTATTTTGCTTCAGTAAGGGACAGAATAGCCCTATCAAGATATTTTCATAAGATATCTGTGGGCATTACCAAAGAGAAGAAGAAATTGGTGGAACTCAAGACAACCCTTCACAATCCCATAGTGACAAACGAATGATTGCACAGTGTGTCCCAGAGAAAGCGGACAAATTTTTATATAAAGTAAAATCCTGATGATTGTACGTACTCTTGGGTACTTAATAGCCGTCCCCCCCGCTAATTAATTTTTGGAAAATTTTCCACCCAGGACATTCTTATTCCAACCCCCCCCCCCCCCCCGCTTATTAATTTTTGGGAAAATGTTTTTGAAAGTTCCCTTTTTTGTCCTTGTTCAGCTGTATTAGCCTCCTTTTCAAAAATTTTCCACCCAGGACATTTTTATTCCAACCCCCCCCCTGCTTATTAAGTTTTGAGATTTTTTCCAACCCCCCGCTTATTCCAACCCCCCCGGCTATTAGGTACCCGAGAGTAAGTGCATGAAACTTTTAGTTATGTTTTTTAACATTTTGATTTTTGGAAAATACATATTTAAAGTAAAATCTTCTAAACTTGTCATCTAAACTGGGATTTAAAGAGGATTACAAATTCTCTATTCAATCAATGTAGATATTCAATTCCCAAGATGATTGAATGGGTTTTTTTTGAGATTGAAATATTAGTATTCAAGTCATAAAATTTGGCATAAATCATAAGGATTTTATCATATATAAAAATTTGTTCGCCTTTTTGGGACACACTGTACAACAGTTTTAATCAAAAACATGGAATAGCTTACCTTGTAATCCATTTGTGGTAGAAAAGTGGCAACAAATGCAAAACTCAACTTCCAAATCAAACTATTCTCAAGTGTCAAGTATTCAGATGATAAAATGGCTTCCGATGCAATCCTAACAAATAAAAAGAAGGAATTATACAGTTTCATATTCAAGAAATTATAGATTATAGATTATCAGTAGTTTCTGCTTTCAGAGGGTTATCAGTTCTTTTTCAAAAGTAAAATCTCCGAGGAATTTTCATATATTGCGTCTCGAACATCACTTGCCTCATATTCAAACAATTACCATGGTAATTATGTCCCTTGAGACATTAAATAATTTTTTGGCCAAGCGCTAAGCGGTAGGCCTTTCATTTGCAATTTTCTGTCTGTCCGCGGGTGGATTCCGTCTGTGTGTCCGTTTTGGTAGAAACGGCGCTTAAAACCAGTAACACTTTTTAATTTTGCCGTCTGGAGAGGGAAAAGCTTGCTAAAGTCGGATACTGGCTATAAAAGATATATTTTCTGATTCCGCGCCCCTTCAAGACAATTTTCAAAACAAAACAAGATGGCGGTCGAAGCGAGGAGGTTGATTCATACTTTCTTGAACATTTTCTTTGCTTTAGTGGTCAAGAGACTTTCAAACCAAAGAAATTTTGTAGTGATTTTTCTTCATAAACCTTTTTCAACATTCTGCCATATCTTTATAGTCTTTGCTCAAGTTTTCATAAAGTTTTATGAGTGAAAATTCTACCTTAAATCAATCACTTTCATTTTTAGTTTCTTGTTTTCAAAAAGACTTTATTTTTAGGAAATAATGGCTTCTGATATAGAAATGAATAAACTGAAATGCAGCTTATGTGTAAATTTGAATAAGATTGGAACTTTTTTCTTGATGCTACCATGAACATATAAACGACTGGACATCCATCTCCTTTGTCTTTTTGTAGAAAGGGCTGCTAGCTTCGTTGCCACCTTGTTAAAAGCATAAAATGAAACAATAATTGTTGATGATATACTACTTGGGAATACCTTGCTAACAACGTCAAAACTTTGACAAAAATCTCTGTTGTTCTACTGGGAAGTCTACAATCTATGGTGGACTGAAAAACACTTCGAAAAATACTTCACTAATACACGTATTCAAGTAATGTTACATTTGTCACGAATGATGACATGTGGCTTTCCCTATCTACTTCGTGCTATACAAAGCGTAACAAGCGACGACTTACACATTTCATACTACACTTCCATGACAATTTGAAACATACCTCACTTTATTATGAATGCGTGTCATACTATCATACAAAACTTACACATCACCCTCTACCATGATAACACAATACAAAGTTAGTATACAATGTACCCCTCAGGCAATGGTAATTGCAGTAATTTCGGTAATCACGGTAATCACACCCTTACGCCACAACATATCGCCCTTTATAGCGCCACACCACAATAAGACAATGTATACAATATACCCCTCAGGTAAGGGTAATTGCAGTAATTTCGGTAATCACGGTAATCACGCCCTTACGCCACAACATATCGCCCTTTATAACGCCACATCATAATAAGACAATGTATACAATATACTCCTCAGGTAATGGTAATAGCAGTAATTTCGGTAATCACGGTAATCACGCCCTTAAGCCACAATATATCGCCCTTTAACGCGCCACACCATAATAAGACAATGTATACAATATACTCCTCAGGTAATGGTAATTGCAGTAATTTCGGTAATCACGGTAATCACGCCCTTAAGCCACAATATATCGCCCTTTAACGCGCCACACCATAATAAGACAATGTATACAATATACCCCTCAGGTAATGGTAATTGCAGTAATTTCGGTAATCACGGTAATCACGCCCTTATGCCACAATATATCGCCCTTTATAACGCCACATCATAATAAGACAATGTATACAATGTACTCCTCAGGCAATGGTAATTACAGTAATTTCGGTAATCACGGTGATCACACCCTTACACCACAACATATCGCCCTTTATAACGCCACAATAAGAGAAAGTATACAATGTACCCCTCAGGTAATGGTAATTGCAGTAATTTCGGTAATCACGGTAATCACACCCTTCTTACGCCACAACATATATGGCGCTATAAAGGGCGATATGTTGTGGCTTAAGGGCGTGATTACCGTGATTACCGAAATTACTGCAATTACCATTACCTGAGGGGTATATTGTATACATTGTCTTATTGTGGTGTGGCGCTATAAAGGGCGATATATTGTGGCTTAAGGGCGTGATTACCGTGATTACCGAAATTACTGCAATTACCATTACCTGAGGGGTATATTGTATACATTGTCTTATTGTGGTGTGGCGCTATAAAGGGCGATATATTGTGGCGTAAGGGCGTGATTACCGTGATTACCGAAATTACTGCAATTACCATTACCTGAGGGGTATATTGTATACATTGTCTTATTATGGTGTGGCGCTATAAAGGGCGATATATTGTGGCGTAAGGGCGCAATTACCGTGATTACCGAAATTACTGCAATTACCATTACCTGAGGGGTATATTGTATACATTGTCTTATTATGGTGTGGCGCTATAAAGGGCGATATGTTATGGCGTAAGGGTGTGATTACCGTGATTACCGAAATTACTGCAATTACCATTACCTGAGGGGTATATTATATACATTGTCTTATTATGGTGTGGCGCTATAAAGGGCTATATATTGTGGCACAAGGGCGTGATTACCGTGATTACCGAAATTATTGCAATTACCATTACCTGAGGGGTATATTGTATACATTGTCTTATTATGGTGTGGCGCTATAAAGGGCGATATGTTGTGGCGTAAGGGCGTGATTACCGTGATTACCGAAATTGCTGTAATAACCATTACCTGAGGAGTACATTGTATACATTGTCTTATTGTGGTGTGGCGCTATAAAGGGCGATATATTGTGGCGTAAGGGTGTGATTACCGTGATTACCGAAATTACTGCAATTACCATTGCCTGAGGGGTACATTGTATACTAACTTTATATTGTGTTATCATGAGGGTGATGTGTAAGTTTAGTATAATAGTATGACACGCATTCATAATAAAGTGAGATTATGTTTGAAATAGTCATGGAAGTGTAGTATGGAATGTGTAAGTCGTCGCTTGTTACGCTTTGTATAGCACGAAGTAGATAGGGAAAGTCACATGTCATCATTCGTGACAAATGTAACATTACTTGAATACGTGTATTAGTGAAGTATTTTTCGAAGTGTTTTTCAGTCCACCATAGATTGTAAAATTGCTCTTCTCAAGTCTTTTATCTATATCATAACAAAGATAACAAAGGCAAAATCATCGTCAGCTTGTCAAAACTCCGACTAATATTTCTAAATTTTGACTTAAATAATTTTAGAGAGTGTCACATTCTAATTTTGATATTCTTATGACACAGGCTCTCAACTTTGGCAACTTATTTTTTCAAGTCATAAAAAAATCATTGGAGTGACAAAAGGGATTCAAAAGTATACACGCAGTTGAAGATCTGCATTTCAGAGTTGAAAAATGTTGATAAAATATATTGCAAACTTGTGAAAAAATTGGAGAATAATTTAATGCATTTAATTTTGTGCATTATGAGTAATGTTTAAGCACTATCAATCATTTTACCTAAATAATTCAAAAAAATAAAATTATGACGGAATGTTGTCGGATCTTCCATACCAACTTTAAAATACAGACGGCAACGAAGCTCGCTTCAAACAGACAATAAAAGATGGATGTCCAGTCGTTTATATGTTCATGATGCTACACAAGAAAACAGTCACTTCTGGATCTGTCGCTGTTAACAACGGTCACAGTGGTATGGTGGGATGTGGTGATTTTCAAACTCGACACATAATTATTTCAAGTAAACTGATTCTGGAATTTGTTAATGGACACTAAAATGGAGCTCATGTGTAAATTGGAACAAGATTGGAACCATTTTCATGATTCTACGCAACAAAATGGTCATTTCTGGATCTGTCGCATTAAACGGTTGGTGGCTTGGTTTTTCAAACTCGAGGAATCTGTTAATGGACACTAAAATGCAGCTCATGGGTAAATGTGAACTAGATTGAAACATTTTTCATGGTTGTAATGCAAGAACGGTGAAAATGGTCATTTCTGGATCTGTCACATTAACTGTTAACTCACATTAACCACATGAATTTTATTAGCCTGGATATTCAGAACGTAAACTATTTCACCGTCTAGTTTTTTTAAGATTATTTTTCTGGTTTACGGTCTGGTCCAACTAACATGCCTGCAGGGATATTTCTCCCTGCATTATGTGAGTGCACCTAATTGGTTAAAAAGCGCCCACTCACTAAGCAGAATATTCGCGGGATTTTTTTATATTTTTCTATGGGCGCGCATAATTTATGGAAAAAGCTGACCTTGTGAAAAAAGATAAACAAATGAAAATGAAAACACAGGTTCATTTCTAAACAAAATGGCCGCTGGAAAGGAGCCTTTATAAAATGTGGCTGATGCTTTGATGTAGTTTAAAGTAGTTTTGAAAGTTTTTTGAGTTTGTAAAAGAGTTTTTATGGTAAGTTAATTATGTGTGTCTGCTTGGGTTTTCAAAGTTTTGATAGTCTGTCAACAAGGGTTCACTCACAGGCAGTATCAAACAAACTGTACCCGACTTTTTTAGTTACACCGGACTTTGTATGTTGAGTGAGGTAAGATTTTTTTCTGAAATTTTGAGTCTGGATACCCAGGCTATAATTTTATTGGAAAGTTGAATGTAGTTGAAGACATTTTTGCAAGGGGGTCCGCTGCTAAGGCCTGGTAAAATATTTTATTGGTTGGCCAAAGACTGACGTTACAGGAAAAAATGTAAAGGTAAAAAATGGGTAAAAAATTGACGAATTTTGAAACTCGTATTCAACCGGGTGAACCTGCGCCTGTAGGCCCGGTTGGTAGGAGACCATTCAATAAAATTTCAAGCATCTAAGCAATGAGAAGTACTGCGGTGGTTTTGAAAAAAATTTTCCTGTCTTCACTTTGATCCATGTCAACGGGGTCATACATTTGCTGTTTTGCACGCTCGTTTTCAACACGTTACTTTTCGCTTTTGCTGGGCCCAACGGGCTTTTCTTGTTTTTGAATATAAAGTAGTTTCAATAAAATCCGCTGGGAGTTAATCACTCGGTAATAATTTTAAAACGAGCCAAGTGATGTTCGTGAAGTAATTTATGAAAAGGTCTATTAGGCCTGGCAAAAGTTTTTATAGCCAAAAAAACTGACGATGTAGGTAAAACTCCTAACCCCCAAAATGAGTAAAAAACTGACAATTTTTAAAAGTCGAATTCAATGATTGTTATCATCGAATGGAGTATGACAATCTGAGCAAAAAGGTATACTGCAACAAGTCTTATACTAAAACACACAAAAATATATGACGATTTAAAGTTCGAAATCCTGTGAAATCTGGTTTAAAACGTAACGTCATATATTTTTGTGTGTTTTAATATAAATAAGACTTCTTGCAGTATACTAAATTTGACGTCAATCATTCTCTAACTGATAGAATTTAGAAGTCTAAACTTGAAATACCTTGCAGACACGATGCCATTTTGAACAGTAGCGGTCAACAGTTCATAGAGGTAACTGATTCTCATGTGATGGCGTTGTTGGTTTGCAAACTCCACAAATTCAACTATCATTGATTCGTCTTCTTGTTGCTATAATACAAAATTCAGATGAAACAAATACTCTTGACTCTTTCTGATTCGAACTCGAACGGGGAATCTTATTTGTTCGAATTACAGAGAGATTCGAATTAAAAAAGTGTTTCTCCTTGACGGAGGTTGGTAATAATTCCAATTTATAGAAAGCAAGAGTCTAGATTTTGTGTATTGAGGTTAGTAATGCCTTGTTAAGTTAAGTAATTTTGGCCATTACAGACGCAAAGGTTCGAATCTGTAGAGCCGATCCTTTATACAAATCGAACATTCGCTTCCATAATGACAGTTACGTAACTAAACAAAATATGAGACACTTCTACAGTGTGTCCCCAAAAAAGTGGCCAAATTTTTAAATAAAGAAAATTCTAAAAAATGATCATAACTTTTGTCAAATTTCATGATATGTGTACTAAATATTTTGATCTCAAAAACCTTTTCAATCATCCTTGGGAATAGAATATCCGTTGATTGAAACAGAGAATTTTAATCATATGTCAATCATTCTCAGCCCAGTTAATATGATGAATTTTGAGGATTTCACTTTATTTAAAAAATTTGTTTCGCTTTTTTGAAAAAACTCTATATGGTACCTCTCTTGTCAAATGGGACCAGAAATTAGTGAAAGAAGTGATGAACTGGCCAACTCGATCTTTACTTTCTTCCTCATCTTCAACCAGGTGTCTTAAAAAGAAAATGAAGTAATTTTTTGATATAATCCCGCCATGACTGATTTCCACTTAGTGTAAAAGTTCGCCGAGTTCAGCAGGCCGGATCAACCACTAATTGGTAATTGCCTGCTCATTTGAAATTGGCCTACATTGTTACAATGTAAAAAACAAGGTCTTAGCACAGATTCGATTTTTTTTTAGGATTACTGAATGTTTTTAAATTTTTTGAATGTATTTGAAGGTTCAACTTTTTTCGACTACTACAACACGTAAAAATAGCGAAACTGGATGGAGAATAACAGGTTTAAACTTCTCGGTAAAGAACATATTGAGAAATTGAGTGGCTGCATGTTTTATACCATTGCAGCTTTCTTACACCATGTTTATACCATTAATACGAAATTGTATAACTTTCTCTTGTAATTTTGGAAAAATAGACCCTTGGTTCATTTTGAGAAAAAAAAAACGTCAAAATAAACCTTAGGCTTAGGATATTTTTCCCAAATTCTCAAAATTTTATTTTCCCAAAATCATATGATTACTAACACACATCTCCATACAAATTATACACTTTTCTGGTCCAGCTTGAAAAACAAAAAGAATATTTTTACCCATAGAATGCATAACCAACTGACTGGAACACCTGTAGAGATAAAGAAAAAGATGATTAACACATCAATGCTCAACTAACTTTGGTATACTTGGAAATTTATCAAAAAGATCATTAAACTTTGGGTGCAGTGATCAAAAAGCAACTATCTTCAATGAAATCGGACAATTTCAAGGATAAAAAACCTGCTTGAATATTACGCAAGCTTTAAAGAAACTACTAATCATGTTTAAACACTTAGCATCATAGATCAAAATAAGTTAGTTACGAGTAAATATTCCTGATTCTGATGGTTCATTTAGGCCGGACTTAAAAAAATGCTGGTTTGCCTTCACCCAGCCCTAGATTTTGGAAGGGTTGTTGTTTTTTTTGACGTATTCAACTTTTTAAGAGTCAAACTGGTAGATTATAATTAGAGAAACGCTCTATCTGAAAATGAAAATCAGTCTGTTCACATTTAGGTAATTTTAAATGGAAAGATTATAGCAGAGAATTCACAATTCTTATGCTTGAGCCAGACAAGATACGAGTTTTAATTTCATTGTTTGAAGTAAAAAACAAAAACAAAATCTCCTTTAAAATGACAATAAAATTTTGGGGTTGGCAGGTTTCAAGGTACTATAAGGTCGGTCGGGTGATGGCAAACCAAGTCCAGCCTCAGAGCTAACTTAAGATTTTGAGTTGATGATACTTACCAGAGAATTTGAAAGTATTTTGCGAAGGTTTGATTTGTGGTCAAGTGTGGTCATGTTGTACAACATATCTTGGTTGCACTGGTTGATACAGGGATGTTAGAACTTTATTTTGTCTTTTTATTGGTTACATTTTGTTGCTCTTTTTTTTTTAAAAGTACTAAGAAAAAAATAAAAAAATAAAATTACATTAATACAATTGCATCGACTGTCAACCGAACTTCTTGTAAACTAAAAGAATAATATTGACCGTCAATATTTTCTGATTTAAACAGATTTAAAGTCACTTTTCTCTATCGAATGTCCATTGCCTATAATTATTGTCAAGAAAATAATTGACAGTCAATAAAAAACATTGACTGTGGAAAAGGAAATATTGATTGTAAATGCAAACAATTTGCTGTCAATAGTTTGAAAATTTACAGTCAATAACTATTGACGGTCAATAAAACTTAGTTGGCAGTCAGTGGAAAATTAAAAAAAATTAAACATGTGTCTAATCAATGTTTTTTACATAAGAGTGTATTATCTAGAATGACTAGGAGTTGTTTGAGAAAACAATTTTGATGCATTCAGAAAGAGATGAAAAATTGAGTGAATAAATAATACACTCTGGTGACTTAATATTGTTTTAATTATTTTTTTACTTTATTTATTTATTTATTTATTTACTTTTTAATTATTTACATGTAGAAATATATAGTAAATCCAAATGCACAGGCATCGAAATAAGGGATAGAAAGTGCATTGCAATTTTTTGATAAGCATGATTGTGCATCCTAAAATGGATCAATTTTCAATTTTTAGCTTGTAAGTAATCCAAAAACGCATCGCGAATTGCGAAATGCGATACGCTAATTCGATCCCTGATGCAAAAATGCTTTTACGTAAAAAATTACAATGAAATGGAATGTTATGAATTTGTGAGTATAATGAACAAAATTTGTGTCAGCATGTAAAGTTATCTTATGAAAATATACAAATAACAGAAAATATTCCCTTCGTTAAAAAAAAAACATAAAAATGAAGAAAAAAAAATTTTATATCACTTTTTTTTTTGGTCTTCAAAGATGAGTAGAGCCTGGTAGAGCAGCTTCAATTAAGTTAGACATAAAGCCTAATATCTGAGAATTTGGAATCTGAAAATTATCCTTGAAAATATAATTACAAGTAACTAAAGCAAAAAGCTGAAGCAAATATCATAACATGCTTTTTGTGAGCCAAACCAATGAGAGTGAAATAATGGTCAGATGTGGCATTTTGTCTGATCCGCCACTTGAACACATTATGTTGCAGCCATGGCTTAACACTAGCTAGAGGTAGAGTTTTCTATTATTATCTAAATATTATTCAAAAATTAACTGATTGTGTGTATGTGTGCATTCTAAAATTCTATTTTCTAACAATTCTTGCCAAATCAAGTTGTTTGTTCTTTGCATTTAGCATCATCCAGAACAGAATCAGTGATGATAGGCACTCCAAGGTGATTTAAAAAATATTCCTTTTGTGTTGGGCTATTAACAGTCCAAACAATTAACTCGACATTCTGATCCCTCCAGCATTTCAAATAATATTCAGATAAAACATTTTTGTTAGTGACAGCCATTGAAATTCCAAGAAAACGTGAAGCCCAATTATGGACCAAATACTGTAAAACAGCATCTAAAAACGACATGTAAAACATATGGAAAGGTGAATATCTTGGTTCCCCTGATATTGTTTTCGCCAAATAATGGGGTCGCCAGATAATACCAAAAGCAAAGTCAGGACATTCTCTACGCAATGTGTACAAGTATTGTGGATAAAAAGACGTAACAAAAATATTTTCATGAGCATTCGGATACTTCTGTAACACATCTTTCAAAGCTTTTGCAACTTTTTGTGGACTGGATTTGACGTCAAGGTCAATGGTTAAGCCTTTGTCAATACATGATTTAACTGCTTCCTCTAAAGTTGGAATCTGTTCGTATTGGTGTGGAATCTTTTTGTTTGGAACAATAATAAATGGGTGGTCTTGAGCAGCATTCAAACTACGCAATTCTTCAAAATTAAACATATTAAGTGGCCCAGTACCATTTGTTGTTCGATCCACTGTATCATCATGTATGATGACTGGAATGTCATCTTTTGTGAAGTCAAGATCAATTTCAACAGCAGTTGCCCCATTCTTGTGAGCAGTTTCAATAGCAATCAATGTGTTTTCAGGTGCCTCGAATTGTCCAGCTCTGTGGGCAAATACCACAGGTTTTCCATTTTTGAAAAGCATTTTTCGTACTTTTGTAATGTCTTGTTGTGGTAGCTTGAACCATTGGTAACCCACTGCTGCAGATGCCACTGTTACTGCTGAAATTATCTTAAAGAACTTCATCTAAAAATAAAAAGTGTATCAAATGGTACGTTAACATAACAGCAAAGCATTGTAAAAGTTAGCTTAAAGGGATGATTCTTATCCTTCAAAGAGTTGTAAGTGTGACAAAAAATATTTTCGCAATTACATTTTATATAAGGCAAATTCAAATCCATTTATTGATGTTTTTATATTAAATCAGCAATATCAAAATTATAGATATAAAGGTCATTTTATGACATTTCAGTTCTTTACAAAATAACTAGTATAAACAGGTATAAAGCAAAAAAAATATTCTCTCTATGAGAAAGGTAACCTAAACAAAATAAAACTCAAACAAAACAAAAAATGACAATTATTATTGTTCAATTCACTTTCTAGTGACAGTGTAAGCCACTGTGCTTCTAGGATACGCCCAAGTGGTATCTTCTAATCGAGAAATTTCCTTATAAGTAAACAAATCAGAATACATTGTATTCATATCTTCAGGAAAAATTGGAAAAGGTTGCTCTGAATGAAAGGATGTATCGTACTCAAATACTTCAAGGAGTCCAGTGCAACCCGATTTCATAACTCTTGAAAACAAATCAACATACTTCTCACGTGTATCTTTATCAATAGCAACTAAACTACTTTTGTCCCAAAAGTGATCAAATTTTCCACCGGCAATGATCTCATTAAAATTGAACAAATTGCCTTTGAAGATTTGCATTCTCGAGTCTTTGGATGTATACACCTGAAACCCTTCAATATTGGTTGTTTCATACTCTATTTGCTGTTCTGCAAAATATTCAACAACAGCTTTTTCTACAGCCTCTACTCCAACCACAGTACAGCCTTTATCATAGAACCATTTCATATCCAATGTTTTACCACACAATGGTACAAAGACTCTGGCTCCTTCTTCTATCAAATCAGGCATAAACTTTTGAAGATTAGCATTGACATAATCCATATGCCAACGAATTTCATCACGGTCCCATTTTCCTTGCCATCTTTCATTCACTGCTGGCTGGTCACCCATTGCGTATTCTTTATAAAATGTATTCTTATTAGCACCTAGAGAAAAAAAGAAACAAATCCTAATGATTTTCTGAACAAGGTTCAAGGATATAAAGTAGATTAGTAGATTCAATCACCTCAAAAATAAGGATGTCCATTTTTTTTAAATAAAAATACTGCCATGTTGTATAAACGTGATAGTGTAGTAATAGAGACTTAATAGGGTAATATATATTAGATTTAAATTTAATTTACAAATCATACCAGTGGCCCAGAAAAAAGTCCCCCTCTTTAAAGTGAATTTTGTCGAGTTCTATTACTGTTAAACAATCAATCTTAATGCATTGGGAAGAGGGAAGATAAACTTAAAATTATAAAAGGTCATTTGTCAAATTTGGTCAACTACATCAAAAATCATGGTCTAGAAATGCTGGGTGTTACATTCCCGGGGGGGCCATTTGATTTTGAAACGACGGTATGTGCCGCGCAAAATCTGCTTTTCAAAATGGTACCCTTACAGTGCAGTTCAATATGGCTGAAAAGGTACCCTTTCAGTGCATTTTCTCTTGATTTACCCAACCCTTATAGTGCACTATATTTCTCAGCTATAAATCTGCATGAAGAGAAGGAGCTTCAGATATTTTCTGTTTCAAAGAAAAACTGAGAAAATTATTCTTGTCAGCTGTAATTATCAGACAATAGAAACTTTTTCAAACAAACGAGAAGTAAAAACCTTTCTTTTTATTTTGAATTTGCAATCTCACAGATACACACCCTTACAGTGCATTTTGGGATGTAGAAAAACCCCACCCTTAAGCGCGGCACATGATGTAGGCCAGGAGGGATTTTCAAAACTTATAAAAAAGAGAGAGAAATGAAAGAGAATAAACGATTTTTAAAGGCAACCAGGTTGCTAAGGCTCGAGGGCTCAAATTTGAAGGTTTTTCTTCATTGTCTCGTAAAATAAAAGCTTTGAAGATAAGATAATATAGCCATGTTAAAGGGTAGCCATGTTAAAGGGTAGCCATGTTAAAGGATAGCCCTTGAGTCAATATGTTTTAATATTGTAAAATATACCATTTATTCAAGATTCTTCTTGTTTTACTACTGCAGACTTAAAACATTTTGTATACTCATCCGCGTAACCTACGTCACAAAATGGGAGGGTGTATTTTTTTGCCTGAAAAAGAGCAAAATAATTTAGTAAAATATACAAGAATTTTAATTAGTTCTTTTTTCTTTAAATTCCATTTTTGATCTTCTTTCAACCAAGGCAAAAAAATTTGAAAGCCAAATTTCAAATTTTAATTCCCCTTTAAAGCCATGCACATTTCTGATGTATTCTTGAACTTTTGAAGTATTTTTATCTCTTTGTAATAAAGTTTTCAGAAACGCTAAAAAATCTATCCAGATGTCCCTATAATTATGATGCATGGAGTTTGCAATAATTAATATTTAAATTATAATCTAATTTTTAATCAAAACCAGTGCTTTGAGCAGTTAATACTAGAATCTACAAAAATTACAAATAAATAATATGACATTGGGATGATAATAGATAAGTAGATAAATTACGTCAATGGGTGATACTAAAGCGACGTTAATACTAAAGATCATTTTCTTTGAGTTACACAAACCAAATAATTAGGTAATAATGAATTATTACTATTTCATTGTTTACCTTTGAAACACATTTTCTGAACTTTATAAATGACCAAAGTCATGACAAAATCAAAAGTTGCCTCATATCGGTCAATTTCTTTTTGGACAAAGTCCTTTCTAAATAACTTGTTAAGGTCTTTTTGATTTAACGGGAATGGCTGTTGAGGCTCAATAGACTCATACTCCATGACTTCAAGAAGACCGATGGCACCAGTACACAGTACGCCAGCCATGAAATCAACATACTTTTGCTGATCTTCTTTTTCCATTGCCACAAGACTTCCACGATCCCAGAAAAACTCAAAACGGCCTCCAAGCATGTCAGCATTGAAATCAAAAAGATTTCCTTGGAAGACCTTCAATTTGGAATCTTTTGAAGAATATACCTTGTACCCTTCCATTTGTTGAACTGAATACTCCATTTTTTTTTCTTCAAAGAATTCCACTATTGCCTTCCCAATGGCCTCTACACCAACCACTATAAAACCTTTATCATACAGCCATTTCATGTCAACTGTTTTTCCACATAAAGGCACAAAAATCCTTTTTGATTCAAAGGATGCAGACTCAAATACTGAGAAGTGCTTTTGTAAAGACACGTTAACCTCAGGTAATTGCCAAATAGTGTCATTTGTGTCCCAAGATTCTTGCCAAACAGGATTTAACTTATTTCCATTAGACATAATTATTTTCCGTTTAAATCCCTTTAGTAAAACAGGGTAAATCATTACAAAAAACGAATGTTGTGATACAGTATAATATCAATTTAGAGAATACACAAATGCACCTAATTGGTTCTTGGGAACAACTGAAAAGCAAATTACAGCAAAAATTTATTTTCATCAGTTGCAAAATTTTATAATTTTGTTTGTGATAGAATCTAATTTTTATTTAATAAACAAATCATACAAAATGGTGTTGTGCTATAAAATACTAAAATATACGAAAAGCAATAATAAATAATTTGAAATCAAAAGCAATACAAGCCCTACAAACTTCACTACTCAAACTTCAGGAGAAAGTTTTGGGAAAAAAAGTTTACCACTTTTCCAATCTTTCACACTTTTACAACTTTCCTAACCAAGACTTTGTAAATGTTTGTAAAAATGGGGGATTTCCCATGGTTGCAACATAGTAGCATGAAATAAAAAATATTTCCATAGTTTTTTTCAAGTAAAGGTGACCTTGGAAAATCGTAATTTATGGCGCTATAATCTATTCTTTCATGAAATCGAAAGTGAAAGTTCTTTATTCAATTGCTATTGGAGGATGATACGCATAATTTTCGGCCGAGTCTGGAATAATTATGACATCATATAGATCCCATTTTCCCACCAAATTACCAAAACTTTGCAAATCCAAATGATTACTGTTGTTGGCTAGGAAAGTTTGGAAAAGTCCTATTTTTCACATCTTCACAACTTTCAAGGAACCTCTTTTGAGGTGGGAAAAATATTAAGATATTTTACAACTTTTATGGTTTTTACAACTTTTTTAGACCAAACCTTTGGGTTTTTGATGGGAAAAGTGGGAGAATTTATGTACCAAAACTTTCTCCTGCTTATATAACAAGGCCCAAAATCAATAATAACAGCAAAATGATATAAATTACTAAAATAAATTAAATGATTTTACTTTTTTAAAAGCAAATTGGGTATACAGATCAACTTCTTTGAGTTGAAAGAACTTTCGGCCAAAATTTGAAAAATAAGCATATAGTAATGATTACACAAAAGCAGTACACTAAACCTGAATTACAAATTGTCATTGCAATTACATCTGAATAACAAACTGATTCTTATTTGCTTTAATGTTTACTGTTGGAACAAATTTTCTGAATTTCATAAATAACAAATGTCATTACATAATTAAGAGTTGCCGTATGTCGATCAATTTCTTTTTGTACAAAGTCCTTTTTAAACAACTTTGAAACATCATCTTTATATAATGGAAATGGTTGACGAGGCTCAGTACCAGAATCATACTCCATAACCTCCAGAAGACCTAATCCTCCTGTATGCAATAAGCCAGCCATGAAATCAACATACTTTTGCTGATCTTCTTTTTCCATTGCCACAAGACTTCCACGATCCCAGAAGAACTCAAAACGGCCTCCAAGCATGTCAGCATTGAAATCAAATAGATTTCCTTGAAAGATCTTCAATTTGGAATCTTTTGAAGAATATACCTTGTACCCTTCCATTTGTTGAACTGAATACTCCATTTTTTGTTCTTCAAAGAATTCCAATATTGCCTTCTCAATGGCCTCCACACCAACCACTTTAAAACCTTTATCATATAGCCATTTCATGTCAAGAGTTTTTCCACATAAGGGCACAAAAATCCTTTTTGATTCAAAGGATGGAGACTCAAATACAGAGAAGTGCTTCTGCAATGACACGTTAACCTCGGGGAACTGCCAACCAGTATCATTTGTGTCCCAAGATTCTTGCCACATAGGATTCAATTTATTTATTTCAGACATGTTTTCTTTTCAACTCTTCATAAAGCAGGGTAAATTATTAAGGACTACTTAGACTACACAATATCTTGGTGAGCAATATTGGACAATTTTTGCGGATCGTAACAAAAGGAATTCCTTTAAAAAGGAATTTTCTTTCTGTAAACAATCCCCCTATATTGTTGGAATATTGTAAATCGAGCTGACAATATATTGCGGACACCTTTTCAATATATTTCCGACACTCAGCATATATTATCGATATATTGCCTGACAATATTTTGTGTAGTGTATGTAGCCCTTTACAGAAACAAAAACAGACTTGAAACCTGATAATAATAATAAAGGTTTTAAACAGGAAACACTTCAAACACTTTAAATTAATTGTAAATATAAAACTTATTTGAAGTGAATTTTCTTGCATTCTATGAACTGGTTAAAAAGAATCAATCCATTGACATTGGAAAGACGGAAGATAAAGTCAGATTTTCAGGGGTCATTTGTTAAATTTGGTCTTAACTAGATAAAAAGCCATGGCCTAAATGCTAAAACATTACTTTTCAAAAAAGTTTTAAAAAAGCCAAGTACGAGGGTATTAAATCTGATTTAATCATCAAAAAGAAATTCTTCTTTTACTAATATATTAACGATCAAAGTCGCTGTGTCTTCTTTGTGGCCAGTTTCCAAAAAAATGGCCAACAATCAAGCTGTTGAGTGCCCCTAAGATCGCCTGATCTCACAGTATGTTTTTTCTTTTTGTGGGGTTACACGAAACAAGAAATCTGGGAACAACTCAGAAATTTGCAATCCCAGGCCCTTGATCAATTGAAAGGTTCAATCAGAAATGTTGCAGCTAATATCTCGACCCTCAAAGAAATAATTCGAATTTGCAGGAATGGTTAATTGTGTAAGTAAGTGATTTTGGTGAAAATTTAAATACATTTCCTGATGAATAAAAAACAATAGTACTTTGTAAATATGAGGGTATTGACCCTCATCTTTCACCTCTTTTCAACTTTTTTGAAAAGTAATGTTTTTTAATATTTAGACTATAACTTTTGATTTAGGTGAATAAATTTGACAAACAACCCCTCAAAATTTAAGTTTAACCTTCCTCCTTCAAATGCAAAAGGGTTGATTCTTTAACCGTTTATGGAACTCGAGAAAATTCACTTCAAAGAGGGGAACTTTTTTCTGAGACACCCGGTAAAATTTTTTCCTGGAATAAATTGCTGTCCATCAAAAGCTTCAAAGAAAAGTTGAAAGGAGCATGGAAAAACCATCCAAAGAAATTCGATACACAAAATTTTTTAATTGAGATCAGTTTAGGGGCCCACTGAGTGCCTACAACCTGTAATATTCTTTTTAATAACAAAAATAACAATTTTAATAATAACCCGAGCCACACTGATAAGTCTGAAACAAATCACTGCAGATAGATAAAATATTAATATTTATTTACCTCGCCCTTACAGGAATTTCTCCTTCCTCTACCTGCGTCTGTTGTTTTAAAAAAATTTTAAATGGTGGCACTTAGCTATGGGGGATCAGTTCGTTGGAAGTTGTTTGAAATGTTTGCAACATTCCAGACAGAAAATCTTTTGTTTGATGTTTTTCGTTGGTCAAATGATGACAGACCGTTATCAATTTTGTTCCATCTTTACAAGTTTAAGTTTGTTAGTGAGATTTATAGATTTGATTCTGGTTTGAAGATTCATATTCTGTTTTTCATGCCACTAGATGCTCTTTTAGAGCTTTATTAAGGGTACATTATAACAGCTTGTTTTTCAATTGTAATTTTTACTGTATCAAAAAAAATAATTTTAGCATCATATCTGGTGTAATTTTTAGCGCTTTTTCCAGTAAGCTATGTTTTTTAAAAAAAGCATATAGACTTAAACTCTTATATCAAGATTACAAAATTGGAGGATTTGGAGTACGGGCCGATTTTACTTTTGTTTTCAGTAGTTTCATTTTCGATTTCAAGGGTTGATATTCCACCCTCTAAAAAAGCCCCCCCCCACCCTTTGCAACCAACCCCACCTTAAATCTAGTAACAAGCCTGCCCTTGACCACCAAAATATTCATACCCCACCCTTCAAAAAAACAAAAATTTCCACGTGTTTCCAGACTCTTAGAACTTGTTCTCAGATAGGCCATAGTAAGTCCAGTTTTTATATTTATACTAAAATAACAAAAACGTTTGAATTTTTCATTATCTTGCAGAATTATTTCAAGAGATTGAACTCCTAGAGAAAATGGAGCAAAAAAGTCTATATACAAAAATGATTTCTAGAATATTTTCTAAGCGTTATTTCACAAAGTCTATGCAGAAAAAGTTTAGCCAGACAAACAAAACAAAACACAATATAAAACTTGAAGGAGAAAGTCTTCAACCTCACCCTCGAAATAAGCCCCCCACCCTTTGCCACCAACCCCGCCATAAGCCAAAAAATCCCTGTAAACCCACCCTTTTCAACTTTTTAGGAAAATCGTTTACCCCACCATCTAGCTAGGGTGGGGTGGGAAGTATACAGTCATTCTAATGGGGTGCTTGCCCATAGTTACAGGGGTTTGTGCAAAAAACTAAACATTGAAATTTTCCAACCCCCCATTTCAATTTTAAAGCAATAAAAAATGAGATTTTTCCATGTTTCACTTTTTTGTACTGATTCTTCAAAATGAAAATATTTGAGATTTTTAAAGTTCTTCTTTTATTCAATGACTTTTTACATTCATTTGACAATCTAACTCTCACATCACATTTGACCGCGCTTTCTTTGGAGAATTGAAGATGAGAAATAGTCTACACCTTAGGATCATGGATTGAAACAAATAAAAGAGGTGTTAGGCGGCAATCACAAATATCTTCGTTTCGCGTCGCCCGACCGACTCTCGAAAATTGAGTAGAATTGAGTTGGTGAGTCGGTAAATTTGTCGGACTTTTTCTGTCAATGACCTTTCTTTCGTTCAAAAATATTATTATTGCCAATTTTTTGCGAGCGATTTCTTGCGCATTCGCAGCATTTTGACTTTGTTTATCATTACATGCGCCATTTTGGGGTCGGAGGGGGTTGGTCTAAAAAGCAGGGTAGCCAATGGGGTAGCCAATTGGGTTAGGTTATGGGGTACCTCTTTTTGCCTAAACTTTTGAAATCTGAAACCTGTTTTCATGTGGAAATAACTATTACAACATCTTGTTAATGATTCCATGTAATAAAATTTAAGATTCCTTTCGAACTTCAGCCACAATAGCCTTTTTTCCAAAGGTACTGAACTTTGCTACTTCTCAAGAGACCTGGCGCCATTTTGTCTTCCTTCTTGGCTTCGTTTGAAAATTTACAGACCCGAATAAAAAATATATACAAAACAGTTTTTAATATTTTAGATTTAGATTTTATTTATGTTTTTAATTGTTATTTCCGTGAAGCTGTAATTCGATGATAATAGCTTTGGAATCACCTTTGGACCATATGATCTCTAATCTTGTCATATCTTAACAATCCTGTTATTGAATCTATTGTTTAATTTAAATCATGTTTAGATGTTTCAAACAATTAATTCTTTTCAAAAATTTTAAATATGGCAGCTTATAATAGGTACAAAAAGTCTTTTGAAATAGCTCTATTATAATGAAGCTCTATTTCTTACTCCTCGTGCATTAACATGTGGTAATTTATATCTTTGTTTATCTTTGGAATCATACATGATCAATCTAAGTATCAATCAGATTCATGCTCCCTGGTCAGTAAAATGTGGTTCTATGCATTCATTTTCGGTATTTCTATTCTGGTCTGTAAAATATTTAGGTACCCCACAACCTAGCCCAATTGGCTACCCTGCTTTTTAGACCAACCCGGTCGGAGGTCACAGTGTTCAAAGGTCATAAGTTTAAATCACCCATTACACGTGGTTGTTTTGGCTGCTGGCTGGCTGGCAGTTTCCTCCAAGAATACACTCTAAAAACAGGGGGGGTTCAACATCCAGATACCAGACCCATAGCCGGGTGGTGGTGTCTTTTTTTCCTTTAAAAGTCTGAAAAGTCAAGTTGGTATTGATGGGGGTGGGTCCCCCTTTTTTTAGAAAAAAAGAGTTATCCTCAGTTGGTATTGATACCAAAATAGGGGGAGGGTACCCCTTTTTTTAAATAATATGATTCAGAAAGTTGGTATCCATATCAAAATGACAGCAAAACTTTCCTAATTTTCCTAATTCGAAAAATATGGGTCGTTGGTCGGTAAAATAAGAATAAATTTTTCATTTATTAGGGTTGGTAAGTAAGGTACTGAAAATATTTTCCAAAAAATATCTGGATCAAAAGTTCACTTTTTTATCTTCGATGAAGATCATAATAAAGTTTTAGTGTATGGAATGCTTGCTTGATTTTCTAAATTATTATTCAAATTTAATTCTTACAAATACTAATAGCTTCTCCTAGTTTTTGCACATCAATTATATTCAGATAATATTGATTCAGATTCATTTTGCTAGCTTCATTGGGTTTGTTTTTATTATATTGTCAGTTTTCAGTCATTTTCTATTTTAGCACATGACATTTTTTGTGTTGTGTTGAAGAAAGAGTATTTCAAAAAGAGTTTTTTTTTTTTTTGAGTTTCTCTTAGTACCCTGTTTGTGTGGGAGGGGGTGGGTCCCCTTTAAACAGCTTTAAACTCAAATTTGTCAAATTGGTATTGGTACTAAATTAGGGGGTGGGTCCCATGATATTTTGTCAAATTCAAAAAGTCATGTTGGTATCGATACCAAATTAAGGAGGTGGGTCCCCCCTTTTTCTGAAAATTATGATTTTCAAGTTGGTATCAATACCAAAATATAGGGGTGGGTCCCCCCTTTTTCTGAAAATTATGATTTTCAAGTTGGTATCGATACCAATTTTGGGGTGGTGGTGTTAACTTAGCTCAAAAGGTCAAAAGTCAGGTTTTTGGGCTATGGGTTGGTATTATAAATGTTGACCCCCCCCTGCTAAAAATGGATGGAAAAAATGGAAACCCGAAAATTTTTACGACCGACCCGCCAACCGACCCACTTTTTAGACCCAACAAGGACACGAAATGAAGATATTTGTGATTGTCGCCTTATGAAGGGTGAGATTTTACAACCGTCAGCAGGGCAAGACACTGAAAGGCCACGGGTGCCAAAAAGAAGGGCCATGTGAAATGCAGCAATCTTATTGGTGGAAATTAAATAAACAGTCCACGAAGGAGCGTCACAAAGCATTCAGTTAAATACCACTTTCGTTTTTGTTGCAGATTTTGATATAAACTTCTCACAGAGATTATTATGTCAATGTGTTGTGTCAACTTGTCAGCATTGTATTGATGCAAAGCCAAAGATAAAAGAAGTTAGGCTAGCCTAGTTTCTAATCCTGATATAGGAGTTTAAGTCTAGACTGTCTAAAATGTTTAATAATGCCAAAGAGGCAAAAAGGCAAAAAAACTATGCATCTTTGTTTTAATCCCTATGAACTAAAGTCATTGTTTCAGAATTAAATAGTCGTCTAATAGAGAATTTAAAAAGAAGATTTAAACACTCCATTGTGGTGTCTTCATAAAAACTATAAAGTAAAATAAAGTGAACTGAGATGAAAAAGGTCTCCTTCTCAGTGATCTATAATGTATTGAAGATTTTAAAGTGTCTCTCTTGAAATTCGCTATTATAGAAATTTCATACTTTTTAAACATACCTCATTCAGCCTGCCTCATTCGATAACGCGGCCATCGAAAAATTGTTCTATTCGCGTCAGCCGCCCGCATCATATTATTTGCTGATTTTCCGGTGCGGAGACGCGGAAAAAAATCCGGGAAAAACAATTTGTTCTTTTAAAGTATAGCTTTTTTCTCAGTCGCTCTAGCGGCCATCGAAAAATTGGTTTGTTCGCGTACCACCTGCCCTCGAATTACTGGCGTGTGACTTTAAAAAACCCAGGAATTTTTTCGACCGCTCGTCCGCCCGTCATGCAATTTTAACACCCGTTGCGACGCGAACAGAGCATTTTTTCGATGACATGACCGCCTAAAGGAAAGCCTGAACATCAAAAAAAACGTACTAACGTTGAACTTTTTTTTGGTGCCATCATCTTTTTTATTTACATTTTTTACCTCAGGTCAGTGGAAAGGTAAACTTAAGTTGTAGAAGAGTAATTGACTTCATTCTTTTTTTTATTGTGTTCTCTGATAAATTTTCCACTGATTTAAAAAAAGAATATACCTTTTCGCCTTTCCCTCCGCCATCTTGAATTGTATGCAAAAATACAGGAACGAAAATGCCGTGGTTGGATTTAGTTGGAATGTATGCAAAACATATGCAAGTTTACACAAAGATTAAAAAGACAACAAAGCATCTTATAAATAAATATCATAATCATTAGAACAATAAAAGATGTAATTTCTTAATCCAAAAGGAAATATTTACAGAACAACAAAAGCCTTTTAGGAATTTGTTATAAAGACATTGCATATTCTGTTTTCATGCCATTAAAAAATTCCACGAAGACGGAGTACACACATCAAACGTTCAAAACACGCAAACTGAAAGCAGTAATTATGACGTCACACTTTATCAATGTTTTGATTTGATCATTTGGCGGCTCTATTCCCAGGAGAATAATTCGCCGTCAGCCGAATAAGGATTATTTTTTACCTTCGCTAGGGTGCGCACTCGTCGGGATTTTTTGCGCGGAATGAGGAAGAATTTACAAAAATGAACTTCAAGGCATTAGTACTTACCTTCAAATCATCCAAATGTGTTCATTCTTTTTTTTAAATCAATCAGGAATTATCAGGGAAACAAGTAAGAAAAACTGCATCAAGGTATCTATTTTCTTTCCAAAGATATTCATGTTTTTCAACGTCAAGGTGAAAACGCGATTTAGCGCTGACCACGGCACCGGAAAATTCTCGACCCACATGCATTGTGAAACAGTGAATATAATTGTTTTTAGTTTTCAAGAGAAGCAAATTTAATCTTTCTTCTACAAGATTACACTTTAATATAATGCCAATTATGCATGTAAATTTTTATTTAATACTTTCTTTTTGCATATGTTTTGCATACTTTCTAAGGGAATACACCGTTTAGGAGTGTCGACTGCGCACGCGTCAATCCAATTTTCCATTCTTTTGATTTTAGCGATCACGGAAAATTCACTCTCCTCCGTAAAAAAACGGTAGGTAAACATCTGGTTCTCATAAGGAAACATAGCAGAAAAACGGTAGGTAAAGAACTCTTTTTAATCATAACTTCTTTTCCTCTTAATGAATTTTTGTGAAATTTTCAGGAGAGACTTATAAAATTATCATTGATATCATGTTCAAATATCTAAATCAATCTCTTTAAAGGAGAGACAAAAATTCACAATGTTTACATTCCTCTAACCTTTCACAGTACTAAAGTGCGCATTTTTACCTACCATTTTTACCGGGCCTCTGCAATGGAGTACCGTGAAATGCTGAGACTCCTAAACGGTGTATTTCACCACGGCAATTCGGCCACCATAATTTTTGCATACAATTCAATATGGCGGATGGAAAGGCGAAAAGGTCTATGGACCAGACCAGTTCCAGACAGCCGGAATAATTTGTTATTCAAAGACTGTTGCGTTCTCCCAAACAACTATATATGGTCTATGACAGACGGGTGAGAAAATTTCTTTGCCACTGCATGCATGCACCAAAAAAGCAAAGACAGAACGAAAGCGGGAGGGTCCAAAGCAAAAAGTCCACAACCAACCAACACAGCTTTTTTTAACCTTTTTTCTCCATTTATCCTGATAAACACACAAGTTATAAAATTCATACCTAATTATCAACAAAGCAAAAAACTGCATTCTTTGAATATTAAGAGATTAAACATAATCAGGGTCTTTGTGCTGTGTTGCATCTCTTGGAGGGAGTCCATATGCATAGATTTTATTGGGTGAAGGCTTCTTCGTAACGACGAAAGACATGTATCTATTTTTCTGATCCGGCATGCGGGAATAGTGTCAGGACCTGCAGGCGACCTGGTAGGGTTGGGTATGGGTGTGGTTTGGGTGTGGTTACGTATCAGATAGGCTAGGAATTGGGTTATTATCAGTTAGGGTTAGGGTTGGAGCTCGAAACAAGCACTTTTTTGTGATTTTCTCTTAATACAGTCTGGTCTGCAGTTTGTACAATATAAATAGCCGTCAGAAACACTCTCTCGGCATGAATCCGTGGCGCAGTGGTTAAGGCATTGGGTTTCTATACATCGGAACTTTGCATTTAGTGGGTTCGAATCCCACCGGCGGCGATTTGTCGGTAAGTCATTCAGTAAGTTAGAAAACATAGAAAATAACTCACATAGAACCAGAAAGTCAGAAAAACTACGAACAAGAGGCTGGAAAGTACGAAATAAGTCGAGATCTGTCTTTCGTCTTTACGAAGAAGCCACGACCTATAGAAAAAGCCCGAAGGTCCATGTCTGTCTATCGGATGTTACTTAGCTTAAATTTATTGCTGAGTATGCATTCTTTTGGCGCGAAAATAAATAAGAGCCGAAAACTGAAGATAATGATTCTGTGAATCTGCTGAACGCCAAATATTATGTTGGCGAAAACTAAACTTTCAGAAAGACGCTTTAATTTTTGTCAGTTTTCGTATTTTCACTTTTGAGGACAGCTGAGTGACTGAAGCAATTTTGAATTATCGAGGACGGTAAAAGCGCTAATTCGCACCCCCCCCCCCAACGTCCTAGGTTAGGAGAGAAGCTATTTACGTTACGTTATGGATGGACGCAAGAGAATCTGGCGCTATTAATTATAGAAAAGAGTTCGCACGGATTGATCTCTAAGTCAATTATAAAATTTTCAGCGTCTGTTCAGCAAAAGGAAATATGAACAGATTTGTGCATTTTCCCGCTTTAAAAGGAACCATCATAGTCAGAAAATTGGTCAGCGATTTGAAGATAAAACTTTTGTTTTAGGTTATACTTGGTATTTTAACAAAAAAATGCCTTCTACAAGTTGTTTGTTAATTCTTTCCGTTAAGAGTAATAAAAAAGATTTAATCACTTAAATGACGTGATGATGGGCACCAAATTTCTAAAAATACCGATCCGCCTAATCAAAGAATTCTCCTCCAGCTATCGTGCAATTATCCGTTTTACTAGTTTGTACTTCTCACGGTAACAATAAACAAAAGCATTTGTCAATGTCGATAACTTGGCAAACAATGCTGACGTATTTAGGAGCCAATCTGGTAATGAATATCCATAAAGAAGAGTTATAAAGCTGCACGATGCATATGGAGTCCATACAACCATAAACAAGGCTAAATTTAAAGACGAATGAAAGAATAATGATTGCCTATCTTTAACCAATTGCATTGTTATAGTATGTTGTTTACCGTAAGATAATCTACTGTTTATGATTTTTTCCGATGTGTCGATAGTTGATATTATGATAATGGTGAACCCAACAGTCAATGGGAATAAGAAAAATGTTACCATAAGGTATGTCAGATATAGTTGACTTCCAATTGAAGTCGCGTTAAAATCAATGCTACATCTACGACCAGAGCTCTCTGTAGTGTATTTCGATACTTCAAATAACGGTGGTGTCGCACTTACAAGTCCAACCAAATATGAAAACCCAACAAATCTTAGAATATTGTTTTTGGAACTTTCGATGTTATACATTTTGAAAGGTGTAATTAACGTTAATAGTCTAAACAAATTAATTACCAGCGTTAAACTTATAGATGAACACGACACAGCTAGAATAATGAATGCAGCGTAACGGCAAAATGGTTTGAATCTAAATAACATATTCTTTGAAGATGCCATACAAATAGCCTCGGGTACATATCCCAAAGAACACTGCAGTATATCAGCAATTGTCAAATGAAGACATAAAAATTGATATGAAGTTTTGTTCCGTTTCTTGATCATATTTTTAAGAAACATTACATTTATTGTTAATGATGTCACGATGATGACGATAAAACCACACTGGAAAACATCCATGATATTAAAATTATTTATTTTTGTGACTGTAACAGATCCAAGAATCAATTTTACATCACAGTTCCTTTTTTACATTATTTTTCTTGTGTACAAAATTTGATACCTAAAAGAAATTTTGAAAAGTCAAGTATTATATTAAATATGGCGGAGTCTCTGAATGTCTCCTTAACTCGAACAATTTTTATGAGCCCCTTCAGTTAAAAATGTCTTATAAACCTTACTCCATAACTCGAAATTTCATTCAAACAAATTTATGTTTCCAATGCGTTTTCGAGTTATGGAGACTCGATTGTAGTAATGATATTTGAGTGAAAATACTTCTTTTTTGACAGTTTTAGCAAATATTTATCTTTATTTTCTAGTTTATTATCAAGCCTTTCTATTAATCTTAATCACTATCACACAACTGTGTTCTAAACTAACGCCCTCAACTCTAGGCCTGTCCCATAGCCCTAGTGTTCTTTCATACCTGTCAATTTCAGGTCACTGCCTCTCATCATACACATTTTATTTAATCACAACCATTAAGTTAAAACATCCTCGTCTCTATATTTTACTTCCCTGTCTTATAGCCCTAGGGCTCTTTCCTATCTCTCAATTTAGTTCTCGGTCTCTTATCATGCACCTTATCTTTATGATTTTATCCGTAAATCGAAACCTTTTAACCCTGTCACATGATCATAATCCCCTTGTCTCATATCTCTCCCTGCACAGCATGTTAATGATTGATTTCCCAAGAAGATCCCATTTATAGTGCAAGAAAGTTATCTAGTCTCGCGTTTTTGTTGGAAAATGACCAATTGATGAGAAAACATACATGTGTTGTTATTCTCTGAAAAGAGAAACAAATTAGAAAAAGTTAGTAAAGTTGGTTTAAAAAGGAGTGCAAAAAGTAGACAACGCCCTTAAACTATATTTAATTAAACAGTTTTCGTAATCCGAATTTTTCTATAGATAAAAGATCTCAGTACCCATCTATGAGAAAATCTCCAAAAAATACATGCTATAAATCACACTTCCCGATGATTCGAACAAATTAAATTTCCCTTTTATTCGAGTTCGAATTGGAGAATTATCAAGTAGATTCGACTCTAAGAACATGTTAAGTTTACAGTAGTTCAAATTTGATGCAAAATGATGTTTTAGAACACCAGACATCGTTTTATCGTTCTTTTTCCAAAGTTCATTTTTCCATGACAAAAAAGTGTCTTCTGGTAGAGGTTTCTACAAAGCTCATACACTATTGGTCATATAAAACAAAAGGTATTCGTTTAGCCTTTGAAAAGAAATAGATTTACCCCCTGTTATGATAAACTTGATTTGTTCCCAATGAAGCGCTAAAACAAGATAAAGTTGTTGAAAAATGTTCCAGTTTATACGAAGGTGTTTTGCAATAGATATAAACCAAAAACTATTGCAACTGTCGGTTAACCGACTTTTCCATACCGTATGGTATTAATTAAGCATACGAAAATGCAGGTTGACGATTGAGCTTGTGAAATGATATTTCTTGGGTTTAAAAGTAGTTTTAGTTCCAATAACTTTTTTTCCCTTCTCTTTATAATAGTATAACAAAAGGTAAAATTGAAATAAAAACTATTGCAGAGAACATTGTCGAAACATGATTATTGTAGCATATGTTTGTTGTTTCTTGCTGCTCAAAAAGATTATAAACATCTTTGAACTAAAAACACACTATTTCATTTTGTTTATAAGAGCCAGTAAATTTGGCATAGACTCGAATGCTCGTATTTTTGTTGATTTTGCTCAAGTTGAAATGTTCTTAAGATCTTTTTAATTTGCGTACTCCGATGCCTTAAAAGGAGATTAAATCAGCATATTCATAGATATTTCTAAATTCTGAGATTGGAATTGCTCTTAAAGGTTTGTTTTTAAATAAGAGTGATATCGATTGCTTACACATCAGTTTTGATTCACAAGCTTTTTCACATTATCGGATTGACACGGATGTGGAGCAAGATTGGTCAGAAAGAGGAAAAGAAAAACTTTTGCTTATAACATAATATTACGATAGGCAGACAATGTCCTGATATGAAATATGTGTCTTATATGAAACAGAAACATTTATGTAAAAATAAAACCTTTAATTGGTTCTTAGTTTCGGCTAAAATTGTCCTCATAAAAAAGCGTGTAATAAGGACCTTCAAAGGATCATAGGATCTTCAAATAGAATGATAAAAAGTATTGCAAAAGTGAAGATGAAAACAAGTTAACGCCCAATGTCATATTTTGTTGTCAAGAGAACTTCATAATCTTTCAGATAATCTAACGATAATCTAATTAAAAAAAGGGGAAAAATACAAAGTAACTTTTAAGAAGAATATGGTGATATTTTGCAAATCCCCTTTTAAATGATGAGAAAAACAAGCGAGGGAAGGGTGGGCCCATGTGATGAATCTTCCCGCGTGTACTTTTAGCAAACTCCAAACTTAAACCCAGCCCATTTCTTTTTGATAGCGCACGCGAAAAATGTATGTGGCTCTGAGTAAGAGGTTTGTACTCTTAAATGTCTGAGAAATACCTCTCTCCCACATTTGTTGTTTTTCGAATTTTTCAAGCACCTCCCCCTCCCCCCCAAAAAAAACAACTTTATTTTGACATTATTTAGTAATTTTTGCAAATTTTTTCAGCTATGTCAAAATTTTCTTCTTAGGTAGCCTCATTCTAGACTTTATTTGGAAGCCATACTGGAGCGATACGAAACCGTAACATGCGAACAGAACACAGAAAACAGAAATTAAATACCCTCATAACTATAAGACCAGTTCCACATAACTTTAAGTTTGTGAAAAAGAAAAACACATTGTAGGCAAGAACTGATCTGCATTGTGTTCATGATAGATATGTACTAGCTGAAGACTGCCCCTTTAGAGTGCAGAGCTTCCTTCAATCGTCATAAAGGCGTATCAAGGGTAGGCCAAGAAGGTCATCAAGCAAAAGTTCCAAGAAATAAAAAATTATATATCATATTTTGAAAAAACTTGCCGTGTGTCGGTCTGTTTGGGTTAGCGAGATTCTGTGTCTCAGTTTGTCCCAGTTTGCTGGGACATCCGAGAAAACAAAAGCGTAAATGTGTTCCCATGGGTAAACAAGTGCAGTGAAAAGGGAAGGCAGAAAGTGATCACCCAAATTTCAAGGAATTTCCTCACTAAAGAATATTCTTAGGCATATATTTCACTAGTTGATTTCCGCGTGTATATGTGGCAACAGTACTCAGGTATCTTAGTTTCAACTGATATCAATATCAATATAGAATACTTAATCTCATAACAGATCCTCCATTCATCACATCATACCACGCTCTGCTATAGAGTGGTAAAGATTTGACCTGGTTGCTAGTACGAGTTTTTAAGATTTGAAAAACTTTGAGCTTTTTGGTCTATTTTTATGTTTGGGGGGGGGCGCCCGCCCTGCTTCCCTGGTGGATACGATACGACACTGTTGTTCTGCCAAATGATTCAAAAATACGTTGCCATTTGCTTGAAAACAAAAGCGAAAGCAACTGGGTCTTATGTCTATGTATTGTTTGTTACAGTTGATTTTGGTGCAATTGTTTTACTTTGGCCAATCACCGTGCTCAACAGCTAATTTAAAATTCATTCCAAATCTGGATGAAAAAGATCATCGAGGTGCACAAACCATAGCCCCCCTGACCTTGATGACCGACGGGGACGTGCCGCTGGAATTTGAAAAGTGGACCCTGTCAGGTATGAATGTTTGGAAAATTTGATACCCTGTTGGAAGGAAAATTAAAAGAAATTCCCCATTTTCACCCTGAAGTACGACCCTGTCAGGTACAAATGTTGAAAATTAGTAAATTTGGGACCCTGTCAGATAACTTCAGAGCCTAAAAAAAGGACCCTGACCAGCGGCAAGTCCCCGTTCCCAATTTTGCCTGAGTGCCTCCCCCGGGCCATAGCCTTTAGAGTGAATACTTAGTATGCGTGAAGTATCAGAATCTGCTCGGAGAATAACTGCCTAATTGCCTAATTCTGCATTCGCATTTAGGATTTAGGAAAGATCATAAAGGAAACTTATTCAAAATTCTCGATACCCGATGATAAACGGGTGAAAGATAAAAGAGAAGGTTGGTTTAAGCTCGTTCATGTTAACGTTTTTAATAAGAACATCCAAAGTTTTTAAGCCCGAAAATGTTGGATGTTCCTAACTTTTTGAGCTTAAAGCCTAAAAATGTTGTCGATATGTTTTATTTTCACTAATCTTAAAATGTGGATAAAATTGAGCAAATGAGATTTTTTCAAACTCCTAACAAATTTTATCTCATTTTGAGCCTTCAGCCTCCCCACTTTAACGGTTGTTCCTCCGGGCATGTTGTTCTTAATTAGTTTATTGTTATAATAAAAAGTTTTGTTCTTCATTTTCTTCATTTTCTTCATTTTCTTCATTTTCTTCATTTCATTTGTAATCTCAAACTCAAAATACTCCAATTGAGCATGATTAATTTTCTGGGGTCAAAAGATTGTCTGTAAAATTTTCAAAATATTATAACTTTGAAACGAAAAATAAATAAAAAAATAAAAAAAATTTGAACATGAAATAAATGGAAGAACAAAGTTGAAAGAATCTGATTAAAATTTCAAAATTTTGGATCAGAGCAATTCTTTGGCAAATTTGATTGAACATTTTAATATTTTTGGTGACATTCAGCACGATTTAGCGAATTATTTCTTACAAACTTATCTTCGAGAGCTTGTCTTCGAGAGTTAAACGAAAATTCAAAATGAAGTTGAAATTCTGCTTGATAATATTATGCTGTTTAATATCTACAAGTCTCGGTTTCCGGCGGTATGGGCGTGCTGTATCACGCCCTGTTCACAAAATTAGAGACTTTATTACTCGTCAACACGACAATATAGATACTCATCATTCTCGGGAACGACGATTTATCGGTCCCGATGCCGACGAAGCAGCAAAAATTCGAGATATGATTTTCAAGATTCATAAACCAGCGACTGTCAACGAAAACACTCGGTCATTGTTGGTCAGCTCAGCGCAAAACATGAAACGAGATGATATTTCTAGACCTGGCTCTAGACTATGAGATAAATCAAGATTTGAGGATAACAGACTTCTATAAATAAACTTTTTTTTTTTAAATTTTTTTAAGATAAACAAATGTATCGAGAGTGTCTCGTTTTCAATCATTGGAAGCAACTTAGAATTTGTTGGCCCTAGTTTAAAGAATTGTACGTACTATAACCCCCTGTCTCACAGCCCCGGTGGAGCTTTTTCCCACAGCAGCGATAAAAATTTCTATAGATAGAAATTCTATTTTTCAAAGCTTAAGAAAATCCAGTGGGGATGGTTTTGGAGTGCAATTTTTTACGTTGAATTTCGAATGGGGATTAAATGAAAGTCTATTACCCAGTGGGACTGAAATTGTAGAATATTTTTTCTAACGGGGACGAAATTTTGGCTGAATTTTCCAGTGGGTGGGTTCCCAGCGGGTCTTTGACACAGGGGTGTATTTTTATTTATCAAACATATTTGCCTCCAACAAGAGGTAAACAGTAGCAACATAAATAATCAAACCAATATATCAACCTGAAAAAGAATTTACCATAATTATGTATTTGTTACTTTTGTTCTCTGCAATAGAATCGAATTTGACTTTTGAGTAAAAACAGGCCCAACGAGAAAGGGGAGACTTTAGCCTCCCCACTTTTTAGAAAATGAGAAATTTTTTTCCCAAATTTCTAGCGAATTTCATCTCACTTTGAGCCCCGGGGGCTACATAGTCAAATGGAGGGTACAGTATGTACCGCCCAAGGGTATCTTTTTTGGATTTCCAAAGTCCTGCTAAGGGTTGGAAAAATGAGAAAATCAACTTTCAGTCCCACTAAGGGTAGGAGAAATAGGAGAATTTCAACTTTTTACGCCCAGAAAGATCGAAATTTGGTAAAATTTGGTCAAATTTGCCCCGGTATGGGTAGTAAAATTCACAAAATTTTCCTTTGTTTTCTCCTTTTTAGTCCCGGTAAGGGTCCGAGGATCGCAACCCTAGTACCCCCGGGCTTTGAGCCTTCAGCCTCCCCACTTTTACGGTTGTTCCATCGGGCCTGAAAAAGGTAGTGAGAGTATTTTGAACTACAGTATATATGACTCTCATAGTACCAAATTTAACATACTCATCTTTAACATGACGTTTTTTGAACGCTTCAGTAACGTTTTCCGCCTTTTTTATAAGAACTATCTTGCAAGAACAAGAGGTTAAATTGTAAGAACAAAGAAGAACAATTTGAAAATATCAGATTTAACTTAGGAAAATGCTGAACCTCTTTCAAGTCAATAAGCGAATAAAGTAGGCATTAAGAACATTTTAAGGCTAAAAATCACCAAAGAATAAGAACAACGGAGGCTAAACCAAAATTTACTGGTTCTTATAAAAATAAGCTTGTCCAAATGACATTGATTTGGCGTCATGCACCAGCTTGGTTAGATATATAACTATCAATATTTCCGCTTCTAGACTTATAAAATCAAAAGGTGCAAATCCCCCTTACTTCATCTAAAAGCATTGATAAAGCAAAATTCCCCTTTTTTCTTTTTTAGGCTGAAGTGATAAAAGAAAAACCTTTTAATATTATGAATAATTTAATATTATTTATTTTATCTTTTCATCATTAATTTTAATACCGTTTGTAGATATACCCAACCTTAGTTATTATTTATAATAGAAACCCAAGAAATTCCAGACCAAGTAATTCAACTTATGTTTTAGATATACGTACACGTTTTTTTTATAAGGAATTGTTAAGGAACTGCTCAGGCTGAGAATAAGAAAACAAGTTTTAAGGAACAGTAAGAGATGGTTATCCAAACTTAGCAGCTATGTAAATAAGGAACTCGATAAGGAACTCTTTGAGGCTGAAATTCTCTGTAAAAATAAGGAACTCCAGGCTCAGGGCAAAGTTAAGGTTCCTTATAAAAAAACGTGTACTTCTGAAACTCCAACCATCACGCGTTGTTCATTGGAAATAAAGTAGCTTCCTTTCCTATCTAAGAGATTCCACTCTAGCACTCTGAGCTTTAACCCTATTTGTACTAGGGGGGGGCTGTTTCTGCTCGAGGTGAAACTATTGTCAATAGCTCTTGAAATAATAGAGCTTCAAAATGAAAAAAAAATCAAAACCTAAAAATTTTCACACTTAAGCATGATGACATTTCTGACAGTAAGGTGTCACAAAATTTCCAATCCCGGGTGCACCAAAAAATAGTATACAACTTTGTCGAGATATATTGTGAGCTTTAGCTTTTAATTTTTTTGTTCATTCTTTTTTTATTGTATAGAGGATGCTCTAACTTGAATTTTGAGCTATTATACATTAAATTTGAAAGCGTAGTTCGAAAATTATTTTAAAAAAAACTGACTTTTTTTAATGTCGAAATTTCAAAAAACCATCAAAAACAGCGAGCAAACTTTTCTCTTGACACTTACTGTACCTTGTTTACACATAAAAATACCAAAAAATGCAACTGTGCTCATCAAAACTCGTCACGGAGTTTAAGAATATGGTCAAACAAGCTATTCCCATGTGGAATAATATTTTTGGAAAAGCTGAAAATTTTTTTTGGAAATCTCCAAGGTTTTGATGTTATGTTATTTTTGAAAAAATAGATCACCATTCCTTGACTAGTTGTTCAAAGAACTTGGGTCTGCATTGAGTTTGATGGCGTTGGAAATGTTCATACGTGCAAATAAGATGGGCAAACTGTTGGCAAAATATAAGATAATAAAAAAGAATAAAAGAAACAATGAAATTGTTTTTTTGTCATTTTGTCTTATTTATAGCGTGATTGCTGTTTTTAATGATTTTTTGAAATTTCGACATGGAAAAAATTTCAAATTTAATGTATAATAGCTCAAAATTCAAGTTAGAGCACCCTCTATTTAAAAAAATGAACAAAAAATTTAAATCCTGAAGCTCACAATATCCCGGCAAACCTGTATACTTTTTTTTGGTTCACCCGGTACAAATTTATTTTTTATGTCAAACATATCGTTTAAACTGTAATTCATTGAATATTTAGGTTGAAATAAGCATTTTAGATTCAGGGAACTTTTTTCTAAAGCCTTTGCTAGAATACAATAGCTATCTAAAAGAACAAAGGAAATTTTCGGTTTTTGCTCACTTTGGGCATGATAATTGACGTCATCAAAAAAAAATTTTCTCAAAAGTTACCCTATTTGACCAGAGTCTTGTGTGCCAAATTTCATTAAAAAAGACCCACTAGCTCAAAAGTTAAGCGGTGGTACAGGAACAGCTCCCCTACAATCAGTGCCATAACATATTGGCACTTTTTGCTAATATACCATTTTTCGAAAATTGAAGTTCGAGCGAGAATGTCAATTTCAGGCCTTCAACTTGATTTCATCGATTATTTCGATCTGGGAAGGATTTATTGGTTTCTAGGGTATATTTCAAGCCCTACTGGACCATTTTTGAACTTTTGGATCCTCAGATCCTAAGGTCCTCCTAAGTCTTAAGTCTAGCGTTAAAACTCAGAGTTAAAACTCTACCCTTCGAACCTACTTTAGAGCACTTACAAATATCGATTGTGGTTTCAAACTTCCCGGAGAATTTCCCTTTTGTGCCAAGTATTTTGTCACTGATTGTAGTTTTGAACCGCCCCTAAAACCCTAGTATGAAAAGGGTTAAGGTCAATGCTTTTAAAATCCCAGTACCATGATCAGGTTCAAAAGCACCAAACTTTTCCATCCATACCATATTATGATTACAAAATAATCTTTTACAAACGTTTTTTCTAGTAAAAAAAAATGGAAAAAATTACTACTAAACCTACTCCAGTGCGGTGACTAAATCAAATGCGAGTATAACTTTGTGTGATTTTTTGATTAATTTATCTAGGCGTTTTTCATTCGTGGGATATAACATAAAAGTTGAAAAGTGCTCAAAATGCAAATTCAAAAAGACTAGAAAAACCACATTCTAACACATACGTATAGCGTTTGTGATAAGAAGAATCCCGCGTAATTTATTAACTAGTTGACGTTCTTCTATTCCATAAAGAGTAAATTATCATTAAAGTTACGTAATAACTTGTTGTGCAACTTTAAAATTTTTAAAAAATAAAATGAAAATTTAGAAAATGCTTTAGAAAATTTTCCAAGAACAATATTTTCATATAAAAGCATTAAATAGGACTTACAAGAAAACTATAAAATGTTCTAAAACAGATATTTCTTAACGGTTGGGTACTTTTCCCATTTTACATCCGGGGAGGAGGTACCTAGGCAAGTATGGGTATGTACCACCCTTAAGGGTACCTTTTTGGAACATTGCAGTCCCTGTAAGGCGCTTGCAAAAGTCAAAAAATTTAATCTGAGTCCCGTTAAAAGTCAGAAGAAATAGGAAAATTTTATTTTTTTGGCCCTAAAAACACCAAATTAGTCCCAATAGGAATCGTAAAATCTTACAATTTGTCCTCCTTTTTAGTCCCGTTAGGGGTTTGAGGATCGAACCCCCCCCCCAACATCCTGTAAACATAGTATGCCACCCTGGGTTTAAGTCAAACTTTTTCTAATCATACTATAATAATTTGATTAAACTTAATTCTAAGACCACCCTATCGTCTATACAAAATCACTAAAAAGAGAATAGCGAGTTTATGTATTCGAGATAAATCGAGGGTGACGGTATAAAGCAAAGTTGACATGGGGCAAAAATCGCCGTCCACTTTGCTCGACGACGGTAAAAACACCAAGATACCGTCGCCTGTTTAGGTGAGCAAAGGCGATATAGGGCCGTACATCAACTATCGACTTTGTTTTGTATCGATTTCACTTACCGTCGCCCTCGATATCCTCCGATACATAAACTCGGTAATAACTTTAGGAGGCGGGATAATAAATTTGAAAACAGAGGTAAGCCGTTAATTCTTTCCGTCTACTATTCATTACAACTGTAAACACCGCACATTTATATTTTCCCACGTTTATTATCCCTCTAACAGACAATTGCAAATTTTCAACTCACTTCAAGGTAGTCTAGCAAGGTAGACAACTAATTCAGACATAGTAGAAATAAAGCAAAAAGTAATAGAGGGGACAATTTTAGTCAATTTTAGTTTTACACAAACTAAATCCCACAACAATAATCGTATTATTATATAACGCCTATACTACTTTATTACACGCATTATAAGACTCCAGTCTGACTTCAATCGGGAAACCCTCATAAAATACTCTCTGCAAATTTTAATCTCCTCGTAACTTGAACGAATTTAACCTCCAAATCAATGTATCAATAGTTTAGCAAGCTAGACGACTAATTCAGACATAGTAGAAATAAAGCAAAAAGAAATGGAGGGAACACTTTTAGTCGTCTAGAAACCTTTGTGCAAGCTAAAAGTTCATATTAATACTGGTTTGCAATTGTTAAAGGGTTTTGTTTTTAAATAAGAGTGATATCGTTTGCTTACTCATCAATTTTAATTCACAAGCTTTTTCACATTGGATTTATACACAGATGTGGAGCAAGACTGGTCAGACCTCACCTTGACTACGGTGATATCATATATAACCGCCCAGGAAAAGCCTCTTTTGTGCAGAAGCTTGAATCCATTCAACATAATGCCTGCTTTGCCATCACAGGCTGTTTTCGTGGAAAGTCTCAGGAGAGAATATACTCTGAAACTTACGTAACTATCTGCCAGCAAGGCTTACAGAGCCAGTTAACATAAGAACAAGAAATCTTTTTAAATTTATCCTCTTAATATACGAACTGAGCGTTTTCGTAAGCGTTTTTTACCTCACTGCATATACCAGTGGAATGTCTTAAATCTTAAGTTCAAAGCCTCCTATGCGATCCGGAAGAAAGTTCAAACAATACAATGCTGGACAAAAGGTTGTAGACAAATGAAATTTCAGTGAAAAATGATAAGAAATAGAGCAAAATGACTCTTAAATGTGTCTGAAAGGAGATGGAAGTTAAGAAAAACACTTTTGAAGTCGTTGCATTGCTTTTGAATTGCTTTTGAGGGAACCACAAGCACAAAATCAGCGTTTTGATACTGGTGTAAGCCAGTTAATCAAGCCCTTGTGGTTTGCCCTTGCGGTTAGACTGCAGTGGGTGACTTTCAAAGACAGCTTTAGATGGGTTTGGAAAGCACCCAGAGCCTCTTTGGAACTTGTTTTTGATCGATATTGAAGTATTTTGCAAATATTGCAGAAGTCTACAAACCTTTTGTCCAGCATTGTAAATAAAACAGTTTAATTCCCCTTTTTTTAATATCTTCACGACTTTAGAATAGTAAAATTTACATACCAAATACGATGCTTGCTAGCGAGTTATAACTGCTTTTAAATATTAAAATTCAGTATTTATAATCAAAGATTCGATACAAGAGAGAAAATAATGCTACTCATTTACATTATAATAGACGTAATTCCAAATATGATTATCGAAGATAATTTTAACGATAGAACAATATATTTCAACACCCTAAAATCTGTCAATTCTCCATGGTTATGTTTAAATAAGTACTAAATTTGTAAAATTCTAATGCGTGTTAAATCCCCATGGTTACGTTTGCGTAAGAGCTGTCTTAATATAAAGCTCGTACGGTTAGTGCACAACAGTATTTTAGACCCTTTTTGTGCACTGCTCTATATATTCCCATGCGAGGCATCTCTGTTTGACAAACTACAAGACTTAGTATTGTTTTCCTCCCACTAAACCCTTCTTATTTTTGTCGGTTTTTACTAAACGGTGATGAAAGCTTGACTTTAATTTTAAATCAAACTATAATTCTTTATGTCGTTAAATATATCCATGAATAGTCTAATACAACCATAGCTCTCTCCACGTCACACCTTGTTTTACTTTTTCCTTTCTTCATAGTCTATTACCTCTGGCGATATAACTAGACCTTTCTAGCGGAGAGGGACTATATTAATGTTTAGAAGTATTTTGTAGTATTTGTTCGTAGTGTACCCTGTGCCCGGGGGGAGGGGTACTTAGGGAAATGGAGGGTACGGTATGTGCCGCCCTTAAGGGTACCTTTTTTGGACTTCCAAAGTCCCGCTAAGGGTCGGAAAAATCAGAAAATCAAATTTCAGTCCCATTAAGGGTTTGAAAAATAGGAAAATTTCAACTTTTTACCCCCTGAAAGATCGAAATTTGGTCAAAATTGGTCAAATTTGTCCCGCTAAGGGTCGTAAAATTCCCAAAATTTTCCTTTGATTTCTCCTTTTGAGTCCCGGTAAGGGTTCAAAGTTCGAAAGTCGGGCGGCACCCCCCGTCAGCTCGCAACCCTAGTACCCCCCCCCCACCCGGAACCCTGTGTTTATGTTTCAATAATAGGAGTGGGCTATTAAGGGTGATTTTTCAAAAAATGTCAAACTAAATTTTTTTGAGGTCTAAATTATAAGTGTAGACAGGATCAAATAGAATTTTTGAACAAAAATTTTTACTTCAAAAATGTGGGAAGCCTTTTTGTAGACTAAGGATTGTGCCCTCAAATCAATCTTTTTCCATCTAACCAACTACCTAAATTATGTTGGAAATGAGACACACAGTGATTGAATTCCGCTCAAATTTGGCACATTCACTTCTCAGGGACAGAAATAAAGTATATCAAAACATTTATTTTGGACATTTTGGGCGTAGCCCAAAGGCTTTACGCAGGCAAAAAAGAGGAAGGCTTGACTATAAAGGCGAGAAAACATTCTTTCCTGCTTAAATTTGGCACATTACCTCTTCAGGTGAAGATTTGTGTAAATTGTGAAATCTTAAAAAAAAAATTATTTTTCCTACCTAGAGGGAGTGACTTCTCGTCCTAAATATATGAAAACTTGACAATCTTTTATTTCTATGATCTTGAACAACAGAAAATCCATTCAATTCATCCACAGTTATTTACGAAATAACGAATTTACTTTGGGAAATAATCTCAGGATTCGTCAAGATAGATAACTGAGGGTAGGTATGCAAAACTTTAGGGCAAAAATATCACTCCAAAGTTTTGTAGAGCTACCCAATCCTTTTTGCCCTTTTTGGGGGTTGGCACGCCCTAAAACGTCCGATGATGAAAATTTTTAAATAATACTGTCAAAATGTTATTATTGTTATTCAAGGAGGACTTGTACCAAATGGCAGCAAAATTGAATGATTTTTAAGGTTTCCAGGTCAAATTGGGGATTTTTTTGTCATACTTTATATGAGTCTAATAGGGGCCAGAAAAGGGGCTCCCACATTTTTTATATTTAAAATATCTCAAAAATTCTTTTTGATCCTGCCTAGATATGCCATACGGAGCTAAAGAAAATTTAGTTTGACATGATTTGACGAAAAAAATGAAAAAGACCCTGTATAGCCCACTCCTATCAATAAAGAAAAAAAAAGATTGGTCAGAAAGAGGAAAAGAAAAACATTTTTTTGCTTATATCAGCATAGCTTAAAAATAGGAAGACACTGTCCTGATATGAAATATGTATCTGATATGAAACGGCAACACTTATGTAAAAATAGGATCTTTAATAAAAAAAATTTAGGCGTTTGTTCGGAAAAAATGGTTTGTTTTGATTTCATAAATGAATTTAAAAAGTTTAGAAAAACAATCGAGACGCACACCCATTGGTTAAAACACACCCTTTGCATTCTCGCTACGCAAGTTTGTTATCGTCCGTTTAGAGGGTCAGTAAACGTGAGGGACAAGCTGGAGTTTTTACAAGCTCTTATTTGATTTGGTTGGTCGTTAAGATGTAATAAACGAATCTCATTACTTTTTCTAAAGATTGCGTCATCTCTATCACTTTAAATGACCAATTAGTGAAGTATCTTGTAAAAACTCCAGCTCATCCCAAACGTGAGAAAGTATATATGCGTCGAGTCAGGTTTACGGGAAAAATAGTGGCCGTAGAGTTTCGGAACAAGTAACACTGTAAACACCCCCGCCCCGAACTAAACTCGTTTTTAAATTTATCCTGCCTCCTGAATTATTCCCTTTTTCAGTAATAATGCGTAGACGATAGGATCGTCTAGTTTCAGCATAGCTAGCCGGGGATTCTATAAGGCCCGGAACACCGGATTCTTCCAGTCGTTTATACACACTAAATCCCGTAACAATAATCGTATTATCATATAACGCCTATACTACTTTATTACAGGCGACTCCAAATCAAGTCATCATATTGTCTGTCCCATCTCTATTACGGCTAGTTGCAACTTTTCTCTACTTAACTGTGTATGCTGATTACTGAAAATTCGCAGAAAATACATTAGGGTCTTGACCATTGAGTTTCAAGCCCGAGAGACTCCTGGATGGGAAATGAAACCACTTATTTCCCATCCAGAACGCCCGCGCGTAGCTTTTACACAAACGCTGGATTGAAACTAAACTATATCGCTAGATTTCAAAATATGTACTCCTCCAAAACAAAGGAACCGCTATATACAATCCGTTGTCATGATTACGGCGCGTTCTATGCTCGTTTTGGATGGGAAATAAGTGGCTTCAATTTCTCTTGCTTAAGAGGGTTAAAGTTTCGCCTCTAGCCCTTCGGGCTTGAAACTCATTGATCTTGACATTTTCAACTATAATAAAAATTAGTCCATTAAACGAATGCCTTTAACCAAGTTCCTTGTGTTAACAAGGCGCCACGTTACACTTAAAGACGATTATTACCAAACTTTGACGCTCGATCTTTCGTTGTTATCCCGTATACGGTTCCAAATACTCGAAGCTCATTGGTTCTCTCGACTGACTCCCAGGCTGTGCCATGAATATGTATAAATAATCATCTCCTGAATAATCATATGTGACAGCCTCAGCAAAATATTTCTTCCCTTTTTCCAACCACATTGTAAATTTGACATTCTTTTCTTCAGATCTGAAAAAAATATGAAAAAATTTGATTTTATCATCGAAAAACCTAAACTAGAGATGTTTAGGGAGATAAAAAAAACCATAGATAGTTCCTTTAATAGTGAGATTTTGATCCTTTTTTCCTGGACTACGAAGGCTTCAAATATTTTAGGGTTTTCTTATTAAAAAAGTGTTCTTACGGCAACCAAGGAAGGAACAAAGTTACTTACTCTCCAAAACTGCCGATAAATTCTCCGCCCATTCGAAATATTTTCGAAGCTTCTGTTTCATCCGTTCCAAAATAGAATTTTCCGTGCTCATTAACCAACATCCAGAAAGTGAATTCACCCGTCATCGGTGCTGTGAAAATAGCGCGACAAACCGTACCTACGGTATAACAAAATATGTTTAGGGATGGTAGTGCAAGGGTTAGAGCATCCGGCTATGGTACTCATAGACTAGTAAACTAGTCGTTGAAAACAGACCCATATACAAAAAATTAAAGCTCCAAATAAAAAGATTCGAAGAGGTGAGGTTGCGTGTCTTTTCTGAATTATTGGTTATTTTCCTTTTCTCTCACGCGCGCTGAATATTCAATTAGTGTTTACATTATTTGATTGACAGTTTTATTATCATTAATAAACGACTAGTTTACTAGTCTATGGTGCACAAGGTTGTGGGTTCAACCCCCAGCCCGGTCGTACCAAGATTCCCAATATGGTCCTTGATGCATTTCTGCTTGATGCTCAGCAATTAAGAGAATGATCAAGGGTAAGTGGAGAAATCCAGGGAGAAGAGTGGCGCCCTCCCCTACCTTCGGGTAGATAGCTTTCGAAAGAGGAGCCTCCGGCTGCGGTCTCAGATTTACTTTAAGATATGTAAATCAATACAATTTTAATGCAGTGGAACTCATTAACTCGAACGTCTCCTTAACTCGGACAAGTTTGCTGGTTCTTCAGTTAACAATGCCTTAAAAACCTTTCTTTATAACTCAAAATTTCCATGATCGAACATATTTGCATTCCCCGTGCTTATTATGCGCAATGTGCTTATTGAGTTATGGAGGCTCCACTGTACTTTATCTACCACTGTCGAGGGGGGTTATTTGACGACATCGACGGGAATAAGTGGTAATAGACTTTAAAAAAAAAAGAATCTTTGACCGTAAAGCAAAAATCAGACCCTAGGATACATACGGAATCTAATTCCTTACGGAAGAAATAGCGATTTAAGATTTAAGATTCCAGATGACTAACTATTATATACATTTGTTTTGATTTAAATTTCAAGTAAATAAGGTAAAAAATTTATAAAAGCGTTTCTTTGCATATTTTACCTGGTTCAGTTCAGGGCTAGAAGTTTTACCTACAACGTCAGTTCTTTGGCCACAAAAACTTTTGACAGGCCTTATTCGGGGGTTATTTGACAGGCCTTATACCTTCTTCGAACCAATACCCAGTGGTTGAGTCCCAAAGATGCTACGAATCCTAAGGGTTGCCTCCCCTACTAATGCGAACATTAAATAACCGTTGAAAAAACTCGTGTGTCAGTTTTCCCAGGGTAGAATTTTACCTCACTAAATTTTTTACCAGACTTAGTTCCCCAATTTTAAGGTGTCAAATTAAAGTGAAATATCTATACCAAATTCATCAAAAGTCGCTGTTCTCCACATGAAACTATCTAAGTTTTTATAAGCGTTTGTATCTTTGCTTCGAACGGCATTCTCGAATGATGTGTACGATTGGCTTGGTATCCATCGTTTGATCTGTACATTCACTGGTCCTGGTTCTAAAGGAAAAATGCATTCATATAATACCTTTAACAACTCCTACCTTCAGTACTGTGGGAAACTGAAATTTAAGCCACGCTACGTTAACTTTTAATGCAATTTTCTCGGTTTTTGGGTAAAGCAAAATAGGTCATGTTTGGGTTCTTTTCAGCGTGTAACTTTTTTTGAATCTAGATTACCGGTAGCCAAAAAGAACATCCATAAATGAAGAAAATTTAGCTGGACAATACTGAAAAAGTTGAGGGAACAAATTCTTTTGAATATTTCGTCAAAAAAATACTTACCAAAATTACCTTTTCTTATAATTTCATAATAAAAACCCCAATTTTAGTTTAAAGCGCTCTTTTATGAGCGAAAAAAGAAAGAATTTACTTCGCTGTTCGGCGAAATTAGTTCTGTTCACCGCAAATAAAGGAAAATGCATCGATCGTCAAATAAGTTCCCGCTAAATTTAATTATTTCTACGATTTTCGAACCACTTCAAAATCAGTCTCCGTAATCTGGACTCCTGTTTCAAAATAACAGGTTTAGACAGGAGGCCAGTCCTGTTTTTTATAATCTGATGTATACATGACGAGCTCGACCTGAGATACAAATTACAAGATACAAGGGAAACAAGGAAGAGATACAAATTCTATCATAACATCCAAAATATTTGGAATTAATAAACAATAATTACATGTCTGGAAAGCTCTGTAAATTTTACATCAGATTAAACAAAAAAAATTTTTTTGATAAAAATTCCAAACGAAGGTTTCCACATACCTTAATGTTTTTTTTAAAGTCGAAGAGCAACATTCTTTAGCGGATTTAAGGAATATTTTTCACTTTAAAGGGAATTTTTATTTGAAAATTCTCATTTTCATCCAACGATTCGTGAAAGTTTATGCTCCCGAAAAACATTTTTTCCTCAAATTCGCGAAAGTAAATGCCGCAAATTTCGCGATTTTTCGACCTTGCGAAAGTTTCTGCTCACGAAAGTGTGTAAGCCTTAAAGTAACATGTTTCAATTTTCAATTTAAAAAGCTTCAGAAATCCAATGGTTGTATTAAAGTCTAGTCATTTTAATTCTTAATTAAAAATTAAATGAAATTTAAAGATCTCTCATATAAAACTTACTAATCAAGCTAATTAAGATTCTAAAACTCAAGAACACAAAGATGGGGCTAACTCTCGAACGAGAATTTTGTACACAATACACGTTTTTTTTTTAAGAAACTAGTTTTACCAAGGAGCCTCAATGTTTCTTAAGAAATCGGCCTTTTGAGCCTTAAATGTTTCTTACATGTTTCTAAACTTTTTGACATAATCAGCCTTATGAAAGGCTGGATTGGAAGGTTCTTAAAAAAACCGAATTAAAAAATGGTATTTTCTCATTCTCAGCCTCAGCATGTTTCTTAGATGTTTCTTAGTTTTTAGACATTCTGAGCCTCATGTTTCTTAAAAGTGTGTTTCTTAAAATAAAAAATACGTGTACGCATCCCCTATGTCAAAACATATCAGAGGGGACACGGGCAGCAAAGAAATAATCATACAATGGATGTCCAGACTAATATTGAGCCTCAGGGCAAGAAACCAGTTAAAAATTATAATTGCCTTTCTTACCAAAATCGAAAGTGACTTTTTTGCAAATATCGTCATAGCAATAATCTTTATTAGTTGTCACCAGTTTTCTTCCTGTAGTGTAGGTTCTTGGCGAAGCGCACACGCAACCCTTGTAAAACTCCAGAAATTTTCCTTTATGAAAAGAGAAAAGAAAGTTTTTTAATATGGAAATATATGACAAAAACTTCATTGGGCTGTTTCGATTTGATCACAATATTGAAGGGCGAAAAATTTTTACCCCTATTTTGTCGTTACTAAAGTTTGTTCCAAAAAATTTGACAGTCCGCCACACATTTTGATACATTAATGACTCTTAAAAAAGTAAGATATATAATAAGTGTAGACTTTATACCTTGTTGAAAAGATCATCTTCAAGGTTTTGTTTATAAATAAGAGTGATATTGGGCTTTTCCAGAAAAAAACCGTGCACCCCCTGTTGAGGAGGTCCAACCTTTTGTCCCTACCCCCTTGGAATTCCAGGCAATTTTAGGATCATACCCTTCTGGAATTCCGAATTTTTACAAATTTTCAATCATTACCCCCTTGGAATTCCGCTTATTTTTGACGGATTTTCATCTACCCTTATGGAATTCCACTGCATTTCAAACCTTACCCCCTTGGAACGGAAATGGACCTCCTCAACAGGGGGTGCACGAATTTTTTCTGGAAAAGCCCATTGTTTGCTTACTCATCAACCTTTATTCACAAGCTTTTTCACATTGGTTTGACACGGATGTGGAGCAAATCAAGTTCAAAGTTTCAGGAAAGTATAAATTCAAAATTTTTGATGAAGTAGAATAAAATCTTCATTTTTTCATCTTCATTTTTCAAAATTTTCGAAAGATTCACAAGTCTTTTAATCTTTTTCCTATACTTTTAATATTATCTTCTTCTTTAAGAGAAGTGTATTAAAATGGGCGGACTGCCAATTTTTTGGAGCAAACTTTACCTTAAGTGAAGAAAATTTGGCAGATTTGGTGGACTTTGGTCAAATTTAGTTCCCGCCAAATTTATTTTTTCCCGCCATCCGCCGAATTAAATTCCCGCTAAATTAAATAAATACTTCAAACTGTCCGCTAAATTACTCCCTCTGAAAAAATGTACAAGAGAAATGATCTAAAAATCCGAGTGTTTATTGAAAGAAAATTATTTTCAAATATTACTTGGCTCTGGTATCTTTTTTGTTTATTATCGAGCACTGCTCTTAGGTTCCAAATAAACGTTTGTTAATTTTTCAAAATATTTCCACCCCACCAATTTTTAAGAATATTTTCAGCTGTCGAAGAGAATGCCCCTTAATTTGCTCTAAATGATTCAAGTCTACATTTACCTTATTTTTGGGTTTTCAGAAGTACAATTTCCAACCCCACCGTCAATTAGGCCCCCCCCCCATTTATTAAAATCTTGAAAATTTTCCAAACTCCCCTTTTTTTGGAACCTATAAGAGTATTCAGTTGGATTTTATGGTAATAATCTTAGGTTTAATAGATCAAAAAATGACTTACTGAAGCTAATTCTGTATTTTTGTCGTTCCATTGTTGATGCGCTGGTTGTTGCTGTAATCGGTACATCAAGCGCAAAAAAAGAGCAACTGGAAAGATCTTTCAAATATACGTTATAGTTGTCACTGGTTGTATCCGGACAAAGAGCTTTTCCACTACAGACGTGAGTGATAATTCCACTACTTCGGTCAAAATCAAAATATGCACCAATGGTGTTACAATTCTCATTGCCCAAGGATGCCAACTCAACTGTGGTACTTCCAAAATCACATTTATCAGTTGTTGAAGGAACATAACAATATTGGTCATTGATAATTATACGTGTAAGTCTGCTTCGACCTGTATCAAAATGTCGCCAGCCTGTTTTATCATTGTAATTATTCGAATCTGTGATGTCTTTGTTGATCAGTTGACAGACACTACTTTCTATATCAGTTGAATTTTTGTAGAAATTGATTGATTTGCAGTCATTGGCTTCATCGGTTACACATCGATCAATACAGGCAGCTTCGTCAATGATGACAAACTCCTTGTAAGGCTGTTCAACGTGAATTTTATCTGTGTGCCGTAAGACAAATTTTGCGATTCTTGTATCTGGGAATCGCAAAATATTATGACAAAACGCGAAATTGAATTGTGCGAAAATCGCTAAAAACAGTTCAGTGATTTTCATGATGACCTCGTATGTGTAAAATCATTGAAAATATTTTTTCAAACATCCTGGACCAAAGAAAAAGTTATACTGATATTTTTAGTAATGAAGAAAAAAAAACCTTTGGAAGAATAGTCGATTCATGGTGGCATATTTTATCTCAACTTTTCTAAAATATACATTTTTTATAAGAATATCCAAAATAGATAGTCTTTTGGTATTCTTAACTTTTTGAGCCCCCTTTTGAGTTTTAAACTGAAAAATGTTCTGCACATGTTCTTATTTCCATCTTTTTTTGAGCATTTTTTTGTCTAATTTCCTAAGAAATCGGGTATTTTAGAGCCCAGAAAGCCTTTAAATATTCTTAACTTGTTCTTAATATTTTAGCTATCGCCTTATGTTCTTATAAAAAAATGTGAATGTTTTTGTTGCTATGGTGAACCGATCCGTGAGTCAACAAATTTTATTTTTTTTACCCGTTCTCATTAAAAATGTAATCATTGTTTTTTCTCCCCACATCCATATTGTCCACATACTGTTAAATTTACATGATTAAAGGGACATAACAGTACTAGTACTTGCGAAATTTGTAAACAAACTGTATGCAGTGGATGCAAAATCAAAACAAATGTCACAAAATCAAACCAAATATGGCTAATTATGATTGTTCAATTGTTTTACAAGTTTGTTTTGGACACGTGATTTTAATTGTTATTTTTAATGACACGTGGTTCGCGCAATGTTTAGTTCTTGAATTTATGGTTTTGCCCTCGTCATTAATAAATAACAATCATTCAGTATTTACCGTCTTCTCAAATTATTGAATTTGAATTGATTATTGATCACTCATTCATAGAGTACACTCAATTTTTTATAAGCATACGGGAAAATCGGGTCGAAGCTCAATATGCTTATAGTATGGGAGCAGAATCGAGAAATAGTAATTTTGCTTGACCCAGAAGGTGAATGGGGTTTTTATACATCGTTGGAACAGAAATTTTACCTGTTTTCGAAAAATGCTCACTGTCAGTAATGCAAAGGGATTCGAAATTTGATTTTTTAGACAAAATGTTGTCAACAGAATGGGTTAACAGAAAAAAAATCAAAAAATCAGGAAAAAAGTTTTCTTGCTCTCTATCATGGTTTTTTTTTGCGAAAAATCGATGTTTTTTCTTAAAATTCGTTATATACTGTTCTATGACCCACTGAAATTGTGTCAAAATCAGTCCAAAAATATTTTTCTACTATTAATATTATAAGAGAAATTAGCTAAATCTCATTTTCAGCCTTAATCTATACTTATTTATATGCTTAGACTTCGATTTGTTGATTTTCTTTAGATTCATGAAAATTTCGAATTTTTAAGTCGGAACATTGATTCGACTCAAAGAATGAACGTTTTCTTTGTGGCCTAAGAAAGCTCAAACAGCTTTAAAAGTAGCCCTATAAAGTTCAGCGTTTTAGAAAATTATGAGTTTTTTTTTTCATTTCAGCTTGGAGGTATGCTTAGCATTATGCTTATTTTTTACCCAGTTTGAGCCTAAGTATGCTTATAAACATTATGCTTATAAATAAGAAGAGTGTAATCGACCGAAAAAGGTACAGTAATTGTTAATTGCCAATCATGGTAGTTATAACTTATTTATAGTTCGGCGGCGGAATGGCTTTTTTCGATTTAACTTTTACAGGCAGTATATATGGGTGTCCCATGGGTTTTTATTTTATGTTCTCTTTATATGGTTCTTGGGACTTCGCCCAGGGGGGGGGCACTCATGGTCTGACGTACGGCATGTGCCACCCTTAGGGTAGGTCTTGAAATTTGAATTGAAAGTTTGACAGTAAAAATCTGATACTTCTTTATAGCTTTGACTCGCACCCATTTTGATTTGTTTTGAACATTGTCTTGAAATCTCAGGCTCATTTTCAGGTTTCTTCAGCAAAATAAGATATGAAATCAAACTGCACTGTAAGTGTGAGAAACATTCGGTAAAATGCATTGTAAGGTACCTTTTCACTGTTCAAGAGCTGCACTGTAAGGACCCGATTCTGAAAGCCAATATTTGGCGGCACATGCCGTCGTTTAGAAATCAAGTGCCCTCCCGGGGGTACTTCCCGGGTACTTCGAAACCACTTTTGCCAAGCTGGCAAACCTGAGAAAATCTTCTATATGGAACCCTTCCATTCCACTTCCATTTTTATCTTATCAAATTTATTTTGGCTTATAACAAGCTTTATTCGCTACCTTACTGTAAATTTTGTCATTTGAGTCGTGTTTGTAATTCAATCCTTAACAAAAATAATCAGAAAAAACAAATTTCAGCAAAACAAATTTCTATGCAAGCCTACAATTCGTGGATGTTATGTAAAGATTAGAAAGAAAGAATCTTTTCAAGCAGTTTGTTATAATGGCAAATGGTAGAAAGAAAATTTTGGTACCTGGTTGGTCATAGCTAACTAAGTTTGCTGGTTTGCACAGTGAACTTTCCGTGGCAGACGTGCTGCTGGTCAGGGTCGCTTTTTAGGCTCTGAACATATCTGACAGGGTCCCAAATTTACTAATCTATAAGATGTGTATCTGGTCATCTTTTGGTTATTTTTGTGCCACTTTTCAGGTTAAAAATTACCCTGGGTACGAGAGATTGAAAATATTTCAACCTCTGAAGACCAATAATAGAAATTTTATCGCGCATGCGTCAATCTAATCACTGTAGAAATATTCAAAGATGAAGAGCAAATATTACCATATTAATGTCTAGCAGACTGTATCAGTATGCAGTTTACTATTTACGAATTCCCCCAGAAACCTCCAAGTGTAATTGAAATGAGTTTCTTTCAAAAGAAATCTTTTACATGATCCCCAAATGTATAAGAACAGTAATTACTAAACTTTTAATTATGGAAATGTCACTTTAATTGAATCGAAATAATGGACAGACTTAATGCAACGATGTAAAAATAATAGATAACCAACTTGCCTTGATTCTCAAAAAACATCCGTGTTACGGTTGTAAAAATATTAATGACATTTTGCATCGTAAAAAGTGCAATTAAATAAAAACTTGCTTCATTTGCAACCTTTTATTGGACAGAATCGATCACGTGATGTATATTTTTCCAAAATTTGGGTTAAAAAAAGTGTATTTTCCTATAGGCAGCCTCACAGAAGGAATTTTTTAATTAGATATTATTGTTCTATAAACATTCATCTGTTTATTTTATATCAGGCAACTTTCATGCACTTTTCATTCGTGAGATATCGCACTTCAAATCACACATATATTTTTCAGATAACAGCATTTTATGAGCGTTTATTTATCCAGATGAAGATTAAGTGGTATCAGGCCGATACGTAGTCAATTTGTCTAAAGATTGGTACCTTTATCTTTTGAAAAAAATTCCAAAATTTGCAGTAAATAACAATTCAAATTTTCTATCAATTCAGTGGATGTCAAAAAGTGTGTCAAAATCTAGCTAAAAGCATAACACGCACTGCACACAGAGCTTTTTAAAGGAGTGCTCATTTCAATAGGAAAACAATGGTTGTTCTCTTGGGAGAAGTGCCTTCTAGAGGTAGTTGGTTATCTATTATTTTTACATCGTTGCTTAATGTTATGATTCTCTATCACTGACTCTTTTTAAAAAGCATTGATGACATTTTTGAGTTGTGTTTTTAACGACGGGAATAAAAATATCAACTTTGAACTTCATCCAAGATCTTGGATGGTCGTCATGGCTACTTTTCTCTGCGTTGATTGCGCACTGAATAGAATCTGGACTGGTCGGCATAGCGTTGATTTATCATTTTGATCTGTGCTTTTCACGGTAGTTAAAAATGGGTAAATTCTTTCGATTTTTCGTTCTGACAGGGTCCCAAGTTTATCAATTATTCATATCTGACAGGGTCAACTTTATGAATCCCAGCAGTACGTAATTTAGACTAGTAAACTAGTCGTTGAAAGCAGACCCATATACAAAAAATCAAGCTCCAAATAAAAAGAATCGAAGGGGTCGCGTCTCTTTTCTGAATTTCAACGACTAGAAGCTACTTCCCTCAAAAAACGTTGTTTAATTTTAGAACTTTTTTTAGGTTTTTGAGAATCCATCCAACTTTTTTGACTAAATAATATTTCATAGTAACATTGAACATGGGAACATATAAATAAATGAGCATTTCTAAAAACGCAATAAACAGAAAGAAAAATAAATGCAATCCCGCACGGGTCAGACATACAGAAATCTGTATGTCTCTCCTTACGATTTTAGGTGAAGAAAAAAAGGCGTTGGAAGTAGCTTCTAGTCGGTTATTTTCCTTTTCTATTACGCGCGCTGAATATTTAATTAGTGTTTACATTATTTGATTGACAGTTTTATTATAAGGTTATAAGTAATAACCGACTAGTTTACTAGTCTATACGTAATTGGACTCCCGCTAAGTAAATCGAACTTCCCGTCAAGAGGAAACCTAACAAAATTCTCTCCACAATTCGAATTCCTTAGCCCAGTGAATCAAACAAATAAGAGCTCCCATTATTCGATTTCGAATTAGAGAGAGTCAACTGTATTCAGAAGGGTTTCAAACCAAAGTGAAAATCATAAAATACAAGCATAAATAATAACAGGAAGAATCAGAATCCTTTGTAGCAGCCAATATTTTCAATACAAAAAGTAGAAAAGAAATAGACATTATCGGAGTTTAAATCTCTTAGGAATTCCTCGAGGGAATTCTATTGTAATACACTCGAAACAATCCCACAATGCATCGCTTTTTTAGAAAAATCAAAAACTCCGATAAGGTCTATTCCAAAAATATGCATCTTGCACTGGCGGATTTAAGGCTATAGAGCAAGCACGTCGAAAACATGCAAAGGAATGCAACGCTTGTTAAAAAAACAATAAAATTACAATTACAAACCTCTTCATCTGATAAGTTCGACCGTCAATGTCTTGTAAGGCTCGATACAAGATGCATATTTTTTTTTTGAGTTGCTTTTCTACTTTTAACAAAGAATCACTTACCTCAAAAATGCAGTTGTCACAAATATCTCTTGAGTTAGAAGAAACCAACCATATTGAAACATACCTGAAACATTTAAGAAGGAAAAAGATTGGAGTTTTTGTGAAAGAAACAGTAGACATATCATATGGTATCGGCTATTCTTATAAGGCCTTATAAGCATGCTTGTTATTTATGAAAACCTCTGGTTAGTTAGAACAAGAAGAGGACGAACTTAAGCTCATGTTAAGTAAATACTGTAGATAAATGAAAAATATTAGGAACAAATTAAGAATACTTTTTTTAAAAGCTTAAAAATTGGGAAAAAAATGAGAACAGCACAGCCAAAAATTATTGGTCTTTAAAGTAAGACGTAAACACGTTTCTTTTTTATAAGAACATCCAAAATTTTTGAGGCCTTCGGATGTTCTTAAGTTTTTGAGATTTAAGCCCAAAAATGTCCTTAACATGTTCTTATTTTTGCCAATTTTTGAGTATTTTTGTCTATTTTCCTAAGAAATCGGTTTTTTTTAGAGTCCAGAAAGCCTAAGAATGTTCTCATAACTTGTTCTTAACATTTTGGCCATCGAAGCCTTATGTTCTTATAAAAAACGGGCATGCGTGTATCACTGGAGGGCTTATTTTACCCGAGTTTACGTACTAATTATTATTTGCATTTATTAACCCTTTAAGTGCAAATGTCGTATATATCAGACATGGGCTATGTAGGAGGGCGAAGCCCTTCCAATAATGCCCAGTTTGAGTTAGAAATCGCCATTTTTGGTCTAACTTGTAGGAATTGGATTGGGCTTTATGTTAAAGCAAAAAAAAAAATCAAAAGTGAATCTTTTCAGCGAGATTTTAAGCTAAAAACAGGGGGGTACTAAGTTGTGGTACTGGACCAGTGCCGAAAAGTTGTACTTTCTTGTTTTTTGAAATTCATCTAAGACCACCACCACTTAGTACCCTGGTACTAAGTTGAATTTACCCCTAAAAATAGGTATACCACCCCTTAGTACCCGGTACAATCTTGATATCACCATTAAAAAATGACACACCACCGTTGAGTACCCTGTACTAAGTTGATTTCCCCACTCAAAATAGGTATACCACCCTTTAATTCTGAGTAATTCACTTTCTGGTCTTTAGTTTTTGGTACTTTCTGGTACACCTCCTTTAAATTTTCTAAAAAACTTTACAACTCACTGTACTTAAAAACATACCACACCACTCTGTACCACCCTTAATATCTCAGTAAAAATCCAAGTCAAGTTAGGTCAAGTCAAATATCATTTTCAAGCCAATTTTTTTAAATCAAAAGAAAGTTTCAAATAAAAACATATGTATAACAAGCTTGTCAAAGAAATCAAAAGAACTAACATAAACTAGTCTCGAAAAAATGAGAAATAAGAATAGCTACAATCACAGACAAAATATTTGAGACAAAGGGGATATCCTGGCGAAATTTTAAACACAACAAATGATTTTTAAGCGAATTAAACTACAGTTAAAAAGTAGAGTTTCAACTCTAAGTTTTTAATATGAGACTTTTAGTTAAGACTTAGGACCTTAGGATCTCAGGATTTAAAAGCTCAAATTTGCTCGAATAAGGCTTGGAATATAGCCTAGAAGCCACCGAACCCCTCTAAAATCGAAATATTCAATGAAAGAAAGTGGAAGTGCAAGAATAGCAATTCTTGCCCGAACTTTAAATTCTGAAAAACATTAAAATCTCAATATATTTCGACCATGATTGTAGGAGAAAAGCTAAACAAAGTTTTAAAACTGCTCATCCAAAGGTAAAAATGTAACCATCTCAAGAAAATCCTAAAAACTTATAAAGTATACTATTGAGTTAAAATCACTTCTGGCTTCTGGCCCTTCTGGAAGTTTCAAATTTGATTGAAAAGCTTTCTTAAAGTCATTTTCTTGCTTTTTTTGCATTTTCTTGAAAATTGGATAAGTCAAGAGAAAGTAAAAGAACATTTTTTGTGATTTTGCAAGATTTTGAGTACCAGATACTAACTTGATGCCTCATATTTGGTATTGAGACCACCATTTAGTCCCTTGATACAAAGTTGCAAAAAGTTTTTTTTCAATTAGGACCACCACTTAGTACCATGTACCAAGTTTTTTTTTATTTACCTTATCAGACCACCACCCGGCACTGGCCCCCACAACTTAGTACCGACCCCCCCCCCCCTGCTAAAAAGTCAAAAAAATGCAAAAATTTGACAAAAATCTACTTTTTTAAAGATTTTGACAGTTTTTTAACCATTTTTGGTCAAGAAGTGATCCAAGAACCTCCAAATTTGGCCCTGATTTACTTGATTCTGTCCTCCAGCGAATTAATTTGAAGTTTTACCACAGGGCACCTTTCTATCATTCAGGCAGGTCCGCCCAGCCCGTTCTTCCTAAATCGGGCGGCGCTTTAAAGAAAGAGGAGACTCTCAGCTATCCAACGGACTATAAACGAGCTTCTAACTCCTTCTAGATCCGGAGATATAAGCCTTGAAAGTTTGAAGTAGCGATTTTCTTTAAAAAACTTAGAAACAAATGACCGTGGCACTTAAAAGGGTTAATAGATTCTTAGAAAAAATTGTGCATTTTTTGCTATACTATTATTACTTTGTTTGGAATATAGTTTACTCATTTTCTGTTTTAAACAACAGGAAGGTAGGAGTCTTCTATTCTTAAACTTTTTAGAAATATATAATCAAAGCATATAAAACACATGTGAAGATTTGGAGAGAGCTTATTATGGGGTCTGTTTCCATCTTACCAAAAGAGCTGCTCATCATTTTACAGGTAAAATAATTCAAGTTTAAGTTGAGGTTTTTTTTACCGATACTCTTGTCTCCCGAATACACCGGGGGGGGGGGGGGGTAATTGTCTAAATCGAAAATTTTCTAAATTCTAATAAACGGGGGGGATGGAATAAGAGGGGGGGAGGGACAGCGATTCTTTTAACTGATATCAATTTCAACAACGAAAAAGAAACTTTAACAAATGAACACGTAAAATAAGAACCAATACTAACAAAAAGGAAAATTTTAACAAGTTTAAGGTCTATCTACACTGTAATAGAACATCAAATTATTCGAATTTAATTAGCAGGGGGGGTCTTAATAAGAGCGGGGGGATGGATTTTTTTTCATTTAACAATTAGCGGGGGGGACGTCTATTCGGGAGACAAGAGTACCGAGATATTCTTGAAATACCGATGTACAGATGTACCGATCTTACAGGCCCGGTGGAAAAACCGTAAAGTGGGAAGGCTGAAGTCTCAAAATGAGATAAATATTCGTCAGGAATTCAAAAAAAAATCTCATTTGCTCAAAAGTGGGGAGGCTGAAGTCTCCCCAGTCTCCTCGCTTCCGCCGGGCCTGAAAAAGGCCAATATAGATGTACCGATATCCCGTACACCGCCCTACCCTGGCCTGTGATCCTGTTTAAAATCTTTTTTTATCTAAATTCACAAATGATCCTTGTCAATTGTAATCTCCGAGTAGATTCCGATACTCCATGCATGACGCGTATTCACTCTAAAGGCTATGGGTCCGTAAGAGATTCTGCACAGTTTGGCGCACCGTTTTGATCTTTGTCATTAAGATTTGGGATAAATATTAAATGAGATTTTGAGCGCGGTGATTGGTCAAAGCAAAACAATCGCACCGAAATCCACTGTCAATCATATACCCATATACACATAAAAAATACATAAACATTAGATTCCAGTCACAGCTTTCGTTTTTGAGAAAAAAGCAGCGCAGTGTTGATTGTTTTGGGTGAACAAACAAGTTGGATCGTCACATTCGCAATATTCCTTTAGAGCAGAGCGTGGTATACGAAGAATGGATATACTGTTATGAGATTATGCCAATTGCATCACGTCTACTTCACAGGCCTCGGAGTCATAAAAAGCATTGGAAACCGAATTTCAGTCAAAACTCAACTCTTATCTAGGGTCAACAAAGATACAAAGACTAAAGGAAATTATTCAAATTTCAAATCTTTTCTGTAGCTGTGGAAATATGTTTTTGATCGAGCGTACAACGTACAGTTCCCTCCCAGGATAGAGTCGGTTTAAACCTTCCCACGGGAAGATGACTGAAACAGGGGGTGTACTAGACCAATGGTGAAACATTATAAATCTATAAATGTAGGGCTGTAATCTTTTTTAGTTGTTGGTGTTACTTTCACTTTCAAAATCAATCGTCAAATCCTCATCGACATTCTCAAGAAACGATGACTCCATTGACAACGGAGCTGGCCAATCAACAGAGCAATTTCACCATTACCATAGAGAGTTACCAAGGAAACTGAAGAGTTACCATGGTGATTATAAACAAAGAAGTAAACTGATTGGTCAAGAGGATATATTGGATGCACGAGGTTTGAATCTGGACAGCACTGTCTCATCTGATGGAAATGGCTTCGAAGCAGAGTTACCAACTAAACGTTCAGGTCAGTAAAAATATTGTTAATAATTTGAAGACGGACAATCTCACAAAAAACTGATCTACATTATCAGACAAGATATTTTGGCAAAAGGTTATACATTGTTGGAAAGATAATTCTTTGAAGTAACACTCACACAAACCTCTGAAGTATGACTTAACAAGATATAAAAATCTTTGACACATATTTGAAATCAGCGAGTTTCAAATATCTTAAGGAAAGAAATTTTGGTGGGAATTTAATTTGGCGGAAGGCTGAAAATAAAGTTATTTGGCGGGAACATAATTTGGCGGATTCCAGACAAACCCGCCAAATCCACCAAATTTTCTTCCCGCCAAAATTTCTTTCCTTAAGGTATTTCTAAAAGTGTCATGACATGATTCTTTAGCCAATATGGGAACTCTCCTTTTTTCATATAAGTGAAGAATCGGATGTTCGAATGTGCAAGCGTATCAAATAGTAGAGCGTCGTTTATGAAAGTTTATTATTGGCGGTAGCTTTCAATATTATCGAATAATGAGCGTATCGAATATTAGAACGTCGAATTAGAGAGCATCAACCGCACTTTTATTTTATAGAGCCGGCAAAAGTCAATACCAGGTACGAACCAACCTGGCAATCACTTGATACTCGGCCTTTACCCCAATGGTATGAAGATGCCAAGTTTGGTATTTTCGTTCACTGGGGTGTTTTCTCGGTACCAGCATATTCATCTGAATGGCTTTGGTGGCATTGGAAAGGTATGTTCTCAAAAGCAAGAAACTAATGGATGAACAAAGTTTTCCTTGAAAATCTTCAAAATATAAAAAAAAGTTTTTTTTTGTATAATTTTTCTGTTTCGCTAAAGAGTCAATAAAATTTATAAAAAATATTAGGTAAGACTTTTGTCAAAAGTATTTCTAGCATCATAAAAGATTTCCATACACTGGTTGACATGAATCTATACTCTCAGGTACCTCGTAGCCAGGGGGTTGGAATAAACGGTGGAGGGGTTGGAATAAAAATGTCGATAAATTAATTAGCGGGGGGACGGCTATTAGGTACCCGAGAGTATTAACAAACAGAAATCTTATCTTAAGTCGATTAAGCTAATAAATTATGTCTTTTTCCTCCTCAGGAGCTGATATCTATCCAGATATTGTTAAATATATGGATGAGAACTTTCCTGGAAAGTCATATCAAGACTTAGCATCTGAGTTAACTACAAAGAATTTCAATGCCACAGATTTTGCAAAGGTAGTAGAAGACTCTGGTGCAAAGTAAGTCAAAATTGAATATCTCTGTTTACACCTCTGTCTCACAGCCCTGATGGAACCTTTTTCCTCAGTGGGGATAAAAATTCCTTATCAAAATCCCAACGGGGATAAGAGGATAATCCCAAGGTTAAAAAATCCCGTAAGGATGTTTTAGAGTACAATTTTTCGACATCGAACTTAAAATAAATAAAATCAAAGTCAATTATCCTGTTTTAGAGTACAATTTTTCGACATCGAACTTAAAATAAATAACATCAAAGTCAATTATCCTGTTGGGCTTAAATTCCAGGGCATTTTCCCACCTGGGACGAAATTGTTGTCAAATTTAGGTAGGTAGTAGAACTTCTCTACACTTTTCGGGAACATTTTAACACAAAATACATACAAAATTACTGACATTGGAGAACGAGAATGTTTTAGAGTACAATTTTTCGACATCGAACTTAAAATAAATAAAATCAAAGTCAATTATCCTGTTTTAGAGTACAATTTTTCGATATCGAACTTAAAATAAATAAAATCAAAGTCAATTATCCTGTTGGGCTTAAATTCCAGGGCATTTTCCCACCTGGGACGAAATTGTTGTCAAATTTAGGTAGGTAGTAGAACTTCTCTACACTTTTCGGGAACATTTTAACACAAAATACATACAAAATTACTGACATTAGAGAACGAGAATGATTTCCGTAACATTTTGAAATTTAGTAATGTGATGGAATAAATTGTAAAGCCTCACAGCAATAGACGATATCGGCTTTACATGAAAACTCAGATTTGATCCCCGAGAATTCCCCACAATGCTTTGTGCGGAAAAAATTTTACCGTGAACTTTTTTCCGCGCAAAGCATTGTGGGCAATTCTCGGGGATCAAATCTGAGTTTTCATGTAAAGCCGATATCGGCCAAAACTGGGATAACCTCTCAAATGTTCAAATCGATAGTAGAGGACCCAGAAACTTTTACACTATTGAGAAATGTTGTTACTGAGCTTTGGAACACTGAAAATCCCCCATCTGAATGGGATATCGGACTACTTAAAATATTACCAAAGAAAGGTGACCTGATGAGTAAGCCTGGTAATTATCGCGGTATTATGTTGCTCGAGGTATCCTATAAAATCGTAGCTATTATCATTCATGAACGACTTCAACCAATCGTTAATTCAATTGACCACGAATCACAATCACCGTCCCGGAAGAGGATGTCAAGATGCAATATTCACAGTGAACTTGCTATGAAAAAAAGGCGTGAACACAACTCCGAAAGATGGATCTTATTCTTAGACTTAGTGAAAGCCTTTGACCGGGTTCCTAGAGAACTTTTATGGGGGGTACTTGAAAAATTTGGTGTACCTCTCAAAATTATCAGAATTTTAAAATCGCTTCATCAAAATTTCAAGGTGAACTTTGAAGTAGATAATGTTTCTCACTCTATTAACTGTACCATTGGTGTTAAGCAAGGGGATATTTTAGGTCCCGTGCTATTCGTTATGTATATTGCAGCCATTATGATCACATGGCGTAAGCGTTATGATCGACCCTTGTGCATCTTTCGTACAAAAAATGACTTTCGCATGACCGGTAGGAGATACAATGCCAAAGGGACTGATTTCGCCGTACCAGATTCAAAATATGCAGATGACACTGCCGCTTTATTTACGTCGAGACAAGACGTAGAAATTTACATCCCTCCTCTATTTAATCACTTCTTATCCTTTGGAATGGAGGTCCACGCTGGAGACGATTCGCAACCAGAAAAACCCTCGAAAACAGAGTTTCTATATGTCTCTGGGCCGAACCCAAATGTTGACCCACCAAACCTAGATCCCATAAAGTTTGGAGATGGAAAATTTATCCCTGTCACAGATAGTTTTTGCTACCTCGGTTCGTTCTTATCGAGAGACACAGATGACGAGATTGATGTTGTATCAAGATTAAATCGTGGAAGTAATGCTTTTGGCGCCCTTAGATCGTGTATTTTTGCTAATTCCGTGTCTCACCAAAAGTTAAGGCAGTCGTATATGAGACTCTTATTCTTTCTATTGTTTTATACGGCTCGGAAACGTGGAGTCTTACCGAAAGATTGTTTGATTTATTGAGATTATTTCATCGTAGATGCGTACGAGCAATGTCTCGCGTAAACCTGTTACATGTTCGAAAACACAGAATATCTACAGAAAGTTTACTTGAGAGACTTGGTTTAAAATCTATTGATTGTTATATCACTCGACGCCAATTGGCATGGGCTAGCCATGTTGCAAGAATGAGCTTTGATCGTTTGCCACACAAAATGCTTTCTTGTTGGGTTGTATCTAAACGTCCAAAAGGTGCCCCAAAATTTACATATGGAAGGGGTCTGTCTAAATCTTTGAAAAAGGCTAATATTCCCAATGATAATTGGTTTGATCTGGCTAATGATAAATTATGGTGGAATTGTATGCTTTGTGATCTGGACTTCTAGTCTTTCTGGTATATAATATTGTTCTTTTTTTTTATTTGTCAACCATAGCGCAATGGTTTCCTAGGGGGATTATATATATATTTTTTTATATATTCTTTCTAGGCCGATTCCCACTGCATGGGACGGATTACTCTCTCATTACTCTCTCGATATCGTCTATTCAAATTTTATGTTTTAGCTAAATTATTTTAAGAAAATGGCTGAGAATGAATACTTTCTTTTTCTACGGTATAATTTTCGTTACAGGTACTTAGTTTTCACGAGTAAACATCATGAAGGATTTACAAATTGGCCTTCAAATGACTCATGGAATTGGAATGCCGTTGATCTCGGTCCAAAAAGGGATATTGTCCGTAAGTGAATTTACAACGTACCTCAATTTACCTCAAAGTCAAGTTGATTCCTTTTAAGTTGAAGCCGTTCGAAAATAATTTTGTAATTCGATTTTCTATTCAATTTGAAGAAAATTAACCGTTTTCATCAGTTATCTATCAGTAAAAGACCCCCGAATCAAAAACCCGCCTTGGAAAATATCAGGTCAGTCAGTTGGCACAGAGCCCTTCTAGAAAAAATCCATTGGGATGGTTGGAGGATGTATCGTTTTATACTAGTTTAATCTTTGGCATTTCGATTTTTCTCCTTCTACTAGGAGGACTACAGTACTACTCCAGTATTTTTTGCGAATCTTTTTTAAATGATCAATTTTCTTTTGTAGGGGAGCTACAAACGGCGTTCACTCAAAGAGACAAAGTGAAATTTGGTCTGTATTTTTCACTTTATGAATGGTTCAATCCATGGTACTTGCAAGATAAAGAAAATAAATTCAAAACCAACAGATTCGTCAGGGTAAAGATTTATAAGTATCATGATAGATTATATAGAATAATCGAGAGATAGAAGCTACACAAAAGAAGCAAGTAAGTAAGTTTGCGGCTGCAATCGAGGGTAACCCGGATTTTCCCTCTTGAAACTGTCTACTCAAAGGAGGGCGGGAGGGCGCTTCTCCTTTCCCATGATTAACAACTTTTACTCTCGACCCTTCTCTTTAATTACTTGAACATCGAGAAGAAGTAATGTTTTGGTATGGCATGACCTGGTCAAGAATTAGATCTTATCGGAGTTTTTTATTTTTCTAAAAAAGCGATGCATTGTGGGATTGCTTCAGGGGGTACTACAATAGAAATCTCTTAGGAATTCCTCGAGGGAATTTCATTATAATACCCCCGAAACAATCCCACAATGCATCGCTGTTGTAGAAAAATCAAAAACTCCGATAAGGTCTATTGAACCTATGACCTTACACACCCTTCTTAATTTGAATTTCGGAGAGATAAAATATACGTCCACGAAAGCATAGAGTTGGACAAGCGAAGACAGAGATTCTCAGTGAAAAGGATTGGAAAGCATTGTCAATCAGCTCTTCCAGAAAAAATTTGTATATGGGGAGGGGGGGTGGAGGATATAACAATTTTTAGTGATTTACGTGATTTACCCCCAGACAAAGTTAATTTTGGCCCCCGGACAACGGGTTTTACCCCCATGACAAGCATCAGTTGACCCCCCCCCGGACAAGCAGTAGTTGACCCCCCCCCCCCGGACAAGCATTAGTTGACCCCCAGGACAACCTAAATTACCTCCGGACAGAGCAAATTTACCCCAGCACAAGGCAAATTTTGATGATTTTTGCTACCCCTGAACAATATATTTCTGGAAGAGCCCAATGAGCACTCTTTTAACTCCAGACTCAGGCCCTCTATCAGACTATTAGCTGCTAGTCAAAGGAATTGAATTCAAATCAAAAAATCCAATTCAACGGATGAAAACATAAGATGATTTTATTTATCTCCTTTCAAAATTCCAGGAGAAAGTGACACCGCAACTACGAGAGCTGGTCAACAAATATAAACCGTATTACATTTGGTCGGATGGAGATTGGGAAACAACGTCAGATTATTGGAACAGTACATCATTCTTAGCATGGCTGTATAATGATAGGTAATTCATTAACTTGTACCCAGCCTCTTAATTTTTCTCTCTTAATACGATTCTGATAGCACTAATGATGGTAAGGTCATTATTAAGATCAAGGCGTAGTAGAAGTTGGAATATATTTATTTTTAGACCAAGATAGCCTTTATGGTAAAAATATATACTCTCGGGTACCTAATAGCCGGGGGGGGGGGGGGGTGGAATAAGCTGGTGGGTTGGAAAAAATCTCAAAACTTAATAAGCGGGGGGGTTGGAATAAAAATGTCCTGGATGGAAAATTTTTGAAAAGGAGGCTAATACAGCTGAATTAGGACAAAAAAGGGAACTTTCAAAAACATTTTCCCAAAAATTAATAAAGGGGGGGGGTTGGAATAAGAATGTCCTGGGTGGAAAATTTTCGAAAAATTAATTAGCGGAGGGGGGGGGCGGCTATTAAGTACCCGAGAGTAGTCAATATAGATTAAAATACATTTTCAAACTTGTTGTTGGTACATGTGTTGACTCAAAAGCTACAATGTTTTTTCTTTGAAGTTCGTTCGTTCGTTTGTACAATCATTCATTCATTCATTCATTCATTCATTCATTCATTCATTTGTGTTTAAAATATTTCAGTCCTTTGAAAGACGAAGTACTGGTGAATGATCGTTGGGGACAAGACGCAATGTGTAAACATGGAGATGTCAAAACATGTGCTGATAGATATCAACCAGGTATAACTTATCGCAAGCTCGAAGCCAGTATCTTTACATGATTGTTAAGATCAGGCCCCAGGCGACTTAATATTAAGGACGAGCCACGGTATGGCCCAATTTTACGATTTTGAGCATAAAAAAGGGTCCCAGCCAAGTTTTCCGAGACGATAATTCAGAATTTTTTGGTACGAACTTGGCCCGAGCATCAATGTTCGGATCAAAAGAATGTTTTGCTATTTTGGTCCGAGCATGACCCGAAAATGTTCGGGTAACTTTGGGCCATACTGTGGGTCGTTATTAAACAGAAGAAGCAGGGGCCATTTTATATTCATACAGGGGACAAACATTTCCAGGGGGTACTCTGAGAATTCCCAGGGAATTTCTTTATTTCTCCATGGGATAAAAGACTTAGTTCGTCCATCCTCACTTTGAAGGTATGAAAAGAAAAAACTTTCCAAGGGTTTTTTTGCTATTTTTCCAGGGGGTATCCATACATATTTTCCTTTGACTTGAAATTAAGGTGTCCATCCCCTGCATGAATATCAAATTGAACCATTATAAATCTTTTCCATCCTTCTCTCTTACAGGAAAGAAGGTACCTTACAAGTGGGAGAATGCAATGACAATCGATAAAGAATCATGGGGTTATCGACATAACGCGAACATTTCGAGCTATTACACAACAGCCGAGCTGATCAAGACTCTTATACAGACAGTTAGGTATAGTGGACTTTCTTCGAATTAGAGAAGGGCTCAAATTACATGGAAGAATTAATATTGATACCTGATGAAGTTCTGAAAATAGAACGAAATATCGTAACAAACTGTGTTGATTTTACTTTTTTGTTCACTTAGAAGAATTAACTGTAACGTTTCAAAAATTTTGAAATTCGAAAACGTTAAAGGTAGTGATCGCGCGAGACGAAGGTAAATGTGAAAATAGGAAGGAATTGAAAAAGTTTGAAAATTAAATTTTATTGGGATTATGAAATTAGAATTATTTTTGTGAGCATTTCAATTGATAGCACCTCAACTAACTCTAACCTTCTCACTTTATAATTACGGTGGCAATCTTCTAATGAAGTAGACTAAGGGGCTCCTAGGCAAAAGCAAAGGAACTTCGTATTTGCCAACTCGTTCATCAACAGTTCTCTCTTAAATTTTACTTCAGTTACGGTGGCAACTATGAATATCAGCCTTACAAAAGATGTCTATAATGGATATGATTTAATGACAGATAACACCCAGGAAGATGTGCCTAGGAAAATGGCTCTTTATCTTTAAACCTCCCTCTTACACATTTTCTTTAGTTACGGTGGCAATCTTCTGATGAATATTGGTCCCACAAAAGATATGTTGATCATGCCTATATTTCAAGATCGTTTACGCGGTATGGGAGAGTGGTTAAGAATGAACGGAGAAGCAATTTATGGGACCAGACAGTGGAAAAGACAACAAGAAGTCGATGATAAAGGAGGGAAAAGAGAGATATGGTATGCATTTGATCTATAAAAACTTTGGTTGTGAAATTTCTAGCATCTAATTGTATTTTTGTCTCGATCCTCCGTCCAATATAAAACTTTGGTGGTCTATGGTCTATAAAACTGTGCAGTAAGAGTTGACTGTTATAAGAACAAAAATAAAAGGCTTTTCCAAGGGATCAAACTTTTAATCATCGCCCATTATGTATAAATTTCTTTCTGAGAGAGGACGCTGGATCATATTTTCAACATTTTACCCTGGGATCGCCTAGCTTTTCGAAGTCATGGACTTTACTTAAGCGACTTTAATTGTCGTATTCAGCCTCGCATGAAAGACCACGGACAATTCTTCATGGCCACAAGGTTGGGCAAGCTCGCAATGTATTACGGGCAAGCAAAATCGTCGGCCTTTCCAATGTAATTCGTTTTGAAATACATGTTAGTATGGGATAAGGCTATCACTGTATCTCACTAACATTCTGCCGATTGGTAGTGTGAAGGTTTCAATCACAGACTTTCACCGCAATGGACTGTGTTCGAATCCCAAGCTCTTCCAGGCAGGGTGTCAAGGAAATATGGTGATAGACTCTCTACCTTCACTCACATGTCATTCTCTCTCAATCTGGCTGATAATTGAAGAATCGATTGACGTCAAATGAGCTTAGTAAAGCTCAAATTGCAGATGTAGAACGATAAACTAGGTATACACATGTTAGTATACCTTAAGTGGATTAATTTTGGCGTGCATTTAATTTGGCGATGGGCAAAAATTAAATTTTTGGCGGGGATTTAGTTTAGCGAATGATCAATTTTTTTAAATTTAGCGGGGATTTAATTTGGCGAATGGGACGGTTTTAGTCTCTGGTAAACTATAAATTACGTGGTATTTTACTAAGAAATGCATATTCTCCATAGAATTTCTATTCTATAGGATTTAATTTGGCGAATGGCCGATTTTTTAAATTTTGGCAGGGATTTAATTCGCCAAATTCGCCAAATTCGCCAAATTTAATCTCCGCCAAAATTTATCCACTTACTCTTAGGTTCCAAATAAACGGGCCCCCCCGCTTGTTAATTTTTCGAAAATTTTCCACCCCCCCCGGACCTTATTAGGACCCCCCCGTTTATTAATCTCTAAGAATATTTTCAGCTGTCAAAGTGAAGGCCCCTTATTTTGCTCTAAATAGCCTGATTTTAGCCTATTTTTACCTTATTTTTGGGTTTCAAAAGTACAACTTCCAACCCCCCCGGCAATTAGGTCCCCCCCGTTTATTAAAATCTAGAAAATTTTCCAACCCCCCCGTTTATTCGAACCCCCCCGTTTATTTGGAACCTAAGAGTAAGGTACTATAACCATGTTACAACCCCATAACTCTTTAATCCGTATTATGTTTGTGGAAATACCGTCCGCTTCAGAACTGACGTGTATTGGAAAGGCCGACGATTTCGCTGTTGCCCATACATTGCGAGCTTGCTCAAGATAGATAGATAGATATGAGGCATCCGAATGCATTCGGGATGGGTCCTACCCACGAAGGAGTATGGGAATCACGGCGCTGACAGACACTGCAACTTGACAGACGCGAGCTGCCAAGCCATGGCGTATACCATGACACTCGAACGACACTAGGAGAGCAATGCCCACGCAAGGCCGAACCTTATGAGTGCCACGGCACGTCACAATGTCTATCTAATCTACCCACACTCTTGTATCAGAGTAATCGTACCCAATTCCCCTCACATGACATGGGTTGGTTGACCCGGGCGAAGGTAAATTCACTTGCCAAGTGAATCGTAGAGACACGATGGGTATCGATCTCGGGCCTCCCAGCTTGCTCAAGGTGACTCATAATTCAGATATCTTAAGTCAAATCCAACGTTTTTCTTTCACCATAGGTATACGAATAAAGTGAAAGATGTATACGTTCTTATCGTTGATTGGCCAGAAGATGATTACCTAATATTACGTGAACCTCGTTATGAAAACGAGGCTGCTGTCAAGGTGACGTTGCTAGGATCGAATCAAGAAATAACGTGGGCAAAACTCGATGAAGGAGGCCTGGGCATGAAAATAAACATTGGTAAAATACATCTTGGGAAAATGGTACGACAAGAGGCATGGGTGTTTAAATTAGTTGGTTTTGAATAAAATACATTCTGGGGAATTAAGAATTTATCAACGCGTGGCGTGATGAGTGAAATTTAATTTTCAAGGACAGTTTAGCTACGAATAGCGTATTATAAGAGAACCGATTCAAGAACGGATTTTATAAATATACTGTTTGTATTGTAATTTTTCTGAGTAATTGTAAAAACACTAATTTTTGTACTAAATTTTGAATAATTTGTAAACTGTATTGTTACAGGTGTGAAATTCTAGAACCAAAATCGATGAACATCAAGCATTATGAAACATAAAGTCTGAAAAAATACTTTAAGAAAAGAAATTTTAGCGGAAAGAAAATTTGGCGGATTTGGCCGAAAATCCGCCAAATTAAGTTCCCGCCAAAATTGCTTTTTTCCACCATCCGCCAAATTAAATTCCCACCAAGTTTAAGTTTTCTCATATTTCGTTCGATTTTTCATTCTTTAGGCCCTAAACGGGTACATTTTCAAAATTTTCATCCTGATTTTAAACCTTGAAACTCACAGTCCGCCAAATTAAATTCCCACCAAAATAAATTTTATTGCCGATCCACCAAATTAGATTCCCGCCAAAATTAATTTTATTGCCGATCCTTAGTAAATCCTGTAGTAAAAGAAGATCACTTACAGATGAATTTTCGTAGAGGGTATTCCTTCAGTGTAAACCTTCAGTTTTGGGACCATTATCTTTTGGTGCTAGAAAATCGAAAAAATGTCCACTGTTAAATCAAAGTAAGGACCATAGTCACAAGTGGTTTGTGAGTGAACGAAATGAGGGGTGGATACCTTATTAAGTGTATATATTTTCGCGAGTACTAAATTTTCACGAGTCGTAAAATTCTATACACTTAAGGTGATAGCAAAGCAGCTAACTCTGGAATAAGAGGTCTAAGTTGTACGAAGAGAGATTTGAAGTAAAAAGAGTAATTCAAAAGACCCACCGTTCTCTTTATTGTAAAATTGGATTCTCCGCACTTGGCGTACAAGAATATAGAATTATCCCTTAAACACTTTTACAGTAGAGTTGATAGGTAAAAAAGTAAAATTACTAACCATGATTTGATAGGTACTCCAAACCAGAATTTTCCTGGTATCATTTCTTGAAGTATGTATCACATTTTTGTACAATGACTTCGGTGAAATTCTTTTCATTCTTTCGTTATCTTCGTTGATCTCAACGCCAATCCTATTCGACTATTTTAAGAGACTGGAATCGTTTATAATCAGTGTTGTACAGTAACATGGATGTTATATGATAATATGATAATTGTAACGGGATAATATCAGTTTGTATAATTTGTCTCCCCCAAGTTCCATTATTTTTTTGCTTAGTGTCTGAAAAATCGTCATGCATTATAGACTCGAGACGAGAAAAGGGGATTCAAAGTTATATGGATGTAATGAGGAAAACGATAAGCGGTAGATGTTCTGTCACGTTATTCAATTGGTCGACACCAATATTTTGGTAGATTTCGATGGTGTAGCAGTTGCCATTCAAAACTCGACGTTTCTTCACAATGAGTTCCAGTATAGACTGGATGACTATTTGGGTTTCCCAGCTTTTGCGACCAAGGTGTTAGAATAGCATTGCGATAGACTCTCTGCCTTTACTGATATATCACTCTCTCTCAATCCGGCTGATAATCGAAGTATCGATGGACGTCAAATGAGTTTAGTAGCTCAAATTGCAGGTGTAGAACGATAAACCCGATATACATCAAACTCTCTTCGTAAAACAGAGAATCTGACTCACTACTTTGGCAAGATGGGTGTCGGATATTACGAATTATGATAAATGAGCTCCCTAACAGGATGTCAAAAATTCTCGTAATTTTTCCTGAAAATAGGAAAAGGCCAATGACAGGGTCGTATAAACGTCAAGAGGGAAAAATTTCCGAGATTCAGTCTCTCAAATGGTCGATTTACGAACTTAGGCTGAGACATATACCCGTCACCTTGCAAACCTAGTACCGCCGAATCTTTACAGGAGTTTTGAGCTGTAACCAATAGAATTTGAAATCTTAAACAGAAAAATTTCCATCCCCAATGCTCTTTCATTTCATTTACTACTAACTAGAAGATTCTCATGGGTCAGCGAGTCTAAACTATACTTAACCATAGGCAAGAATTACTTTTCATATTTTTCTTTAATTTTCAAAAATTTCTTTTTTTACGAAACTTTCAATTTCTTTGATAATATGGTATCAACCAAATCTAAAAAATTATCTTTCTCGTGTGACATCAAAATCTCCATGAAAAATTGTATTCTTAATTTCGGACATCTAACTTTCGTTAATAGATGAATGACAGATTCGGTTGTTAAAATCTCACAATTGTTCCAGCGAGATAATAAGTAGATTTCGACTACATTTTGATCAGATAATTCTCCAACTAATAAATCCTCACATCGCTCCTTTAACAAGTGTACGAAAAATCGTTCCGCGCATGACAGCAAATCCATTGTGAAACGCCATTGTTCTGTGTCTCCGAGTTCTTCTACATTCTTATCATCACGTGACAATGATCTTCCATTATTTGGTTTTTCATTTTCACATCCAGTGAAATGGCATGAAATACATTCTCGATAACAATCTAATCTTAATTTACAGCCATGTACAAAATGCATTAATGTTACAAAAGCTTTTTCGTTCACATCCGTTAAATGTACAATTGTTTTTGTTGATTCAGTGTAAATAGGGTCAAACATGCGATCAAACATTTTCGAATGTTTACGTATAAGGTCTCGTTTACATTTTAATTGTATTCCATTGGGTAAATGAAATTCAACCATACCACTGGAGCTATCCACTGTCTCATTGGCGCCTTCAATAATTTCAATATCTGAGATTTCTTCAAGTCGTGACTTTTTGGCTGGTGGTTCCAGGTCACCCTCATCCTGATCGTCGTCATCTTGAACTAAAATAAGGAAGGAGAAATTGAGAGTTCAGTATTAACTTCTTGTTGAGTTGAACTCTCATTCATCAGAAGAGTGCTTGACCAATCGGAATCGGAAGCATATATATACTATTGTCGAACGAAGTTTAATGTGTTTTATTTCAATACTAATAGTTTCACGCTGTGACGATCAACAGCTGAAATAATCGAATTATGAATTACTTAAAACTATGCCACAAAGCTACTTGAACAAGAATGGAAAACCTTCCTTATCTTTAATTAGACAATATAACAAGATCTGATACGTTTGGCAAACTTTAAGGGACCCCAGCAGTACCCCCTGTCACGCTTAAACGAAAATCTTTTTTGCTTTTAAAATAAGTCTCTTCTTTTGACCGCTGTAAAAAATATTTTCAAAATTAGTAAAGTGGGGGGGTCCTAATAAGGTCCGGCGGGGTTAGGTTTTTAGTTTTAAAATTACCTTATTTTGAGGTTGTTTAGAAATATGATTTCTGAGAATCCCCGGTAATTAGGTCCCGCCCATTTATTCCGACCAAACCCCCCCCATTTACTAAGCACCAGAAAATATTCCGAACAATACCTCACCTTCTAAGATGCCGTCACAAATATATGAATAGTCCATTCCACATCTTCTAGATGATCGAACTTGTAAAAATTGACTAAGTGAGCAAACAGCTTCCACAATCATAATAAAAGTCTCGTTTGACTGGTTAAGCGAGTCACGCAGCATTCTCATAAACATTTGGTAGCCACGATCATAAATCATCAGTTTAGTGCAAAGCTTCTTAGACCTAAAGACAAAAAGTAACATAATCAAAAGACACCCTAAATCAGACCATTACCCAAAAGGTTAGGTTCAATTTCCGGCCCTCCCTCACCAGACCATAGCTTAGGACGTCTAAAAGCCTTTTTTGATCCAGAATTGAAATTTCAGAGTCGGATAAGAGAAATAGTGTTTTTTTTTCGACAATCAATGATTATAGGGTTAACTTACTACACTGCTTAAAAATTACTACATGAAATAGGGATTGAGTCATTAAGTCAGTTAACCCAGTGGACTTTATCCTCTGAATTCTCTGAAGTTGATGGAGTGATAAGTGTCTACAATCATGGTCGAAATCTATTGAGAATTAAGCTTATTTCCTCGTTTTTCGGGCAAGAATGTCGATTTTGGGCCAACTCTCAAATTTAATCGGATATTTCAATTTGGCTCGGGTTTATAGACCACCAGGCTATATTATGAGCCTTATTGGACCATTTTTGAACTTTTGGATCTTCAGATCTTAAGCTCTTAAGTCTCATATCAAAACTCAGAGTTAAAACTCTACACTTCCAACCTATTTTAGAGCACTTACAGATCGATTGTGGTTTTAAAACTTCCCGGTGGATTTCCCTTTTTTCTCAAATATTACGACCTTCTGGTTGTAGAAGTATTGGATTAAATTCTACTTACCAGATGATATATGGCAATGATAGAACACAAGTCTCTTTGAGTTGAATTGATCCATTGGATAAAATCTTTGATAGAACGCCACTACCATACGTTGTTTGACTTTGCGACTGTAAATTTGAAAGCAATAATTTCCCAACACGGTGAGATTCGTAGGTAACTGACTCACCTAAAAACATGATGTCCTTTTCCTCAAGCTCACAGTTTTCGTCCTCAGGCTCCTTATCGGTATCAATTGAATTTCGGTCCGCCTGGCGTGCCTGCGACAACAAGTGAGTCAAATGTTCCAACGACCATCCAGTACATAAACGTAAATGTAGCCTGGGAACTAGTTTCTTTTTCAACAACACATCAAAACAATGAGAATTCGAGGTAACCCGATTCAATAATCGGGCACATTTCGGGTTCGGTTTCACCGATAATGCCACGTGGTTAAGTAGAGAGTTAAAACCAGGTAAATATAGAAAGAAGGAACTTGGATCTTTGGCTTGTGAAAAACGTGATAGTAATAACATAATGTCATGTATAGGTCCACGTGTGCCGTGTATCATTGCGTGCTGACCGTCAGCACTTTGGAAATGGTATGGTACGGCTTTTGAGCTAGATCCACAAGACTCATTTAAGGCGTCTGAGTAACCATCATAAAGTTCAGGGGACCCTGGCGACTGCGGCGAATGAGGTGGAGAGTAGGAAAGGGATACAGAAGGGGAGCAGGGGTTATAAGCACCAGGTGAGTAAGGGTGGTAAGGGGATGACTCCGGTGAAGACATGTACATCCATCGAGGTGGCTCCCCTATATCACAAGTGGAAGGGTCATTAAAAGAGTCAGTAGGATTCCATTCCGGTGGATGTTGGTGATTATCTAACTGATTCAATGTGGAGAGGTTTAATTCTAAGGATTGTTGATGCTCAGAGTAAGTCAACCGGTCTAGGTAACACAGTAACGATGGTGTTACATCGGATCGTATTAACAGTCCAAGACTAGAATCATCGAATAGAAACCAAACAAATGCAGCAACCAAGGCCTCGTGGTAGACACCGAAATCGTCTGATTTTAATACACGAGCCATTTCCTGTAACGCTCCGACTGATTTCATTAGATTTCGACTGACAGCCTCACGTGCGCAAAGACACAATCCTTGTGCAGCGAACTTGAAACTTTCCGTATTCTCGTGATGACGTAAACGGTCTACGAATAATTCGACAGCACCTGCAATGAAAATTAAATATTTCCTGAAAATTTATGTCATAAGTTCTAAGTTTCTGCATCTTTTCTAATGAAATACCTCCTCCTCTTCTTAAAAAACACCCCTGCCTCACAGCCCCACTCGAACTTTTTCCTCAGTGGGGATAAACATTTCGATTGAATTCCCAATGGGGATAGAAATTATATTGTTCCAAGGTTAAAAAATCTAGTGGGGATGGAATTTGGAATGGAGATGAAATCAAAGTTATTTTCCCAGTGGGGCTGAAATTTCAGGGTATTTTCCCACCGGGGACGAAATTTTTACCAAATTTTCCAATGGGGCTGGGGTCACAGTGGGCCTGCGACACAGGGGTGTTAAAAAGAAATGTAATGTCTAAATTTCTATCCTAATGAAGGCATCCACCTAGGCTCAGAATTGGGCCTCAAAACAATAACTATATTGTTCAAGAGAAATATAATACTTAAGCATAATATCTTTTTCAGTAAAACACTGCTATTGTACCTTCAGTTGCTACGACCACGCGACATCGTGTGGTGACAGTCAATTGAAACATGATTTCCAACACCAAGTCTCTCATGTCTTCGCTCGAATGCTTACCTGCAATGTAAACACACTTGGCATGAGAAATTAATTTATAAGGGACTACTTACTTTAATCCTGGAAGGCCATTTTTATAGTCAAAAATTGCAAATTTAAATGTGTTTTAAGCCGAAAATCTGACTCAAAAATATTTAAAAAGTTGTCTTTTGATTTCGAATTTGAAGAAAAGTTTACATCTCAGACTATGAATTATAAGCAGTTTTAGCGGGAGCTTAGGAATTGTCATGATCCGTGATAGGAAAGGAAAATGTATTTATGAGCAATTCAAAATTATTAAAATTGAAATTTGCAGATTAGCCTAAAATCCGCTAGCTTAAGTTAAGAAAGTTAAGAAAATTTATTTTTTTCGCCATCCAACCAAATTAAATTTCCGCCAAACTTTCCTTAAAGTATAGGCTCTTTGCTTATTTAACGATTCCTGTCCAAAAATATCCTGCAATTGCGAAATTAATCTCTTCCTACACATTTTTCAAAAATCAACTCTAAATTTAGGGTCAGGGGAGGGGGGCTTAGCATTCTTAGCATTCATTCCTGAAAAATTTGCTTTGACCACCCCTGATATCATATCATACCATACATATTTTTTCTTTTATAAGCATAACGCTTATAAGCATATGAAGGCTCAGATTTGCAGAATTCCTATGCATAATATAAGCATGGTTCGCACCCCTCCCCCCCCCCGCCTGAGCGGAGGGAACTACACCTAAAATTTGCCATATAAGAGGTGGGAGCTGCTTGTTTTTCCCGACAGGCGGGGGGAGCTCTATCTTGGGGGGGGGGACCTGCATTAGTTTATGTAACTCTGGGGGCTAAATAACACTTCCTAAATATTTTTCTTTACTGTTGGTTTTTAATTTCTCTAAACCTTTATGTTTTCATGCAAAGTGTGATCTGATCCTTAAAATGCAAAAATGAAGACATTCTATTGCATTCTCTAAAAGTGCACACAAGTGTAAATAGAGCTTTGTGAATGCCATAAAACTTTTCCCCTATACTGGGACCTAAAATTTTATCAGGCTGGGGGACCTTGTTCTCAGGGGGGACCTAAATTTGGCGGGGGGGGGCCTAGAACCCCAGTCGGAGCCATGATAAGCATTTATGTCAGCCTGGAATATTTTTCAAGTTGTCATTTTTATCCGTTTAAAAAGGTTTGGTAGAGGTCAAGTAAAAAAAGACATTCCACGGCTAGCTACATTCCACTGCTCCCCAAATCTGTACAAAATTTCTGAAATTTCACTAAAAACTTGGCTCGAGGTGAATCATGAGCATGATTCATAAGCATATAATAAGCATAAGCTATGCCTGGATGCTTTAAGAAATTAAACATACACGAGCCCGACCAAGGGGCATACACTTGCTTATGAAAAAAAACATGTATTCATACTTTTTGGACCAAGGGTTATCGTTTGCCATTGTTAGATTATCTAAAAAACTTTTACTTAAGGAGATAGTTTGAGCCCTAAAGCCTTAGCAACATGGCCAATTCAAAAATAAGTGTAAGATATTCACCAAGTTCCATCAAAGCTTTCAAGACATCATCTTCAACCAAACGAAAACCAACTTCAATACATTGCGTCTTTAACAATTCACAAATCAAAGTAGTGCAAGCAAATACAATATCCAACTCCGATGATTTTAAATTTGACAACAAATCTGGAAAACTATCACATTCGGCTGCTAGTTTGGCTGACGGTTTGGTGAAGCAAAGATTACGTAATGCTCTGAGACACGCTTGTTGTGTTTTCAAGGTTTGGTTAGGTCGTCCCTGGTTAACAAGTGATTGAATAAGTGAGGCATCTTGCTCGATTAATGACACGCAATTGTGGCTTTTAGCAATGTTGGCAATTAGCCTAGCGACTCGGCTTACCACAGCAGAATCGCTTTCATTGTTAAGTAAGCTCTCTAAAGAGGAAAACAAATAAAAAAAGTTACTACCCTATATGCAAAATAACCAAATATAAATACTCAACTATACGTTTTTTCATAAGAACATTTAAAATTTTGGAAGCCTTTGGACGTTCTGAGCTTTTTGAGTTTTAAGTCTCGTTCTTATTTTCACCATAATGTGAGTATTTTTTTTGCGATTTACAAAAATATTGTGTGTTGTGTTGGTGTTTTAAAGCCTACAAAGCCTTAAAATAAGGAATATTATAACAAACATGTTCTTATATAGCTTGTTCTGATAAAAAAACGTGTACAGGGTGTCCCGGAAAAAAGTCCTGTGTTAGAACACGGCTACAAGTAGGATATTTTGTGCGTGTATGTCTAGTTTCTCTCTTTGAAAACACAACAAAGTAATTACCTTATTACACAAATATTACTAGGCAAATAATTAACGGCCTTCAAAAAATTATTTCTGTATTCTTACTAATTTTTGGGAAATCTTCATGATTCACGACCTAAAAGGTAAAAACAATGAATGGTCGGTTTAATAAAATAACAACAATTAATTCGGGTATAATTGAACGAGTGCTTCAATGGTTATCATATTATAAAACCTTGGAATAAAGTTTCTTGAGTACTATGATTCACGATAAGATAATTCCACAGAACTTTGTCGATGATAAGACATGAAGAGCATTTTATTTCTTGGTGCTAAAAACTTAAGTTTTTTATTACTCAGAAGTAATTTGACGATTGAAATACATACAAATTATGTTCTTCAAGTTTTAGTAGATTCTACGTGACATTAATAATCAGCTAAAAATAAGTGCCTTTCAACTCAAGACTTCTAAATGATGTAATACCCTGAAGCAAATGATTATATATTTTTATTAGAGAGGGTTAAAAGTACTGTCAAAAGTTCTGTTAAAAGTTAAAAAGGGATTTAAACCTCCCAGGAAAACACCCATAAAAACCATAAATTCTTACAAATTCTCTCCATTGCTCATTCAAATTAGTACAATTGGCCAAAATGGATAAAACCACAACTTGATATTTCGTTTTCCATTCTTCCAACAATTGAAACAAAACATTACCAAATTCCAATCGATGTAAAAAGCTGACATCTTCTGAATCTTTGGTACGTTTTCTCAACTCTAATAATGATTCTTCACGTTTCTGGACGTTTCCCGATTGAACGATACGTATGAGGTCTCTTAACTGGTCCATAATATATTTTTGTGTTTCTAATTTTTCTCTAAACATAATAAAAACAAGAAGTTGAACCAAACAAAGTTTACTTCAAGGAAACGTCATTTTTAAGTCACTGATCTCAACCTCCTCCCCTCTAAACGTGTGGTTTTAAGAATTGGAGACACGAGAAGTTTTTTTCGCGTTGGTGCAATGCAACATGCTCCATCCCACTAACCTGAAACGCTTTCTCATGTCTCCACCCCATTTTTCTTTCTACCAATAAAAGTGAAATCTCACTTTTGTCCCTTGGACAATGGAGCAAACTTGATTCGAATCAATTTTGCTCCATTGTTCCATCCAGGGACAAAATCAGCGTGTCTTTTGGGTATTTCCCTCACTTTTTGTCCCGTGAAACAAAGAAAGAAACCATGGGACACGCACTTTTTTTCTTGTGTTGGTGGGATAGAGCATGTTGCACTGCACCAACACGAAAAAAAACTTCTCGTGTCCCCAAGCCTGTCAGCTTTTAAATTACCGAACTTCTTTTTAGGTTGGTTAGTTTTAACACAAATTGAGAATCCAGAATTTTGCCGTCGATTAAAGTTCGCAAATCAGCCTCTAGTAGAGGGCATTTTGTAAAATCGCTCGACTGTTTTGTTAGAAGCACTTGTTATACATTTTTGGAAAGCTAAGGGGTAGGGGAATCGAAATTACTATGTTTCCAATTTTTTTTCGGACACTTTAGTGTGATTTTCGGACAAATATGACGGTCTCAGGCAAAAATCATAGGTTTAAAAATTAATGAAAATTTTAGCTCGAGAAAACGGAGACCTGTTGTATATTTTTGGAAAGCTCTCAAAAAATTAGGATTAGAGATATATTGCAAGTATAGGTGATTTCAGTACCTAACTCGAGATATTGAGCTTCAAAAAGCGCAAAAACTGGACAAAATAGCTGTTTCTGGCTGAAAAACACGGTTTTCAAGGGTTAATATTTCCAGTTAGGTACAGAAATCACCTATACTTGCAAGATATCTCTAATCTTAATTTTTTGAGAGCTTTCCAAAAATATACAACAGGTCTCTTTTTTCTCGAGCTAAAATTTTCATTAATTTTTAACCCTATGATTTTTGCCTGAGACCGTCATATTTGTCCGAAAATCACACCAAAGTGTCCGAAAAAAAATTGGAAACATAGTAATTTCGATTCCCCTACCCCTTAGCTTTCCAAAAATGTATAACAAGTGCTTCTAACAAAACAGTCAATCGATTCCAAAAAATCGAACAAAATTCCCCCTACTACTCCTTTTCCTCTAACATTTTTCATTTTCTTAGTTGTTTTGGTCAAAATTTGGATTTTAGATGGGCTTTTCCAGAAAAAAACCGTGCACCCCCTGTTGAGGAGTCCATTTCCATTCCAAGGGGGTATGGTTTGAAATGCAGTGGAATTCCATAGCAGTAGACAAAAATCCGTGAAAAATAAGTGGAATTCATGGGGGTAATGATCGAAAATCTGTAAAAATTCGGGATTCCAGAGGGGTATGATCCTAAAATTGGCTGGAATTCCAAGGGGGTAGTTCACAAAAGGTTGGAGCTCCTCAACAGGGGATGTACGCTTTTTTTCTGGAAAAGCCCAATGTTTTTTTTTCGCGAAAACGGCCAAAATTCGTGAAAATCATTAAAATTAGTTCACGCGAAATTTAATCCATTTGGGTTAGTTTGAAGAAAACGGGGGCTCTAAATCAGGCTTTTTGAAGGTGCTTATTATTTTGAGAAATTGTACTTTGAGATTTAACTAATAGTGTGCTCTGCTGACTGGGAAAATTTATAGTTAAGGAGAAATATTTTCACGTGACTTTGATATATAGATATAGAAATAGAAAGTTATAGAAAGTTCATCATTTACCCAAGGAGGCGGTAAATTGAAATGTAAAATGATATAAAGAAAAATGAAAATGTAACACCTGCAACTATCAAATATTTGCACAGTCGAAAAGTAAGTTACAATAAAAAAAATTCCTAGAACATTTTTTAACATTTTCTTTTTATTGGTTTGTTAAAATTTTAAAATCCCGACAAATCACAATAGAAAAAGACTAGCATATCTAGAGTCCCTCCAGACCATTAATTATAAAAAAGAGATTGAAGATCTGATGATTAAGAACAATTTGCCTCGGATATCAGTTATACAGGGTGTCCTGAAAAATCGAGTCGTACCACTTCTATAGAAAGAAAGTTCTTGTGTGTGTTTCACTAAATTAGCAATGTTTATTAAAGTTTCTCTATGTATCATAATAATTGTCCTGAGACGTCTTTTATGAATAACAATTCTCAATAACTTTAACGTCATGAAAATTGTAAAGAAAGTTGATTCTTTTTAATCATAATGACTGTTGTAAAAACAATTATTTTGTTGGTATATATTTTCTTACATTTTGTTAAACACACGCAACAACCTTCTACTCAGAATCTGTTCGAACTCGATACTTTTTTTCGGGACACCCTGTACTTACTTTCTTATAAAAGTCAGTAATGATCGTCGAAGCTGTTCTTATCATATTCTGTATTATTCTGATTATGATTAATTTCGGGGTTTTTGTTGATTTCTTTTTCTTTTTTAAATTTCAATGTTTTATAAAATTACATCAAATCAGTCATACAAAGCTGATAACTATTCTTATCTTCTGGGTATCTTTTTAGTCTCGTTGCCCTTATAAAATTATTCTCATAAAAGAGAAAAGTGTATTTATTTCAATAAGATAACAACTCATTATATATAAAAATTGTTTGCTGAACAAGTTAGTTTGCTGAAGAATTAGTTTTAGTGCTGTCAAGTAATTGTCCTGTCTTTACCTTGGTATTTTTTACCCTAAGGCAGGAGTGGATAACTTGGGTTCATATTTTAGCCTTTTATGTTTAAGTGAGAAATTTTTTAAAAAAGATTGGCTTGAGTATAGCTTGTGAGCGTGCGAGCTCTTTCTATTTTTTTACCAGTAAATGCGTGTCTCCTACGTATGTTTTCTTTCTTTGTTTTTAATTTTCATCCATTTAAGAACATTTAATTTGAATCAATACACCTTTTCGACCGTAGCCGCCTATTGCCGCGCAGGCATTTTATTGTCCGTTTTACCACCCTAAACTCGATCCAATCTTTTTTTACATACACCTTTCTCTATATTGTCTATATGTGCGAGAAAAAAAAGACTGGGACGATTTTAGGGTGGTAAGACGGACAAAAAAATGCCCGCGCGGTAATTGGCGGCTATGATCGAAAAGGTGTATATGAGGGAAGGTAGTTTACCTTTACTCAAAGCTGTAAAACACTTATATATTATACTCCAAAATATAATCAATAGGGGGACAGTTACCGTTGTTAACTGTGTCTGTAGTTATTTTTTTTAATTTTTAAAAAACATTTTTATATAGCAACACTGTTTTTAACGTTTTTATTATCGGTTATTTTTGTTTGTTTGACCTTAGAAACAAAACTTTGGTTCGAGAGACCAAAAATTTCTCATAAGGTTAGAAGCTTAGAGTTTGAGACCTGTAAGTGTAATTCTCTTTATTTTAAAAAAGAACATCCAAAATTTTTTGAAGCCTTCGAATGCTCTTAAACTTTGGGGTTTATAAAGCCTAAAAATGTTCTTAATTTCACCATTTTGTGAGTATTTTTGTGCGATTTCCTAAGAAATTGGGTGTTTTAGAGTCTGTAAAGCCTTAAAATATTCTTAATTTGTTCTCCATATTTTGGCTTTCAAAGCCCTATGTTCTTATATAATTGTACAGAAATTGGAATGTTTAGATCATAGTTACAATAATTCAAAAACAGGAACGAAACATAGAACAATTTCAGCCACCTTTTTAAAAAATATTTTTAAAATCAACTGTCAATCATTTGTATTACTCGAGCGATTAAAAAATAGAATTTCCAAAAATTTTCACTAGTTTGAGTAAGATTCCAACTTCAACTTCGACTAATTCAAACATAGTAGAAAATATGAAAAAACATATAAGAAGGTACAAAATATAGTTTATAAGTTACAGGATTATACAAACTGATGTCGACTCCAGTCTAACTTCAGCTTAAAACATCCGAAAAATTTCAAGTCAGTTCGATCCCACAATAAACCTCAATTTTATTTTGAAACTGACTTTCTATAAATTATACTAGTCAGGAAGAAAAGAGACTTCTTGATCGACATCATTCTACTTATTTATCGAGCACTATAAAAAACTGGAGAATTACTTATATAGATCATACTATAAAGCGTGTCAAGATAAATTTCATAATAATGTTTCACTTTTAGATTCTTCAAAAATCATGGAACGTTTTAAAGCTTTAAAACGTCTACAAGAAACAATGGAAGACCTCAACAAATATGGAGACAAAAAATCAATGGTTGACTACTACACATCTTACACAAACATGGAAACCAAGTACGGATTAACATGGAACAATTTCATCTTCTTTGTTAATTTCACGTTAAAAGGAAAACTAAAACAAAGTGAGAAAAACGATTTACAGATATCTTTATCGGCTGGTAGACTGTATCATTTTGAAAATCAAATCCGACCAATTATACTTCAGTTTTTCATTACACTTGCAGCAATCGGCATCATAGGAAACACATTAATCACGGTTTACTTCACACGAAAACATAAACAAAACCTCCGAAAAATGACCGCGTATCATTTCTTAATCATAATTCTCGCAATGGTAGATTGGATTTATTGTTTTAGTAGTACCTTTCTGCATTATTTTGATTGGCAGCTAACCTGGAAGATTGACTCTTTTTCTTGTAGCTATGGAATCCCATTTTTCATAGTCTCCTACCCTAATATGTCTTTCTGGTTGGTCGTTCTCATCTCGTTCGAACGCTACAAAAACATAGTTCATCCTTTTACGAAGAAGACATCAATTCAAAAGTATTCCATAATTATTATTGTTTTGCTACTAACTTGTGGCTGTTTGACTTTTATTTCTACTGAATTCTTTTTTGTCCGACACGTGCAAATCAAAGATGGCCGAAAAATGTGCAAATGGGATCCAACGCTGCGCTTAAAGTTCACACCAGCTTTATATCACGCTAACATGCAAGTATTAGGTCAGATCGCTTTTATGCCTTCACTCTTAATGATATACTATTACTGGAAGATATCAAACTATATGAAAAAAGAGCAGAAAAATTCAAGAAATGAAAACAACACTAAAAACAAAATACGGAAAAGAAACCAAAAAGCATTAAAGGTTTTACTGTGGCTGATAATCATTTTCGGTGTAACATCAATACCCTCCAGAGTATACATCTACATCGTAAGACATTTCCTCATATTCAGCTTAAACGACACGGCTTCTTTAAAAATGAATTATCAAGATTTGCTACTCATCGAGCACGTGGCTTATTTGCTTTTTCTCTTAAATAATGTGGTCAACTTTTTGGTCTATGCAGTTATGATTGCTGGCTTCCGACGGTTTTTGTTCAAATGTTTAACCTTTGGATTGTTGAATTCCTACTACAACAAGAGAAAAGGACAAAATAACTCTACACTGAAACCAACCGACTCATCAACCTCAAAATCAACGACTTTTTCCACAAGAAATCTTAAAAATCAAAACAATTAATGAAATTTAATTACAAGTAGTAAGAGGTTCTTTTGAACCTAAGGGAGACAATTTATGAAGAAGTTATTTTAGCTCATTCGTAAGAAGTAATAAGTTAGAATAATTTTTGGTGTGACGTTCTGTAAAAAATCAGTGAACTGGGATGATACAATAAAGAAGAAAACAAATTCCGAATAGGTGCATCTTCGAGAAACTCAAAATTTAAGTTATCAAAAAGAATAACACATGATGTAAAATATGGTCGATATTTCGATTCACTTGCTAAATCATTATCAAGACAGAGTAAAATGAAATTCTAAAAGCATTACTTTATGTACAAGTTCAGTAAAAATTAGAAAAATTATGAAATGCATCAAGGGAATAAAACGATTGCTGAAACAAAAGAAAGAAGGACTAGAGACGCAATAGAAGCGATATGTGTCAATGTAATAAAATATAATTAATTAAATTAAAATAATTGAAGCTCCTTGGAGGCCTTAAGTCCATGATTCAAGGTAGGCTTCTTTTGTTTAATACAAAAGGCTTCTCTAAATTCTAATGTATATGTATCACCAGTATCAATTACTTTGGTGTTGTCTCTGATTAAATTTAATTTGAATTCATCACCATCGACATCATTTAAAAAGGAGGTTATTGATACCAAATAAGTGTTCACATTCCAGGCAATTATCAACGTGCGACTTGATTGATGATTCGTCACGTGTCGCATGTTCCTTTGTTCTCTGGGAGAGGGTACGTTTGGTCAAACCGATGTAAGATGCGGTACAACCGGGGCAGGCGAATTCATAAATAACGTACGACTTGCTAAGAATTTTTATCTTATCTTTCATATTTGTGAAGAAAGAGAGTTTAGTCACTGAATATTTTGTTACAAAATTTACCCTTTCTTTGGTACAACGACTAAGTTTTCGCCAACATTGCTTTACAAGTTGATCACCAACGTCACCAGCATAATGAACATTAAAGTATACCTTTTTTCTTTTGTCATCATCGGTATTGGGTTTGTCTTTAGGATTAGACAGGACACGTTTAATCATTGCATTGATGACGGATTTTGGATATTTGTTCCAGGAAGCGAATTTCTTTATCATCTCGAGTTCAGGATGAAGCTTGTTCTTTGAGCAGAGTTTCTTTGCCCTCGTGATCAGAGATCGCATCCATGCAGTTTTCCATTTCCAGGGTACGAAAGAGTGTGCTGGTTGGTACTGACCAGTGTGTGTGTCTTTACGAAAGATAGCTATTCCATCGGGACAGATTTCGAGATCGAGAAAATGAGGTACTTGATTTTCAAAGAGGTCGACAGTGAATTGAAGATTTTTATCAAACTTGTTGAACTTTTCAAGAATGGATTCTATATCAGAACGTTTCACTAAGAGTAATGTATCATCGACGTACCTTGCATAAAACTTAATTGTTCCTTTATTGATGAGTTTAGAGACGACTCGTTTTTCCAGTTCGGTCATGATAATATTTGCTAAGACGGGACCAAGTGATGCACCCATGCTGACTCCATCAGTTTGCTCATAGATCTGATTGTTGTACAGGAAAGCAGTCTTTTGGCATGTATCTAAGATAAGCTTTTTTAGTGTAGATTTCTTGAGGGTGGTTTTGATTAGTTTTGTTTGTAAACTCTATCAAGAATAATGTTAACTGTTCGTTTTAGTGGCACATTGGTAAATAGCGAAACAACATCAAATGAGATGAGGGCGTAGTCATCATTCTTTAGGAGGTCACGTGGTAAGTTGTTAATCCGATCAGCTGCATCGAAAGTGTCTTTTAGGGCAAATTCGTTTTGGGTTAAAGGATGAAGTAGATTTGTAATATACTTTCCAACGCCAAAGTGAGTAGAGCCAGTGGTGTCAATAATGGGTCGAAATGGAGGGTACATGATCGAAATTCTTATGTACTTTCGGTAGGCCATGAGCTCGGGCAATTTTTGCGTTTTCAGGACGGATTTCTTTGTGTACTTCAGGAGTAATTTCACCACGATTGAGAAGTTTGCAGAGATACGATTGTAAGGTGTTGAGGCGGGTATTAGTTGGATCATCATTGCGTTTTTTGAATTTCTTTGTGTCGGAAAATATCGGAGATAATGAGTCATAATAATCAGCAATGTCAATGATGACGACACCATTTCCTTTGTCAGGTTTCAAGATGGCGGTAGTTTCTCGGAGTTTACGAATTATCTTCAATTTCTTGGAATCTTTGAAGATTTGTTGATTTTCTAGGTCGAGTAGATTGTACGCTAGAGCTCTCAAACAGTTTTTTGCACGTAGTTGACTGTGGTAGTCGTTTTTAAGGAGTTCGTGTCTGTTGAGTTGATCCCAAACATTTTCAACCGAAGGGATGATGTCTTTTTCTTGTAGATTCATTGCAAGGCCGTAATTGAGACCATATTGGATGACTTCGTATTCTTCATTCGATAGTGTGTGTGATGATAAGTTCCAGATTGTATTGTTAGGATTTTCCATGAGTCCGTTTTCATAATTATAGTTTTGGATGAGACGATCATATTTCCGGAGATGTCGATCTGATACTTGTTTTTCGAACTTCGACATGACAAAATTGATACTGTAGATAATGCATTTACGTTTCATCCAGGTAGATTTTGATACAAGTTCATCCGTGCAATCTTTCTGCTCCTTCTTGAGTACCTTCAAACGTTTATGTTTGGCAGAAATTTCATTAAATAGAAGCTTACGGTAAAATTTTGAACGATTTCATGTCAATATCTTTCAACTGTTTCAGTTTTGTAAAGTTTGGCGTGATGTTTGTGTCGCGACATTTACATAAAAAGTAAATTGTATCAAAATCTACCTGGATGAAACGTAAATGCATTATCTACAGTATCAATTTTGTCATGTCGAAGTTCGAAAAACAAGTATCAGATCGACATCTCCGGAAATATGATCGTCTCATCCAAAACTATAATTATGAAAACGGACTCATGGAAAATCCTAACAATACAATCTGGAACTTATCATCACACACACTATCGAATGAAGAATACGAAGTCATCCAATATGGTCTCAATTACGGCCTTGCAATGAATCTACAAGAAAAAGACATCATCCCTTCGGTTGAAAATGTTTGGGATCAACTCAACAGACACGAACTCCTTAAAAACGACTACCACAGTCAACTACGTGCAAAAAACTGTTTGAGAGCTCTAGCGTACAATCTACTCGACCTAGAAAATCAACAAATCTTCAAAGATTCCAAGAAATTGAAGATAATTCGTAAACTCCGAGAAACTACCGCCATCTTGAAACCTGACAAAGGAAATGGTGTCGTCATCATTGACATTGCTGATTATTATGACTCATTATCTCCGATATTTTCCGACACAAAGAAATTCAAAAAACGCAATGATGATCCAACTAATACCCGCCTCAACACCTTACAATCGTATCTCTGCAAACTTCTCAATCGTGGTGAAATTACTCCTGAAGTACACAAAGAAATCCGTCCTGAAAACGCAAAAATTGCCCGAGCTCATGGCCTACCGAAAGTACATAAGAATTTCGATCATGTACCTCCATTTCGACCCATTATTGACACCACTGGCTCTACTCACTTTGGCGTTGGAAAGTATATTACAAATCTACTTCATCCTTTAACCCAAAACGAATTTGCCCTAAAAGACACTTTCGATGCAGCTGATTGGATTAACAACTTACCACGTGACCTCCTAAAGAATGATGACTACGCCCTCATCTCATTTGATGTTGTTTCGCTATTTACCAATGTGCCACTAAAACGAACAGTTAACATTATTCTTGATAGAGTTTACAAACAAAAACTAATCAAAACCACCCTCAAGAAATCTACACTAAAAAAGCTTATCTTAGATACATGCCAAAAGACTGCTTTCCTGTACAACAATCAGATCTATGAGCAAACTGATGGAGTCAGCATGGGTGCATCACTTGGTCCCGTCTTAGCAAATATTATCATGACCGAACTGGAAAAACGAGTCGTCTCTAAACTCATCAATAAAGGAACAATTAAGTTTTATGCAAGGTACGTCGATGATACATTACTCTTAGTGAAACGTTCTGATATAGAATCCATTCTTGAAAAGTTCAACAAGTTTGATAAAAATCTTCAATTCACTGTCGACCTCTTTGAAAATCAAGTACCTCATTTTCTCGATCTCGAAATCTGTCCCGATGGAATAGCTATCTTTCGTAAAGACCACACACACTGGTCAGTACCAACCAGCACACTCTTTCGTACCCTGGAAATGGAAAACTGCATGGATGCGATCTCTGATCACGAGGGCAAAGAAACTCTGCTCAAAGAACAAGCTTCATCCTGAACTCGAGATGATAAAGAAATTCGCTTCCTGGAACAAATATCCAAAATCCGTCATCAATGCAATGATTAAACGTGTCCTGTCTAATCCTAAAGACAAACCCAATACCGATGATGACAAAAGAAAAAAGGTATACTTTAATGTTCATTATGCTGGTGACGTTGGTGATCAACTTGTAAAGCAATGTTGGCGAAAACTTAGTCGTTGTACCAAAGAAAGGGTAAATTTTGTAACAAAATATTCAGTGACTAAACTCTCTTTCTTCACAAAATATGAAAGATAAGATAAAAAGTCTTAGCAAGTCGTACGTTATTATGAATTCGCCTGCCCCGGTTGTACCGCATCTTACATCGGTTTGACCAAACGTACCCTCTCCCAGAGAACAAAGGAACATGCGACACGTGACGAATCATCAATCAAGTCGCACGTTGATAATTGCCTGGAATGTGAACACTTATTTGGTATCAATAACCTCCTTTTAAATGATGTCGATGGTGATGAATTCAAATTAAATTTAATCAGAGACAACACCAAAGTAATTGATACTGGTGATACATATACATTAGAATTTAGAGAAGCCTTTTGTATTAAACAAAAGAAGCCTACCTTGAATCATGGACTTAAGGCCTCCAAGGAGCTTCAATTATTTTAATTTAATTAATTATATTTTATTACATTGACACATATCGCTTCTATTGCGTCTCTAGTCCTTCTTTCTTTTGTTTCAGCAATCGTTTTATTCCCTTGATGCATTTCATAATTTTTCTAATTTTTACTGAACTTGTACATAAAGTAATGCTTTTAGAATTTCATTTTACTCTGTCTTGATAATGATTTAGCAAGTGAATCGAAATATCGACCATATTTTACATCATGTGTTATTCTTTTTGATAACTTAAATTTTGAGTTTCTCGAAGATGCACCTATTCGGAATTTGTTTTCTTCTTTATTTAATCAATGTTTCGGCTGGAAAAGGATTCTGGGATGATACAATTTACAATAAATTTTTACTTATTTGAACTTCTATTACTCGAATCTTTTTATAATTCGAACTTGTTTACAGCCTCCATCAAGAAAAAACCTTCTCAAAATAATTTCTATAATTTGAGTCTCTATGTAAATCGAAAAAAATAAGATTCCCCGTCTGAGTTCGAATTAGCGAGACTTAACTGTAACTACTGATAGTAAGATGTCCTTTTATTAGGAACCATGTTAACTATTTACTGGGTGTTTGCCGAAATTTTATCAGATCAATTGGAGTGAATTGTAAGTTTTTAACGTTTTAACGATAGGTAAATTCGAGAACATAAAGCATGCACACCCGTATCAACTAAATGGAGAGCAACTTGAACATGTCTTCACAGAAAAAGATCTCGGTGTTTTGATAGACTCAGAACTTTCATTTGAAGAACATATCGCTAAGCAAGTAAACAAAGCTAATTCTATGTTGGGATTGCTCAAGAGAGGTTTTCAAGACCCTAGTCCTCACTAGGGTCGAATGCGAAAAAATTCGAATGCTTTTGTAAGGAGTTCCTGAGTTCCGGCAGGTTGCCAGCGTTAGGGTAGATCGTCAAATGGCAAAGTCCAAAAATTCAAAGTGTAATATTTTTTTGTGAAAATTTAATCTATTGTAAGACATTTTGCGCAATTTTTAACCTCCTAGGTCAAAAATCCAGCATTCCCCAGGGGGGTCTTTGATTCGCACTATAGCGAAAAATGAGTAACAAGCTAGATGCTGAATGGACCTACCTGATGATGAAAGTTAGATAGCAATGCGAGGAGAGAAATGAAAAAAAATCAGTCAGAAAATATAGCGTTTAGCGAAAATGCATAACGCAATAAATTCATCATTGATTGTTGATGGGGGGAGAGGGAAGGGTTGTAGGGAAAAAATAAATAGAAAGTTCTGGTCGCAAAAATCAGTTTTATTGACAATTGAATCATGCTTGATGGTGAGCATTGTTATCGATAATGTTTTTGTGTAAAAAACATAGAAATGAATATAAGGAAAAAATCCAATGAAAATCTGCAAACACGGCGATTTCCGGCATTTTCAACCGGAAAAAATTTGTTCTCAAAAATCGAACTCGGCCATGTTTTGGGCAATGTTAATACGCATCTTTGTGCAAAGAATCAGAAAAAACCAATGATAAAATCTTGAGAAAATGCCGAAAAAACAGTTTTTCCGGCATATTTCCGGCATTTTCGGCCGGAAAAAAATGTTTTTTGAAAATCGGGCTTCGTCACATTTTAGGTATTGTCATTTTGCATCATTGTGCAAAAAATCAGAAAAAATTATGAGTCAACATTGAGTAAAGCTATATTTTCTTATTTGGTTAAAGGGAATTTCCCCAAAATACGAAAATCCGTTTTTGAAGGCGAATAAGAATTTTCCAGGAAAAACCACTTCAGCCATTCTTTAGAGAATCTAGTCCTCCGTCTTTGTACAAAAAATCAGAAAAACCTAATGACAGGATTTTGCACAAAGTCCAAAAAACCCTATTTTTAAGCAGTTTTTGGCCCAAATTTGCCCAAATATATTTTTTTTCGAAAATCGGGCTCCGTCACATTTTATGCATTGCCATTATGCATCATTGTGCAAAAAATCCGAAAAAAATAATGAGTCAACATTGACAAAAGCTATATTTTCTTATTTGGTTAAAGGGAATTTCCCCAAAATACAAAAATCCGTTTTTTAAGGCGAATAAGAATTTTCCGGGAAAAACCACTTCAGCTCCATAATGGCGCTCTAGAAATTGAGTTTTTATGCTAAATGCCAATATTTCAAGCTAAAACTTGGTTTTCTTGGGCTAAAATCTCAAAAATGATTTCAAATGATGTCCTGAAATTTTTTGGTGTTGAAAGTATTCTGGAAATACTCTTGGAGAACCGAAATGGTTTGGGTCAGAAATTTGCCCAAGTCTGCCATTATAGTATTGCATTTCCAACTAAAACGCAATATTTAGAGTTTAAAGTCTAATTTTCTTGGGCTAAAATCTCAGAAGTGATTTCAAATGGTGTCCTGAACCCGTCCTGAAATTTTTTGGTGTTGAAAGTATTCTGGAAATACTCTGGGAAAAACAAAATGGTTTGGGTCAGAAATTTGCCAAAGTCCGCCATTATGGAATTGCATTTCCCACTAAAACGCAATATTTAGAGCTAAACTCTAATTTGTCAGGCTAAAATCTCAGAAGTGGTTTCAAATAGGGTCCTGAAATCTTTTGGTGTTGAAAGTATTCTGGAAATACTCTGGGAAAACCAAAATGGTTTGGGTCAGAAATTTGCCAAAGTCTGCCATTATGGAATTGTATTTTATTCTAAAACACAATATTTTGAGTAAGCTTGAGTGTTCTTCCTAAAGAAATAAAATTCATGATGGCAGACTTTGGCATATATATGTCCATTGTGAACCACTGTGATTTTCCTTGAGTGCAGGGCTGCAAATAAATATTTTTAGTCAATCGGACATCATGTCGGGAGTGAGATGAAATTCTGTCAGTCAAACTTTAAATCCTGTCGGTCATTCAGTCTATAAGTTTTCTAAAATTATACAGTCTTGAAAGTTATGGAGAAAGAGAGTAGGTAAAAGTGACCTTGGAACACCTAAAGTTACAAAGAGAAAGAGAGCGATGCGATAAAAGTGAACTTAGAAAGACCCTTGAAAGTTACAACGATAACGAGTTGATAAAAGTGAGCTTAGAGACACTCTTGAAAGTTACGAAGAAAGCAAGTCGATAAAAAGTGAAATTATAAACACCCTTGAAAGTTTACGAAGATAGCAAGTCGATAAAAAGTGAAGTTAGAAACACTGATGAAAGTTACAAAGAAAGAAAGTCGATAAAAAGTAAAACAAGACGACTTAAAGTCGAAAATTTCGCCTAGAATTTAAACTACATAGGAAAAACAAGAAGTACAGATTGAAGCCAATTTGAAATCTACTTTACATCGAGCCTTGATGAAACAATTTTACAAGAACAACGAGGCTTAAAATCGCTAAAAAAAGAGACCAATTTAAGAACAACTGTTGTTTAATTTTTAAGAACTAATAAACAAAGGTAGTATCACCGTCTATCAAAAGTTATTTATTTGATTCTTATAAAGCAAATGCTTATATAAGAAAAATGAATATGCTCATATTGTGCACCATCTCTTGTTTATTTTGTAAGAGCTAATTACCGAAAGGTATATCACCGTCTATCGAGAGTTATTGATTTGATTCTTATAAAGTAAATGCTTATAACAAAAATAAGTAAGCTCATATTGTGCGCCATCCCTTGTTTACTTTGTAAGAACTAATTACCGAAAGGTATATTACCGTCTATAAAGAGTTATTGATTTGATTCTTATAAAGTAAATGCTTATAAGAAAAATAAATGAGCTCATATTGTGCGCCGTTCCTTGTTTACTTTGGAACAACTAATTACCGAAAGCTATATCACCGTCTATCAAGAGTTATTGATTTGATTCTTATAAAGTAAATGCTTATAAGAAAAATAAATATGCTCATATTGTGCGCCACACTTTGTTTACTTTGTAAGAACTAATTACCGAAAGGTATATCACCGTCTATCAAGAGTTATTGATTTGATTCTTATAAAGTATATGCTTATAAGAAAATAAAGAAAAAATCAAAACTGTGGAGCTAAAGACACAAAGATATATGACGTAATCCAAAGAAAACCCGCGAAAATCGTCCGTGGTTATACGAGCGTGTAATTTGTAAATTAAATTTAGTGAGTTCGTCCACGGTATCAAGCACTTTCGTTTTCTAATTTTTTTTTCGATGACACCGCCGCCGCTGCCGCCGCAGAAAGGCTATCGTAATACTTTCGCTAAGCGAAATTAATACTAGGTCACAGTTTGCTTCAGAGCAAACTGGTGCGACCGCTGTTTTACAGAGCAATTAACACTTTCTTCAGCAGTCAACAGAACAACATTCATCACAAATCATGTATGATGCTTCATAAAAAATGAAAAACAGCACATGTAAAATGCAATAACTAACAATGTCGAAAATACTTGCAGAGGACCGAGAGAAGTTATAATTCAAAATTACTCCAGGAGTACATCTTAAAACAAAGACTACCTCTGAAATCAAAACGCTTGCATCTTAGCTAACACGCTGAACTTTATAAGCCACCGTACCATCCACCCATACCTCTCTAGGCCACCGTACACGCGAGATATCTCTTAGATATTTGCGTGGTTATCTCCCTAATATTCAGCCACCAAAAATGAAAATTAAAGATGGTAACTCAAGCTGCACGATTTCACTTTCGATTTCAACTTTCAACCTCCCAGACTCCGTAAACAAAAACACGACGGTAAAAAACCGCCTTCAGGCGGTCGAAAAACGCATGAAATCAAAGTAAACTTTAGAAACACTCTTGAAAGCTAAAAGAAAGTAAAAGAGTAGTAATAGACACAAAGAGACAGGGGTGTGAAAGATTTGTTTTCAACTCAAATTAATGTTTTTTTTTCATTCGGATATCATGATCGACACAAATGATTTTCAGTCGGTCAAATGGCTTTTTCAGTCGGACATTGACCGATGACCGACGCTTATTTGCACCCCTGTGAGTGTTCCCAGAATACTTTCAAAAGACTTCAGGACCAAAAGATTTCAGGACCCTATTTGAAACCATTTATGAGTACTTATGAGATTTTAGCCTGAGAAAATTATAGACTTTATCTCTAAATATCACGTTTTAGTAGGAAATGCAGTACCATATTGGCGGACTTAGGCAAATTTCTAACCCAAAGCATTTTGGTTCTCCCAAAGTATATCCAGAATACTTTCAACACCAAAAAATTTCATTACTGAAAATGTCAAGTGTGTATCTTAAAAAGTTTAAAAGTTGTGGGTCCTCAAAGATGCTGCTTTCATGCATTTTGCTACCCAGAATCGGAGAAAATCAGCCTTTTTAGCTTGAAATTGAAACATTGAGCGATTTCGCTGGGGTTATTTTGTCTTTTTATGTTGAATATTAGTACAAGACACCATTTAGAAACCATTTTGACCCTTTACTGGGCTTTCATAGTCTTAAAATGGGCAAAAAATGCCATTTTTACTCATTTTTCGCTATAGTGCGAATCAAAGACCCCCCTGGGAAATGCTGGATTTTTGACCTAGGAGGTTGAAAATTGCGCAAAATGTCTTACAATAGATTAAATTTTCACAAAAAAATACTACACTTTGAATTTTTTGACATCATGCTAAAAATGGTAGTTGACGATCTACCCTACGAAGCGTGTATTTTACAGAACAATCTGCGAAGTACCAAATACTCATGGGAATGAATTCTTTCTGTTACTAGTCTCTTTTATTTGACCAACCAAACCAAATCACGAACAAATTTCAGTTAAAGTTTACATTCTGGACCTTAAAATACTAACCAGACAGATGGCCGAGACAGAATTTTCCAAATCATCTTCAATTATCAACATCTACCTCTTGTCAAAATTTCAAGTTCATAGTACTTGTTAACCTTGAGATTTAAAAGTGGGCCTGAAGCTCCCCCCCCCAAGATGTTTCCCCTAATAAAAAAAACAGGAAGATTCCATAAGAATGTTAAGAAGTATCACGTAATTCAAAACAATCAGAATTACTTTTGATGTTACATTACTAGCCGTGTACAAATAGGAAGGAAAAGATTTACATGGACTTTAAACAGAGGAGATAAATGATACAGAGGGATGTGTAAATAAGCTTCCGAAGATACACTGCAACCATTCAACAGGGTGTCTACGGAAGTTTTTTCACCATTTTTAAGGTTTACAAGGTTTTTTTTGGCAAAATTTTACTCTTTTTTCAAGGTTTTGTGGACCATATATTGGTTTGTTTCAAGGTTTTTCAGAACTAAAATTGACTTAAATAGTAGGAAGTGAAAGTGTTGACAAGGTGCTACCAGTATTTGGTGAAGAAACAATGACTGCGAGCGAAGCGAGCAAGAAAATATTTTGAGCTTTAGCATAGACCAAAACTTCAGTGAGGACCCAGGCCAAAACAACACAACTGTACTGTCACAATCATGCATTTTCAAGGTTTTCAAGGAATTCTTTCAGATTACATTTATTTTCAAGGTTTTTAAGGTTGCTTAGTCCAATTTCAAGGTTTTCAAGGTCCCGTAGACACCCTGTTCAAATAGAGGATGTTTGTCACAATCTTTTCTAATATGGATTTATAATAGGGGGTGGGGTATTCGACTTATGAAGACTATTCTGTACCATTTTGTATCGGCTATGAGAATGGACTTACATTAGCCGAACATCATTGTTTATTTTTTATCAGTTTTGTAACTTGACAGGGGTTTGTTCAACATTGGCTGTTCCCAACCAGACTTAGCCAATTCCAAATCTCAATCACAATTGGGCCGTAGAATTTTTTGGCCGATCCTGGTTAAGCTTGAATGTGCTGCAAATTGCTTGCAGGGACAATGATATTTCATAGTAGGCATCCCTGGTTCCGGGGGGTTAGGTATTCTCAGATTTCTAAACAATAGGCAGGGTTCGGATTGATGAGAATAAGATTCAGGCGAGGATAACCCTATGCGCCAACCATACTATTTATCTAGAAATTATAGCCCAAAAGTTGTTACATACAGAACATTTAAAGTATGGGTATTTTAAAGATTATGAGCAGCAATTAAGACTTGAATCTCTGGTCTTTAAATATATTCGATTCATTAGATCAAAAGTTATCCTCATTTGAATAGAAATGTTACTTTCAGAAAGTGCTCGAAAAATCGACCTATCAAATTTTTATATTAAAATTGGCAATCGCAATAGACTTTACATGATGAAAAGCATTTTTCAGTAGTGAAACACATAAATTTTCAACCTGAATGGCCGAAGGGGTTTAAAATCATCAAAATTACTTTAGGCAAAAACTTTTTTATTTATTGGTTTACGGGCCCGCCGATGTTATTTTTGCTTAAATCAAATAAAAATAAAATAGAGATTTCAAAAACCTTTATTTATTTTTTCTCCTCCGACATGCAAAAAAGAGGAAAGAAATAAAAAAACTTTACTTTAAACAGAAAAGAAGACTTTTCTTTAAACAGAAAAGAAGAGAATGAGAGAGAGGGTTTAGATATCGTAATGATATAACACAGCTGTGATGATACTTTTGATCCTTCCCCCAATGCCAGGGAACTTCCCCATTATTTTAATGGAATTTCCCCAATGGATTTTCTTCCCATTTCCTTTTTTTTTCATTTCTTTCTTTTTTTATAATCTCTTTTATTTAAAATCCTTTCTCTGATTTTACTGTTGAAATTTGAGAGTAGGTATAAAAAGATGAAAGATGAAAGATGAAAGGCTAATTAAATTGTTTAACTGAAAACCATTGTTAAAATGAAAGTAGAGAACAAATAATAAACCATTTCTGCTATATTCTTTTTTAAAAGTCTCTTTCTTTTTCCTATAAAATTGCTATTATAAGGATTGTTCTTTGTACTGTTTTGAACAGATCAGATTTTTTTTTCAAGAGAAATTTTTTTCTGCACGTGTGAGAGTTTTGTCTTTTGTCTTCATTTAAAATCGATAGGAAATTTCATAAAATTTTATTTTTTTATTTCCTCCGATTTTAGATTCTAAAAAAGAAAATAAAAAAAAATAAAAAGGTCAATTTTATTTTTATTTTTTTTCCATCCTCCTCTCCAAAATTTTACCTCAAAAAGCCCGTAAACCAGAAAATAAAAAAGTAGTTGCCTTAAATTACTTTTACCGACATTTTCTTCAGATTTTTGGTTTTAGATTGGATAAAGTCTATGTAAGCAGGGGGGTCCAAAAATGACTTTTTTTGGAAACATTTATGTTTAACCATCTTTCTAAAATTAATTTTTCATGCTGATTCCGAATTTGAAATCCGTTTTTCCATATCTCCTACCCCTGGGCGGCCGAGACCCTTTTTTCGGAAAACCGCCCAAAACCGCCAAAAGCAATTTTTTCCATTTTGAATAGCGTTCTAGTGATGTGATATCTTTTTTAAATCCGTTCTTCATGCTGATTCCGAATTTGAAATTCATTTTCTCATAGCCTTCACCCTTGGCCTGGTAAAGGAGGCTGTTTTTTTACTAAAATCTTTGAAACCAAGGAAAATTGATAATTTGAAAATGTTTCCCTTTGAATGAACTTTGAATGAAAAGATTAATGGTATAAACTACTTGTTTTAGAGTAACCCCCTGGTTGGATCTTTGTATTCTTGCCCTATAAATATAATGAAACGTCCATTCTACGGTAATTGCTGTCACGTGACTTTTTTCTACCGCTTGATACAAATCGCGCATTTTAATTGGATATTGGAAATTTCTTTGTCACGTGACAAGAAGTTCCGACCTCACATTTAAAAAAAATAAAATAGCGGAAGGACGTTTTTTCTATTTATATGGATTATGAATTCAGTTGATTTAAAGGTTTTAATTATTTCATGCCATGTGTACACTAACAAAATATTCTACAATGTTTGGGGAACTCAAATATCCAAAAGTATTTCTATTTTTCATGGAAAAATGAGTTATAAAGGCAATTTCTTTGCTTAAGGGGACCCGTCCATATTCATTTGACAACGCATAACGTCAAATTGACGTTATCCTCTGAATCCTCTCCCCACCCCCCACAGATAACATCAAGCGATGTATACCAAAAGTTGTCGCCATTTTTCCATCAAAGTTTTCGTGTCTCAAAGTCCGTACTTGTGGCGGGATACAATAAATTTGAGACGTTTGTAACGATATGATTGACAGGTTCAAACTATTGAATTGAGAAATAAATAATGACAAGGATTGACTATATGAAATTTTGAAAATTGAAATTATAAAATACTTAAACTGACGCAAATGAAAACTGAGAAAAATGTGATTGAACAAACAGAAAATGAGCAAAATGAGACGCACACAGAAAAAATGACACATGAATTCGCAAGAAAATAGCACACTGAGAATTCAACAGAAAATGAAATATTGATAAAACCATGTGTCATTGAGTCTATAAATAAAGTTTTACAAAGTGTTTTTGATAAATATGATAAATGATAAAGAAATAAAATCTTACCAAGTTACTGTAGCCCAAATAAATATCCCTGCATGAGCTTGGAAATTGAAAGTTGAAATTTAATTGAAATTTTATTGAAGTTGAAATTTTGTTGTATGAGAACCCATCTCTTCCTCACTTCTCTCTCATAGAGAATGCTAAAAAACTTGTGAACTGGATTTATGAACCTCTCAAATACCCAAGAGACTTCATAATGACGTAATCTATTTATAATGAAATTAGTAATTAACTAGAGTATAAATTTTTTATTGCACGATTTTTATATGACAATTAAATAAAAACAATTAAAACGAAATAACTTTTTCATTCATTGGAATGATTGCGTTACAGTTCTTGGTTGTACCCGTGTGTGTATGTGTTCTTTTAACTAATGACCTTTATTTAAAAAGAAATTAAAAGCTCCACTTGGCGCTAGGTTCATGTCGTGCTTTAGACGTACCACCTTCTTTGCCCACTTGTGTGATGTGGTTCGCTCGATCGCGCAAACAATGAAAATATGATGTAATGATATCATAGCGCGAACCAATGGGATTAGGGGAGCCGTCCATATTCATTTGACAACGCAAAACGTCAAATTGATGTTATGAGGGGTGGGGGGTTTTCAAAAGTTAGGTTTGACGTTATAAGAAATCAAAAGTATACCTTTTTTTTTAAATCGCAAATATTTGTAAGCACCAACCATACTATACTTTATAAGCTGTCGAAGATATATTCGTGTATGAATTACCTGAAAATTTGCTGCTCGCATAATCCCATTGGTTCGCGCTATGACATCATTACATCATATTTTCATTGTTTGCGCGATTGAGCGAACCACATCGTAATAATTCCAGCTCGAGGTGAATGACTCCATAGTCCATCGATTTTTAGCTTTCATTTGGCTAAATTTGCTTTCGCTCGCTTACGCTCGAGTCAATTTATTAATCATGTTGGCGCATGCGCCTCTTTTCCCATCTTGCATCCTTATTGAAAAATTGAATCTTGGTACAAAAGAAATTTTGCTTGCTGTACGGAAAATTATCTTTGGCGCGAGATTTCTTGGAATCCACATACTGGATTGTCTAGGCAAAAAATGGTAAAAAAAGACACAAACGTAATTTTTTATGAGTGTGGTTATAATTTTTTTGATTGCGATCGCGCACAGGAAGTCGCCAAATGTTCCTAACTGATCAGATGAGCCTACTTTTGTTTCTTCTGATATAATAGTTTGAAAATTTGGCTGACTAGAGCTATAAACTAACTGTATATTTTCATAATCTGACCACATGAATAAAATCTGAAACATCAAAACTGAGAAGAAATAAGAAAGCTCAGCTTACTGAAATTGGGTGGGTCTTTATCTGCTGCTGTACATCAAAAAATATGAAGTAGGTACTCGTACAGTCGTACTGTAAGGTGCGGTAAGGTTGGTGCGTCGTGCCGTGCTGTACCCGCTCTGTCTATTTGTCTACTCCTCTTCACTTTCGTTTTCAAGAAATTCGGAAGTTATTTTCTTTTCCATGGTTGAACTATGACTATGACTTTCTTCCGTAGAATTGTTGTAGAATGAATGACCACGACTAACCCGATTTTCTGAAAATCTTCCGAAAATATGCCGTTTCGGGTTGTTTTTAATGAAATAAAAACTAAACCGGATTCGACGGAAAATGAAAGCGTTTCGAAAAATGAACGCTCATTTCGCGGGAAGAATCGACGTTGTGCGAACGCTTTTAATGGCGATTTAATGTTTGGACCTCTACTCTTTGCTGGAGTGGAAATTATCTTTGAATATCTTAACCTTGGGTTATATTCACCATGAAACTAGTAAAGTAAGATGGATTTCAAGTTTTATTCTTTATATTTCTTCAAATATTTTTAAACAAACCTTCTTCGTTTCACATTCAAACGATTACTAAACATTTTGATTCATCATATATATCAATGTACTACCGTGAGATTGGGTAACTTGCATCAGTGGAGGCTAACATGCATAGCCCTCAAATGAATGACCTGGCTGGTCATTAAAATACAACTATGCAGCTCCGCTCGCAGCTCTACTCTATCATTTTTGTTTTGATTTAACTTTGTATTTTAATGACCAGCCAGGTCATTTATTTGAGGGCTATTCAGACGATCTCAATCAAACGGAATCAACAATCGAACCAGTAGAACCAAATCGAACGCAATCGACCGATTGAAATTCAATTGTCGAACGCAATCGAATTTCAATATCGAATATTATCGCAATTCTCAGATTCGATTGATATTCGATTGCGTTCGATTGATGTTCAATTGTGTTCGATTGTCGATTCATTGACCCCCGGATTGTTCGTCGCATAATTTCTACGGGAAATCGAAAATAATTTCATTCGGCTTGTGATGTTTGAGAGCTTGGATGTTGGAAAGCTGCAAGAATAAAGCCAGACGATCTCAATAGAACGGATGGTCGATGGTCGAACAACAATCGAACCAATCGAATATTACCCAGAATTTTGATGTTCGATTGAGATTCGATTGCGTTTGATTTGGTTCGACTGGTTCGATCGTTGATTGCGTTCGATTTGGTTCGAATGGTTCGATCGTTGATTCCGTTAGATTGAGATCGTCTTGGGCTATGCATGTTAGCCTCCACGCAAGTTACCTCACGGTAGTTAGACAGGCAGCTGACGACATTTAAAATCTGGATGACTTTTGGACAAACACTGAGTTGGTTTTTCTTGTTCCCATGTATCTGATGATACTAAAAATTTTACTAGGCGTCCAAAAATTTATTTAACGGACACATTCAGTAGTGATTTAGTAAAAATTTAGATTTCAAAAGTTATGATGACTTAAATTTGACATGTGATTTTCTTCAATCAGGAACCTTTAACCCCCTGAAAATGTCAAATTTCAACGTCATCAAAACGAAAAACAATTTATACCATTTGAAAGCTCGTCAAAAACTATACAGAAGACATTTAAACGGGTATATTCGATTTCTCAACCTAACTCGAGAAAATTGAGATCGTAATTCCTTTTAAAATAAGGCACTTTTTCAAAAATGACGTCATAGAAGAGCCATAGACCTTCATAACTTTTCATATTCAAATTTTTACTTATTGAGACTGATGTGATTTAAAATCTACATCAGAAAACGCTTCAAATAGTATATAAAACTATGAAATTTTGCAACATCAATTTTTTCACTTTTGCTTGTAACGTCATCAATTAATAAATTATTCTCCGACACGTCCGGTAAAGATTTTTAAACACGCTGAGTAAATTTTTCTGACTCTCTAAACTATAACTCCCTATATATAAACGCATTTAAAGGATTTCAAAATAAGGCGAGACCAATTTAATCTGTTGTTCTACGGACAGATCGTTAGAAAAATATGGGTCGGTCGGTCAGTAAAATAAGAATAACTAGCCGGTACCCGGCTTCTCTTCAAAGTTTGACTCTATCCCTCCCATATTTTGAAAAAGATTTTTGTGGCAAAAATGATCAGTAAGCAGGAAGGGCGTCATTTCCAAATTATATAATATAAAATAACTTCGTCATAACTTTTCAAATTCAACAATGACTTAGATTTACAGCAAAATAATTATCGACATGCATGTTTAAAGGTCCCTTTTTACGAAGAAAGAACTCTAGTTTTTACCGCCTTTTGAATGTATTTTTAATGTTGCTGTTGTTCTAACAAACTTATGTTTTCTTATGTTTTATTTTAAATTTGTTCTTTTCTTTAACAGATTCTGTTTAAAAGATTTTCTTTTGTTTTGAAAAGAATTCGAATGTCTCAAATCAAATAGGGTCGTTAATTACATTCGAAAACATAAAACTAAACAAGAAAGAAAAAAAAGAAAAAGTCTAATCTATCAATCAAAATAAACTTATCGAACAACTCAAAGTCTTTATAAAACGGCGCGAATCTGATTTAACACATTTGTGGAGCAAGAAGCAAAAGTCATATTTTAAAAGAACAAAACATTGCTCGCGAAAATGAAAGTGACACACAAAAAACAAACCAACAAAAAACAAACACACATACAGACTACGGCTATTAATATATAGATTTTTCATTTATCAGGGTTGGTAATAGCCTGGGTATCCAGACTCAAAATTTTAGAAAAAAAAACTCTTACCTCAACATAGAAAGATTCTAAAATTTTAGAGTCTGGTGCAACTAAAAAAGTCTGATACAGTTTGTTTGATACTGTATGTGAGTGAACCCTTGTTGACAGACTATCAAAACTTTGGAAACCCAGGCAGACACACATAATTAACTTTCCATAAAATCTCTTTTACAAACTCAATAAACTTTCAAAACTACTTTAAACTACATCAAAACATCAGCCACATTTATAAAGGCTCCTTTCCAGCGGCCATTTTGTTTAGAAATGAACCTGTGTTTTCATTTTCATTTGTTTTCATTTGTTTTCATTTTCATCTGTAGACTAGTTACTTGGACCAGATCGTAAACCAGAGACAAGATTATAAAAAACTAGACGGTAAAATAGTTTACCGTCTGGATATCCAGGCTAGGTTGGTAAAGTACCAAAAATGTTTTCCAAAAAATATATGGATCAAAAATTCACTTTTTTTATCTTCGATGAGGCGAACCCTAAAAATATTTTTGTTTCCGGTCCACCGGGTGACGAAAAAAACACTCACCCGGCCGGCCGCAAAAAATTTTTTTTTGCTAAATTTCGATCCCAAAACTCGATTTTTTTAAAGCACTTGTAGAAGTTAAAATGATGGTCTTCTTTACCTTAACTCTGTAAAGGCTCCAAACTGTGATTATGAAGTGAACTTTTTTGAGAAAAAAGTAGAGTGAGAGAAACATTTCCCCAATTTTTTAAATCCTCACTTTATGAATGCTTCTTTTTATTTTACTCACAAGTCAGCATGATTCCTTTTATAAAAACAAAGCTGTTTACTTACTGAAAAGACCCCACTTTGTGAATGTTTCTATTTATTTTACTCACAAATCAGCATGATTCTTTTATAAAAACCAAGTTGTATAGTGTATAAAAAACATTCTTAAAAGTTGAGTTGCAAGCAAGAATTAACAAAAACAATGCAGGGTTTAGTTTGAGATGAATAAAATTTCATTTCTATAACAATGATCAGGATAAAACCTTCATTCCAAGTGACTTCTAGGCGTGTATTTTACAATAGAATATAAAATATCACGTGCGATAAATCACACGCCGTACGAAAAAAATGCGGCTGGGAGGCGACGAAATAAATTTTCACCCGGCCGGTGGACCGGAAACAAAAATGTTTTTCGGGTTCGCCTGAAGATCATAATAAAATCTTAGTGTATGGAATGCTTGATTTTCGAAATTTTTCAATTTCTTGAATTAATTTTCAGCTTTATTCAAATTAATTCTTACAAATAAGTAGTGTGTAAAATATATTGTGGTGGAAATTCAATATTATAATTTTTTTGATTTTAACAAAAATAGGGTCGGTCGGGCCCGTAGAACAACAAATTAAATTGGTCTCGCCTAAGTACTCAATATTTGTCCCTCAATTTTCACTTATTTCACCTTTTTTTTTTGCCTGTCTAAGTGTATAATGTATAAGATTTACGAAGCATTCTAGGCAAGCCTCTAAATTCGTAAAATGCAAACAAAAAAAGTTCAAGACGCCATGCACTTGCGGGTGAATTGCGGCAAATCTGTACCGTGGTTTTATAAACAAGGCAAACTGTATTCAAATTACCATAGAATTGGATGTGTTAAGGTATAAGAGCTTAAGTTTTTGTGGATTTGGTACTGTGACAGAAAGTATCAGTCAGGACTAAGTCACTTTTTGATCATAGGGTCAGTCCCCCCTGCTGGTTGGGGGGGGGGGTTACACCCTAAATTTTTCCCAAAACAGGAGGGTGCTGGAAGTACACCACTTTTTTGGGGGGACCTATGTACCGTGAAGTCAGGTAACTTGCATCAGTGGAGGCTAACATGCATAATAGCCCTCAAATGAATGACCTGTCTGGTCCTTAAAATACAAAATTAAATCAAAACAAAAATGGTAGAGTAGAGCTGCGAGCGAAGCTGCGTAGTTCATTTGTTTTGAAATTTTTCTGCTTTGATTGGTTAGTCATTTGAGGGCTATGCATGTTAGCCTCCACTGATGCAAGTTAGCCGACTTCACGGTACTTGGGGGTGGTAGCTAAAATCTCATCAGGTAACGTGGGGTCTAAAATAATTCAGCTTAATAGTTGGCTTTAATTACTCAAATTAAAGCTCATAATTCTGAAAAATTTTCGTCTGCGGCGCAATATTTTTATAGAAAGTGTTGTGCAATATATTTATCTTAAACTTAGAACTGAATGCAATTTACATTGGAAAACCCTTTTTTACTGGATCAATTTTTTGAAAGTGTCTAGGGTCAAAAGTCCTGGGGGCTAACAAAAAATTCATAGATCTTTGGGGGGGGGGACTTAAAACTCAAGGGGAACCTAATTTTTGCGTGGTACCTAAACCCAGGCTGACACTATGTTGATATTTTGTTTCTTCTTTGAAATACTAGCAAAAATCATTTCGCTTTCTCTCTAAGATATTTCACCATATATTTGTTAGCTATTTTTGTCCAAAATCCTTGGGGGATAGGCATTACGGTTAGGGGGCCATAGTGTGCACTCCCCCCAGAATAGTGGGGGGGCTTTTGCTGATTTGGGTCGAAATTTATCAGGTGGGATTTAGGTTTTCCAGGTTTTAGGTGGGAGAAACAAGTTAAGGTGGGAGTTAATTTCTTTAGGGGGACTTTGGGTGTTTTGGAAAAAGTTAAAGTAAAATTTTATTTAATTAATTTTAGATAGATAGAGCTGCTTTTATTTTGCATAAGCTGAGAGCCTTAATATATCTGCTTTTTAAATGTATATAATAGACATATAATATATCATATGTAATATATTGCATCTTCATATTACGGTAAAGAAATTTTGTTTTGTTCCTCGAATTAGTATTTTTTTTTGTTTTTAGCTGGGATCTGGGAGTTTGGGCTGAAGGTGGGAATTTTAGGATAAGGTGGGACCTGAATTTTCAGGTGGGACCTGGAACCCCCTTGCACACTATGGGCGGGGATGCCAAGAAGGGGTATCACACCCCTTTCCGCACTATGCTAAAATAGAGATATTGGACAGTCTAAAGCTAATCATGACATTTGAACTTAGAAATTTTGCCTGATTTTGCTGTAAAGCGCAAATTAATGTCAAAGTAGAATTTCTGAATGAGTCTAAATAAAAGTTTTTGAATAGGATTCTACTGTTAAAACCATTTAGCTAATCTGCTTATATTTAAGATGAATATTTACCAAACCAGGGGGGGGGGTGTACCAGAAGGTGGCATGTATCCTGGGGTGGGTGGGTCAGGGGGGGTCAGTGTACTAGAAGGCGGCATGTATGTGTACTACAAGGTATTTTTCAAAACTTGACACCCACCCACCCCTGAAGTACACCATACTACATGGAAAAATCCCAAAACCACCCCATACCAGGCCATTTTTTATGCCCCTCTGGAAATCACTATAATTTTGGTAAAAACAGCCTTTTTAGTGGAAAAACACTAGAAAAAGTGCCCTTTTTGGTCACTAACGGACGCTGCCCTGCCTTTCTAAAATATGGCCTGCATACCCCCTATTTATTACCGGCTACTACCTGGAAAAATCCGGAAAATAGAGAAACTTTTTTCCAAAAATCGGGAAATCAGGAAAACTTTTTTTCGGGAAATCGCGAAATTGGGAAAACTTTTTAAAAATCGGAAAAACAGGAAAAATTTTCTCAAAAATCCAAAATGCGTGAGCAATCAAATTTTTCAAAAATTACGTGAGACCAGAGGAATGTAAAGAGATGGAAAAACACCTTCTTGAAAACAAAGGAAAAACGGCTCGTCATATACCAGGTCTCTTGCCCTTAAGGGAGTTTTATATCGAGTAAATAGGTTTCTTTTGTTGTCGCTATAAAAAATCTGCATAATTAGCGTGTTGTGTTGTGACGAAATTCTTTTGTTTCAAGCCTGATTATGCGCAAACTTTTAGGGCTTATATTTTGGATACACCTCTCCTATAAGAAAAGGTACCTATATCTTCTTGCTCAGAATTTCCTAGCGATTCTACTGATATAACCGCATCATGACCGCCACCATAATATGGAAAGCTAGAGCTCGAGAAAAATTATAACTTCATCTTGATTTTACTCGACTTCTGACAGTTTTACAAGAACCAATTTTAATATCATTGCGTTAAGAATTTCTTTTGCTATACATTGGTAAAAATATTGCTCCTTATTCTTATAAATTGAAATAGTAATCGGCAAAAAAGGAAAAACTAATTTATTTTTATCGCCAAATCATGTAGAAACCATCCGATTTGTATGGCGAGCCGTCTTTTCTGGACTTTCATTTAATGACCTAATCAACGTTTTACAATAGAATTTTCAATAGAAGTGATCGTTGAACTTTGAGTAATCAGAAAAGCTGTTTTTCCATCTCTTTACATTCCTCTGGTGAGACCATGTGGAAATGCATGAGTCTCACACCCAATGCATGAGAGTTGGCACCTCTAATGTACGAATGTTGAATATTTGAATTCAAATGTTCGAATTCAAATGTTAGAATGTTTACATTGACTCAATAAACCTTCATTTCAGTGGGATCTGGTAGGATTTCAATTCATTCCAAGAAGTTTGGAAGAATGATTTTGGACAAACTTGGCTTGATCAATTTATAATAGAACCAGATAGAACAACTTTACATTTCTATTTTAGCAGATAATTTCTGAACCTTTTTGTTTCCACACTGTTAAAATCAATTTTGGACCCAACACCCCTTTTTTGGTACATAGGTAGTAAAAATCAAAATCGATTTTGGACCCAACACCCCATTTATAGTACACAGGTAGTATATGACAAATTTTTTTCTCAAACACCCACCCACCCCAAGGATACATGCCACCTTCTGGTACACTGACTCCCCCCGTGTTTAAGGAAAAAATTTGTCTATCTTCAAAACTGCTTGAGATGTCAAGGTGAAATTTTCAGGGTCTTATTTTCTTGTGTAGTAGATCATTTGGTGCAAATAGACCTTATCGGAGTTTTTTATTTTTCTAAAAAAGCGAGCATTGTGGGATTGTTTCGAGTGTATTACAATAGAATTCCCTCGAGGAATTCCTAAGAGATTTCTATTGTAATACACTCGAAGCAATCCCACAATGCATCGCTTTTTTAGAAAAATAAAAAACTCCGATAAGGTCTATTTCAGCAAAATCCAAGAGGGTGAGGTATCCTGAGGTATCACACCCTGAAGACTTTTAGAAACATATGTTATTATTATTGTTATTATTACACCTGCATTTAGTTGAATGACTCACTGTTCTCTTTGAGAAAATGTTGAAACATCAATTTTCAGATCATCATTCTCCTAGAAGCTGCTAGAAGAGCCAAAATAGGACTAATGCTTCAAATTTTTCTTTGTCTGCAGGTTTTTGATGAAGTTGAGTCACGAGACTGTGACAGTGGAGTTGAAGAATGGAACAGTTTGTCATGGAACAATTACTGGTAAGTTGTTTTCTGAAAACATTTTCAATGATGCCCTGTGGTAAACTTAGATCAACTAGAATCAGAAAGTGTCTACGTAGGCTGATCTAGAAAAGATATGGACTTGAAACTTGGCAGAAATGTTCTCTACCACAAAAGGAGTTCATAGAAAAAAATTTGGGTTGATGACGTCATCATAAAGGTGATGACGTCATGATGACAGTTTTAACATACTAATAAAATGAACGTTTAAAATCCATGAAGAAAATGAGTACATTTTTTCAAAAAACAATGACGTCATTTGTGATGACGTCATCAGTTTTTGAAAATTTTTGAAATATTTTTTGAAAATTTATTATTGATACCTAAAACCTGTCAAAATTTGAAGCCAGTTGTATGCCTAGATCAAAAGTTATGCTAAATCTAATATTTTGGGATTTTACAGGGTTTTAGATAAGCCTGCACAAAAAAGTCATAAAACCTGATCTGATTGGTGTATAATTGCAAAATTTGGTATACATGCTGCTAATAGGATTATATTACAAGTCAGAAACTTTCACAGTGTTAAATTTTTTTTTGAATATAGAGCTTTCTTTGTTTTCTCGAAAATCACTCGTCATGCGTTTTAGATGGGAGATAAGTGGCCTCGATTCTCACCCAAGAGCTTCCTCTCTAGCCCCTTCAGGGTTTCAACTCAATGGTCTGTCTGTGTTCATTTCCCTGCATTTCCTAAACTTTTTGGCAGCCTGTATTAATAAGAAAGTGTTGGATTTGATTCGAAGCTTGCAGATTTTTTGAGAAACCTTGTCTCTTTTATCAACAAATTATTTGTTTTGGGCCTGGGAAGAGTTAAGTTATTGCTTCAACGAGGCGTTTCAATAGTAGGAAAAGTCCCATTGCGGAGCTCCTGTTTGAATAAAGAGCTGTAAGGTTCAATATTCTATTGGTTTCAGATCGAGTTTACATAAGTTCTTTATCCAAATTTTAGGATCACCTTTTTGCTGGTTGAGTGTGTTTTCTATATGAATCTTTTGATTTGCATTTTATTTTCTTCTCTTATGCCCAGGAGTCGATATGAGCATGAACACACATTTAAAAGCGGTCAAGATGACATTGAAAGGTAAAGACCCTGTCCAGTTAGAAACACTCAGTATCCGTGGAAACAACATCCGTTATTTTATCTTACCGGAAAGTTTACCACTCGATACTTTGCTCGTGGATGATGAACCAAAAAGACGTGGCGGAGACCGTGGTACGCGCGGGCGTGGACGTGGCCGAGGTGGACCTTCAAGAGGCCGTGCTCGTGGTGGTGGCGGCCCAGGACGTGGTAGAGGACGCGGTGGTCCAGGAGGAAGGCGTTAATCCAATGGTAGAACTTATTTCAGGGAAATTTTGTATGTTTTTATTTGATCTTTTGTTTTGTAAATATCTGCTTTTCTGCGAAAGACATTTTTTAAACTGAAATTTTGCTATTACACCGTCTTTTTCTTAACCTTCCTCGAAGGTCTTTTGAATTAACCTCTGTTCGATCGTTCGTCTGTTACCAGCTTTTATCGGGATCGGCATATCAGATTTTTCTGATGTTTTGCATAGTGGTGTAAAATGACCGTACCCGAAAAAATTATAAAAATACTAGTCCCTTTTTATGTTTCATCTTTATTTTATTTAGTATTTTCAACACTTTCTCTCCTTGAGGCAGATCTCTGATCTTCACTTTATATATTTACGATAACCTGCCTTTGACAATTGCAGAAATGCCTTTTAAATAAACCCACCGGACTTAACTACATGTTTTTTTTATAAGCATACAAAAATACGAAAACAGGCTCAGAGATGCTTAGGTCGATAGCAAGGCTGAAAAATGCTTGAGGAGATGCTTAAATCTAAAGCATAAATTTAGGGAAATACTGAAAATCCGTAAAATTCCAGCCAAAAAAAGTCAAAATCAGGAAAAAAACATTTTTCGTAGGCTCAAGTAATGCTTTCCATATGCTTAATTTTTCCCCATATCTGAGCCTAGATATGCTTATAAGTGCAATGCTTATAAAAAACAAAACATGTAGATATTATTAAGCACCCCTCGCGAGCCAGGGCCGATAAACGATTCTGCGACTTAAAGAGGCCAGTACCGTATAATTGGAGGAATCGTTTAGGGCCCTGGTACTTTAGAAGAGAAAATATCAAGAATCTTGATATTTTTCGACCTTTGGACTCTGGCAGCTTGAGTGTGGGCAATATGTTGCGAAGACAAGTACAGCCGAGCTGCGAGCACACTTACTAAACTAAAATTTATATCAAAATGCTGTAAATAGTTCTTCTCCGTATGACCATTTGGCATGGGAAAAGAAAATAATGTTGATTTGGACATTTGGAAGGGAAATGCAAGTAGAAAATGACTGTGTTTGTTGTTTGGAATAGAGAATGACTTTCCTCTGTCTTTTAATGTTTTTTTACTGGCTCAAAATAAATCAGTAGCCTTGCAATAAGTCTCAACTTCCAATTACTGTTTTTTAAATTGCTGTGAACTGGTCTTAAACAGTTAAAACTATAAATTAAACTGGCTTTAAACACACTCAGCAAAATCTAAAGAAATTTCAACCTTGAAATTATTGCTTTCTTTCTCACTTTTAGATTATGTGAAAAATAAATAAAATATTTTCAACAGCTCTAATGCTTTGCTGCTGACTCTGCTCATCCAAAAAGTAGCCGATATAATTTTTATATCCAGCCTCAAGAACGTAAACTCCAATTGTCCACCCATATCATGTCACCACAGCTGGGAATGATGAACGACAGTGACAGTAGCCAGAGTAGGATGAATTCAATCAGATTTTTGTGCAACAACATATAATGTTTTTGTGTGTAAAAACATGAAAAGTATCATGTCCTCAACATCATCATTGCATCTTGCTTTTGTGACTAATTGTAATTGGCTGATTGGAATAAGCATGAGCTATAAAAACTCTGAGAGATTGCACTATTTGTTAGCCCTGGTTTTCCAGGATGCTAAATAACTAAATGCATTGCTCAGTCATGAGTGTCAGTTGAAGTTAATTTTAAAACATTTGGCCCACTGTTATGATGTTTAACTGGTTTAAATAATAAGAAAGAAAAGATTGATGGACACTTTATGGACTGTGTAACAATTAAGAGTGAAAATGCTTGATCTTTGTTACTTTCACTTCACTGAAAAACAATTATTTAACGAAAAGGGACAAATGGAGATAAAATGGTGAAATCAGCAAGAGGCAAAAATTGCGAGAAAATAAGAATTTGGGGAATACAATTACTTTGGAGAGAACTTATTTTGGCAAGGAGCTAAATAAAATTGGAATTTTTTATAAATGTGGTTTTGAAGAGAAATGCAATTTTTAATTTTGCCAAAAACTAATTTGGGCAAATAGCTCAGTATATAAAGTGGTTCTTTTATGCTAAAAAAATTATTGTTTCAAATTAGAACTTTGGGGTTACTTAGGGGCCGTCCACATAGTACGTACCCACTAAAATGTCAAAAATTGAGTATATATATACCCCTCCCCCTATAGGCAAGCAGATGCAAATAGCTATACCCCCTGGTGAGTACGTACTTTTTCATTCACACCCCCCCCCCTGGCTGAAAAAAAATCAAATTCAAAAGGCTTGGGTTTTCCCCTTTTTCTATGAGAGAGAAACAGCTGATATTTTGTAAGGAACAAGCGAATAATAATTCTCTTTTTATTCTCTTTCAACCAATTTTACAAGCAAAAAAAGGGCTGTGAGTTTTTTTTCTGCGTACTTACTTTCTCTTTCGACCCTCTCCCTTCCCCTCTGTACGCAAGCATATGCTTTTGAGAAGACACCCCCTCTCCCCCTTAGTGCGTACATACTATGTGGATGGCGCCTTAGGAAAATCACTGGAAATTTTAATTCTGGCAAGAACTTATTAGGGGCCTTTATTATGGTGAGGCATGGTGAGGAAGCAATTCTTTCAATTTTGGCGATAACTAATTTTGGTGAATTTTGTTCTGTTACTATATCATCATTCATTAAGAATTTATTTATTTATTTAGAGAACACATTGAATTATGTAAAATTTGAAATTTTATGAAATTTTAATGCTAGCTATGAATCATTGTATAGAGTTTGGAATTAAATTCTAATTAATAAGAGTTTTCTGACTAGTAAAATGAATTTGATATTCTTGTGTGAATCTTTATACGTGCCATTTTTAAGATTTTTCTTGTGAATCTTTAAACGATTTTCAACTCAGGGTTTTGATAATAAAAACATGGCGTAATAAGTTTTTTAGAGATTTGGCAGATGATCAAAAGAAATCTGCAGGAATACATTTTACATGAAACTTTAATAAACTTGGAACATTTCGTTTTATTCAATTAACAAAAAAAGTTAGAAATATTTACTGGTCCTATGAAAAATGTTCATGGGAAATGAAAATAATATTAGATTTTGTTGAATTTCAATATTAAAAAGAGGTCGATTGTAATCAAGGATTACCTTAAAGGAATAAATTATGACGTAAATAAAATTTGGGGATTTACCAGGAATTCCGCCATACGTCAAATTAAATTCCCGCCAAATTTAATTTATCTCGTGTATTTTCCAAATTTGTGCTATTTCAGGCCTTAAAAACAGGTTTTTGCTTATTTGGTAACAATTTTTGGCCAAAAATTTCCTTCAACCGCCAAATTAAATTCTCGCCTAATTTCTTTTTTCTAGCAATCCGCCAAATTTAAATTCCTCTGAAAAAACTTTTTCAACCACCCGCCAAATTAAATTCCTGCCAAAATTTCTTCCTTCAAGGTATTATTATCAATTTTGTCAAGTCTCGAGAACAGTGAAGGTAAAGTACAATAATTCCAAATTTTATTTTTGCCTTTTAATGGTTCCTAATTTTTGATTGAAAAAAGTTCCAAAAATTAATCTTGTTTTATCAGTCCTTTCAGCTTCAAAGTATCAGATGCTTTAAAATGAAACAGCTTTGCTCCAAAGAAAATGTGACATTTACAAAAAAAAAAGCAGAGATATGTATTCAATTTTTTGTAGTAAATTTCTCAATCATTTTGTATCAAAATAACAGAACTTGAACTGAAAAGACATATATAATCTTAAAGTTCTATTCTGGAATTTTGACCAAAATGTAGTTGATTGCTATCTTTTGAAACAATGTCCAGAAATATTCATCTATAAAATAATAAAATTTGACACTTAATACAGCTTATGAAAAAAAATCTGTCAATGTTACTTTAGACTGTATTCCTACTGTATTTGATTTTATCCTCAAAATAGGCTAAAAACTGAAGACTCTATGGAAAACTTTCCAAAAATTTTGTTATGTAGCAAATCAGAACATGATGACGACAGTGAAACATAATCTTTAGGTCAGAATAAATTCAACTGAAATCCAAAAAAAGTCTAACATGTCATAATTGATAATCTAGATGACAGATTTGTTATATGTTTGCATAAATTTTATCCCGATAAAAAAACTACTTCCAGGTCCAGCTTCAACATTTTTTGTCAAATTCAGTCCAATATACACACTGTACCATACTAGTTTGTATACTTTTTGACATTTACGGTCAATATAAATAAATTTTCAGTCTGGTAATAGGATATGTTTAAAGAATTGTTTCATGGTAAACATTAAAGAAACAGATTTATTTCTTTTTCAATACTTGAAGTTTCTTGCTTTTACACATTCATCAGTTGATTAGAATTGTTCACATAATTGCCAAGCTTTTAATTGTATAAACCATAACCAGAACATTTTTGCAGTGAGTTTGTATTGTACGTAGTCTCAAGTTTTTCTGAAAAAGCTTCTTCACCGATCAGTTCATTTTGACTACCAGTCAAGCAATCACTGGAGATGTATGCTTTTTTCTTTTTCATACTCCTGATGCCCATGGTCATGGACAAGATAGATGTCAAAATGTATAAACATCAGTCAGTCATTCATCACGGAGTGATCAGATTATAAAGAAACATGCAAGATTGCTGTTGGAAATCAGTTCAAGCAAAAAACAATTATATGTGGACAGCAGAGGGTCTTTTCGAGTGAATCTTTAAACTATTTTCCATTTGTCTTTCTGTAAAAAATCGTTTTACAAGCAGTTCCAGTTCGCTCAGTGCAGGGATAGACTGCTTATCAAGGTCTCGTAGTATCTTTCTCTGCCAATCAAGTTTCATTTAAATGACATTTTGCAATTTTGTCAATTGATTGGTTTGCCAAGAGTTCTTCATACTTCAACTTCTTCATGTTGAGAATCTGTCTTTGACTTTTAAATTTACTATTTACATCAGCCATTCATTACATATTTAGCTTGTTTTGATTTTTTCAAATTCTCGGAATTTGTAAAATGGCGGGATTATGCTAATCGACATACGTTTCGCGTACATGCCTAAAAGTACTTTCGTTTTTAAAGTGCACCAGGGCTTATATCTCCCGTCAACGCGTCCATCAGAATCATCAATAGCGTAAGGGAGTTAGATAAGCCATGGAGTCGAGGGTGGAAACTTCTGAGATACTAAATTACTTATTCTATGCACATAGGGGTAGCCATCCCTGTAGTTTTGTTCCTATTTTTTTTCGATTCACAGTTTATATCTATTATGGGCCTCTGATCCATTCTTAGTCTATAGAGTTTCATATCTTTATGGGGTTCACTTTGGGTCGTTTGGAGACAAGGCCGCTTCTTTATCTCTGGTAGGCCCTGATGATATCGCGGTCTCTCCTCCATAACGAAGTGACCCAGGGTATTGATAAGTGTTTTTTGAACTTGCTAGCCAAAGTGAACTATGAAGTGCTGACAGGTCCTAACAAGGACGAAATACATATACCGTTTATCGTCCGTTTATCTCTGTGAATATCGAATAGTTGGACAACAATTTACTGAATTTCTTAACATATATTATAAACTGAAAAGTCGAAACTGGAAGACTACTTATTCGATACTTCTTCGATAGAAGCCTTTTTCTTTTGTTTTCCTAATTTATAGATCTTACTGCCATAAATCCGATGGAAGTTGTGGCAGCATACACAGATTCAATTGAAGATCCGTTTTGGTTGTTTTTGGTGCTCAAAGTGCTCAAAATGCTCAAAGTGCTCAAAGTGCTCAAAATTCTATTTTTCTACTGACGTAAGCCTTCCATTGTTTGGAGCCGATAAAACCTTTGCAAATTGTTAAAATTCTTATTATACTATACACTACTTTTTGTTGAAAGCGAAATTTTCCGAGAGACTTTGATATTATCCATGCAATAACGATTTAAAGGTAATTTGGTAGCATTTCGTTGCTGATAAGATTTTACAGACCAATTTTCCAGATCTCTTTTTGACGTAATGAGCAAACAATGTTTCATGGAACCTGTTAAATGGAACCTATAGGATATAAAAGACCTATTTAATTTAACCCACCTTTCAACAAAGACGTATCTTCAAATATCGCCAAGATGTTCTTACAACTAATTGATAAACATTTCTCCGAAGACGAGAACTTGCGAAAACTATTCAACCGAGATAATGTAAAGGTCAGTTATAGCTGCACACCGAACATGGGAAGGATAATTAAAGGCCACAACAAAAGTCTAACTTCAACCAAAAAACCCATGCAACTGCCGAAACAAAGATGAATGTCCACTTCAAGGAGATTGTAGAAAATCTTCCGTTGTCTACAAAATGTATCATCACAGCACAAAACACACCCACAAAAGCTTAAATCGGTTTAACTGAGCGTCAAATTAAAACCAGAATCAATGAACATATTGCCACAACTCGGAACCAAAAATACAAAAATAGCAAAACACTTTCAACTTATGCATGTGACCTAAAATCCGCTGGAAAAACTCCCAATTTTAAATGGTTGATCGTTAAAGAGATAAAATCATACGTGTCCAAATCTTGCAATTTATGTCTTTATGAAAAATACGAAATTTTGAATTAACCTCGTCAAAAAAGAACTCCTGAACAAAAGAACTGAACTGGTTTCTAAATGCCGTCATCAAAATAAATTTTTATGAGCAAATTATAAGTCTAAAGATTGACCTTCACGCATATAGAACGTCTGTAGAGAATTTGTATTTGTATATTTTATGACCCTAGGGATTCATTTCAATTAAACATTTTTTACGATCAATTTTTCAACATAAAAATGATAGCATTTGTCATTTTTCATTTGATAGCTGACGATTCGTAAATGAAACTTGAATAATTCAAATTCTGTTTTTTCTTGTACACTGTATCGTATAATAGCCTCTTTTTTTCGAAAACCTATACGAAAAAACCTAGACCCGTTGATTTGGTTCTCGTTGTTATAGATACACCCGAATCAAAATTTTAGCCAGAAAGAGAGAAGAGCTCAAAGAATCAGCCCTTAGATACACCGTGTGGCAAATGCGGTGCATAAACTTATAAAGGATTTAAAGAGACACCTTGAGCGAGCTCATAATATGACCTTGGTATCTCATGCAAAATTACCTCCGTCACAACTCAGTAGTGTCATACAGAAAAATAAGGGTAAATCGTATATGAAAAGTAGGAAATTGAGCTATGTAGCCTAAAAGGTTGCATACACTATATGCAACCTCAAACGGATCTTACCCGACATTTAAAAATCTACCACGCCGGTATGACGAAGAAGGAATATTATGCTAAAAGGTACTGTCAATTTTCAATTCAGTCCATGAACTGCAGCGTTGATTCAGTGTTGATTGGTATTTGATCTTTTCACCTTTTTGGAAGTCTAATAAGTTTTGTCTTCTTTTCACGCAACGTTTATTGGAATAACAGGATCTCTACGATTCTAATGTAATGACAAAACTACAAGAGGAGCCTTTTTTAATGTTGTCTATGATTGTTGATTTCACTCCAAACCAACAAACACACCTAGATATAGAAATGTTCCCTCTGTTTCCTTTCAAAGCTATGTTAATCTGGTATTAGAATTTTTTCATGGGAGTTAGTCTAATTTATTACAGTACAATTTATTTTACACTATCCTTTATACTACCAAATAGCATAGGGCTAACACTAATAAGCTTTCCTTTTCACAAGAATATATGCATAACTCCTAAATCTAAAAATTGAGGTTCAGCATTTTAAACCACTTCTCTTGTTTAGGAAACCAAATGAACCGTCTTCAAGCTCGTCTATAAGAAATTTCCAATCATTGGGTCCAGCCGTAACTGAGGATGAGATCTTTGGAACAGGTATGACAATTGTTTTGTGAAAAAGGGTTGAAAATTCCATCCATTATATACATATCCAGCGCAAAACTTATATCAAGAAAGCAAAGATAACAGAATGTTTTATACATTTTGGGTTGGGGAGGCAACGGCAATCAAAAACTCAAACTCAAAAAGTAATCGACCTCTCTGGACTCCGCTTGTTCTTATTTTTCGGCAGAACCTCATATGCTTCCTACTCTCATATAAAATCACATTCTAGTCAAAAACGTTATATTGAAATTCTTATATCAGTTTTTTTTTGTTTACGTTTATTTGTCTTTTTGAGAGGGCAGTGTAGAATGTATATCACTCCAGGAATTTGTTTAAAGCCTTTGTACCTTTCTTTTTCCTGAAGAAATATCTCTTCTTTGATTATAGATACTAACGAAAGCGAGGAAAAATATCAAAATGTAAATAACAAAAGTAACGAAATCAGTGATGACAAAAGAAGTGTCCTCGACTTCTCTATTTTGTCCTGAAATCACAAGCCCTAGAAAGTGGGGGGCGTACGGGCCTTCGTAATACCGATATACCGATCACTTTTTCTCTCAATTACCGATATACCGATACCGATCAATTTTTCCCAATTGTTCAGGTACTTATCTCCCGGAGGTACTCAGGCAAATATGGGTGCTGGGTATGTGTGGACGATAAAGGTTGGGTTTGTCACCATCCAAAGTCTCTATGACGATTACCAAACAGTAGCGTGGTGGGTAGATCAAGGATGGGCAGGCAAAAGTATAATTTTGGCTTAAGGCACCTTGTATGCTTATTCTGGCGCCCATATTTTGGTTGCATTCGTATAGCAAAAATTTAAGTTAAAATTCAGGTCATTTTAGAAACATTAGGAAATGCGAGCGAAGCGAGCAAGAAAAAATTGCGACATTGCTCATCGAGATGGATTGAGTAAAGCCAATTACAGTATAACGACTTTGAACAAAAAACACAGCCATGGTCATGCTTCTCTATTAGTCAGTGGAAAAAGTTAACTCTGTTTGACGCGAGCCAAAATCTTTTTCAAAACAGAGCTTAAATTTGACCAAAAGTTTAGCAAGATGCTCAAAATTGAATAAGAAAACGGAAAACCATCAAGGAACCTCGAACTTTCATCGAAAATGGGAGCTTATCGAGTGATAGAATGTCGAATAGTAGAAAGTAACGGATACAAATTTAATACTATCTCTAGATCAAAAAATTGAAGGAAGCTAGTGCGTGCGAATGAAGCAAGAAAAAAATTGTGAGTTTTTGTTTTGAATATTGTTTTCACCGATGTTTTGGTCGTGGAGCGCAGTTAGATCTCCCTTCAAAAATCGTCTTATAACTTAATTGCGAGCGAAGGGAGCAAAAAAAATCATAATTTTTCAAGCTATTTCTGGTCTTTGGGTGCAATTTAAAGCGCATTTTAGGGTAATTTTAAGAGTTGGGCGTTCAAAACTCCACCTGGGGAGGCGTGGCCCCCTGCCAAAACGCCAAAATGGATCGTTTAGAGAGCGTCAAAGCAAGCCGTCCGGTCCAAAAAAGTCTGGTTCTAAGAAACTACTCAATCCTCAAAAGTACAATCTTTTTCAAAAAGTAGAATTGAGGAGACGTCAATAACGTTTAGCATTTTAAAATCTTTCAATATGAGCCATATATGATTAAGATATGTTGAAAAGGTGTATCGATAGTAAAATTATCTATCTTGTATCGATAAGGAAGAGACGCTCGTGAAAATTACGAAGAAAGCGAGTTGATAAAACTAAGCATAAGAGACGATCGTGAAAATTACGGAGAAAGCGAGTTGATAAAACTAAGCATAACAGACGCATTTAAACGCTAAAAAAAACCAAATTCAGAAAACTAAGCACGAGAGATGCTTGTGAAAGCAATGTGGAAAAAGAGTTTTATATTTGTTGACTATTCTTGTTAAAACATACGAAGAAAAACAAGTCGGTAAAAGTATGCATAAGAAACTCTAGTGAAATTTATGAAGAAAACAGCTATGCTTTTGTTACAAATAGATCGGCTCAATAAAAGTTCTGGTTAAGAGATAGGGGTGTTCTGTTTCTTAAAAAGTCTGTTGACGTACTCGTGCAACCTAGTCTGTCTTTAGACATTTTTGTTTATAAAAATTCGGACACTTAAAAACACTACAATGACTTCTAAGTTGTATCGATAAATTTTTATCGCTAATTTTCTATTGCTAATTTTGTTATCGTTTTCGATTAGTTTCTATCGCTAAACTTTCGTGGATCATTTATTGTTAAACTTTTATAGATAAAGCTCCTATCACTAATTTTCAATCGCTTATTTGGGATCATTAAATTCTTATGATAAAAGTCTATCGATAGACCTATGTATCCGATAAAGTGTTGCGAGCGAAAGTGATCCTTTTCCCATGGAATGTCAAATGTCCACGAATTTCCAAGTTGTTAAAAATTTCTACCATATCAAAATAAAATCCAAATGATTTAGAAGTGCAAGAAGAAAATCTCAGTTTCCAATTTCACAACACACGGCAATTCGTTTTCCAAGAAACGAACTCAATGTTTACATTTTCGAAAACGAGGCTAAGTAAAAGTAAATATATAAGTAAAGAAATCAATAGCGGCCATCGGGACGAAGCGTACCGGGCATTGGACCGCTCGGGCCCCTTTAGCGGCCTCAAAGTCTCTTCGTTATGGCCGCTTTTCATGATAGGCCATGCATCGGCCTCATTCGATATTGGAACGGCCTTAGCGGTAAAAAGACCGGTCCAATAGAGGCCAAAGAGGAACGGTCATTAGACCGATCGGACTTTTGTGTACTCCAAATCGCTTGGGGAGTCACATATTTGCTCCTGCCAAAGTTGAAATCCAATGTACAAGCTCTAAGTAAGGGCTTACTGACTTATGTAGTATTATTTTTTATATTTACAGATCTGAACATCAAAACCCGTGCTCGAAGAGTCTTACTACCGGAATTGTAACAATGGAGGATTTTATACATTACTTACTGAAAAAGAAAAATTATTTCTGAAAGAATATACTGTCTCATTTAAACTTTTGACCGTGGTGTAAATTTTTCCATAAATGTGTGCAAGATAAATACATTTTCGGATTACTTCTTGTGATTTTTGGTAGCCTTTTATAAATTCTCTATAATATTGTTTGTGCATAATATTCTTTCAATAGTTTACATCGTGTTCAACAGTATCTGATCAATTTTCAAAATGGGCATTTCTCTGCTATTCTAATCAATAAAATTGGCTTATGATTTTCGGAGGCTAATTGAAAGCAACTACAGTATAGAACTTTTCTATTTCAAGTCAATTGTACAGAAACGCCGTCGGTCAGCAAAATAGTTTGAATCGGGTATGATGATATATTTCTTATAACATGATAACTCGCGTTCTTTAAATATTATCTACGGGTAGTCGCCACCCGCTTTTTGAAATATCGATCCGTAGTTTTTACCGAGTTATCATATTCTCGAAATAAGTCAATCAAAGACTTTCTACGCCAAAAGGGCATAATTGGAAAGAATCAATACGCAAAAAAAATATTTTCTCCTTGAGGCTTGGTTCTGTCGAAAAAGCCAGTAATGTTGAAAGTTATATGCAATTCTAGGTTAGAAAAGGATACATTGGAAAGAATCAATCCGCAAAAAAATATTTTTCTCCTGAGGCTTGGTTCTGTCGAAAAGGGTGCATGTCACTAGTCCGACACTTTCTAGTCCGACAGTGAAATAGTCCGAATCTATAAAATAAATTTACAATTTGGAAGTCTTTTTTTCCGACGTCACTTTTGTCCGAAAACGAAAGATTTTAGAGTGTCGAATGTTGAATAATGGTTTTTCACTGAGATAATATTTTAATAAAATTTAATTTTGGCGGCATTTTGAAGTAATTAGAAATAAAAGGACCAATTAGGGTTGTAAATCACTAAAGAAGGGTCGTAAAAACAGCTAAATCCAATTTCTTGACTCTTGAAAGGCTAATCCTAACAAGCTTCCCAAAATTTAAGAAAATTCGGGTTTAGGGTCCTAACCTCAAAATCGGATGCTCTCTACTATTAGGTCTTCGTTCAAAATCTGCATTCCAAATAAGAGAGAAAGCATTTTGTTCGTTATACAATTTCTTTTCCCTCCATGTTAAAATAAAGTTGAAATTTATCTGGCATTCCAATTTTGATATCAAGAAAAAAGAAAGAAGTATTGCAACTCTATGTAAATACAAAAGGTCAAAACTCATTTTTAGCCTTTCCAGTTTTCGGTTGCTCCTTGTCCCTGCATTGTAAATTGTTGATCAATTGAACTCTCTGCATATCTTAGCCAAACTCAGCTTACTAGTTCAAAAGGACTAGTTTCCGTCATTATCCACTTTTCTTTTCATAAAGACCATGCATTACATTACATTATACATTTTTGGAAAGCTAAGTGGTAAGGGAATCGAAATTACGATGTTTCCAATTTTTCTTCGGACACTTTGGTGTGATTTTCGGACAAATATGACGGACTCAGGCAAAAATCATAGGGTTAAAAATTAATGAAAATTTTAGCTCGAGAAAACGGAGACCTGTTGTATATTTTTGGAAAGCTCTTAAAAAATTAGGATTAGAGATAAATTGCAAGTATAGGTGATTTCAGTACCTAACTCGAGATATTGAGCTTCAAAAAGCGCAAAAACTGGACAAAATAGCTGTTTCGGGCTGAAAAACACGGTTTTCAAGGGTTCCCCCTACTATAAAGAGTTTTGAGATATTTTTTCTTGGAAACTTTCTCAAATGTATGTGGACACCTGGGGGGGGGGGGGGGTCTCAAAAGTTGATAAGTGGGGGAGTTGGAAAAAGTGCTGTAAGTTGTAAGGCAAGTAACATGGGAATAAAATCAGGGAACTTTGCTTTTTCGAGTAATCATGTTTTGGCTGCATTGATATAATTTTGCAACCCGCGTATTGTCCTGCGTGGGAAATTTTTTTTAAAGGACAGTAGAATTAGGGCAAAAGAGGAAACTTTCAAAAACATTTCCCCCAAAATTAATAGAAAAAATTTCGATAAATTGATTAGCGGGGCGACGCTTACTGTAATGGGATAAACTTGCGCGGGGACTAAATTTCACGGTTGGGCCTATTCGCGAAATTCAAAAATTTTGCGGGGACTTAATTTCGCGGGTGGCACTATTGGGAGGCAAAATTTTCTCGATTTTGTGACTTTTACTGTCAAATCATGCATATTGGTTGTTGAAATACACATAATTGCGCCTCTTTGCCATTAAAATAGTATTTATTTGACATATTTTGAGTTCTGTTTAGAAATATTTCACGGATGAGGCCTTTCCAAATTTTCATCGGGACTTAATTTTGCTGATTTTCGCGGATGACACCCAAATCCGCGAAATTCACGAAATTTAATCTCTGCAAAAGTTTATCCCATTAAAGTATTTGGTACCCGACTACAGTATTTCCCTTGATGTTCACAAACTCTTTCATCATTCTTTTAAGTTCACCTCTGTGAATGTAATTTTTTTAACTTTAAATTGCAAAAGTTTTTTTCTTTGCCGAACACAAATAGCTGAACGCTAATTTGCCTCTTTCATTGCAATTTCTCGAGTATATGACGTAATTACAGACTCGTAAATTCAAACTAATTTTGAAACACCACAAAGGAGAAACCTTTGTAAAATAATTTCCACAATTCGAATCTTTCTGTAATTCGAAGAAATTAGATTTCCCATTCTAGTTCGAATTGAAAGATCGATCATGGGAGACCGTCAAATCGTGTATTCGCACTCTTACAAACAAGTATCAAGAAGCGAAAGCAAAAGATGCTGCTGAATGATAAACGTGATTCCACTGCCTACAATCGGATATTCTTTCTGTTTGGTTTGTTTTATGTTTTGTTTACGTTGTTTATCTGATAAATCTCCAAAAAAACAAGTCCGACAAAAATGTTGTTGTTCAAAAAAAGCAAGAAGCTACTTGAAAGAACGTTTTTCCTTTAATATTTATTATCGGATATTATTTTTCTTTGGTTTGTCTCAAGTATTTAAGAATGAGAAACAAACAGATTCTGAATCCCATATTTTCATTCTTTTTTTACCTGGCAAAAGCATCTTACCACATAATACCGGTTCACTTAATTGGGCCATCCAGTCTATAAAAAAGCTGGACCCCGGGCTAGATTTAACAGCATCGTAGACAAGAGGTGGCTCTTGGATCGTTCGTTGACCAAAAATGGTCGAAAGACGGTCAAAATCTTATAATTTTTGTAATTTTTTTTTTTTTTTTACTTTTTGGCTAAAAATCTCGCTGGAAAGACTCACTTTTGATTTTTTTTTTTGCTTGACCATGAAGTCCAATCCAATTCATACAAGTTAAACCAAAAATGACGATTTCTAACTCAAACTGGGCATTACAGGAGACTCCTACATGTCTGATATATACGACATTGGCACTTAAAGAGTCAATAAAGAAACAATCATAATTAAAAGCGTAATGTCGACATAATTATGACAATTCTTAGCTTGTATAATCCCATTTGAAAATGCATATTTAAATATGAAATATGAAAGGGCATAAAATTGCGTCCCTGATGTAAATTATGAGGATTATTTTTTATATAAGCTTTTGTCCGCTTTTTCAAGACATACTCAAAGGATGAGAATTATAATTCTAAAAGAATGATAGCGTTCACATGAGTATTCAATTGAGTAGTTCACAAGCATGCCTATGGCAAAGGACTTCTAAGGTTTCTAGCTCTAGACATAGTTGGTAGGATTTTGTAAAAATATATTTTCCCTTGCATAATCAATGATTGTTCTGGTGCATTTAAAAAATAGATTTGTTTTGTTGGTCCTCGCAATTCTGCTATAATGTTGCAAATTACGCTTCATTTCCATAGATGGTTTGTGAAGTTTTTCTGAATCAGCATTGACAAAGCTTCCTACAATATGTAACATGACACACTTAGGGGAAATTAATATTCTAATTAGCCTGGAAACCTGTTATCCTATGCAAATTTTCTGATTCTAATATTTAAATTGATATTAAAAAGTTTAACATTCCGTAAGGAGAGACCAATTTGATTAGTTGCTGATTAGCCCGACCAGTCCTGAAATTCCAAAACTGGAAATGAAGATAAAATTAATTTACTACTATTTTTATTTCCATTACCTGCTGCTAAATTTTCAAATTTTTGATAGTTTTTCCAAGGTTTTGAGAATTTTATGCTCAATGTTTCATTTCATCCATGGATTTGAGCTTTTTGTGTCTTTTTATTTTCTATTTTGTATTTTTGTCAAGATCTGGTAGTTATGCTGCCTTTAAGGAGATTTCAGAGGTGAAATTCTACTTTCATTTTTATTTTTTCGCTGACCAACCGACCCTCTATTTTGGGTAGCTCGGCCCGTTAAACAACAAATTAGATTGGCCTCGCCTAATCGGAGTAATCTTCGTTTTTGATATTTGTAAAACCTAGCTAACTTTAACTATTTTTGAATGCCTCAATCGATGTCATTCGAGCTGCGATTTACCCTGTCATGTACCAAATAAGCTACGTAACAATTAAAATTCATCAGAGAACCAGTCGTCATCGTAATCACTGCTGCTTTCATGTGAAGTATCGTTCGAAAACTTTTTCATTGTATCATCTGGATATATCTTATAAATAGGTTCGATTTCTCAAATTTTTTGAGCTTTTCTAGTGATTTTTTAGGAAATTTTCAAAAAAAATTGAGAAACTGTTTTATTTGTCATCTAATCTTTTGGGACTTTGAGATGTTACAGAAAAGTGTACGAAATTGTTCGGAGTCAGTGCAGGTCAAGGATTTACACCAGGATTTATGCCTTATCTGAAAATTAGAGTAAAGGAAGTGGGTGGGTGTTAAATTAAACTCAAGGAAAAGGGTGTGAATCAACATGGAATCAACAATTAAATTATCAATGAATAATATGAAATCTTCTAAATATGAAATTTTCTACTAAATATGAAATTAAAATGAGTTGCAAATAATCATAAATTTAAATATATTTCTTTCCTAACATAAAACAGTATGCAGTTTATACTAACTAGTTAATTTTCTTAAATTTAATTACAGATAGAACGATGGTGTAAGGAGCTCCATGAAAGACTTGAAAAGTAATTCAAAAGGGGACTGGTCTGGTTAAAAGACAACTTATACTATGATCCACAAAATCAAATTCACAGGTAGTAAAATAATCAAATCATAAACCTTGTGCTAAAACATAAAGAATATATATATTGTCAAGATACATATAATATACAAATGTGCAATGATATTAAAAAATTTTAGTAAAAAGTTGGAGATTTGATATTTCACAGGAAAGTGCTACCAAGGGGTATTTCGGGTCCCATATCTTCCGAAAGACTTTTTTGTTTTTCTTGAAATTTGACAAACTTCTTAACCTAAGGTTGAACTACCACTTGTGTAAAAATGAAAGTTATAGCATAAGTAGAAAAAAAGCTCAATTTTTACAATCGCAAATTTAACCGATAAAAATCGCGAATTTTTCAACCAAAAATACATTTAAAAATAGCGCTTTTGATTCTCTGAAAGAAGCAAAAAAAATTTCCATAATTATATTTGACTATCAAAAGTTACAGGCATTCTTGTTTCCACTGCCAATTATATTTGGACAGACTTTAGTTACCTCAAAGTCCAAATCAAAGAGATCGAGAAATGTTTTAGTTTAACATAAAAAATGAAATAAATCTGAGTCTAAATAACTCAAAAAAAAGAGAAACTGGAGTAGATTATACACCTAGGTACGCCTACGCCTAAGAAAAAAATCGTAACAAATCATAAGCAAAACAATAAACTATAAACAAAATACAACAAGTTTTAAAGGGATAATCAGATGAAAAATCAAATTTGGCCTAAAGAGACTTTTCATGGTTCTAAGTGAGACAAGTAGGGCGGTATTGCTAAATCGAGGGACGTCCCTTGAAAGATTTTCGTCAAACGTACCCCCATCGTGGGCTGAAAGATTAGGTGTCTTTAGGCCAAATTTTATTTTTCATCTGATCTCTTTCAAAGGAACTTATGATCAAAATATGAACACATGTTTCTATCTTTCAATTTCAGGTAAAGATGTATCAGAAGAAGATTTGAGAGACATTGCAGTTCGATCAGGAGTACTCAATATTGCCGATGATTATATGGATTTGGAATTGAGACAAAAATACCCAACCCTGAAATTCCAGATAAATTTGTTCAAAATTATCTAACATTGCGATTCAGTGATATTGTAGTATCATAACTTTTAAAGCTTTAGTGGAACTATTCTTTTATTGATAATAAATCAAATAAACAATGCATCTGAAAAAAAACTTAGCACTTAAATCGCCTTATCCCCAATTTTTGGTATATATCCAAAGCCTTGATTGATACTTGTCCAGGGGTAAAACCAATTTCCATAGGAGGGGGTCAAAAATAAGCTTGATGTAAGGATTTTTACTCAGTGTTCTAAAAATTAAGAACGTACTTAAGAAGATGGAAATTGCCAAGAAAAAAAGCACCCCCAGCCTTTGAGAGTTCTAATTTCAAAAAAGTGTACATTTCCCCATTTCTACCTCTGAGGGGAGCTTATACTAAGGGGTACAAAATATTGATTAAAAGCTAAAACTAAAAAATCAACAAAAGTACTATCAAGTAAATAAAAGAAACAGAACGTATCAATAAGTACAAAAAAGTAGCTCCATCAAGCTGGATCTTTCATAAAAAGTCAATGAAAATAAAAACAAGAAAAAAAAAAATAGTTGAAAATTTTGCAATATATGTACCTGTGGATTGATTTATTTTGCGTGGACTTTTTCACGAGTCAAGAACTTATTTTGGTGAATAGTTTGGAAGATTTTTTCTTTCCTGCCTTATCTTGAGCATTTTTGTCAAATTAAAGGATAAATCGTGCGACCCGAAACAAAGATATTTGTGATTGCCGCCTTAAGGGAACTTATTTTGGTGGGAACTAATTTTGGCTAATTCGGCAAATTTAGACAAAATTCGCCAAAATTAGTTCTCGTCAAAATTAAATTTTTTGGTATTTTGCCTAAATAAAGAACTTCTTCAGTTCACAAAAAAAACTTCAAATATGGCAAAATAGAACAGATTTACGCTGTCATTGGCCAAAATTAGTTCCTGCCAAAATTTAAAAAATTCATCAATCGCCAAATATATTCTCGCCAAAATTAAAAATTTTTCAGGATTTTTGACGCTCGTCAAAATTAGTTCCCGCCAATATAAGTTGTTCTCTTAAGATATCTTAAGTTCAGGCATGTTTTTTTATTTTCACAAGATTTCTCACCAAATTCCCAATCTTTTGCACGGATAAAGTTTCATGAATTAAGGGCCTCCAACATTTCCTGAGGAGGACTACATTTTGCAAAAATGGTCAAAACTCACAAACATTGTGAAAATAAATCTATGCATGAATTAACCCACTTAAGGTATATATATATGAAGTCTAAATTGTTACCCATCATAATCACCCACTTTAACTGGGTTGAAAAAAGTTTAAAAACATTAAAAAGGAACCTGCTCCTAGGAGTATACCTTAATGGAACTAAATTTTGTGGGAATTAATTTTCGCGTTTTTCGTGGTTTTTGACCGAAACCGTGAAAATTTGAACCCGCAGCGATATGATATTTTGATATATTTAATTCTTTGAAAAGCCCTAGAAAAATGAAAGAAATTCATCTAAAAATGACCGAAAACGCAAAAATTTTAGTGCCTGAGAAGTGTAATTTTATTTTTCCACTACGATAATCGTCAGGCCTATCCCCTAGACAGTCTTGCTTTGTCAGATGGATACTGCAATTTCTTAGAACTTTTTCCATCTTTTCAGGACCCCAGAATTACAAAAAATGAAAGAAATCGCAAACAAACTGGGTTTCGAATTTAAATTTAAATTTAGATTTGTCTCACTTCTTATAAATAGCAAAACTTAAGGTATATACTATTTTTTATAAGCAACTCGACTTTTCAAGCCTGGGCATTCTGTCTCAAAAAGATTTGCATTTGCAAGCCATTTTTGCTTTTGTTTTTTTTTGTCTATTTTTACGCTTCTTATACGCATCAAGGAAAAGAAAAAGTTTCTTAACAAATATTGAATTTCATGTATGAAATTTAAAGGTCCGAACCAAACGATTTGAAATCGAAATTTTCTTCAACTGAGGGGGGGGGGCAGTGTGAATGAAAAGTACGTACTTACCAGGAGTATCCGATTTTCGACATTTTAGTGCGTACGTACTATGTGGAGTCAGCCCTATGAAAGTCGACTTCCTAACTAACATTCCCAAATGGTGCGAGAATTAGTTTTGACGAATGACCTATTACTTTAAGCGTACAAACTTTCGCTATTTTCGCAAATTTTGGCCTTTATCGGGAAGGTAAATGTCTGAAAATTCTTAACAGTGCGATTCGCGAAAGTTTATGCACGCGAAAGATTCTCAAAAAAATTTGAAATTTATAAAGCCTCGAAATCGTAATAAATATCAAATTTTTCTATCCTTTAATGCCTTTTTAAAGTCTAAGAGCAACCGTCTTTATCGGATTTAAGTAATACTTTTAAGACAATTTTCATTCGAGAAATCTCATTTTTATCAAACGATTCGCGACAGTGTCTGCTCGCGAACAACATTATTTCATCAAATTTACGAAAGTAAATGACGTAAATTTCGCGATTTTTCGACCTCCCTAAAGTAATCGTTGAACATTTTAGCCGAAAAAGAGTTAAAACAGCATTTAGGGCAAATTTTGGCAAGGGGAGTTTTACCTACTTTGGGCGTACAAACTTTTGCGAACACAAACTTTCGCGTTTTTCGCGAATTTTGGCCCTTTTCGCGAAAGTAAATGTCTTTAAAAATTCTAGGAAGAGCCATTCACGAAAGTTTATGCTCGCGAAAAACTCTTGATAAAATAGAAAATCTGTAAAACTTCAAATTTTGAATAAAATGTAACTTTTATGGCACTTTTTAGCCTGCTAAAAGACTAGTAAGTCAAAGGGCAAATGTTTCAAGCCAATCCAAGAAGTATTTGCCCCTCTAAGCCTTTTTTTCATGTGAAAATTCTCAATTTTACGTCTTGATTCGCGAAAGTTTATGCTCGCGAAAAATATTTCTCCGTTAAATTCGCGAAAGTAAATGTCGTGAATTTCGCGATTTTTTGTCCTCGCGAAAGTTTGTACGCCTAACTAAAGTAATATAAATTACCCTAATCGGATTACCTTACGCGAATTTTTGCGAAATGAAAACTCGCGAAACGCGTGAGATTTCTGACTCACGAAATTAACTCCACCATAAAATTTTTTTAAATCCCGTTTTCGGCGGAACTCTCGGAGAAACCAGTTCAAAGTCTCCATTTTTGGCAAAAAATTACTTTTTCAGCTGTTGTCAGGCTTATTCACGAAATTAAATCGACGCGAAATTTAATCCGATTAAAGAATTTGGCGAGAAGTAATTTCGCCTTCTAAGGTATTAGATTTCTACGAATTGACTTAGTGATGACAGCTCAAGAATAAAATGCTATTTATAGGTTGTTGCATATTGAATCAAAAGACAGGACAAGACATTCTGGGGAGGGGATAAAAGACTTCTTTTAGAAACAGTATATGTTTTTCAAAATATCTTTCGGACAGATATATTTAAAGTAAATTAATAACCGTGTGATATAAACTTTATAGTACCTTAAGGCAATTTTCGCGGTTTTTGAACAAGTCTGCGAAATATAAATATTTTCATGATTCAAAAAAATACTTTAAAAATTTGTCTTTTCTGGGCAAAATAGGCCATATTATGTACAAAAATTTCTCTGAACCGTGAAATGCCGTGAAATTCGAGGTGCGAACCGCGAAAATGTTTGCCCTTAAGGGTGTTGAGAAAAAAATAACATAATAAACAAAATTCTAACTAGCAAGCCAAGAAAAATATACCCTACTTGAAAACCAAGTTTAAATCTTCTCGTCTTTATAAAATATGAAAAATTCCCTAGTTAAAAATGTGCAATCAATTGGCCATTGATTTTTCCGGATCTTCAGAGTAAAGATTTTCAAAAGCACCAAAGCAAAGACAGCAAAGTAAAATAAAACAGAACGTCTCTTACGGGCTAACTTATTCTTTTGCTCTGACTTGTGCAAAACCAAGAGTTATTTTTTAGTTGGTGTTTCCAGTTGCAACTTGGATTTGATCTAAGCTCGTCTAACTATCCGGAAATTTCCAAACCCAAGTGATTCTGTGAAGTATGGCAAATAATAAAATAACAAAAATGTCTGTTGAGATAAAATGATTTGGTTTTAAAATAAGAAATAAAATAATAAAGAATGTCTAAATTAAATCAAAAATAATACCTTAAAGAGATAAATTTTCACTAGGATTATATTTTACGGTCGAAGTTTGTCGCGAAATTAAGTCCCGCGAAAATTTAATTATTTCGCGATGGAAGCTGTCTCGCGAAAATTAATTCCCTGAAGGTAATATGTCATACCATTGAAAACCAATAAGTCTTTCAGTTTTTATAAAATACCCTAGTTAAAAATATAATCTACAATATACAGTTTTTCGCTGATCGTTTTTCAAAAAAATAAATAAAAATACCAACTTTCGGTTTTCGAAAATAACAAAATGTCTAGTTATAGATAAAATCTTTTAGTTTTTTATAATACATCATAAATAATGTCATAAAATTGATGCTCTCTAGTGATGCTCGCATAGTCTTTTAGTTTTTATAAAATATGAAAAATGCCCAAGTTAAAAATCTAATTTACAACCTATAGTTAAAAAAAAAATAAAAAACATAAAATAAATAAAACTTAAAAATCTTTCCGTTTTTCAAAAATAGCAAAATGTCCTGGTTTAGATTAAATCTTTTCGTTTTATAAGAGTCATGAAGAATGTCTGAATTAAATAAAAAAATGTCAAATGTGTTCAAATAAAAGAGAGGAATTTTATTACCCGACCAGCAGCTACACGCATCAACATTTTCAAATTTTCCTCCAGGCAAGCTAAGGCGCAAAAAGTCGCAAGCAATTTAATAATTCCTAATAACGTCCTGAAAAAATCGAAAAAAGCCGTCTATCAGACTCGAGAGTAAAGAAAAAAAATCTTAAAACATGAAATATCTATATCTACAAAATCATAAAATCGTGAAATCGTGAATTAGGCGCTGCCAAAACCATGGGACCCTTTTATCGCTCTGTACATGACGTCAGACATTTCATGGGATGACGAAACATGGAGAGGCAGCTTTAAAGATGGCTCACATAATGAAGAACTAGGGAGACATTTGCAGTTAGGACCGCACGCCTCCTCTGGTTTGAATCTAATTTTAATGATTGCATGGAAGCCACCAGCAGGAACCGAAGGGCAACCAGTTATAAAGTGAAGCACGTGACTTAACTGGATCGGACTTTCTTCTAAAGAAAAATTATAAATAAATAATCCATATCCTTTGGCAAGAAGGGTAGTATTACATTCATTCAGTCAGAACATGGTACTCCAAAGGCATGGTATAAATGTAATTAAAATCTACTATTTTAAATGAAAAGCGAGCTTAAAAAATTCCACCTTGTGTTATTATTAAGAGTATGAGACTAATTGGATGATGAAAAGATTAGGACTTACTATCGTTTTGATAGGTGTCCAAAAAACTTTCAAAAAACATTGCTGTGTCAATTTCTTTATCCCTCAGGTTTGAACCTTCATCTCCTTTGAATATTGTCTCTGATAAGTTTTGAAAGTCCTCAACAGATAGCTCCGACGCAACAGTAAAGCACTCTTTGAATGCCTTTGGATTTTATCTTATCAAGGTGAGAAGGTTTCTCACATCCAGACCTTTCATTAATTGCTGTAGCGGGGGAAGGACAGGTTCAAGTTCTTCCTTAAAATGAATAGCCCTGAAAAATGAAATCAATGAAAGAATGAAAATACCAAGAATTGCAAGAATGTTGGCTGAAAGTGGACAGAAGTGGGGCAGATGCGATAAAACAAAGCATGGCTTGTGATGAATGAATGTTGCTAGATAAGTGTTTAAGACAGAAAAACTTCTTAAGTTCATGGTCAGTGCCATCATCATAAACAGCACAAAATCTAACTGAGCATCTAATATGCAGATTCAAAGTTTGCTGATTAGTGGGAAAGTTAGAAATCGCCTTAAGTCTTGACCAGTCAGTTCACAAAAATCAACTTCCTACGATCCTACAAAGAAGATCATGTGTTATCGTATGCCATGATATGAAATTGATCGTTGTTGAACAAATTGTTACCTCAATATTTCATCTTTTTCGGGGAGTGTTACTTTAGTTAACAACCCTGTGTAACCTATTTTTACTATATATTCATCAAGGTCATCTGATAGCAAGACAGTCTGCAGCTTATCATTGCTATCTGCAGATATAATCTAGAAAAAGAAAAAACAGGATACAGATACACAGAAAACAGAAGAATGAAGATCCCCGTGCAATTTTAGGGGCTTTTACTTTTCCTTTTTTCCACTTCCGCTTCGGGTCAGAGTTAGTTGTTTTTGATGACTTTGGTGCTAAAATACAGAGACAAAAATGTACTTTAAAACATAGGCATCCACCAAAGCTATTTTCACCATTACAGGGATTTTCATATTTTGTTATTTAGAAAATTTTCAGGTAGCCGTTTAATTTTAATTAATGTACACAAGCAGAGGGCCATTTGAAAAAAGAAATGGAAGGGATGCTCATGGTTTCTGCCTACCCTTTCCCCCTCTTTAAACTGGAATCCCATTTAAAATTTCACTTTCCAGGAGTGTTAACCCCTAATTTCCAGTGGGGTTGGTGAAAAAGTTTGTCAATACAATTGTACAACTTTTTGGAATAGGGCGGCCATTGAACAGTGGCCCGCATTATTTTTTCTGCTGATTTTCCAATGCGGCTGATGCAGAGCAGGAAAAAATTCGGAAAGTGCTATCACATACCGTAAAGTCTTAACTTGCATCAGTGGAGGGAAACTTGAATAGCCATCAAATGACTGACCAATCAAAGCAGCTAAATTTCAAAACAAATGAACTACGCAGCTCAGCTGGCAGCTCTACTCAACCACTTTTCTTTTGATTTAACTTTGTACTTTAATGACCAGCTAGGTCATTCATTTGAGAGGGCTGTGCATGTTAGCCTCCGATGCAAGTTACTCGATCTCATCAGATCTCACTGTACAGCTTTTTCCTCTAACTCTTTAAACAAAACAAATAACACTGATTATTTAGATTCAAACTACAGGGGGTGTTGAGAACGGCATTATTTTAACTAAGCTTTGCATGACACGTTCAAGTTGCAACATGATCTCAACAGTTTATGATTGGACTGAGAACAATAACATGATAGGGACCATTCAAAAAGTATATGTACGCTTGTACGTACTTTGTTATAAATAAGATTGGATACCTACATATTGTACTGTTACAAGAGTTTTAAGCTTCGACTTTGGTCAGGGGGTGTACTAAAAAGGGTACATATGCTGAAGGGGGTACACATAAAGCACACGAAAGCGTACAAGGGGGAGGGGGGTCAAAAATTTGCCATTTTTGAGCGTGTGTACTTTTAGAATGGTCCCAAACTAAATAGTTGTAAATTCGAACATTTGAAATACGGTAAACATACTGAATCAAAAAGTTTATCAATCTATTTCACTAACAACAAAACTGTAATTGAAAACAAAAACTCTGTCAAAGATCTTAGAGTGTGGATGAGTAGTGACTGCTCATTCACAGATCACATCGATAAAATTATAGCAAAAGCTAAGGACATTTCTAGTTGGATTTTGAGAATATTCAACAACAGGAGCAGTGATGTTATGATAACGTAATGGAAATCCTTAGTTCTCCCTCACCTCAACTACTGTTCTCATCTTTGGTTACCAAACAGCATCCACCAAATTGAACAGATTGAATCTGTACAAAAGAACTTCTCCAATAAAATCAAAGGCCTTAGTGCTTTCCATTATTGGGAACAATTGAAAATTTTCAAAATGTATTCTCTACAAAGGAGAAGGGAGAGATACAGAATTATTTATATTTGGTCAATACTAGAGGGTATAATACCAAATTTTAGCCACACTGAAAGAGATGGCACTGTAAAAGGTGGTGTCTCGTCTTCAATTACAAGCTGTCATTGTTGGAAATGCCAACTATGAACAATCGAACGGAGTAGCTTTCGCAAATTTATTTGGGAGAGCTTAGCTATACAGGGTCCAAAACTCTTCAACAATATTTCCTCTGACATACGAAATACCACTGACTGTTCAAAAGATTCATTCAAGAAACGACTCAATAAATATCTATGCTCTATACCCGACAAACCTCACACTACATCGCGACAAACAAGATTGACTGAATCAAATGCTCTTTTCGATCAAATTACACGTGTTTGGCTCAACGAGCTGAACAGATGAATATCATCAAATAAAACTGAAGTATACTGATGTAAGTATAGTATGCAAACAACCCCCTGATCAGAAGATGAAATTGGCTTTATCTAGGCGCAGTTAATCGATATACTCGATAATCGATAAGTAATCGATGGATTAGATATCGATTAACCGATAGAATCGATAGGTAATCAGACCTTCAAAAATCTTGAGTATCGATCAGCGATCGATATTTCCAAGCTATCGATTACTTATCGATCACATATCGACTACATACAACCTATCGATTACTTATAAATCATGTATCGATTGTTAACAATCATTGATAACTTATCGTTCGTGCATTGATTACTTATCAATTATTTACTTATCTTCGATCACATATCGTTATCGCTTGAATATCGATCGTGACCGACTATTGACTACATTACCGGCCCTTTTTATGCCGGCCCTTATTCCACCAACGAGCCCAAAAATAACGCTAATAAGGTCCGGCGTAAAAAGGGCCAAGATAAGGTATTTAATGAAGTAAAGAAAATTTCTGGAATTCGCCAAATCTCATACTGATCGTATTACTTTGAATAAACGCCCGCTTTCGAATTAATAATGCTCCTCCAAAAAGGCAAACCATTCAATAACGCCCCTTCTCTAAATAAAACAGTAACTTTGTTTTTTTAAACTTTTTTTTGTTCAGCCTTTCAGAGGGTTTGTGGATGCTTCAGCTGAAATTTACCGTATGCTAATGAGTGTAGTAGCTTTTCTAGGCCCTATGCTACCAGGGGATTGGACTCAATTCAAAAGTACATCCCAATCGAGATCAGCGAAAAATGTTGCTTTTAATTTCGCGAAAATGGCAAAAATTCGAGAAATTTAATCTCGGGAAGGCGAAAGTTAATCCAATTAAAGTACCACTCCCTAAAATCTGATAAATAATCGATCACAAAACAATAGTTGATCGATTAACTATTTGATCGATGATTAATCAATTTTTGATCGATATGTAATCGATCAAAACACAAAAGCTGTGTGATCGATGATCAAAAGCTGTGTGATCGATAGCCACCGATCGATTTTTAATCAATACTTCTTAATTTAATCGACGTATAATCGTTCTATAATCAATAAACAATTGATGAAAAAATTGATTGATAAATAATCGAGCTTTGAAAAAATCTTGAGTATCGATTCTATCGGTTAATTGATATCTAATCCATCGATTATTTATCGATTACTCAAGATTATCGATTATATCGATTAACTACACCTGGCTTTAAGGATCCAATTTTCAAAAGCCTGGGAGATCTTTCACTGCACACCTGCATGTATTTTTAACAACACGAACAGAAGAATTTTGATGGTCGCCTAGCCCAGTTGCCCAAAACTAAAGAATATTTTGATAAGAACAGTCTAATCAACATGGTCCTTCAAGAAAGAAAATGCATATAATGGTTGGAAAGAATATAAACAAATCTGTTATCCCCCTTGTTTAAAAATGTTAAAATTTGTTGACATTTCTCCAGCCTGTCTCACACTTAAAAATTTAACAGGGACAGACACAGAGAGCTCGCAATACTCCCAACAAGAAAATGAACTTACCAAATAGATTTGTTAGCTCATTTTGTACTTTGTTTGGTTTATCATCATATCTCCACAGATAAGACTGCAGAAACAGTTTCTACGACTGTTTTAAGTTGCTGCATCAGTTCTTTTTTTTTGTTATCATCCTCCATGGTGACTTACTACCTGCATTGATAATTTTTAAATGCTTTTCCACATTTCCCGCTCCGTGCAGGCATGAAACTAAACGCGCATGCGTCAGAGACAGGGCACTTTTCTTATAGTTTCGTTTTTCAGAAAAATTAGTTTCTTTTTTAAATATGATATAGTTTCCCTTTAAACATTTTAAACGAAATAGTTTCCTTTTAAGATAGATAGTCTCGTTTTAAAAGAGAAAATTTGATTTTATACGAGATATTTTCAGTAATTTCTCCTGAAACGAACTGAGTTTCGTTTTAAACAACATAGTATCAGCTGAATGAAAGATAGTTTCGTTTTGAACACATAGTATCCGCTGAACGAAAGATAGCTTCGTTTTAAACAACATAGTATCCGCTGAATGAAAGATAGTTTCATTTTAAACAAGATAGTATTTATTGGCGCTTCCCCGCGCCATACCAAACCTAACATTTTACAAAAACGATTACAATCATGACATGCCACAAATTGCATTCTCAGCTAAATTGCCCATACAAAATCTCAAGTCGCCATTTTCATCCGGGTGTTGGTTGGTTGCTATTTCAGGGTCACATAACCCGTACCCAACACCCTGGATGTCAAGAACAATCAATGTTCTGTCTGATTTCAAATAGGTGTAATAGCAAAAACATTCTTCTTTCAAATGACGATCAATGCTACCTGCTTCTGGTTTACCAACCAAAATCGACCCATCATTATTCACATATTTAACAAACTGTCCATTAATAAACTCCACCATAACAATTTCACTATCCATCATACCAAGGAAGGCATTATTATAATTGAAAGTAGGGCCAAAATCTTCGATTGCACCATTATAGATAAATTTTGAAAATTGAGAGGCAAAATTCTTTGCTAATGAATCCAATTATTCATTTTTGAACAGAGGCTTGATATTAGCTATTTCAGTTTCTGTTGATTTATGAAATTTCTTCACAACATACTTCTGCTGCACCATTCCAAGACAATTTTGAATAATTTCTGCTTTAAAAGCATCTCTAAAACCTCCACATTCAAAAGCTACAGGTTCTACTCTCATCTTTGTATCACACGAAAGCTCCCATTGACGGTTTGCAAGATCAAATGTGTATAGTTTAATCATTTTACATTTAGAGTTATCTAGTGCTTCCACAGTTTTGCCTATGTCTAACATTTGCGATAATGACAGTGATTTAGGTACATTATTACCTTGGGTATATCTAACAGCCCCATTGTTGTTGTTTATCCTTGGTTTGATAACAGAAGAAACAGTTAGGACGGGTGCTTTAGACGTGGAAGAAGAAGGTCTTGCTGCAGGAAGATTCGATTTATAAGGCAATGGTTTTGATGGCATTTCATCATCATTATTGAGATTTCTACCTTTCTTTAATGCTTCCAATACTGTTAATGATGAAGTCTGCTTATAAGTGAAGTTAACGTAGATGATGTTCATCTTTTTTATTTGCCTCACTTCCGTGCAAGGGGGTTCAAATTTGGTAGCTAAAACCGCACATTCCATTTCTGCTTTCTCAAAGTGTTTTACACAAGCGTCCTTTATTCCATTAATCGTAAATTCACGATAGGGGTACTTCACAAATTGCAGGGAACCAATTTTTTTGAACTTTTGAGCATCCCCTGTTACATGACTCGCCAGTTTTTGAACAATCATCTCCTGATCACGAAGAATAGGATTTGGATCATTGTTATTTGATGATGCGGCTTCTGTGGGCGGCTTCCTTTTCTTTTCTTCTTCATGTCATTGGCAAATGCATCCCAGTCATCATTTCTCCTTTTTGCCATTCCCAGTGTCCAGATCTGTCTTGAACCGTCAATAGGGAAAACTGGAAAAGGAACTTTGAAGAAGAAGCTAGCACAAAATCCTCATGTTCGATAACCATGAAGGTTAAGTCTGCTCTGATCGTTTCTACCATTTTCATCGTTCTACTCACTGAGAAATCAGAGATAAAATCACAAGCTTGTTCTTTCAATGTATAGTGGTTTAAACCAATGACTTTTATTATAAATCGATTTGATATTTTTCCGAGTCGAAAGTAGAAAAAAAGAAATTTATATTTTATTTTTATTTTAAAATAAATTTAAAATCAAACTAAAATTAATTTTAATTTAAAATGAAAGTGAATTGAATTAAAAATCAAAATCAAACATCTCGTTTTTATATATATATTTTTCTTTTGATTAATCTTATTTTTATTGTAGTTTTTTTTTCTATCTGATGTAATTTTTGCCTGGCAGCTCTCGGCCACCATAGACGTCCAACACTCAGCCTCCCCCAGATTCCATAACCCTGAACCAACCCGCAGTTCAGACAAACTAACAAACATAGAAAAATAAACAAAAACTTGCACACAAATACAAAGAAACAAAAAAGGGGTTAAACAACAGACAAGTTAAAAGAGACAAGAACTAGACAAACGACAAAATACAAGTATCAAAAAACACAAATTTTCAAAAAGTAGGCCCAGAACCCGGTTCGACACCTAAAGTCTGTGCAGCCGTCTGCACGGGAAAGAGCGAAAAAGAAAATGACTGAGAAAGCTAACATACAATACTAGACAGGCAGCTGAGGTCACAAAAAAAATGGACTGGGTGCGAACAATCCCAAACCACTTTTAATTGAAAATATACAACCTAAATATCTAGAAACCATCAACCTGAGTTGTTGAAATTATTTACCGGACGTGTCCGGTAATATTTTAGGACCTGATGACGTCACGCATGCCCATAGGCTAACTGAAAAAATTTTGAGAACCAACATAGACATATTATATACGTACTGATCGAAGGTTTTTTAAGGTAGATTAAGAAAATGGTCAGTAACCATATCTGAAAATTTTGCTATAAAAAGTTAGAACGCTTTTCCTATATGTCCAATTTTACCTGCCCGAGACGAAAAAAAATCAAAAATTCAAACTTATCAAAATTTAAATCTAAGACCGCCATTCGAAAGCTCTCAAAAATCGATATATAAGACTTTCAAGTCGATATATATGATTTCTCAACCTAACTCGAGAAGATCGATCCTAAAGAAAGTGTAAATATGACGTCATCAAAACTTCGGAAGCTTTTAACTTTTTATTTTTAAATTTTCAAACATAGTTACTGACCTTTTTCTTAATCTACGTCAAAAAACGCGTCGATTGGTATGTAATATGTCTATGCTTTTTTTTCATAAAAATTTTCATTTTGCTTATTCAGGCAAATTAAGGCCTGTCCAGATTTTTCAAACTTACCTCAATTTTTTATCACCGTTTCCACTTGTTATAGCATATCACTTCATATGAAATTTGGACCAAAGCTGCACACCATTAAAAGGATCATTTTGACATTTTTTGAAATTTTGCTGACGTCAGCACTTTATTGCAAAATTTTGTATTTTGCAAGTTATGCAAAAATGTTCCTATTATTGATATGCAACTTTTGTCCAAATTCCATGTTTATACCGATAGCCAAACTGGAGTTATTCAAAAAGCAAGTTTTGCTGACGTCAGCATTTTTTAGTTTTTGCCTAATACTTTTTTTAGGTGAAAAAATTAATTATGGCACAGCTATTCCAGTGATCTACACTCCAATAGGCCAATAGGCTTTCTTTCGATGTATAAAGTGATATGCTATGACAAGTGGAAACGGTGATAAAAAATTAAGGTAAATTTGGACGTGCCTTAATTTGCCTGAGTATGACGTCATAAAATACGAAAATATTTTCGGACGCGTCCTGTAAATATTTTCAAACTGTCTACTTGATGATTTTGTGTTCAGAAAGGTCATATCTATTGAAAACAACTGTTTAAGGTTTGCTCGCAAACTTTGTAGCTACAGCACTTTTTTATGTCACCTCAGCTGCCTGACTATACATAATATAAAAAAATGTTTCAATTTTTCAAAAATGTAGTTGCGCTAGAAAATCATTTGAAGATATTCTCCAAATTTCATAACAGTCTATCAAAACACTTTAAATTTGTTTACTTTGTAATTTCATAACTCTCTTTGTCGATTCTTTTGGTTGGTTTTCCAGGTATTGAGGTTTAATGTTTATGCAATGCTGTAGTTTATTAGCCTGGAAATGTTGATATCACGTTATACTTTACGAAAAACACGAAAAACGTGTATAAAGAGTAGGTTTTTAACATAGAATCTGACAGGGTAGGTTTTTTTAGGGTAGAATCTGACAGGGTATAGGTCTTTCACAGTAGAATCTGACAGGGTAGGTTTTTCATCGAATTTTTCTTCTGACAGGGTCTATTTTTCATCAAATTTCATTTCTGACAGGATCGACTTTTGAAACTCCAGCGGCACGTCCCCGTCGGTCGTCAAGGTCAGTGCCCCCCCCCCCCGGGACAGACTTCATTAATTTCGTTTTTGATGGGGCCTGTCGCAATAAACTTGGATTTTCTGGATAGTGACTTTAAATCATGAAGTTTTAGTTTCCTTTGAAAAGGAATAAAATGATCAGCATTCCAATATCAACTAGAGAACGTATAATTCCTTTGATACAAAGGAACACATTAATCAGTCAGTGAAACGAATAAATCGTTCTATTTAAAAGGAACAGGGAACGATTAGTACATAGTCAAAGTATCAAGGGAATTAAATATTCTGTAATGAACGATTAGTTCAATTTGCATTAAGAAGATGAACAAAAAGGTCTTTATGGATCAAATTGTTCATTAAATAGATGTTCCTTGGGAGTTCCCTAATTATAGGATTTGACTAGAAATCAACTACATTAAGGTAGATGTTCAATAACCAGTGAAGAATTTTGAAAAACCCAAAATTTGCTGAACCCAGAAAAGAATCTTGATTTTCTGTGAAAACTTTCAACATGTTTGTAAAGAACTTTAAAAACATTTGAAACAACTGCAGTCAATGGTTTGGTGCTACAAGTTTTAGAGGCTACAATAAATCTGAAACCAATAGGATTTTTATGCATTTTTGGCATCCAATACATGATGGGAAGAGTTTTCATTTTTTCTATCAATCCTAAACAAAAGCGCCTACACATTTCCTCATTTGTATTGATGATGGTATTGAAGTCTATGTCACTAGACGAGTATGTATTATTGCCTGAAACCTCAAATATGAGTTTGGCGACATAGAACTTCTTACAAATAAATGCAGCAAAGTTTTTGGAAGCTTTATCTATCGTCACTATGACGAATTTGCGATGGAAGGATACAAGATATTGCTGTACATTTTGATCTTTAAGCACAGAACTAAAGTCTATTCACGATAAGTGTGCACTCTTTTTTCATTTACCTATAACTTTTGAAGGAATTCTTCAATCTTTATAAATTTGGTATCATTGGAAAGATATTAGTGAGTGGAACAATTTGAAATAAAAAAATTTTTAAAAAAATTCTAAAAATGAAGATGAAAATGAAGAAGAAAAAAATGAAGATCTTGTAGAAAAGTGCTATAACTATAATTTTCACTGAAGTGAATCCTTAATCATCGAACGTCATCACTGTGAAAAAAATTCTCTAAAATAATCATTCAGTCAAAAGATATCAAACAAAGTTATAAGCTGATTGAAGTCTAAAAACGCTGTTTTCTGCAGTTTTTTGCTGTTTTTTGCTGTTTTTTGGGGTCAATCACTTATGAACTTTGTATCATAACTTTATATTGAATAAATATTTTAATAAAATTTCTTCACAGTGATTATCTCCTAAAATCAAAGAATCTCTCCAGTGAAAATGAAAGTTATGGCACTCTTCTACAAGATCTTCATTTTTTTCTTCTTCATTTTCATCTTCATTTTTAGAATTTTTTTAAAAATTTTTTTATTTCAAATTGTTCCACTCACTAATATCTTTCCAATGATACCAAATTTATAAAGATTGAAGAATTCCTTCAAAAGTTATAGGTAAATGAAAAAAGAGTGCACACTTATCGTGAATAGACTTTAGTTTTGAAAACTTTAGTTTTAGGTTTCCAAATGTTGATTGTATTATCTCTTACTTTTGACATAATTGCTTCTTTCCACTCATTCAGGTTGACTTTTTAATACCAGATTTTGCTTCAATGTTAGTTATACAAGCATCCAGGCTTCGAAGAATCTCTTCCAAGGCTCTATCAAAATTTATAGTTCTAGGTTCTCTATAGTTGGGACCCTTGCCCGGGGGGGGGGCACTCAAGGTAAATGACCTACCAGACGTTCGGCCCTTAAGGGTAGGTTTTTCATAGTTCAGCTAGTGCACTGTAAGGGTAGGAAATTGTGATAAAAGGCCAATTTTTTGGTAAAATTGGCACAAAATTGATCAATTTTGGAGGAAAAATTTCACATTTTCTTGGAAAATTGCAAAAAATTTTGCCCTTGTGGGCGACAAATTTTGAAAAAGTGCACTGCAAGGGTATCATTTTTCATGGAAATTCACTGCACTGTAAGGGTCCTATTTTAGAAGCCAAATTTTGGGCCGAACGTATGGTCGTATTCAGATCGAGTGCCCCCCCCCCGGGACCCTTGGCTAAAAGTTTTCTGAGTTTGTCATTCTCGCGCAAATCAGCAGTGATAACATCATTGTATCAGAAAATTGAGTTACAACAATCACATGGGTCTGAATCAAGGGGAAAAGAAACATCATCATCAATGAAAATGGAATCAACAGTCTCTTTATAGCCTTTATAATTCAAGATTTTATTTCTTATTGTGTTACCTAATTTATATGTCACAACTGGTCTATTTTCTTCATCGCAGATTTTGTTTGGTAAAAGAGATACGATAGCAGGGTGCTTTTAACCTGAGATCAGATTGTGGTTGTTTTCTGCCCACCACCCTGGAGCTCTAAAGGGATGGATGAAAACATACAATATGACGAATATGCAATCTCGAAATCGTAAGGAACGCGTTCGTTTAAAAGGACTGGGAATGACAAGAAAGTTGCGTGATTGTGTTTATGAATAGGGCCCCGTATCGGTTTTTGACTTTCTGGCGCACAACAAGATTCTTTATTCTTATATCCTTTATTCATCTGCCATTTATCCTTGTAACTTCCAATTGTCTTTAGCAGTTGCTAGCAAGTCGGATGCTACGAGTAGGGTCGAGAATTGAAAATTTCTCCCGTCGGCGCAAACCATAGTTGCGCTTCCTCCGTAACTAACATTTTCCTCTCTTTCTTAGATGCTTATTCTTAGATGCGTCAACAAACACATCAGGTTCTTTATTTCAGGAAAATATATTTTTGTAGCAAAGCTTTAAACAGAAAAAACAAGGTTTATTATGAGATGTAATCTTGAGCCAATTGACATTGATCAAAGGAATCCTGTGATGTTTATAAACCATATTTTGGAAAAAAGAGAGTAAATGAGGGCGATGATTTTAGCCATACTAAATTGAAAATTTCTCCCGTCGGCGCAAACCATGGTTGCGCCTCCTCGTTCTCCTTTTGAAAACTATCCACGCTAATTCACAATTTCCTTATGTCATGTCCATACGTCAACGGGGGGGGGTACCAGAGGGCATAGCCCCTCAATTTTTTACCAAAAAAGCTAATTTTGCGTTTAAAAGATTTCCATTATTTTTACATGAATTATTTTTCAAATTGAATTGAAATGGGTCCTAAGAATAGCACTTTGAGCCCTTCAAAATTCAAAATTTTCTCCGTTGCCCAAACCATGGTGGGCTTTGTAAATTTACTCAAATATACCTCAGCCTTCACAAACCGGGGCCCTTTGATGTGACCCACCAGTTGTCAAACAATTTTTGATATGCCTAAGTCGAGATTACGTTATTTTTCCTATCCGAAACACCCAAAAAAACTATAATTTGACCCCTATGTATTACTAAAAATAGAAAAACAGAGGTCGCAAATTCCTTACAGATTTTTCAGGTGTTTCCGATGGGAAAAATGATATAATTTTGACTTACGCGCATGAAAATGCCGAAAAACTGATTGACAGAAAAATTAAGCTTCTATAAAGGAATTTTATCCATACCAATGGGTTTAAACGTGGTCTAAAACTAAATTTATCTGGAGATTATGAGCGTGAAAACTAAATTTTCTAGGAGAAATGGCGTGAAATCGAAAAAAATTGGCGTGATCGGGAAAATCAAAATTTTCAGACGTGATGGCGTGAAATCGAAAAAAAATTGGCGTGATGGCGTGAATTTTGGGTCTGCTGGGGGGGGCTTCTTAGAATAGAAGGAAGATGTATAATTACAGAACTTATGATTTTACATTTTATAAAGTTTTTTCTCCCATTCTTTTATCAAACGCTCTTTGAAGACTTGTAAGGACGGTGCTTCAACAATATCTTCTTCTAGATCATTCCAAGGTTTCACACTTCTGTAAAAAAGAGAGTTGCTTTGGTAGCCTCTCATACCGTCATTAGCAAAGTTCCTTTGAAGCTCGTAATCGTGCTGACGTCGTGGTCGTGTTCGAGGAGTAAATTTCTCTGATCTTATAGACTCGTCATAAATGTGGAGGTTCTTGAAAACTTCCACCATATCACCAACTTGCCGCCTGGTCTTTAGGCTAGGTAGATTGATGAGTCGTAGCCGATCTTCGTATGAGTAGTTTCTATAGCAACTAACTAGCCTTGTAGCTCTTCGTTGGACGCCCTCGATTGCATTGATATGTTTGATTAGCCTTGGAGACCATACTACATGTGCATATTCCAAATGGGGTCTGACAAATGCAATGAAAAGCGTTCGAAACATATCTGGTGAGAGAAATTCGAAGCTCCTGCTAATCAAGCCAACGATAGAGTTAGCTTTCTTGATTTTACTGAATATATGGGCTTCAAAGGTCAGGTCACTATCGATTATCACTCCTAGATCTTTTTCTTGGTCAACATGTTCTAGAACAGATCCTGCTATGGTATAGGGATGGGCATATTTGATGTTCCAAAATTTACCCAGTGTTAAAACATGACACTTGTTCGGATGAAATTCTAAAAGCCAGTCCTTTGACCATTTTTCCATGGCATCAATGTCCTCCTGTAGCCTGAGCGCATCTTCGGCGTTGTTTATTTCTTCCACCAGTTTTGTATCGTCAGCAAACAGGAACATTTCTGCTTTCGTAGCCTCTGGTAAATCATTGATGTATAAAACAAAAAGTAGTGGACCAAGTACACTTCCTTGTGGAACTCCACTCATAACTTTATATCTTCTCGACAATGTTCCGTTTACCTTTACATATTGATAACGGTCAACGAGGAAGGACTGTATCCAGTTGAGCTCCGATCCTCTGACTCCATAAGCATTCAGCTTTTTCAGCAGCCTGCGGTGTGGTACAGTGTCAAAGGCCTTCGCGAAGTCAAAATAAATCACATCAACTACTTTATTATTTGATATCGAATCCGCACATTTATCAAGGTATGTAAGTAATTGTGTTACCGTTGATCTCTTTGGCATGAACCCATGTTGTTTACTAGATAATAGTTTTTCATCTACCAGATGTTTCATAATTTGGTCCCTTAGCGCTCTTTCCATCAGTCTGCAAGCGATGGATGTAAGACTGACTGGTCTGTAATTTTCAGCTAGATTTTTGCTCCCTTTTTTATATATTGGTGACACATGTGCAACCTTCCATCCGTCTGGCAGAGTACTTTCATCAAATGATTTAGTCATGATTGTGTGGAGCGGGACAGCTATGTAGTCCGCTAGCTCCTTCAACATAATTGGATGAATTTCGTCCGGACCAATTGACTTATTTGGGTTGAGACCTTTAAGTTCTTTTTTGACCATCTCCAAAGTGAGATTAAACTCTACTTTAGAATCGGTACGTGATTGAAACTCCGGAAGACTATCATCGGGCTCTTTCGTGAATACACTACAGAACTGATCCTGTAGTATATCAGCTTTGTCTTCGTCCGTATAGTGAAGAGAAGATTTATCCGTTGGGTTGCGCAGGAGAGGCGAGATCCCAGATTTTGTTTTCATGGAGTTACGAACATGTCTCCAAAATCTTTTTGGACTCCTCTTTGCTTGCCCACATATCCGTTTTTCAAGTTCCCTTTTTACTTGTGTTATCTTTCTGTTAGCTTCGTTCCGTGCAATCACATACTCAACTCTAGACAGTTCCTCTCTACTGGTACCGATCGATCGTATCCACTTTCGATGAAGACGCCGCTTTTCTTTAAGGTATTGTTGGATTTCCTGATTTATTGCAAATCTTCCTCTTTTCCCATAGACTCGTTTCGTTGCTGAAAGTGGGACAAATTCGGCCCTTAGTTCCAGTAGTTTTTCTTGAAACATCTTCCAGCAACCATTCACTTGATGGTTTTCAGCTCGGACCTTGAAATCGTCTACCCATCCTGAAGACTCCAGGTGTCTTTTCATCGCCGCAAAATCTGCTTTATTATAATTGAACCTCTCAGTTAACACTTCTGGGTCGAGATAGCATTCAAATGAAAATGAGAGTACGCTATGGTCACTTTTGCAAAGAGGAGCTAAGTAGTTGATTTTATTGACTTGGTCTTCTTCATTAGTGAGTATCAAATCGATTAACGATGGTTCATCTGTTCCTCTTGCTCTAGTCGGCTCATCAACGTGCTGGAAGAAGAATGTGTCCCTCAAGGCATCGAGAAACTGTTCATCTTCCTTTGTTTCGTCGTGGGGTGTCGACCAATACTCCCAGTTGATGTCTTTGTAATTGAAATCTCCAACAATGCATTTATGAGTATACTTATTGTTCATGCCAATTTCCCTAAGTAGTAGGTTGAGTGAAGCATTATTTTTGGCAGATGTCTCTGTGTTGGTAGGACTTCTATACATGCACCCAAATAACAAAGTGTCATTACCTTGTAACTTAATTTCGACCATGCAAGCTTCTTGGAATTCAGTCTCGAATCTTATTTCGACAACAAGATCTTTTATCGATTCATGTGTTAGAATGACGATTCCACGGCCAACTTTATTTAGTGCATTCGTTTCGAAAGGTGCTGAATATCCCTGAATGGAAAAGTCCTCAATGAGACGTTCTCTCTTCCAATTTTTCGGTTTTACTTCGCATATTGCTATGATGTGAGGTTTTGATTTGGTAACTATCTCAACAAGTTCTTTCTTCTTTTTCTTCGTGAGCTGATCGGCGTTCGTGTATATGATGTTTAGGTTTTTTCGAACTTCTTTTTTCTGTAACTTCTTTTTAGGTTTTTCCGTATTTTTAATATTTTTTTGTGTTTTTTTGTTTGTGATTACGGGATTTAGTGGTTTTGATTTCGTGGGAACTTCTTGTGGTAATACCTGTTTTTTGAATCCCCTCTAACGCGCCAAACCCACTCAGGATCATCCAATTACAATTGCTTTATTATGGAAAAAACATAACAGATATGTTTAGGCGCAGGCTTTGATTTTTATTACTTTCAACAGGAATAAAGAGAAGAGTTTCGATAATGTCAAGAGCATAAAGATATTATTGTTCAGACAGAGAATTGAGTATAACCAAAGGACTAAGCGAAAGGATGCTAAAGGCAATCTTCTTTTGACTTTTGAATTATTTAAAGTGACACGCAATTGATAGAAAGCATTGCTCTTGTCAAGAAATTTTCATCTGAAGTAACGATGTCATGATTATTTCTGTTATTCAGGCTATGAAAAATACGTGGAACAGTTCTAGCTATTTTTGAAAATAATTTACCAACTGGAAGGTCTTTGTCATGTCCCCTTTCATTTAGACCATAGGGATAAATAGTTCGCAATTCTTTCATCCAAAAATCTTCTCTATCTACTCGCGCTTTTCTTGCAATAGGACAAACGTTTTTACCGTCATATCCATTTCCATCAAACAATTCAATAACTTGAATAGAAAAAGAAGCACCAGAACATGACAAATATAAAATAAACTAAAACGTAAAAACCACGGAACCAGCCGAAGAAACTAAACTTTTTGATGTATGATGTTCTTTTACGGATAGCACGTAGCACATTCATGTTTGAAGATCTGACTCCTAGAGTCACTGAGCTTTTCATTCGAATGCGAAACCAGGGAGCTTCAAACGCTTTCTTGAAGAAGCAAGTTGTCAAATGTTTTTCCAGGTTTCCGGACTGTTTTATGAAGTATGGGAAAACCGTCGAAGAATTTTTTCAAATTGTGAAATAGTTTTTTGTGTATTGTGTGTGTGTTTTTTTTTTCTGTCTAAAGAATTAGCATTAGCATCGGAGTTATTCATTTCCTACTTTTCTTTTCCCTGTGCGGTCCTCCCGTCGCGGCACGCCGAACCGGGTTCGCGTCCAACTTACAATTCTGTTCTTTTCAGTTTTTGTGTGATTTTTTCTATTTTTGTGTGAGATGGTGTTTGTTACAAATGTTTGTTTCACATGTAGTGTATGTGGGATAGTTGGTACATTGTGTCTTTTTGTACTGTATTTTGTCTGTTATTTGTTTGGAAGCTGCTGGTCGGTTCCTTTTTCTGTTATGTTTTCCGAAGGCGACGGTAAATACTTTATGAAGTCAGTCATATAGTACATGAAAAATACATGATCCTTTTCTTCATTTGATCCATGATCCTTTTCTTCATTTGATCCATGATCCTTTTCTTCATTTGATCCTTTTCTTCATTTGATCCATGATCCTTTTCTTCATTGGATGCTTGATCCTTTCGACCCCTTTCGATTCTAATCAATCAATCCTATCATACAGGGGTATTTCCTGAAGTACTAAAAATCTCGAAGGTTATTCCAGTCTTCAAAAACAAAGGCTCCCCGCTCGATGTCTCAAACTATCGCCCAATTTCTCTCTTATCTAATATAGAAAAGATCTATGAAAAAATTATGTATTCGCGGGTCGTGGAATTTTTAAACCAGTTCAATCAAATTTACTCTAGACAATTTGGTTTTCGTAAAGGTCATTCAACAACACATACCCTCATGAACATCCTAGAACGTATTAGAGAACACCTTGATGATGGTGGGTTTGCTTGTGGTGTATTTGTCGATCTACAAAAGGCCTTTGACACTGTGGATCATGAAATACTAATATCTAAGCTAGACCACTATGGCATCAGAGGAAACATTAAAGCCTGGTTCAAGTCATATCTCTCGGGTAGGTCCCAATATGTTTCAATCTCGGGAAGAAAATCAAAACATCAATTAATCAAACACGGTGTACCCCAGGGCTCTGTCCTGGGTCCATTATTATTTCTTGTATACATTAATGATCTCCATTACTGTATTAAAACTTCAGAAACCTACCACTTTGCCGACGACACTCATCTACTAAATCTCTCCCAAACTGTCTGGTCTCTGTGCGGAAGAGTGAACTCTGACCTCAGAGTTCTTGTCAGCTGGCTGAATGCTAACAAAATATCGCTTAACGCTAGTAAGACCGAATTTATCATCTTTAGGTCCAATAGGCGCCGTCTTGATACATTTCCAAAAATCAAAATCTCGGGTAAGCGCTTAACCCCAAGTAAAACCATTAAATATTTAGGTGTCTATCTTGATGAACACCTCTCTTGGAAACAACATGTTGCTGTTGTTGCTGTAAAACTTCGTCGTGCAAATGGGGCTATCTCTAAACTCCGTCACTATCTCCCTCTTCCAAACCTTATCAATGTCTACCATGCTATCTTCTCCTCTCACATTCGCTATGCTTGTCAAACTTGGGGCCTCTGTGATAACAATGTCACTCACAGAATCCAAGTCCTACAAAACACTGCCATCAGGATTATGACTTTCCAAGAACCAAGGGCTTCTGTCACTCCCACCTATAATGAACTTAAAATCTTAAAATTCTTTGATCTCGTTGAAACACTCAACATTATGTTCATATACCGCTACCTGAACAGATACCTTCCTTCTGACTGTCTTTCTACTTTTACCTTTTCTACAATTCCTCATGACATTGGGACTAGAGCCAACCATATCAGCCTCCTCTTTGTCAGGAACGTCAATACAACCACCTTTGGCCTCCACTCTCTCACACAGCTAGCTTCACGTCAATGGAATAATTTACAAGAGCATCTTGATGACAAAAATCTACAAATCATTGAACCACTAGATTTATTATCACATATTCAAAAATTTTACCTCAACAAATACACCCCTCAGGAACCCCCTCGGCAACAGTAATTTCATACCAGAGTCTTATTATTGTTTTTAACTGTATATATTTCATGAAAAAAAAAATGTGAATACAAAAAGATTTATTTAGGATATATATGATACTTTAAAACTTTATTACTGTGTTATTCTATCATGTTATATTTTATATTATTTTATTTTATTTTACTTAAAACTTTTCATTTTTTTATTAGGTTGCACCATTTGTAATTAGGCTTCTAAACTTGGTGTCCCTTCCTTCGGGTAAATATATGTTTTGAATTGAATTGAATTGAAATTTGAATTTCTTCATTTGATCCATGATCCTTTTCTTCATTTGATCCATGATCCTTTTCTTCATCTGATCCTTGATCCTTTTGATCCACGATCCCTTTCTTCATCTGATCGTTGATCCTTTTCTCCTTTCGATCCACGATCCCTTTCTTCATTTGATCCATGATCCTTTTCTTCATTTGATCCTTGATCCTTTTCTCCTTTTGATCCATGATCCTTTTCTTCATTTGATCCTTGTTCCTTTTCTTCATTTTCTTAATTTGATCCCTTTCCTATTTTGACCTTTTGTTAATCTGATCCCTTGCTTAATTTCATATCTTTTACATTTTCGCGGATGGCCCTAGACGATTTTATCGTCCGTATAAAAACTCAAATCGCGGGAAAATTATGCAACTGAGTAATACTGCCAGATAAGGCTGCTGAAGAAAAATTTGCGCGGCAGTATAGTGAGGAACATACTCAAGACTTCCTCACTCTACCGATGTTAATTCGCCCGCCCAGAGACTCTCAACCGCGTGGCTTTTTGTTATTTTGTTATTTGGGTTAAAGATTTCGTCTTGGACTATAAGATGTAGGATGGACCTTATTGAATTTTGGCGGGGATTTAATTTCACGGTTAGGGCCAAAATATAAAATATGATGTTCTGTTCAATACGCCGGACGGACTCTTGAGTCAGAAAATTGTTGCTAGATTAGTTTTCGAGTGATTTTCTCACAAAAGCCATACTTTATAACATCACTTGCATATATCACAGATAGTCTTATCTCTGTCACCCATGCCCTAACTCTGCCACTCCTTTTTAATTAGCAGCCAATATCAATTGGCTCTCTTTGACCTTGTCTCATTCTACGATAAAAAGGTCAACAACAAAGAGAACAACCTTTCAAAAATAGGGGGGACGGAGTTAGGACCAGGGTGACAGAGATAGGGCCATCTACGGTATACTGTTGGAAATTTTAATAGGATGTTATAAACACTTTTCGAGTTTACTGGCTGTTTTTTGGAAGAAATGAGCATTTTATGGTGATAATTAAGATATTCTAACTGGATTTGATTGAATTGAGAGTTGTATTTGAAAAACCAGATAAAAAATATGTGTTGGCAAACCGACCGGCTCTATTTTTTAAGCTTTTAGGACGTGAAGATAACATATTATTGATGGACATCACGCTAGACATTAAAAACAGATGAATCGTTTGTTTTAAAAAACATTGCAGCAAACAATACTGTTCGAATTATTGTATCGCGTTTTGTGAGTCGCGATGCCTTTTAGAAAATGTACAAAGAGACACCACCTCTCTATTGTCACACTTTCAAAAAATGCGTTAATGTGCCAATCTTCTAAGTTAAAACCTTGCAGAAAGTGTATATGTAAGCTTTTAAATCATAACCCAATAGTTAAAATTGTAAAAATCCATTTCGTACAAGTCCACAGTCGTCTACAAACAAGACGACTCCCAGTGGCAGTGGTTTGCATGGTGTGATTGAGGGTTTTTCTGACGGAATTTTTGGTGATTGCGTGATTGGAAGTTTGAATTAAACGTGATCGTAATTTGACGAAATTTTGGAACTAATACTTGATTACGAGCTGTATAAATTACCAAAATTATGTGATGAACTCCGATTTGGTCATTTAACGTGATGCGTGATGATTGCAACTCATGATTGAGCCTGCCTGGAATTTAGCATGACCACGTGATTTTCACTGCTGTTGGGCTTCTTAAACAACATCAGTTCATACAGCATATATACTGTGTACATTGTAACTTCATTAAATCAATATTCTTCCGTCCCTCCACTCTGTTTGCATAGCAAAGACATGCGAGAGTGACAAAAACAAGCCATAAATGTCACGAATTTAAGTTGCGAAGCGACCCAGAACCTCCTCGATTTGCAAGTTGCAAACAAACGCCGTATATTAAAGTAAGATGAAAACACTAAACACTCTCAGAGGATCTTGAATTTAAAGAGTTGTCGCAATGAACAGACTGTACCCTTATAATCATGGTTGGTGAGTCCAGTCAAAACACAGATTTGATCTGTAGCGTCATGCTTCACCTTACACCTTCACTTTACAAAATGGAGAAATACAATAAACCAAGGAAAATATCAAAATTTCTGAGAGATGAATTTTTTAGAATACTATCATGTGTAAAAATGCTGAAAAAAGGAAGAACAGTTTAGTACAGACCTTTTGCTATTCGGCATGTCATGTCTGAATGAATAAAAAACTCAAGCAGACTTATGATAGTATTTAAAATCCACTTTAACTAATCATACATTGGTGAATTAATGTTTTAATGTTGAGTTTTTAATTATTTAATATGAAATCGTAAATAGCAAAAGGTCTATTTCCAAAATATAATTTTTTTAAATAAGGCACGACAAATACAGGAAGGCGTTCTGAAGAATATGGGTCATTCCTGGTCAGCAAGTCAGTTTATAATAAAACTAAATCTCTGAAAATCTAGGATCAGAAGGTCAAGAACTAATTTGTAACTAATTTTAAACCACCAGACTTTTTCCTCTTTATTGATGAATGATATTTGTGTCATTTTCATTGTGATATTTTGAATTCATTTAAGTTTTGGGATGAATTTACAAATACATATTAATTTTCAACTTGTTCAGTTGCAAATTCAATACTATTACTTTTCTATTTTAAAAAAATAGGGTCGGTCAGGCCTGTAGAACAATTAATTTGGTCTCACCTAATGCCAAAAAGAAAAGAAACTTTCAAAAAAGGAAAATTCATGACAAAAGTATTACAGTAAACCACATTTTAGACGCATGCAAAGGAAAGGTCATAAGTCATTATTCACGACAAAAGTTTTCCAAGTTTTAAACGCACGTTGAAAGAAATCACCAAATTCATGACAAAAGTTTTCCCCATTTTAAACGCATGCGAAGGAAACTTCATAGTTCACGACAAAAGTTTTCCCCATTTTAAACCCATGCAAAAAGTTATTAGTTCACGACAAAAGTTTCTCCCATTTTAAACTCATGGGAAGGAAAAGTTCATAGTTCACAACAAAAGTTTTCCCCATTTTAAACGCATACGAAGGAAAAGTTTGTAGTTCACGCAAAAGTTTTCCCCATTTTAAACGCATGCAAAAAGTTAATAGTTCGCAACAAAAATTTTCCCCATTTTAAACTCATGCGAAGGAAAAGTTTAATTTGCAATAAAGTTTTCGTGTATGCGCGGTGATTTCCAATTGTCTACATCCATATTCAATGGGATTAGCTAACTTTTTCAGAAGTAAAATTCAATCAGTCAATTTTGCTCAAGGTTCATATTTTTATATCTCCAAACAAACCACCACAAAGAAAGTTCAAACTTTTTTTGATACTGACAGTCTCACACTGTTTCTTTTTTAGGAATATTTGTGGATAATATCCAGTATGTAATGAGTGAAACAGGTTTATATAAAAATCCAATTCGTACATAAAGTAATAAACAATAAAGTGACAGTAGTCGTCTTCCAATCGTTTATCTATTTAAGCTCTGGTTTGCTGTAATTTTAGTCCCTACCCTTCTAAAAACCAAAGAATACACCGATCGTGGTTGCACAAGCTAGAAAGTCAACAAATAGATTTCCCAATGTAAAATCTTAGTGAGTTTGTGCAAACATTTTCTCGCCTCCTTTTATCCCCGAGAATTTTCCAAGTCCTTTACTAGGGAAATCGGGCATATATCGGAATTTTGTTTGCATAGTCTGTACCCATTTTAACTCATCCAGCCAACAATCATTCGAAAGACACGGTTTAATACAGTCTATTGGCGTATTGGCGTGAATGGTGGTGAAGTGGGCGGTAAAAAGTGAGCACTGGAAAATAAATGGAGAAGAACGAGAAAGCGCATCGTTTTTAAGAAAAATTTCTCTTAAACAAGAAGTCATCAGCAAATATTTTGATCTTGGAGACAATATCATCTGGGAGGTCATTAATGTAAATAAAAAAAAGAGAGGTCCATCCAATGATAGAGCGAAATATTATCCCATTAAGTACGCTTTAAATGAAGTGTGAGAACGCAATAAAAGTAATAAAATGTAATAATTAATATCTTAAATAATTACCGCAGGAAATTCGACAAAAAGAAGTTTATGTCATATGGCCTAAACATCGTTCCTTTTCCGCTGCCTCGTTTTGAATAAAAATTGCTAGCGAAAATAACCAAAAGCCAGTAGAAAAAAGCTTCACTTACTTTCTTAGAGTATTTTAATACAGATTTGAGGATTCCACTTTCGTTCCACTTAATTGTAACCTGAGATCAGATTGTGGTTGTTTTCTGCCCACCACGCTGAAGCTCTAAAGGGATGGGTGAAAACATACAATCTGACGAATATGCAATCTCGAAATCGTAAGGACCGCGTTCGTCTAAAAGGACTGGGATGACAACAAAGTTGCGTGATTGTATTTATGAATAGGGCGCCGTATCAGTTTTACCAGTTTTTGACTTTCTGGCGCACAACAAGATTCTTGTTGTAAAATTTTCCGCGGGAGGAGTATTTTCCTCAGATGTATAATTTTCAAGTGCCTTTAGAGGCTTACCGTGCACGTAAGAAAATTATAAACAGCTGTTATCAGGTTACTTAATTGACAGTTGATAAAACTGACCAATCAGATGTGTTCAATCAGAGCATTTCTTCGAGATCTTTCTCTACTACTCTCCATCTACTTTCGAATAAAAAAATAATCAAAATAGACGGGCGCCCATCTAGGACCGTTATATGAGGTGGAGCAACAATTTGCGGCCTAAGCTTCTAAAAAAATGCTGAAGAAGTAACAAATTCTTTACTATTTTTTTAATTTTTATTTTCCGATTTATTTAACGTTAGTGTTACATAAATTAAAACCTTATACTAATTTATACCAACTGGTATAAATAAGTAACATAAACAATATAACTAGCAATTAGCTGTGCCCCGCGACGCAGAGCACATTTAGCCTGCAGTTGCCTTGATGGCTCCCAATGCTCCTGAGCAAAACCTTCAAATCTTATTAAAAACAAAGATACCATGCAGTCTGATCAACTTCATAAAAAAAAGCATTTACATATTTATAAAGCCGCTTTTATACTGGCTCAACTATACAGACTAAAGTGAGATGAGGATGTTGAAAATAAAATTTAATGCTATTTTTTATGCAGTTGATCTGACCACGGACTTGCGAATTTAAATGGACGTTCAACGTTTTTTGTTAAAAGTTTGTTTCTTTCAACCATCCGTGTTGGTGTTAAGTATGGGTCATAAAAGGAAACAATGAAATTAAGCGAGATGTCACTTGGGATTAATTTGTTCAGAACTGCAAAACTAATGTCAAAAGTCTCAACTGTTCTATATTATATAGATGATTGCAATGCTCCGTGAGGTTATTAACTGAGACAATTTTTCCGACATTAAGTATAAAATCCGACTAAAAAGTTTAAAAGTTTAACCTAAAAGTGCAGATCATTTTCTGAGAGTGCAGAATTCTAACCTTCATTAGTTTATTATGCAATCATTAAACTTCAACAAGTACATTTTTCTAAGCAACAAAACATTCATCTCAGGTCAGAAAGACGATTTGGAAATGTGCATTTTTTTTGTTTTCCAACTGCTATTATGTCGGACTGTACAATAAAATGTCAACCAACAAAAACCTAAATAGTGGAGCTACTTGGGATTTTACCTGCTAACTTGGAATGTTAGAGACAATCTTTCTCAAACTCTGACCATGTGAATGATTATAATTTCTTTAAGAATATTTTCAATGAACGTAAAGTTCTCTGCTAGGTACTATGAAAGGATAGTTTTACTCTGCAGAGAAACTTTCCCAGCGGTTTATCAAACTAACACAGGGGATCACGTGCTCCTTTTGCAAGCCCCTACCCCCAGTCACCCTATAATTCATATAATCAAGAAAAATGAAATGCACACAACCAAGCGCATTACGCCTTGAGTCCAGACCATTTAATTTTGGAACCCTTCACAAGAAGATCTGTCTGCGGGGCAACTGCAGCCAATTTAGGAAACTAGCCACTTTTTTTTTCGTGTGTATGTAAAGCACCAAAATAATCGGAAAACATGGAATTTGGATGGATGTTATGTAATTATGTAACTATGTGGTATTTATTCTCATTCTTTTGTGGCAATGGCTTCTAGGAAACATTAGGCGTTGAACGTCCATTTAAATTCAAATCCGTGAGTACACTCACATAATAAAGTTACAAAATCTGCTAAAAAATGCATAAACAATAAAATAGTTACAAAAAAAGAAACGGTACTAAATGACAAAAGAAAGTTGACTGATGGGTACTTTAAAAAGAAGAAACTTTCGCCGAAAGAAACTTTCGCGTATCAAGAAATAGCTGATTGTGAATACACAGATTTCAAAAGTAGCTTGTTGCTACGGTTACGGTTCCGTGTGAAAATATCATGAAAATTTCGATCAAAATTTTCATAATGGCGGTTTAGTCAAGCGAAGCAGGCTGTGTTTCACTGGAAAGCTCAAAATGTCTTATCATTGTATTGTTATTGGTTGCAAAAATGGATCTTACAAGCTGAAGAAGTGGAAGAAAATGAACATCAATCATGTCGAAGAGCCACCTTTCAAACTTTTTCCGGACCCAACACTCAAAAAGCACCCAGAGAAAAGGTCAATCTGGAGGAGAAACATTAATCGTTCGGCTCCAGGATCAAAGAATAAACTTCTGGACCCAAGTAAGGATGCAAGGGTGTTATAGAATCGAAGAATAGATTTGTTAGTGTTTTAGTTGGATAAGGTTTTTGTTTGCCTGAAAGATATAAAGTAAGAATTATATATAACACTTTCCCCTAGTAAATAAGATAAAATGTTAAAATATATATAGACCTAAAATCGAGTGAAAAGAAAAGAAACCAAAAGCAAAGGTTACTTCATAACAAAGTCATCAAAACGTTTTGGGGTTTTAGAAACCCTTGTACTTCTACGTGAGCTTGGTGATTCATCAACAACAGTGCCCTCTTGAGTATTCATATTGTTCTCAGGCTCAAGAGGGGGTGTAATATGTGGAACAGTTTGTGTTTCAGGAAAGGACTCTTCAGCAAGTACCTCAGAGTTCAAGATGTCCGTTCGTGTGTTCTGAACTGGTTCAAAGTCCCTTAATGTTTCTGGGTGTTGGGCAATATCTCGAAGATATACAGTCGTTTCAACTCCAGATTGAAGGCGAACGTGTGCATACTCTGGATTAGCATGAATGAAAGTAGCTGACGTGACAATGGGATCATTTTTACTCTTTCTTGGTTGATTTCGAATGTAGATGGGTCCTGGCTTAACCCATGATGGAATTGAGCGTCCTGAAGTTGATTTGCGAGTGTAATTAAACATTCTCTCATGGGGTGTTTCGTTGGTGGTGGTGCAAAGTAGCGATCGGATTGAGTGTAGTGCGTCGGGAAGAACGTCTTCCCAATCTGACTGTTTTAAGTTGCGAGAATCTAAGGTGACTTGTATAGCTTTCCATAACGTCCCGTTCAGTCTCTCAACTTGACCGTTACCTTTTGGATTGTTTTCGAGGTGGCAATTGATTTACTCAGCAAGTACGATTGTGTTTCCTCGGATAAGAAATCTGTTCCTCGGTCATTGTGAACCATCTCGGGCATACCGAACATGGAGAAGAGGTTGTTGAAGCACTGATTGACGGTTGAACTTTTGGTGTCTTTGCACGGAAATGCGAATGGAAAACGAGAGTACTCATCAATCAATGTTAGAAGAAAACGATTTCCCCTTTTCGAAGGTGGGAGTGGTCCTTTAAAATCGATGTTCAGTTTTTGAAAAGGTGCTGTAGCGTTGATTAATGTTCCTTGAGAATTTAAGAACTTTGGTTTGTGGAACATACATGATTTACAAGTATTTGTGACTGTCTTAATTTGTTCCTGGGAGAATGGTAGGTTTCGCTGACGAACGAAGTGTGATAATCTTGTGATGCCAGGATGACAGAGTTGTTCATAAAGATTACGTAGTTCTTGGAGGGGGTGACACATTGCGGCTATCCTGGAAAAGGTGTCAGCTACGAGATTCTCACTTCCTGGTCTGTACGATATGTCGTATTTGTACTGAGAAAGTTCTAGACGCCATCTAGCAATTTTGGCGTTTTTAATCTTGGATCGTCTACGGTTATCAAACATGAAACTAATACTTCTTTGATCGGTTATAAGCTTGAATTTGCGTCCAATTAAGAAATGTCTCCAATCACGAATGGATTCTACGATGGCTGCGGCTTCCTTTTCAACAGAGTCGTGTTTAATTTCATTGTTTTTAAGTGTCCGTGAAAAGAAAGCAACTGGACGGCCGTTTTGGTTTAGCGTAGCAGCAATACAAAAGTCACTTGCATCTGTCTCTACGACGAAGGGTGTTTCTGGATCGATAGGTTGAAGAGTTGCATTTTTCAAGTCCTCCTTGAGTACATTGAATGCGTCTAAAACTGGTTTTGGAACTGGAAATATTGTATTCTTGTTGAGTGTACGAATTTTCTCTGAAATTTATCAATGAATTTACTGTAGTACGAGAACATTCCTATGACGCGTTTCTGTGACTTTAGATTAGTAGGTGGTGGCATATCAAGTAAAGGTTGAAGGCGACGTTGATCTGGAGATATCGAGTTATTACTAACAATGTATCCAAGGAGCGTGATTGACTGGGTACTTGAGATAGTTTTATCTGGGTTCAACGTAAGGTTGTACTTTTCTCTAGCGGCATGAAAATTCTTGACGTTTTGATCATGCTCTTCTTTGGATCGACCGGCAATAGTAATGTTATCAACGTAAACAAAAGTATCTTTTAGATTCTCAGTTTGGACGACCTTATCCATTGTACGCTGGAAGGCGCTAACACCGTTGGTGACTCCAAAAGGTATACGGGTGAACTCCCAAAGTTGTCCATCAGCCTCGAATGCAGTGTATTTCCTGTCTGATTGTTGGATTGGTACTTGATGGTAGGCTGATTTAAGATCAAATGTGGAATAGTACTGGTATTGGGATAGTTCTTGTACCATATCGACTGAGTTTGGCATAGGGTAAGCGTCTAGTTCTGTAAAGAGATTTATAGTTTCACTGTAATCAACTACCATTCTACGTTTATGGTTACTTGTTTCTTTTGTGACGAAAGCTTGAGCTCTCCAGGGAGATATGGAGGGTTTGATGATTCCTTGCTTTTGTAATCGTAAGATTTCCGTTTTGATGAATTGACGATCAGCTGGGGATTGACGGCGAGACTTGGTAGCAACTGGCTTAGTCTTCTTTGAGAGGTATGTGAATAATGGTGGACTAGGGATACCAACTGTACAGAATGGGAGGGATGCAGCATTACTCGGTACATCTTTGGGATTGAGATCGATTGCTCCGAGGACGAGGTCTTCTTTTGACCCATTGAAGTTAAAGATAACCCGTTTGTGTTTCTTAAGAGTATCTTTTCCGATGATAATGTCTGTGCATAAGTCCTTTATTACTTCTGCAACCACGCCCCTGTGTTCTCTACCGTTGAATTCAACGTTAATCACAACTTCACCTACTATTTTGGCAACGAGGTTATTGTCAGCTAGGGGTATTGTTCTGTTTTTCGGAATAACAAAAAGTTTCAATTTCTTTGCGACAGATTGTTTGATGAATGTCGATGAGCTTCCAGAATCAATCATGGCTTTAATATCTGATGCACCATCGATACGACAAGTTGTATACGAAATGTCACTGTTGCCTAGTCAGGTAAGGTATGAATCATTGAAGCCGGTTGCTCCCAGGGTATTCGGTGAGGTAGATCTACAAACTTTCGCCCAATGTCCTTTCTTTTTACAGTTTCTGCACTCAGATTCTCTGGCTGGACAATTGGATCTGGCGTGTCTCGAGTTACCACAAAAATAGCAAAGTTCCTTTGATTTCAGTTGATTTTGTTTGGTAGTATCAGAATTATCTGAAAATGAATTTTTGTTTCGATTGATGGCGCCAAGTGATGCTTCTTCACCAATCGGTAAGGCAGCAATGGTACTGTTCTCGTAGGCTGCAGATTGGCTTTGAGCTTGCTCTAGGGCTCTTGCTTGTGCGAATGCATCATCTAAAGATAGTTCTCCGATATTCTCAAGGAGTCGTTGACGGATATGGGCTGATGATATGCCGTTGATAAATGCGTCTCGAACATATTGCTGTCTATACTCTTCAGCTGTAATTTGTTGAAATTACAGTTTTTCGATAGTCGTTGTAGTTCTTGTTTAAAAGTGTCAATGGTTTGGGATGGTCCCTGTTTACATGTGATGAGCTTGTGTCTGTTGTAGACTACACTTGCTGGTTTGATGTAAGCTGCATCAAGTAACTGAATGGCATAGTCATAGTTTGCTGCTTCACTTACGATGTCGAAGATGTCAGCGGATATGTTATTGAATAACGCAAAAAGTTTCTTACGTTCAATGTTTGCGAGTTGATTTACTGCATTTTCTGCTCCCTCCGGAATGGCTGGGATAGATGTTTCAATATAGTTAGCGAATGTCATTTTCCAATGTCGATAAAGTTTTTCTGCATTTGGGTCATTTGAGTCGGTTTCAAATACTTTTGGGCGTAACAGTTTATCCATGATGATGAGGAAGCAAACAAAATTGTTATAGAATCGAAGAATAGATTTGTTAGTGTTTTAGTTGGATAAGGTTTTTGTTTGCCTGAAAGATATAAAGTAAGAATTATATATAACAAAGGGTTTGCAGTGAACATTTTGTTGATGGAAGGCCCACAGAGCAGCATCCTTATCCAACGAAGAACATGGGCTATGACTTTGAAAAGAGGAGCAAAAGATTTAACAGTGAGTCTCTGCCATCATCTTCATCATCTCTACTACCCACTTGTACAAAAAGAAGAAAATCATCTATTGATTTATCAGAAAAACATCAACCTGATCCTGAATTGAAAACTCCAAAAACCAACAACAGTAAACAACAAACTCAATTTTAATTTATAGAAGTGTATTTCTCAGGTCTATTGACCTCTATGAAACAATCTTACATCTTTACAATTTATGGATCTTATCATTCCATTAGTTTTTCAATTCTATTATAGAGTTTTACAGCTACTGGGCCTCTGACCCACTCTTCTTACAATCATGATGTTATTTCCGTCGTAAATTTCTTTAAATAGAGTTTAGTCCTAGGACTACCTCTCACTTTCCATATATGACTCTTGTCTTTTTCTTTCGATGTTGTTTCTTTTGCTTTATGATGCCATTGCTTTATTATCTCGCGTTCTTTCCTTGAAAAATCGTCTGACACTCTGAAATCATCTTTATCTAGTTTGTGGGCTGATGCAAGTATTCTAATCCTTTCTTCTTCACTCTCGAGAGTAACTTTTATTGGTCTCCATTGTTCATTTGTATACATTTCATCTTTACGAGCACCTATGCGTTCTACCTTGATTATCGTCACATCGAAACCCATTTGTGCTTTCAGTATTCTTTCTATAAAATCTTTGTCGCCAACTCGTTGCTGTTTTTCGTTTTCGTGCTTGTTTTCACCTAAATCATGCTCCATGATGTTGCACTTGGTTGATTTCAGCCAACGCTCCTCTTCGTTCACTGATTTGATGAAACTTTTTATGGTCACCTCTTGTTTTTGTAGATCATCTTTGGTGACTTCTGCATATGATTGTTTTTTTGTTTCTGTGTTGTTGAGTTGTGTTTCAGATCGTTTGTTGTACCGTTCTTTGTTGACGTCTTTTTTATCAATTAGCTTCTCGACTTTCCTTTCTAGAGAGGTTATTCTCTCGTTGAAACCTAGTTTCGATCCTTGATGTTCATCTTTATCTGCATCTTTTGTTGTGATGTGACTGCGAGCTTTTTGTCTGCTTGTTTTATTCCTCTCAAGTAAGAGTGGCGTTATTTTAACACAATTTACACATTCAAAGCGCCGGCTTTTATATTGCAGACAAAGCTGAATCTGATAAGCCGGGAGCTCAGAACAGGCATAATGGACAAGTCTATCACATCTCCTACATTGTAAGGTGTCGTTATCTGCTATGATGGTGTTTGTTAAACAGTTTTAGGTTCAGTTTTTATTTGACGTCAATTAGATAAGACGCTTTTGCATCAACTACAAATATTCGTGACATCCTATAACGATCATTACTTATGTTCAAACTGCGTCTGAATAACGAAGAACCTAAGAAATAAAGTGGGGAAAAACACTCAACATATGATGCAAAATGAACTTAAAAAGAAAGACGACGTCATACAAAAACTGAACAACGAGGTCAACACCAACACCAAAACCTGTGATTCTATCAAAAATGATCTCAAAATTTTTCTGGCAGGAAAACTACAAGAAATGGAAGAAAAGACAAGAACCATGATAAAGGAAGAAATCAAGCACACAACAGAAATTATGACGGAGACATCAAAGAAAACATACGCCGAAATTACTAAGAAGCACAAAGAAGACTTAAGATCTGCCGAACAACAAAAACGGAAGGAAGAAAGTGAAAAGAAAGACATAGACTCTAGAAAACTGAATATCATCGTTCACGGGTTTCTCGAATATTCAGGCCCAGATAAGGAAAAAGAAGAAAATGGGAAAAAATATGACATATTTCGGTTCCGAGAACTCCCGGAGGACATCGATGTTACTCACCACAGATTAGGAAACAGAAAAACAAAAAACGGCCGTCCTCTTAAAGTCACCCTACAAAGTCAGCATGACAAAGATCTTATCATGAAGAATTTACACATGCTGAAAGAAACTTGTTTTTTTCAGGTAAGTATCACGGAAGATTTCACAATCAACGAACGGAAAAAGATAAAGGAGATGCACGAACAAGCAAAGAAACTTAACAAAGACTATAACAATAAAGACTTCAACTGGTGCGTTAGAGGAAGCCCAAGAACAAAACTACGAATCGTTAAAAAATTACAAAACCAAACAAAAATATCTTCAAATTATAAACCAAAATACTCTACAGAAGAAATCGTCAGCGATTGGGCATCAACAGATGGTGATGAATGATTCATTTTGTGAAATAGGCAGTCGAACTCTATAAGCTTTAAAGCTAGTACATTTTTGTACACTTTCTTTCGAATTTAAAGAATATACACATTAACATTAACACATTATTGGGTGTGCAATATCCATAATTTTGTTGAATTTTCTTGTTAGAATTTTCGTTGATTTCCGCCATATTGTTGCATTTTTCAATTGATGACTTTTTTATCAAAACTTTCACCAAAACAAAACCTTGTAAAGGGAAAAGCTGACGACGAGAAAACAACAGCAAATCGCTCACAACAACCTATTGACCAACCTGCTACTACATCAAATTCTGAATGTCATGATGCTGATGCTGATGCGACTGCTGTTGATTTTGATGTTTTTATTTCGCTTGATGATGAGGATGCTGATTTGTCGTCACCACCACGTCAACTTTCACCAAAACAAAACCTTGAGTCTAACAGTCTTGTTGAAGATGCTGGACCGTCAACATCTACGTTCTTGTCATCAACTCATAGCATGACTTCCACACCTGAGCAACACCAGTCTGATCAACCTAAAAATTACAATGTAAAGAATTACCTCGGTAGATCTTTTCAAGGGACATTTTATAAAAAACTTATTAAATCTGATAAAAAGTGCAATTTCTATACTAATATTTCAAGCAGAGCACTATTCGAGGCCCTCTTCAAGGTCATCTGGTCACACACAAGGAAAAGGTACAGTTCTAACCAAAACAACAACAAGAAAAGCAAAAAGGTCAACAAAAACTGGTCGTCAGAAAATTTTAAGTGGCATTGATGAAATGCTTCTAACGATGATGAAGTTGAAAATTGGGGCTATACTATACTATACTGAAGATTTGGGTGATTGGTTTGGCATCAGTACATCAACTGCCTCCAGAACATTTACATGCTGGCACTGTGCCTAAATTCACTGATCTACATGCCTGATGAGGAAGTTATTAGAGCAACACTTCCCTCCAAGTTTTCATCCTGCTCAGATGTAGTGTCTATTATTGATTGCTCTGAAATTTTCATTCAAACGCCGAAAGACTTAGAACTACAAGCTGCCATATGGTCAGAATACAAACACCATAACACTGTAAAATTTTTAATATCAACTACACCTAACTCATTTATTACATTTGTCTCCGAGCTTTACACTGGTCAAATATCTGATAAAGCTATCACAAATGATACAGGATTTCTTGATACCGTACCTTCACACATGCGTATAATGACAGACAAGGGTTTTAATATCCAAGATGAGTGTGCTGCTAGGCTTATCCATTTCCTTGTGCCTCCTGGACGAAGAGGCTCAGCACAAATGACCCCAAATGAAGTTAAGACTACCACCCAAGTAGGAAAACTGAGAATCCTTGTCGAACAGGTTATTAGACGTGTTAAAACATTTCGCATCATTGCTGAGGAAGTACCTCTTTCCTTGGTTGAACATTTGAATGATATTTTCATTGTTTGTTGTGGACTTTCCAACTTGAAAGGTCCAATTATTAAAGATCGTGATATTTTTTTTCTTCATGTTTTTAACTTATATATGTTTTTTTAACAGATATTTTACAAATAAAAATGTTTCATAAGCAACAAATATATTTTGTTAAACCAAAATGGATACCAAGGGAAAATATATCCTCTGTCTGAAAAAGCAACTAAGCTACAGCAGAGATTTGTAGAACCCTGTACACAACTTACACAATACTTTGAGGATATGTTTTCTTATTGCCGACCCAAAAAATATCAGCGTTTTGATTGGTCGAGAGCATCGAGATATTTGCGATATTTCATATTTCTTTAGTCTGGAAATATGACCGGGTTGACTTTTGGGGGACTGGGTAAGCGGCGGGAGAAAAATCAAAACAAAACAGCCGAAAAGAACTGACCTTCGGAGAAACTGACTTGGGAATCAAAGGGAAAAACGCAACAAAAATATGTTCAGATTAACTTTTACTTTGGAGTTCTTCCGTAAAAGACACTAAAATCAAATCTGATGAACTAAGAAATTATAAAACTACTTGACACCGCCCAAACATTTTCAACTTTTGGCAAATTTGTCCGTGTGGTAACCAAACAGTTTTTTATCAATGCATACAAAATAACTTGAGATTCTTGAATGTTTGCCAATAAAAATTCTCATAACATAACAAGGGAAGTGTAATGTCTTGTATTAAACCAAATGACGAGTGATTTTTATAAAAGTTCTCTCCTAATTCTCTTTCTCAACAACAACGTACGTCCTTGACTTTTCAACTCAACAATCATTACATCTTCCTTCTGAAATTCGAAACATTTAGAGCTTGACGATAATCAAGAAAGTATCCAAATTGTTTTGCTGTTGAAAAAATGTTGTTCTTTAACCATTTTTACAAGCATACATTTCCATCGTGGGACTCCTTTCCTCTGCTATTCTTTTCCATGGCCATATGTCATCGAAACAAAAAAATAGAAAAAGACTGAATGTTATCAATCTGATTAATCCAATGATGGAGGGTTTCTTCTTCATCGAAACAATACTGTACATCATCTGCATTTTGAATTATCAATCTAGAAACTTTCAAATACATCTCTGAAAAATCTGCAACTTTTCAAAACAAAACTTCTGGATCGAAAATGATCGAAAAGTTTTGTTTTTGTGTGAATATTTTCAGCGGGAAGTTATCGAATGTTTTTGTTCGAATCTAACGTTCGAATTAGATTTTCGAATAAAAACATTCGAAACTACACAGAAGCAGAAGAAGGCGGAAGTAAGTTTTGAAACAAAAAAGGACAATTTTTTTGAGTCGACAATAAATTAGTTATCACATGACTTCTCGTGCAATACTCGATATTTTACTCGTTCCGAGATTTTACCGATATTTTTCCTCGCCTAAAGGCTCGGAAAAATATTACGGAAAAATCTCGGAACTCGTAAAATATTTCTCGTATTGCACTCGAAATCATGCGATAACTAGTACATATACACCTTAATATATTATACACATGTTTAAACATTTAAAAAATCTTGCTTTTAACAACAAGAAAGCCAGCAATATAAAGCTTCTTGAAAAACTAAACCACTTCTGGTCAATATATTTGAGGAATAAAAAGTAGAAAAAATACTATTAATCTAGTTTTACTCTTCAAAAATCAAGTATAAACAAGTTGAAAGTCTTAGAATTATAAGTCGTTGTTGAAGTTAAATTCTAGGAGTTACTTTTTATTCTTTTGTTAGTACAATATCAATTTTCTGTTGAATAGGCACTTTCCCAAGTCTACCAAGAGTAAAAATATCATCATTACTTTCAACTTTTTCTTCTGGTTTTTCGATTAATAATTTTCCATTGTCTGCTTCATTCATTCGATAAACATTTTTAAATAAAAGTTCTGGTACCATGTATGTTCTCCAAAATTCATCAAGATTTTTTAAAACAGAGTCCCAAAAGTCTTAATCAAAGTAGATACGTGAGCAATGATATCCTTTGAGTGTTAGGACAAAAAAGTCTGTGTAACTTCGCTTGGTGAGTGCCATTTGACCTTGTATTTGACAATAATATTCACTAGAAATATTCAAAATATCTTTACCGTTGATACTTTTTAAATGTTTGTAATTAGATGACGTTGGAGCTTGATTTCTTATGGAACCTGGACATTTTATCTCTACCAGTCCTAATCCATGACAATCACATTCAACCAGTAGATCTGGTGAAGCCCCAATCCATGGATGAGACTCCAAGATAACCAGTCCACTTTCCTTTACTTTCAGATTTTTGTGTGTTTTAGCGTTTTTAGACCTGGTTTTTCAATGTATCCCATGAGGTCAGATACAAGCTTTGTATGATCTTTATTTTCATCCCTTTTAAGAGAGTTCATTTTTGTGTAAACTCGTCGAAATTTCGAGGCTGTAATTCGTCCTTTCCTTTGAGCGAACCATACTTTACTACTGCTTTGTTTTTCGGTCAAAATACACACAGATTTCATGTCTTCAATAGTCATTGATTTTATTTTATTGATATATTGTGCTGCACATTTGTCTCCATCTTTTTCATTAGCATATGTTATGGATTTATTAGCGATTTCTTCCAAAGTTTCAACGTGTTTTGTATTTTTATGTTTGATTTTTCTAGGTTTTTCTTTGCCTTCATATGTTTCAATAAATGTAGATTGTGGGACAATTTGTCCCGTTGCATTGAAGAATTTCATTCTCATTAATTTTTTGTTTGCTATATTCATTTTGAGAGGGCTTGGGGCTGGGTTATAGTTAATTCTAGCTTGTTGAGCTGTTTTTTTCTTTTTCTACAATGATTGCTCAGAAAATCTCTTGTCTAAACGATCCTGTTTAATAAAAAAATTCGATAGTTTTCCTGGTTTTACTTGCTTTTTGGTTTTTGGTCTCACGGCTAAAAAAGTGAGTTTCTCGGAGTTTGGAGAATTCAGGATAATCGATGGAAAGCGGAGTTAAACGGCGTTTTACGGACATAGAGTTTCCTAATTTCGGTAAACTCCGTCAAAATAATCGTAAATTTTCATCGTAATTTTCCTCAGTTTGCATGCGTGTCTAAAAGTTGGTTTTATGCAAGTGTGTGTCGTGAAACTTCGGAAAACCAATTTTCGATTTTCATAACATCGGGAGATGAAAAAAATAGTTTACGGAGTTTTCCTGATCAAATTTTATCCGATCGGGATATTGGAATAAAGACGGATTTTAGTTCCCATTCTTCTGAAAACGCGGTTCATTCATTGAAATTGTTTGGCGCCAGAGTTCATTCAAAATGGTGTTTTCAAGAGGGGAAGTTACAAAAAGTCTACGAAACCAACAACCAGGTAAATTTTCTTGTTAATTTCTAATTGTGAAATAAAGGAAATTTTCTATTCTTTCAATTGACCAATTTGCTTTTTCAATTGAAAAGTCTTTTAAGTTATAATTTTAACTAGGAAATGTTCAAGTCTGACAAAGTTTTCTCTATCTTAGATCTTAGCTCGCAGATTATTTCTTTGGACTATCCTCGCCACTGAGAACGTATCAACTTCCAAAGCATACATCAAAAACCAAATGGACAATAAAGATAAGTATTTTCGTTAGCATATTTATTTTGATCGATAATTTCACTTTGTAGTGTAATAACCAGAAAAAAGTTTTTTATTAGTACGTTGTAATCCAGTCATACATATTTAGCATCAACAAATTTATACAAGCACACTTGTTTGATTTGACGTTTTAAGACGGGCGAAATCTTCTAAAGAACTACCCTTTTGGAGGGTCGGTTCGGTGCTAGTATTTTTCTGTCTTTTTGAAAATGAGAGTTTTTTATTGGCAAGTTTTAATCCAGTCATACATATTTTGTATTAAAAAATATATGAAAGCACACTTCTTTGATTTGACTTTTTAAGACGGGCGAAATCTTCTAAAGAACTACCCTTTTGGAGGGTCGGTTCGGTGCTAGTATTTTTCTGTCCTTTTGAAAATGAGAGTTTTTTATTGGCAAGTTTTAATCCAGTCATATATATTTTGTATTAAAAAATATATGAAAGCACACTTGTTTGATTTGACGTTTTAAGACGGGCGAAATCTTCTAAAGAACTACCCTTTTGGAGGGTCGGTTCGGTGCTAGTATTTTTCCGTCCTTTTGAAAATGAGAGTTTTTTATTGGCAAGTTTTAATCCAGTCATACATATTTTGTATTAAAAAATATATGTAAGCACACTTGTTTGATTTGACGTTTTAAGACGGGCGAAATCTTAAGTACTATACTACTCTTTAGGATATGAGACTTCTTCTACATGTTTGAAAGTTCTGTTAGGTAGACTGAATTTATATCTGATTTTCTTTCAGATTGATGACATCACTTTACATCAAAGCACGTAATTGACATATTTGTTGACAAATCAAAAACAATTCATCACATTTCACGCCTTCATGTCCCAAAGGTAAACAATATAAAATTAAATATAAAAACCAAGTAATTGTTTTAATTGAATCAAGTAATTGCGAAAAAAAGAATTATTTAATATCATATTTTTTTAAAGTTTAATTTTTACGTCTAAGTAAAAGTTGATCATCTATGCATAAATCTGTTTGCTTAAAACAATACACAAATCCCTTAAAAATACAGGCGATTCATTTCAGTTCTTTATCAACATTTTGCCACGCAAACTTTCGGGTTGTTAAAATCTAATTTATAAAAGAAACTAAACAATCAAGTGACGTAACACGGGCAGTTTTGCTTTGATGATTGGTCTGAATAACTGCAATGTTTTTGCAAGCTCTAGCATTTTTGAAGCAGCGATTCAGACCTCATTAACAATGAAATAATGTCAATCTGGCTTTACAAATAAAATTTCAATCCCCATTTTTACCATTGAAAATACGTAAAGTGCAAGTAAACTTTTTCAGTTCTTTACGAAAATTCGGTTTATAATTACACCCCTGTCTCAGTGTCTCGTTAAGATTTTGTGACCGGTGGGGATCAGTCTTCTTGTTCTAGTAATTTCCTTACTTTAACTAACAATATCCTTTAAAATTTATCTTATTTATGAACAATATTAATTTTTGTGACTAAGTGATGTAATTAACAATTTTATATTTAGTATTTATTATATACAATTAATTGAGTAATTTAAAACTATTTAGTATATTCACAATATTCATGTACCAAACATTTATTTATTTTTTCAACTAATAAGATTAATGACATTTTAGAATAAGAGAAAATTTAAAAATCTATTTCATTTATCTACATTTTCATTTCTCAATCCAGTTCCCAAATGCAATCATTTGGATTGAAACATCCTTTGAATTAAACTTGCAATAGTATCAACCGTTTCTGAAAGATACAAAGTCCATAGTTTTTACAAACGCATCCTATTTTCGATTGTCTGGTTTTTCACATTACTGCAAACCTCGTTAAACCTTGTCACTTTTTACACACATCGTAAAACTCCGTATAACTCTGTCGGTTTTACGTACGTTGCTAAACTATGTTACCTAAGTATACCGCAGTCCGGAAAACTGCGTATAACCCCTTTTTAACGCTTAATACAAGGCAACGTTTGCAAAGTTTTCCTATGTCCGTAAAACTAGGTATTGTTTTACGCACTCCGTAAAACTCAGGATGGACGGGTTCATGGAACTCAGGACAACTCCGTGGTTCGCTTCCTGAAATAGAACGATGTCAGGTAAAACTACGTCAAACGGTGTCTTATAACTCCGGAAAACTCTCTTTTTACGGAGTTGTCCTGAATCGTAAAACTGTCTTTTTCTGCCGTGTCTGTTCCAATCACTAGGAATATCTGTACATGTTTCTAGAGTAATGACTGCTGCCTCCACACGAAATAGAAGCCCTGCGACATGATTGCAGCTCCCTGAAAAGAAAAAAAGAGGAAAAAAGTAGCTTGTGGGAAGCAAAATCTCCCTCTATATAACATGAAACGTCGAGGGTAGAATTTTTCATTATTTACAAAAGTATAAAAAAATTCCAGACATGGTTTCAGACGGCTTTTGATTTGTTTTGATTTTATACGATTTTGATTGGATAACAGAAACATAAACAAATGTTTGTGTTTCCCTTTCAACGCTTTAATAGCTCCCTGATTGGATAATTCGATTCAGAGGAAATCCCATAGAAATTCCATAATTTCCGACGCCCATTGTTTTAAAATAAGCGGTGAATACTGATTGGTTTATAAATATTTCTCGCAATTTGATTGGTTTAAAAACAAAAGAAAGCAGCTAGTATTCTCAGAAATTCTAAACTTTTTTTTTACTATCAGAAAAAAACATGAAGTGAAAGTTTTTTTATTTTATGAAGTGAAAGTTTTTTATCTACTTAGCACTCCTGCAGTACAAGTGCAATAACCAGCCATTATCTTCCCTCCAGTGTCTGCTTTCGTCTTTTTTTTGACTACACACCACGCATCATACTGCTTGTTGTTGAGTCTTTGTGAAGGAACACATTTAGCTTTTAAAACACAGTATTTTGACAGTGGACTGATCTGATTTATAGACACTTCTCCAAGAAATCCCTTTGAAAAATATCTAAAAGCTTTTTCTTCCTTGTACTCGCACTCAACTCGTTGCCACAAATCCTGTTTCGAGATGACTGATTTGTAATAATATGAAATGGCCATGAAATAAATGCTGGGCCATGTCTTAATTCCTTGTTCTTCTCCAACCCAACCAGCTTTCATATTCATAGGGTCTGACAAGGATAAGTCCTCGAACTTCTTCTTGTATTCAGACAATAAAGTCCTTTGGCGATGCTCTAATTCGATGTCGACTGGCACATTTTCTTCATATGCTGTAAATGCCCTGAAGAAATGAAAAGGGATGGACTTTAGAGCTACACTCCAGTTGTAGAACTAGTAGTAATGCTAGAGATAAATACCATGAAAATAGATGTCTTACCTTGCTACGAGAGTCTCGAAAGATCCAACAGTTGATTTCTTCCTCAATTCTAGGTACTGCTTTAAAGTCGAAAATACTCTATTGTATGCTCTTTTTCTAAAGCTAATGGTTCATCCATTTTGCTGCAAACTACTACCGTCGCCTACGAGTTTCCACTTTCGTTTTCAATTTTGATCGAAATTTTCATGATATTTTCACACGGAACCGTAACCGTAGCAACAAGCTACTTATGAAATCCGTGTATTATATACCATTTGAAAAATTTCGCGATAATAAACTTTCGCGAATAAGTCCTTTTTCAAGTAAAATATTTACATTTTAATAGGTAAAATGTGAAATATTTAAATCCAACCTTTCATCGATCTTGATTAATAGCATTTTGACTGTTGAAAAGCAAATTTTCATGTTTATTTTCCAATATAAGTATCACGATAATAAGTTTTCGTGATTTTTGAAAAATAAGTTATTTTTTCGCGAGAATAAAACTTTAGCGAATGAGCTATATGAGAATTTTTCTGGGAATAAACTTTATCGCGAATTTGGCCAATACGCGTAAAAAACACGAAAGTTTCTTCTTTTCATGTATATTTTAACAGTTTTGTAGGTTCTATCAATTACCGTTTCATATATAAGATTTTGCCAGAAATCGGCTTTTCAGATTTTTTTCGAATGTCAAGAATTTCACGGCAGTTTTCAAAAAGTCCCACCATAATCTCAGACCGCTCTGACTTCCATGTAAACGGGCTCTTAGTCAATTATAATACATGCATGATACTTTAAAGATTTAAAAGATGAAAGTAATATTCCTTCTAAAATTTCGTGAGCTTCATTATTCAACGCTTACAAAACTTACCTGTACAGGTTCCCAAAGGATTGCATTTTCTTGGGCATTATAAACATCAGCCATTTTTTTTAAAAACACCGGCGAAAATGGTTCCTTTAATGGTGCATGCCACATGAGTGCAGGGAGTTTCAATACTGATATTATTCCGGTTTGCGTTGATGCAGACTTCATTGTGACATAGCTGTTCCAATGTCTAAAAAAAGTAAAATAAGATTTTTTTATTTCTACAATGTTTGAAGTATTCATACATGTCCAGGTTTTGTGTACGTAATTAAGTTATCGTAATCATAATTTTAGTTTGATCAAGTTCAACATAAAATACTTTGAATCACGTGATTTCTTTAGCCAATCAAAATTTTGCGAGGAATCTTGTATCATGTATAAAACCATAATGAGCATACCTTGCGCCTTCAACTCAATTTTTTATAAAAAATAAAAAAGCTGATGTGGACCTGCAACTAAGGATTAATTATAAATTAATTTTTTTAAAGCATATATATAGATAAATTTGATAAATAGTTATTAGTAAAAGAATTTTCAAAGCATAATAAGGGCTGTGTGGTGTAATGCATTAAACAGTCCAGATTTGTTATCCAAAACGCAACGCCAAATTAAGAAAAACAGCTGGCTCAGAAAAAAAAATCAAACAGGAATTCTTTGAAAACAAATGTGTGTGAAAATTTGAGGTTTCTAATCCAAAGTGAGAGAGAGGGGGATTAAAAAGAAAAGAAAAGAAAAATAGTATGAAAAATGAAATGTCTTCTCCAGTCAGTTAACTACAAACTCCAAAAGAGTGGCCAAATTCTTTTCCCTTAGAAAGGCTATGTTACAGTGAGAATGTAGCAAATCTTCAGGTTCAACGTTACCAAGAGTATATAGCAAAGCCTGCTATGTTAATATTGTCAGACTTCCAAGAATTTAAATCATAATGCAAAGCTTAAGAGAATCGATTTGCGAATACATTTTAATTTCAAAAAATTGACTATGTAAATAAATGCATACTAGTCATATTGTATGAATTATATACAAAAGAAAATTTAATGATTTTACTTTTAAATATTTTTCAGTTTATTTCTAAGACTGTCAAATTTTGGTATATTGGTAAGCTCATTAGACATTATATTCCATATCTTGGAAGCTCTAATAACAAAAGTTTTTTGATTGGTTGTTCTAAATTGTTTTGCAATTTTTATTTGATTGTCTCTACTTTGAGGAGTAGAACTAGAGTCTGAAAAACATATAAGACACAACAACCTATGCTTGTACAAATATTCAATAACCATCCATCCAGCCGCCTTTAATATGCTTCATTGTCGGACAAATATTCTGGTATTGACTGCACATTAAAGTTATAATAAGATGGTTTGATATTTTTTTCCTACAGGTACACACTATGGTGTAAGGTTCAGAAATATCAAAGTCGAATATCTATCAACTTAGTAAAATAATTAGCATTCTGTCAGACTGTATGCTGAAAAATTTGGAGGTTTTTCCTAAGACCATGGAAAGTATCTGTAGTGAAAAATTTCAAACCATACCATCTGATTATCCCTTTTAAGATAACATTATCAAATATTATTGATATTGTCTCATACTGTTATATCATATGTAACTGATGGAATTATTATTATTATTATTATTATTAGAATATGGATATTTACAAATACCGTAATAATCTTGCAAGCAACTTTATTAGTTTACATGTAACTTTATTAGTTTTGTATGGACCCCATTAAAAATGGCATGTGGTCACTTCTGATGAATTACTCGTGAATTTCATGGTTCTGGTAATGGCAATGCCTTTGATTCCATGATTAAAATGCTGGTGAAGACGGTCCTCGTAAATTTAATGCTGGTGATGATGATTGATGATTGCAATGCTGGTACTAAATATTCTGGTGATTGGAGTGGTGGTGACGATGGTCCTGGTGATTGCAATGATGGTGATTAAGGTAGGTGATTGTAATGATGGTTACGAAGGTTCTGGTGATTCCGATGCTTGTGACGAAAGTTCTGGTGATCGCAATGCTGGTGCTGGAGGTTCTGCTGATTGCAATGCTGGTGCCGAAGGTTCTGGTGATTGCAATGCTGAAGATGATGGCCCTGATAATTGCAAAGCTGGCGATTAAGGTTCTGGTGATTGCAATACTGCTGACAAAGGTTATGGCGATTCAAATGATGGTGACGAAGGTTATGGTGATTGCAATGATAGTGATTAAGGTTATGATAATTGCAATGCTGGTGAAGATAGTCCTGGTGATTACAATGATATTTAGGATCGTCCTGGTGATTGCAATGCTGGTAATGAAGGTTCTACTGATTGCAATGCTGGTGTCAAAGGTTCTGTTGATTGCAATGCTGAAGATAATGGTCCTGATGATTGCAATGTTGGTGCCAAAGGTTCTGGTGATTGCAAAGCTGATGATTGAGGTTCTGTTGATTGTGTAACTGATCATCAAGCTGAAAATGGTAAAGTACCCTTTCCGTACTAAGTACAAATAAGTGTTTGGTATGATTCATCCCTGTGTCACAAACCCGTTCGTAACCTGCGAAACTGTCAAATTTTGCCAAATTTTCATCTACAAGGAATGAACTACCTAACAATTCCCCACCAATACGAAATTTACTTTAATTTCATTCCTCATTGATAATTAAATGTAAAGAAATTAAAACCATCTCATTGGATTTTAATTGATATCCCATTGCGATTTTGATTTAATATTTGATCGAGGTCTCGGCAAAAGTTCACCGGATATTATAAGCTCGAAGTAAAATACCTTCAACTACTATACCTTCAAAAAATGGACGCACCAAAAGGAAAAACTTGCAAAACAAAAGGACATGACTTGACAGCAAGAATCTAGAATGAATATCCACATTTAATCTATCAGGTTGGATTTAAAATGGAAAAATTGATAAACATTTAAATCCATCAATGAAAATTTAGTGATTTAAAACGACCTATATGAAAAAAGTAACTCAATTTGAGTCAAGGTGTATTTCAAGAAAACGCAAAATCTGTTCCTCGGTCTTCGATCTAAACAGGATCTAAATATTCTCCTATATGATGGAAATAGGGTCGTGTAGGTAGGCCTAGCAGTGTTTGCAACGCACTACCACAGTTTAGATCTAAAAAGAAGTGTATATTAAATATACGGACCCACGATTTTACACTTCTTAGTTTGCATTTGAAATTGCTTAAATACTTAGATCATGGAAGGAATTATGAAAACTTACTCACCTTAGTGAAAATCAAAGAAATCTTTACACAACAAACGCGACCCCGGCCTCTGTGACCCAGTGGGATCCACCCCACTTGTTACCCCCGTGAAAATTATTTCAAAAAATAGCCAGATTTTTCACCCCACTGAAACATTGTGCCTCAGTTACATGGTACATTCCTAATATCGTCCGAAATCCGAGCTGAGCTCATAATGAAATACTGCCTGGCATCTATTTTTCATATTCATCTTGAAATCTACGTATTATGTAGAAATATTCTCATGTAATTCTACAGAAGAAATTTCAAAATTTCAAAATTACATCATCTACATGTTTTGTAGAATTATAGTGTGTGAATGTGTTGGAATGTGATGTTCTGTAAGATTTAAAACCTTTAAAGTTGCTTAGTATTAAATATGACGCCGTTTAGTACCGTTGTAATACAGAATCTTACACCTGGAGGTACTAATGGTGGTACTGAGGGATGTCCAGATTTGCTGGACACGGTGTGCCTCTTTTTTCAACAAATTCAAAAGATTCTTTTAAAGAACGACAAATTTTGATTACAACCCTATATCATTACTTGGGAGGGAGGTACTAGGTTGGCGAAGTGACGGGGTTTGTCCAAGAAAAAATGAGAAAAATTAGAGATTTTTGACGCCTCTTAAAGGAATACAATAAAGGAAGAAACTTTAGCGGAAGAAACTTCGCGAGCTCGTGATTTTTCATTTCGGCCAATTTTTATATTTGAAGTCTGTTCAGCCCACTGAAGCACTATGACCACCCCGAACCGAAATTGAGTATTCAGCCCATACCGAGGCACCTCATGCAAAAAAAAACAGAAACTCAAAACGGTCCGAAAATTCAAAAACGGATGTCAACCGCGAAAATTCAGTTGTGTTGAAGTTTTGATAAGATACTTCACTAATTGGTCATTTGAAGTAATTGAAGTGACGGGTTCTTTAGAAAAAGTGATACAATTGTTTTATTCCATCTTAATGACCAACCAAATCGTTTAAGAGAGTGTAAACACTTCAACTTGACCCTTAAGGTAATGGTACAAATAAAAATATTTCGTGAAAGGGTTGTAACGAATGACCTTCTATATACCCCTGTTTCAGTGATTCGGTAAATTTCTGATGTCCACTGACAAATTAAAATATACCCAATCTGATTTTCAGTACCATGAAAAGCACATGTCGAAAAAAATCCCACTCTGGAAGCGTTTTGTTTAAACGCGTTTTGTTATAAAACGTTATATTCCTCATCTCCTCGGCTTATCAATTTTAGAAAATGTGTTTGGAATTATCTTCCTTCGTCTTAGCCTCCTTTTGTTAAATAATTTTTTCCACACTGGATATTTTAATGCGAGGCCCCCAGCTTAAGTTTATTTATGCTTATTCATACACCGTCTACTAGGTAACCGAGGGTAAACGATTTTCGACCCAAGAGCAGAAGGGTCCCCTTACCCGTTGGGAATAATCAGCGACTTAGTTCAAATCAAAGACAGCCAGTAGTAGTGCAAAGAAGACGAAGTGTGATTCTTTCGAATTATACTGTTTCTTTAAACAGAGAATTATATTACGTAAAAACGTAAATAAAAATTTAAAAAATATTATAGACACGAAAAAATAAAACAAACCTCCACAAGGAAACATCCATCCTGTATATAAATATCTTGCAAAGGCTAACAATAACAACACCAATCATATCAATCATTCGTCAGACTCTGTTGATTCTGAATCTGATCCCGAGGAATCAGATTCTGAATCTGATCCCGAGGAATCAGGGAGTTGACTTTTTTCGTAATTGACACGAGTACGAATTTGGGGCAGAGTGAATTTGTGGAATAAGAAGCTGTCTTTGAGAATATCCTTGACTCGTTTTGCCCCAAGAACACCGTTTCTTAACTTGTGGATATACTTGTTCAACTCTTCAAGGTCGGAGTCTTGCCACAAGGAACTTCTTCCCACTCTTTGAGGTTTCTAGAATAAATGAAATGAAAAGCACACGGTCAGGGCATGAGTGTCAAGAGCATAATAATACAATATGTTACCTTGTCACCTTTTCTCATCTAAATCGCAATGTATTACCAGCGACTTAAATGTGTAATTTGTTAGGTAATTGGAAAGAAATATGATAACTTAATAAAAAGGGGTTGGGAGGGGTTGGAATTACAATGTCCAAGGTATTCTTCAAAAATTAGCAATCGCAGATTGTAAAAAGAATGCATGTGGAAAATTCATTAACAGGGGGGGGTACGTTTATCAGATATCCGAGATCACCCGAGAGTATAAGACCGCTCATGTAGAGGATAGCAAAGTCGAGTCGAGCTTAAAACTGACCAACTGACCTAAGCAAAATCACGCAAAGTAAGAAAAATTATATACAGTCCTTAAAGATTTCAATACTATTCTTCTTTACTTTCACTACATACATTTAAGATAGATAGTTCAAATTTTAGCTCAGTACCTTTTATCAAACCTCTGAAAGGGTTTAAAATAATACTAAGTGGAATTCAGAAACTTGTTAATTTCTTATTATTCCGACTTAATTAAACACGAAGCAAATATCACAAAACTGCCCCTTCGCAAGATCAAAACCGAAGTTAAAAAGAATGTGTCCGAGCTGCCGATTTATAGCGAATTGATAATTTAATACGATCTAAGTATCTCGCAAGGGAAGACACATTAGCTAAAAAAATTGGGACGAGATGGAGTTTTTACAAGCTCTCATTTGAAATGGTTGGTCATTAACCAGTAATAAAACAATGTTTTTACTTTTTCTAAAGAACGCGTCATATCTATTACTTTAAGTGACCAATTAATGAAGTATCTTATAAAAATTACATCTCATCTGAAAAAAATACTCACTTCGTCTGCGACGCCTAACTTGATAGCCTCTCTTCTGGCTTTACCATACAGCTTTCTAGGGCTTGCATCCACATTTGGAAGATGCCGTTTCAACTTCTTCGGTGTCAGTTCGATGCCATTCTTGATTGCATCGTGGATTATATCAGTTTCTCCAGAAGTCCAATTTTTTTCTTGGCGAGCCATAAAAGTGATTTCGAATGAATTTTGATCCCTCTTTAGCCGATTTTCTCAGATTCCGAACGTTGTAATGTGTTGCTTGTGTTTTGCTAGAATGGGCCATCGTGTTTCGCAGCGGGCGGATCTTTTTCCAAAACAGCAGTCGAGAAAGCTTTTCGGATTAAATTCACTGTTATGTTCTTAGGGAGGTCTTCAGGGCTAACAATCCCAGCCTTGATCCAAAGCAAGTGGATACGTTTGCTAACGTCACCTGAAATTAATTAATATTAAAGCATTATTTGTTTAAGTAGTTAGGAAAATAGTCTGCAGGGATAATGTAATAACATGGGCCTGGAACGACGTCCCCACCTCAGGAAAGTATTCTACGGGGTGCTGAAAAGCAGAGAATACCCTTTGAGCGATCTAATCTTAAGGTCACAATAAATGCAAAATTAGATATCTACAAGAGAGCGGATATCCATGGTAAAGGGTATTTTAAAGTAAAAAGTACGATATTCAGGGGGGTAAGCATCTTTATAAAAGAGGAAATTAAGCGATTTACTGTGGTAGATCAGCTGCTTTTTCTTATAAAAATTTTTTTTTAATAGAAATAGTAGAAGACACCATTTTTTGTTTTTAACAGGGAAGAGAAAGCATTTTTATGGTTACAAGAGCTATATTTATGATATCCAATCTGATGGATGTTGATATATCTGAACATGGATTTATTATAGAGATTGGATAAACAACGTGACTGGTTTTTACCAATTTCTCATGCACAAGCCTTGTCCGCGGTAATGACATTATTGTTCACCCTCCTTCCAACATTAAATGGTTTTTTGTAGTGAAATGTGTTTCGTTGGGCTAACAGCTTAATGACAAATAGAATAACCAGAAGCATTTTTGTTTTTCATTAAAAACTATATATTCGACCTCACTCACAAGAGGTCATCATCAGAGTAAAAATCTAATACAGAATGAGGATTCTAAAATCAAAATTTACAGAAACAAGCTAATTAAAATGTTATAAAAAATTCAATGTGTAAAAATCTAAAATGATACCCATGGGACGCTTAACTGAGAAAACGATGAAACTATATCGATGGTACAATAAAAAAGAGTAATTATCAAAGGAGCTATATGTCTATGTCGTGAAAAGTTCTAAAGTTTTGAATAAATTTTGAACACTGATACTCAGAGCACATAATATATGTTCGACAAAAGCCCTATTTGACAAAGAAATAACTCACTTGAAACATGTATTTCATAACCTAAATGGCTACCCAATGAACGTAATAATGACAGCCATCCACGATGCAGAAGAAAATCTTCAACAACCACAAACAGCTACCACTGAGGAAGCTTCAGGATCCAATGATCGTCAAAAACTTTATCTGCCTTACCAAGGAAAACGAGGTGAGACTCTGGTAAAATCCTTAAGGTATGTGTTCACCTTTCTTGACACATTCTCTTTAATTGATCATATCTTTAGAACAACAAATTTTTATATATCAAAAGTATATATTTTCTGAAAGCCAATAATATTCCCTTTCTAATGGTAAAAGTTTCAGCTGAATTTAAAAAACTGGGCAGGATATAATTAAAATCTTAAGAATTTTAACCTTACCTACTTCAAAGAAGTTAAATTCACCCATAGCTTTTGAATTTTGAAAAAATAATTTCGATACTATGTTCCCAATAGATTGAACTAAAAAAGTGTCTTGGGATTTTTTTTGGAATTGACTTTAACTCTTTAAATCCTAAATTCTGTAAACATATCGATGAAAAAGTAAATTTAAATGTGATTTTTTCAGTTATCTGTAAATTGAGGAAAAACAACTCGGTTAGAAATAAAATCCTAAGACACTTTTTAAGTTTGATCTTTTGGGAATCTCATAAAAAAAGAATGAAGTCGATATCTAAATGCTATGGGTGACTTTAACTTCGTTAAAAGTAGTACGGTGTGGTAAAATTTCGTTTTTTTCTACATCAATTTGAAATTTTTAACGAGATGATTGCTGTTTATTTGAGTAATCAGTGAAATGTGTCAAAAATATTACTATTCAATAGAGGTGAGAATAAACATCAGCTGAATTCTCTCTTTTGTCTTTGTTGCTTCTGAAAGAGACAATTATTTGAGTAAATAATCCATCATAAGACGAACTTTGTTTTGAGATTTAAATGGTTATAACTCTGGATCAAAAAAAGATTTTAAGATCGCGATTTTACCAAAATGAAATCCAGTAACTTTTCTTCTACTTTGATTGAAAATTTTTTTTTTGACAAAAAATCGGAAAAAAGGTGTACACATACCTTAAATAAGACTTTAAAAACGTCGCCGGTACGCAACAAGTCAAAACACAAATTGCATACAAAAGTACAAGGTTATCTTCAATGTTTAATATTAAAGATAAAACGTCGGCTTTACACGAAAACAATGTAGTGTATAAAGTACTATGCCCCCAAGAGGATTGTGGAGAAACCTACATTGGGGAAACTGAAAGACGAATTTATGAAAGGGTCTTAGATCATAGTGGCAGAGACATAAATTCGACCGTTTTCAGACATTCAGCACTCAGCGGACACGAACCGATCACTATGGACAACGTTAAAGTAATTGGGAAAGGTTTCAAACGTAATGACACTAGAGAATTAACAGAAGCTTTGTTAATCACTGAACAAAAACCTTCATTGAACGTTCAAAATTTATTCAAAACTTTACAACTTTTTACAACATAGACATATAGCTCCTTTGATAATTACTCTTTTTTATTGTACCATCGATATAGTTTCATCGTTTTCTCAGTTAAGCGTCCCATGGGTATCATTGTTTTTAAATGAATTTTTTATAACATTTTAATTAGCTTGTTTCTGTATTAGATTTTTACTCTGATGATGACCTCTTGTGAGTGAGGTCGAATATATAGTTTTTAATAAAAAACAAAAATGCTTTTGGGTATTCTATTTGTTTTTTGTAGTACTTTTATTGCAGTTCTTCATCAAAAAGCAATTATCACATTCCCTAAAGAGACTTTAAGTTCTCCTCCGAGATTCAAACTCAGCTAGTTAATTGCTAATGATATGTCGTTATGACGTTTTATATTTCGAGAAAGATGCAAAAAACATGCTATGTAAAAGAAATTTAATATTGACACCAGAAATTTTCGAACTTCAACCTTGAAAAAACCACCGGGCCACCAAAAGATTTTCATACCACAGTGGAGCTTTGAAACTTACATTCAATATAATGTCAATTTCAGGTCTTTTTGGAGATTTATTAGAAAGATATATCCAACTGAAAATTTCACGTCATTATAAGCATTTTGTTTGATTTTACTTGTCTGATGATATTTTTCTCGCACTATATTTCATAAATGTGATCGTTTGGTACTCTAATATTTATTTTCAAACATTTGGCTGGTAAATGTTAAAACATAAATTGTTAAAGAACTTTTTAGAAATAAGAGTATTAATCCTTCGAGCCGCCATGACAGTTGTCCTTTGCGGACAAAGCTAGAACATCGATTGTTTTCTGAACAACGGCAATGGACAGACAATACTTCGCTCCCCACCGTTTTATTCCTTGTTTATCCAGTCTCTATAATAAACCCATGATATGAAGAAGCCGAAGAAGCGCTTCATGAAAATATAAACTTCAGCGTTGTGAGAGAGTCAGTTACGCCTTCAGACCTGCGGGTTTCTTGTTTTCCTATTCATTCAAAAGTCTAAAATGTTTACTCAACCCAAAATAAAACCGTTCAAAATTTGTGCAAAAAGTGAATTTTTTTGTTTCAAAAATAAGCATAATTTGGGAAAAATAGTCCCTAGAAGACAAAAGTTTTCCTAAGAAAACCAAATTATGGTGCTCTCTATGTCAAAATGTCCCAAAAGACTCATTACATGTGTATTAAAATACCACTTATCTAAATTGGGGTAGTGTTGGTATACAAAAATTTCTCAACAAACTTTTTAGTACCCATTCATTTCTGAGATTTTAGGACCAACGCTGGTAACACCAAATTATTAACACGTGAAGTATGATTTATTTAATAAAATCAAGCGGGAAATAATGATAAAAATACCTGACGTCACACTTTTCCCTTCCCAGGACAAAAATACATTCTTGGACAAAATACGCTTCATCTTCGGCCGAATTTGCTCAACATACGTCTTGAGAAAATTGTACGAATCAGCTGTCAATTCGACGTGGGCTGGACCATAGTCTACATTTGTCTTATGGTCCCAGACCATAATATTACAGGTACCATCCGTTTCGTCCTGCTTGGCTTTTTCGTTCTCAGCCATCGTCATGTTGGCTGTCACACCTGATCGATTGATATTACTGAAATGGACCCTCGGGTAAAGATAGTCCCTTATTCTACAAAATTTTGTCCACGTTAATTTCACATGTATTAAAGTGTCGAATAAGCGTCTCGTGCGTTCTGCATGTTGAGTCTTTTCGCACTTAACTACTTGTTCGTCTGAAACATGAACGATCATCTCTTCGTCAACGTGTTCCCGTTTACGCTTATCAAGGCGCGCAAGCCTTGTAAGTTTTTTTTCGATACAAATTCATTCGGAGTTTCGCTGAAGTCAACGTTTGAAAATTGTGCGATTCTGTTTGCTTAGGGTGTATGTCAACCTTCTCCATTATTAAAAAATCAATGATATCTACCATGCTGCTCAAATACTTCGCTATCGAGCCAGGAGCAATTGCTTTTGGTTGATGCTCAGCACAATACTGCACGATATACTTTTCCTTCAATAAGTGTGCGTCGTTAGTAAAAAGTTCGTAGAGGTTTTCTGGGTTCACAACAGCAATTATTCTTTTGACATCATGCTTCCTTTGGTAATTAGACCTCTGCTTTGTACTTTTATCAGGGCCTTCTAAAAATTTGTAGAATTGGTTAATAATAGAGTTTAAGTTTTTGTTGACTCTCAAGTCCTTTTCAATATTCTCCTCCGAAGTTCCGCTTTCCAAAGAAGAATCTGAATCTTCATCTGAAGTGTTGAAAGCCGTACCTAGTAGGATAAAAAGAAACAAATTTAAAGTTTTTCAAGTGAATATTATATTGTAAGACCATTCCCTGAATCAAGAATAAGATATATTCGAATGTTTGTAACAGTTTAGGATTTCACAGTTCGAAACCGTTTCCCAACTCTATTGCTTGTTTATGCTAATACATTTTTTCAGCAATCATTTAATTAAAATGCATCGATGTTGGCACCTTTAACGGCTATTGGTTACTCTGGAAGGAAAGGAATTGTTAAGAATTGTTCCAAATCAAAAAAGACTTATACCAGGTGATAGAGCTCTTCAAACTGAACAAAACAGTATATTACATCAAAGTCCAAACTTGTCTTGATCAACTAATTGAAGCATTCTATTTATTCAAAAATTATGCCTGCCTAGACCCAGTGTGACTTTTACTAATAAAAGAAGACAAATTTACCTTGACTGGTGTTTGTGGAGTTACTAATAGGTGTCGATGGGTTTGGTTGGAACGTCGACTGGTTAATATCTATTATAAAAAGAAAAAATTACCTTCATGGTCTGAAATTTCGGAGGTTTATAACATTGATCTTTGTACTGAAATCATCAAAAGAAATCTCAAAAAAAGATAGCTTTTGCAGTTTTGAACAATTTCACAGTTTGTCACAGTCCCGCTATATCGCTTTTTTATGCTAAAACATTTTGGTTATCAATGGTTGTTTTAAAGAACACTTAAAGGAAACGTATATGTTATTAGCATAAAAAGCATTAGAGCAGCAAAAATCTGTGGTTACACTTGTAGGATAGAATCTCTTCAAAAAGGTTTCGACCAGAAAATTTACAAGAATCAATCTATACGTATAGAGTACAGTCGAAGAGAACATTCTTTGTATAAAGGAAATTATACCTGCATTGACGTCAACTCCGACAACGGCGAATCGGTGTTGTGACGGCTGCGACAATTGCAACAGAGGGAGTGCTAAAAAAACAAACCCTAAACCCCCTAAACCCCCCCCCCCTAAAAATTTGAGTGGGGATTTTTTAAGGTACCATTTTTTCAACATGAGCATACAACCTATGAGCATAAACAAGCAATAGAGCAACGCAAATCCGTGTTACACTTTGTAAGATAAAATTTCCTCAATAAAGTTTTCCTTTGAAAATTTTCGAATATTCAATCTATGCCTGGAAAATAGGTGATAAGATCATTCCATGTATGAAGGAGATTGTACCTGCATTGGCGTCGACTTAATTAAAGGCAAGTTGTTGTTGTTGTAACGGCTGCGAAAATTGGGACGACGGAGAGAGAGCTAAAAAAAGAAACGTACAATATGAGCATACAACCTATGAGCATAAACAAGCAATAGAGCAACGTAAATCCGTGTTACACTTTGTAGAATAGAATTTCCTCAGTAAAGTTTATTTTTTGAAAATTTTCGAATATTCAATCTAGGCTTGGAACATTCTATATATGAATAATGACTTTATTGATGTCGACTTTATTAAAGGCAAGTTGTTGTTGTTGTAACGGCTGCGAAAATTGGGAAGACGGAGGGATTGCTAAAAGAAGAAACGTACAATATGAGCGTATGAGCATAAAAAAACAGTAGAGCAACGTAAATCCGTGTTAAACTTTGTATGATAGAATTTCCCCAAAAAGATTTCTTTTGAAAATTTTCGAATATTCAATCTATGTTTTGGAGATATTCGAAGAGACCATTCCATGTATCAAAGAGATTATACCTGCATTGACGTCGACACGGCGATACGTACCTGGATGTTCGCGGTCGGACCGCCTATGTTCGCGATCCATATTTTTCTACTTTCTGTTTCGTATTGGGATGCCCAAATTTAATTAGAAAAAGTCCGTGAAAGAGATATTTTTTAGCGCGCATCGAATCACCACGCTTTTTATGTGTTGAAGCTCTCTGTCTTCATTCACACTTGCAGACTGGTGGACGTTCAATCAATCTTTTTGCAATAATATTGTTATCTTGTAATTATGTTTAACATCTCAGAAGAACATCTTGAAAGATTACTCAAACTTGAAAGAGACTCAAGTACGTTTTTAGGTGATCATTTAAAAGCAAAAGTCGTTGAAAGTAACAAAGCGAAAAGCAATTTGAAGAATACCCTCACCTCCGCCATATTGCTTCTCATCCTTGCCACAAGTATGTTTTTGAGGAATGTTTTCATAAGTCTAACATCCATGAAGAGGAATTCCTCATTCAAAACAATTTGAATTGCAGAATCAGACTCGCATAGTTTCACAGAGTCTGTGAAATATTGGAACCAGACTGTTGTGTAAAAATGTTATCTCATTCAGACGTTTTATTTGTGTATGCCCCTGGATGTACTTGAAGAAAAACATTTCTATTGAGAAAGATAATAACTCTCATATTTTGGAAAAAGGACGTCTTGTAGTACCCCTCAAATCTTACCCGTTAATGGATGGTAAAACTACTGTTTTTCTGCCGTCTGGAGGACCTAGAGATTTGCCATCTTTTTTTTTTTTAACTTTCTGTAGAGGAACTTTTTCCAGTTGGGAAACTACCATTGAAGACTGTTCCTCTTGATAAAAAGCTAAAAAATGTTGTCGTGGAGAAGCAATTTGACTTTTTCAACACACCGAGGAAGGAAATGAAAGAAGGTGATGTATTTTGTTTTAGTAGGAAACGTTACAGAGTGGAAAGTGTCTCCTTGGACATTTTCAATCCTTGGCTAGATTATGTGTCGATAGGACCTGGTAAGACATTTCATCAAAATAAGAAAAAACGCCCTATGAAATTTGGATCATTTCCTGAAATTAGGGGTTCCATTCTGCACTTGAATAAAAGTGATCTTGAATTTCACAATGCTGTTGATATTCAGTACAAAACGATTAAAAGTAAAGATGACATGGGAGTAAATGTTTTATACAAGAATGCTCAACAAAACCTAACTCATGATGTTGCTATTATTCCTTAGTTTCTCATTGTTTTTTATATCCCTTTTTTAAGGTATCTGTTCCTTTGTTAGCCAAACTGAAACTTTTTTGAATATTTCTCATTTATTTTACTGTACAATTGCCCAAGCAGTTCCTCGTCTAGATCTCATTGAAAATAAAGACTTGAGTTTGTCCAATTATGCGCGTTTCGTGCAAAAACTGGCACTCAGGAAGTTTGCGTTGTAGACATCCTTGTTTTCATAATATTCTGGGCACTGCATCAAAATTAAAAGTTCTTTGTGATCCTTTGATTTGAGCGTTAGTAGATATTTTTTCATTTTCCTTAATTTCAATTTCAATAATTATAGTATTTTTCAAACCTTGCAATTAGCTTCGTTCAAATTAAGGTCACAGACATTTTCAAATTTTTTAAGTGGAAACATTTGTGTCCAGTAGTGCGCGTTTCGTGCAAAAACTGGCACATGGGAAGTTCGCGTTGTTCAATTTCTGATTGATATTCTAAACATTTATTTTCTTAGGTTATATTAAGTGATGAGTTGTTTTGATCCTTTGGTAGATATCTATTTTTACTTGTCATTGTTTTTAATTTTACTGATATTTTTTAACTAGACATAAGTTTTTGGTCAAGTTTAAGGTCACATCTGGTCACAGGCATTTTCAGAATTTTTAAGTGGAAACATTTGTGTCCAGTAGTGCGCGTTTCGTGCAAAAACTGGCACATTGGAAGTTTGCGTTGTAGACATCCTTGTTTTCAACTTCTGATTAATCATTTTCTTTCCTTGATCCTTAGGTAGATATTAATTTTTACTTGTCATTGTTTTTAAATTTACTGATATTTTTTAACTAATCATAAATTTTTGGTCGATTTTAAGGTCACAGCTGGTCACAGGAATTTTCAAAAATTTAAGTGGAAACATTTGTGTCCGGTTATGCGCGTTTCGTGCAAAAACTGGCACATGGGAAGTTTGCGTTGTAGACATCCTTGTTTCAACTTCTGATTAATCAATTTCTTTCCTTAATCCAGGCAAAGCAGCTTGAACATATTGAAATTTTATTTCACTCTTTAAGTGAATTTTTTTCATCACAGGCATTAGAAAGTTTTTCAAAAAGTTGGAAACTACATGCTTCTTCTTTTGTATTGAAACTTTCTGGAAAATATTTGTACAACTGCACTACATTCTCTCTCTCTGTTTTAGCTCCTGATTTTAAAATGTGAAGCCAAGCATTTCTTTTTTTAGCACTTTTAGCACTTTATTTCTACTTCAGAGCAAGTTAGTTCATTTTTAGATGTTTGTATAATTTTATAATTGTTTTAGGAAATAATCACATGTGTATTTTTGAAACATTTTTTTAGGACTGGGACAGTTGACTGTCATTTTTAATGTACATTTTACTTAGACTTGTAAATATTTGGTACTTTTTATTTGAGTTTTGCCCCATTTCATTTTTAAAAAGTCAAGAATATTTTACTACTATGGATTTCATTAAGTTTTCTCCCAAACTATTTCCAGATTAATTAAAAGGTTATTTCCCCTTTTAAAAACTATAGTTTAACTTTCACTATGGACTATGCAAGGCTTTAAATTATTTGTGTCGTTTTATTGTTTTTCATTGGTCTTTCCAACCTTTTAGCTCAAATTGTTCTAAAATATTCTAAGCCGCTTCAGTGTATAAATAAACATCCTATTTATCGGTTAGCATGAATGAGTACTGTATTCTAAAAATTATTTTAATGGTGAAAGTTACATAAGTGTGAAATAGTAACAAAATAATCACCAAAAGAGTGACATAGGATGAAATATTTAACTTTTTACAGTATGTCACCCAAAATCGAAAATTGCGGTATTCTTCGTCCTTCTCTACTCCTTAAATTTAGATTTGAAAATTTGTGGTATCAACAATAAATATTTTTTTACAAGCAACTCCAATTTTCAAGACTGGGGTTGCTTAGAATTCTAGGTCATTTTCTGAAAAATTTACAGTGACCAGCCCTGTATTATGGCTCTCACATACCCAGGCCGGGTATGTGTGAGCCATAAGGGTCCCTTTTTCACAACCTCAAAAGTCTCTGGAAGAGGTACAAAAACCATTAAAAAGCAAATTGAGTCTCTCAAAGGGTCGTAGTTTTCAAAAATTTGGACAAAAAACGAGCAAAAATCTGCAAAAATTTTGAGAAATTCTCTCTAAGGGTCCCAAAAAGGCCAATTTTTAGTCTCTCTAAGGGTCGATTTTCGATTTTTGGCTCAGAGATACCCGTCACCTCGCAAACCTAGTACCCCACCCCCCAGGATTTTGGTACATGTAAAAAAACATCGACTTTTATAAATAGGCAATTAAACAAAAATATGTTTATCTACTTACAGTACTGTAACTTCGTGCAACCTTGAGTGTAGCCTGGATATCCAAGCTCAAAATTTAAGAAAAAACAAAATTTACCTCAACATACAAAGTTCTTAAATTATAGAGCTTGGTCTCCCTAGAGAATGAAAGTGAAAACCCATGTTTCCTAGCCAACCCAGGGCAGCAAAACAGAAATTAATAAAAAGCAGTCTTACAAGATCTACAACTATTTAAAACATCCAAAGATTACACCAAAGTCCATAAAAAAGTTTGCATGCATTATCATGACCAACCATGTTTTCTTGGAAAATGAACTTGCCTCTGTTTTCTTCTTTTTCATGTTTTCATGTAACAGAAAACCCTATCTTCACTAGCAACTGGAGGACTATCCTATTTTTGCTTTAGAATTGCTCAACACCGTGTAGATTGGCCCTTACGGTTTTAGCGAAGTGAGCGCAAGCAAGCGGACTGCATTCTCTTAAAGAGAATGCAAATCGCTCTAGGGAGACCAGGCTGTAAATCAGAACATAAAATATCTAAAACTAGACTGTGAAATAATTTACAGCCTGGATATCCAGGCTACCTTGAGTGAAGAAAAATGTATAGTTATTAAAAATTCACATGCACGTATAACCACTTGTTACGCTACGACGGCTCTCTTCGGCTCCAGACAAAAAAAATATAAAATAGTTATCGTTATATGAAATAAACATCGGCTATAGGTTTTACATAAAGGATATTATAAAGAGTAATTTTTGTTTGTCTGGTCTCGAATAATTAATGAATCGATCTCTAGTTTAACTTCGTACATTACGGTCCGCATATATTTTGTAGTGATGTAGTGTAAATAATTCAGTACTACTTCCGCGAATTCAGCTCTATTTCTTTGAAAATCATGAACATATAAACGACTGGACATCCTAGTTGGGATTTCCCACCTTTTCTACCAAAATAAAACAATAATATGTACAAATTCCAAACTTCTGAAAATATGTTATCGTTTGGAAGAAGGAAAGAATTTTAGCATGGATAGCCAGGCTATATGGACATCCATCTTCTTTGTATTTTTGTAGAAAGCCAAAGGGCTATAATGGAATCTGTAACCTTTCTCAGGCAAGAAAAAGTGAAGCCTTATAAAATATGAGCTTATTTCTGACGACGGATTGAATCTAGCAATTCCTTTGTTTTCGATAGATATTCTTTTCAAACTTTAACGGTAAACTTTAGTTTCAATCTATTATTTGTGGAAAAACCAGGCGGTGCGCTCAAGGCCGCGCAACTTTGGTGAGATGGGAAGGCTTCAAATCCCACCAAAGAGATTCGATTCTAGCCCTTCGGGCTTATACTTCATAAAGCACAGCTAGCTTCGTTTCCGCCTCGTTAAAAGTTTAAAAATATTAAATAAAACAATATATTTTGATGATATACCTCTTGGGAATACCTTGCCAACAACGTCAACACTTTGACAAAATACTAAAGTCTCAGCACGCAGTTGAAATTCTGCATTTCAGCAGTGAAAAATATTGATAAAATTTAAGCAAATTTATGATAATTCTTTTGGTTTGCGAGGAGAGCTTTGTTCAAGCTCTATCAATCCTTTTACCTTAGTAATTCAAAAAAATAAAATTGAAACAGAATTCTGTCGGATTTTCTCGCTTCAAAGACACAATACACTTTTTTTATAAGAACCAATAAATACAACGCCCAAATTGCCGAACACGAAAAATTCCGTCACATCAGTCACTCTAACACATCAACACAGTACACACGTGTCATAATGGCAGAAAATGAAGGCGTTCAAAATACAAAGTCACAGCAAGAACAGAGGATGAACATGAGGATGTATTTCAATATATTGACAGAAAAGTACAGGAAGGGGAGCAACAGAAAATCAAGACAGACCTGAGAAACATCATACGTGAAGAATTAAATAAAGAAAGACAAACAAGACCAAGAAATACAAGGTACTCATTCAATGACACTTTCGAAAGAAATTTAGCTACATTAGATGACTATAAGGACAAATTCATTTCAACATTGGAAGGGCACATTATTTTCTTGGAGGAGGAAATTCGACACAAGAAAACTATCATTGAGTCTCTTATTCAAACAAATCGTTGCACTTTATTACAAGGAAAAGGGCAAAATCAGAACTCTGTGTCAAACTCTAACAAAGAGATCACACGTAAAAACACTTTTCTACCTACAAATCAATCTAAAGACAATAATCTTGAACAAGCTAATGAGTTTTTTCAAATTCCCAAGAGAACAAGTAAAAACGTGCAAACAAAAGATGGGGAAGCTATTACTTTGGAAAACATATTCAATCCTTTGCAAGTTAATGACAAAATTAATGAGTCTTCTGATGAGAGAGAATCTAATGTAGCAAACTCTGAAAACATCACAGAGAGAAAGAAGAGAAAAAGGAATAGAGGTAAAACAGAGAGCAGAAGATATGTCGCGATTTTTGGAGACTCGATTTTAAAAGAGGTAAAAGGACATTTACTTTCTACACCAAAGGTTGTTAAATCTTTTTCTGGAGCAACTACAACACAAATGTACGACTATTGAAAACCGACTTTAAAAATGAAACCCGACCAACTTGTGATCCACGTGGGAACAAATGATTTGAAGAAAACTTCTAACAATGATGAAATTGACAATATTGTGAAGCTTGCTTTACACTGCTATAACTCGAATGAAATACCAGTTGTTATATCCTCTCTAACTTATCGAGATGATAATTTCAAAGATAGGATTGGATTGATCAATGATCAACTGAAAGCAAAGTGTGAAGAACGAAACATTGGGTACATCGACAACTCAAATATTGGAAAATTTCATCTTAACCGGAGCAAGCTGCACTTGAATGCTAAAGGAACTGCTACTCTGGCCAAAAATTTCAAAATGGTAACTACAAATTGACATTCTAGTTCCAACTCTCATAAAGAAAAATTAAATCAGAAAAGTAAAAACATAGATCTGGCTTATTTAAATATTAACTCGCTGAAAAATAAGATGGAAGGGTTGAATTCAGTCGTGGGAGATAAGTATGATATTCTATGCATAGCTGAGTCCAAACTAAATTCTTCTTTTCCAAAATCACAGCTTGTCCAGCTTGTCCGAGAGGGGTACAAGCCACCATATAGATTGGATATTTCATCTACGAGTGGAGGTTTAATTGTCTACGTTCGTAATGGAATTTCCTCACGTTTTCTTAGAGACTTCAGCTTACCTAAGGATATCCAGCTTATTCCTATTGAGTTACGCCTAAAATCTCACAAGTGGCTAATTTTGTTTTTATACAGATATCACTCACAGAAGCTAGAATCTTTTTTCCAATTATTATCTGATTTATTAGACTTTTATTCCAATTTTGAGCGATGTATGTTGATTGGTGACTTCAACTGCGAACCAACAAACCCAATCTTAAATAACTTTCTGGAAGAAAATTCATTATATTGTCACATTAAAACAAAAACTTGCTTCAAAAAAGTTGAAGGAAGTCGCATTGATTTAATACTTTCAAACCAAAAATATGGGTTGCAGAAGACAGGTACCTGGGACACCGGTCTTAGTGATTTTCACCACTTAATATACACTCAGCTCAAAAGTAGATATACTAGATTACCACCGCGTAAAGCAAATTATCGATGCTATAATGATTTTGTCGAAAAGAATTTTTTGACAGATCTATCTTTACAAATGACATCATCAAATATAAATGAAATTGATGATTTTGAGAACAAATTCGTAGATGTTTTAGATAGGCATGGACCTCGAAAAACAAGGATGATTCGTGGGAATGAAAAACCCCACATAAACAGGACCCTTCGAAAAGCCATCATGGAAAGGTCAAGACTTCGTAACATCTATCATCGATCCAACAGTTTTTCAGATATGCGTGCCTATCATAAACAGCGAAACTATGTTTGTAGCTTGAATCGAAAAATTAAGAAAAACTATTTCAAAACGGTTGCCTCAAATCCCGGAAATTCTGGACAAAATTTTTGGGAAATATGCAAACCCTTTTTTTTCAGATAAGCATACCGTTTCGGAAAAGATTATCTTAGTTGATAAAGATGAAATTGTAAATAGTGATATTACTACTGCTCAACCTTTCAATAATTACTTTAATGGCATAACCAAGACACTGGATATTTACGAATGGCCGCAATACACTGAGCAGGTCATTGGTGATCCGGTGCTCAATGCTATTACAAGATATTTAGACCATCCTAGTATCATAAAAATCAGAAACATTTTTGGTGATAATTCCTTTGAATTTACAAATACTGACAATGAAACTGTCCATGAATTGATTATGTCATTAAATTGTAATAAATCTACATCTGGGGATGTAAGCTCAAAACTCATCCAAAAGTCTGCTAATATCTGTTCTTTTGTACTCAAGAACTGCTTTAACTCTTGTCTTAACCAAGCACTTTTTCCTGAAAGCTTAAAGCGGGCCACAATAACCCCAGTCTTCAAAGAAGGCGATCCAACGAGTGTTAAAAACTACAGACCTATTAGCATACTTCCTACAGTATCCAAAGTATTTGAAAAAATCATTGCCCAACAGTTAAATCCTTTTCTAAAAAAACTGCTTCTCAGAGTTACTTTGTGGCTTCAGAAAAGGGCACAGTACACAGCATGCTATATTGCGATTATTACATTTCTGGCAAAGGGCACTTGACGATTCAAATATTGTGGGTACTGTACTCATGGATTTATCTAAAGCTTATGATTGTCTACCCCCTGATTTACTTATCGCAAAGCTAGCAGCATATGGTGTAAACCATAATAGTCGATTATTTGACAAATCGCCAACATAAAGTTAAAATTGGAAATAGTTTAAGTAGTTTTTTATCTATTAGTATGGGTGTTCCTCAGGGATCCATTTTAGACCCAATTCTTTTTAACATATTTCTAAACGATCTTTTACTCTCTACCCGCGAGGTTGAACTTTGTAACTTTGCCGATGACAACACCCTCTTTGCAATCGCACAAACCCTTGCTGAAGTTATTTTGAAACTTAATATCGAGATTCAAGATATTTTACACTGGTTTAAGATCAATGGGCTTGTTGCTAACCCTGGCAAGTTTCAAGTTATGTTTCTCGGTAGATTCGAACCTATACATATTTTTACTGGGTGCATGTCACTAGTCCGACACTTTCTGGTCCGACAGTAAAATAGTCCGAATCTATAAAATAAATTTGAAATTTGGAAGTCTTTTTTTCCTGCGTCACTTTTGTCCGAAAACGAAAGATTTTTGAGTGTTGAATGTTGAATAAGGGTTTTTCACTGAGATAATATTAATAAAAGTTGATTTTGGCGGAATTTTCACATAATTAGAAATAAAGGAACAATCAGGGTTGCAAATCACTAAAGAAGAGTCGTAAAAACAGCTAAATCCAATTTCTTGACTCTTGAATGCCTAATCCTAACAAGCTTACCAAAATTTAAGAAAAGTCAGGTTTAGAGGCCTAACCTCAAAATCGGAACTTTGGATTTTTAGAAAAAAATGTGCCTCCTCTTCCGCGATTCATATTACGTTTTTTATGTTTTTTTTTTACTCGTTGTCGGACAAAATTGTTGTCGGAATACTGACGCATTCGTCAAACCCAACGTCGGACATTTATACTGTCGGACTACTGACGACCTCCCTTTTTACTATAGGTAATATCAAAGTCAAAAATCAGGTTAAACTATTAGGTATATTTATTGATGACAAACTACGCTTTAGCTCTCACGTTGAATTGAAATGCCAAAATGCGGGAAACAAAATCAGCGCACTTAGACGCATCCGCCCCTTTCTTTCTCTGAAAACGGCGAAGGCTTTATGCCACGCCTATATATTCTCAATCTTTAACTATTGTCCACTACACGTTTTCTTTTTTTTAAGAAACCAGTTTTACCAAGCAGCAGCCTCAATGTTTCTTAAGAAATCAGCCTTTACATGTTTCTAAACTTTTTGACATAATCAGCCTATTTTTCATGTTTTGATTGGAAGGTTCTTAAAAAAACGAATTAAAAATGTCGTTTTTTCATTTTCAGCCTCAGCATGTTTCTTAGATGTTTCTTAATTTTTAGGCATTCTGAGCCTCATGTTTCTTAAAAGTGTGTTTCTTAAAAAAAAAAAAAACGTGTAATCTGGATGAATTTTGTAAAACACAACAATAAGTAAATTCAGAAAATTCAACGTAGAGCATTGGCTGTAGTTCATCAAGATCATGACTCTAGTTTATCTCAATTATTAACTATATCTAAAACAGCATCTTTTCACATCAAATTCATTCTTAAAATCCTTGAAGAAATCTATAAAACTTTGAAAAAACAAAATCCCTTATTTCTAACAAAACTTTTTACCATTAAAACTTCTGGCTTCAATCTAAGAAGAGGAGAACAGCTTATGCTACCTCCAGCAAACACTGTCAAGTTCGGTTTACAATCTTTGAGTTTTGTTGGCTCTTTAATCTGGGATCGTCTTCCGAAGGATGTGAAAAGCTCTGCAACATTTAATATTTTTAAGGGAAAGCTAAAAATGCTTCCAGATAATTTTTGTACTTGTCCATTATGTAAATTGTGGTGAATAGCTATTTATATGAAAGTTGGAATTTATTAGTAAACGGTCACGGCTGTAACTATTTAGGACACTAGGTCCTATCGTTGTCACCAACTGAAAATAAATTGATAATAAAAATAATTTTTTTGAGGGTAGGCTGTTTTAATTTTTTGCGCACTTTGAGCCTCAAATTGTTCTTATCGTAGAGAGATAGAAAAAAAAATTAGCTAATTTCAGGCTCAGCATTGTTCTTAGATTGTTCTTATTTTCTGGCGATTTTGAGTTTCATTGTTATTATAAAATTGTTCTCATAAAAGAAAAAAAAGTGTAGAAGATAGACGTCCAGTTGTTTATAGATTCATGGAAAATGGAAGCAAACCAGCAAATCAGCAAAACTTTTTTTATTAAATGCTCATGTTGAAGAAAATGTCAGTGGAAAAGTATGAGAAGAGAAAAATGCAAAATCTGCTCATATAGAATGGCATCCTTCGTCACCGAATGGAAAGCGCTAGGTATTTTTTTTACTGATCATAAAAACCTACCTATTAAGCCTTTCCCTTTTACTTCGTAATCGCAAAATTTGGGCCTATGAAAGAAACGAAACATGGTTTTCACAAATGCTAGTAGATGTCGATCGTCCAAATTTTGAATTGCCACGGCATAACGAATTTACATTTTTAGCTAGAATTGAATTGGTCAGACCGAGGCTTGAGAAAAGAGACACGCAACTTTAAAAAGCTAATCCTATTGAAAAACGTTTTGGAGTTGCACTCTGGAGAATATCAAATGATAACTCTTTTCAATGCATTGAAAAAAACGTTTGGTGCTGGGAAATTTGCTACCTTGGTAATCAGTGCGAAATTTTGTCGAAAGCTTTTCAGAATATCTCATTTGTTAATTAAATTTCATGGCAGTAAAGAAAAAACTGCAGAAGCCATTATCATTTAGTTTGTTTGACAATCATTGTATTTAAAGATTTTGTCAATATTTTTACAAGAACGTGTCATGTTGTCAGCATGAGCAACAGCAGAGGAACAGGTCAGAGTGCAATGTCGACAGGGAAGGGTGTCATGGCCGACAACTTTTGGGTCGGGAGATATGTCAAGGTCTCTCAAAGCAAATTCAGAACTTTTTTGGAAAAGAAGCATGCAAAACATTATTGTATTTCACAAACAAGGTTCATTAATGGATGAATATGGCCGAATATGCTCAAAAAAGAATCTTTTTTTGCTTTAAACTGAACACACAAGAGAAAACAAAGTATAATAACATCATACACAAATATCACTTAAAAAGGGAGAAAAATCATAAATAAACATCTTTATATTATCAGTAGAAGAAAACTGAAGCTATAGAAAATGAATACAAACCATTACTGAATACTTTTATGAGGCTTATAAAGTATAAAAACCAAAAAAACTTGAGTTTTAAAACAATAACAAACATCCATTTTCACCTTCCGCCTCCGATTTGAAACCTTTCCACAAAGCATTGTGGGACAGAATTTTAATTCCTATCTATTAGTCCAGGCAATATGGGGCATGAGGTACCACCTTGACGGCGAAAAGGGTTTGAAACTGTTTTTGGGTTCAAACACATCTATATTTTGAGAATCGCAATGGTTTTCAGGCTAACCAGGGGGCAATAACTTTTCAGAGGGGGTGTTTCGAGGGTACGTGGCAATCGTTTTTGGAGCCAATTTGCCTGGGGTAGGGTACTGCATTTCAAGATATCTCATGAACTACATATAAAAACCTATTAAAACTTTGCAGGGTTCTAGATAAAGCATCAAAGATTGTGTGTGAAAAATTACAAGATGGTAGCACGAATATCAAAGTTTTGTGAAAAAATCTAATTAAAAAAATAAATAAAACTCTTCAATTTCACACAGGGCCAAATTCTTCCATGAAATAGATGTTAATGCCTTCATTGCTCGTAGTCGGGGTAGTTGTAGCATTGTGGAAAGTTTTATGGATTTTAGACGACTATTTTTTGATTTACAGTCCATTTATTTTGAAAAATTCTGTCAAAACTGCCCCAAAATACAAGAAAAAATTTTGACGTTTTTCTTTATAGCTCAGCAAAAGGCCAAGTAAACCTCATTAAAATTTCACAGATGTTAAGATCTCTCTTTAGTTTTGACACCTCAACGTAGTCTGAGACTCATATTTTCAATCAATTGAAGCATTTATGTTGATAATATCTATAACTATATATACATTCTTAGTTTAGAAGTCTGACTTAACAGTTGTTAAGTGCCTTTGGTATTTTACAGACCACTTTTCTGGCTGCTTTTGATTTAAATAGAATTGACTTAATTTGAAATATCTCACTTGTCATCAAGACATGTAAATCAAAGTTGAAATGCTTTTAAAATTTTCATAATGTGTCGGAAATGCGTTCCTGCTCAATTTAAATCAGATGATGAGACGATTAGATGGAAAATGTAATTTACAGACCAGATATATAAAGCGTTGCACGAAACCCCGCTATGTTGACGTGTGGAAGCAGACAAACAAATATATCCCTTAAACATTTTATTTATCTGATTGGTATTTTACAGACTAAGCCTTCCCTTTTTTGAGTATATCTATATTAAAGTAGCTGAAAATGAATACATTTAAAGTATTATGCTGCACTATCAAACAAGACTGACACAGTTGACCTGTGTTTACATTGTAGTGGAAAAGTCTTAATAACGACTCAAACGTTAAAGGTTTTATTTTTACACAAGTGTTCCCATTTCATATCAGACACATATTTCATAACGGGACAGTGTCTGCCTATTGTTCTATTATGCAGATATAAGCAAACAATGTTTTTCTATTCCTCTTTCTGACCAATCTTGCTCCACATACGTGTCAATCCAATGTGAAAAAGCTTGTGAATTAAAACTGATGAGTAAGTAAACGATATCACTCTTATTTAAAAAGAAAACCTTTAAGTTTAATAATCTTGATAACTATTAAGCTTGTATTAGTACTAGTAGGACAGCCTAGATTAGTAGGATACATGCTACATTCAAGGTGGTGTACAGTACCTAATCTAAATTAAAGATCAAAGCCATCGGTATCGGCACGTTAAGTCAAGCTTGACATTACTTTCTAGGCTTTAGAACCTTTTCCTAGTTCTAAAGTAATACAGTTTTTCGTCGATATCTTTAAGACACTGCTAATGAAGATTTTGCTGTATCAACTTATAAAGAGAGTATGGTGGTATCCGTAACCCAGAAAGATCAGTAAAACTTTTACTTGGGGCCTTATACTACATCAGATATAATTTTTTTTTTTGCATTTATCGGTTATCTCCGAACAGACCCTGGTTGATCCACTAAGTTGTACGAGAGATCACATTTGCAACATCACTTTAGATTACATGGTTGAAATGGCGATCTGATATGAGAGATTTATCTGGGAACTTGTCTAAAAGACCTTTTTTTGTGCTGGTTTTTAAAAGGTTTTAAATTTTTAGCATAAAAATCTAAAGAAGAAAGTAGCTCTAGTCTACGCTAGGTTATGCGGTTGATTCTCACTCAGTTCTTTTTATTTGAATCAATTTAACCAGGACGGGATAGGATGTTGTTTACGCTAAACTGTGTAATGGCTACCTCCAACTTTTATACGACCACCTTAGACCTACATTGCTGAATCACATTTACTGATGACTACTATGCATCTGATCACCGAACTCCTTGGGACAACGTTGAGATGTACTTTTTTTTAAACATTATCTTCCCAGGCGAGCGACGAGGAGAATTCGGTAGTAGCGGTCAAGGCGCTAACCTGTACTATGACTCACCCCTACACACCAAACCAACTGAGCTAACAACCACTAAGCTAACCATAGCCACCAAGTCTTAAAATACCCCTTAAAAGCAAGAGATAGTCAATCCCATTGGATACTTTTCTTAACCTTATTCCCACAGATTCAATGGATCGTTGAGACAGGGATCTTCTAATGATCAAATCTAAAATGATATTCAATTTTGGTTCTTTAAAACCATTCAACTTGCATTGAAGACGATTGTCTCTTGTTTCCCTGTAAAAATAATAGCGAGTACCAACATTGATACAATCAAGGTTGTAATATTTGAGAAAAAAGGGAAATCCGCCAGGAAGTTTTTAAAACCACAATCGATTTGTAAGTGCTTTAAAGTACGTTTGTTGAGTTTTAACGCTAGACTTAAGACTTAGGAGGACCTTAGGATCTGAGGATCCAAAAGCTCAAAAATAGTCCAATAAGGCTCAGAATATAGCCTGGAAGTCTGCCAACCCCTCCCTAATTGAAATATTCCATTAAATTAAAGAGATAGCCCAAAATCGACTTTCTCGCCTGAACTTTAAATCTTGAAAAACGTTAAAATAACCGGAATTCTCATTATATTTCAACCATGATTGTAGCGCAACATTATTCTTGGTAAGTTTAAACTTAAGATTGTATTTCTTAAGGCTAAAAGAGATAGCAGATGTTTTAGATGATTCACATGCACGGTAAAAATATTGACATAACGAGACAAGCACAAAGGATCGCCGTAGGTCTTTTGAATCGAAAAAAGGTAACTGAAAATTTACAAAATTGGGTGAATAATGATATTATTGGTCATATCTATCCTACAGTGTATCCGGAGGATAGTAGAATAATAAATCCTCGAGTTCCTCAGTTTTCTATTAGAAAAATCCGTTGAAGCAACAGATCCTAAGGATTTTTTTGTACCAATCTGTTCCCCTTTTTTCCGGATACACTCTACTGTTTGTTTTTTACATTATTTTTGGCATATTTTTTGTAACAGTGATAAACACCTCAAGGAATCAAGATTAAGATCCAGATAGCGATGTTTAGAAATGACGAGTGTTAGAGATAGCGAGCACTTTTAGCCTAAATTTGCTTGCCAAAAATATAAAGTGCTTTAGGTGACCAGCATCAACTGCTCGGGATATGTATTTTTGGTAAGCTTGATGAAGTCAAATGTATGCTTACGATTATCATTTCACTATTTAAAGTTTTATTGATGGAAAATGCCTTAGATTTTCTGGTCTGTAAATTATTACATTTTCCCAATTTCATCTAATTCAAAATAAGCAGAAACGCATTTTCAACACATGACAATTTTAAAAGCGTTTCAACTTTGATTTACATGACTTGATGACAAGTGAGATATTTCAAATTGAGTCAATTTTATTTAAATCAAAAGTAGCCAGAAAAGTGGTCTGTAAAATACCAAAGGCACTTAACAACTGTTAAGTCAGACTTCTAAACTAAGAATGTATATAAAGCTATAAATATTATCAACAAAAATGCTTCAATTGATTGAAAAAATTAGTCTCAGACAACGTTTGAGGTGTCAAAACTAAAGAGAGATCTTAATTTTTATGAAAAATTCGCAATATTCTGGTCTGTAAAATACACATTTTTCATCCCACCATCTCGAAACTTAACTTGAATGTTCCTGGCCTTAAAAACTAACATCTGTGAAATTTTAATGAGGTTTACGTGGCCTTTTGCTGAGCTATAAAGAAAAACGTCAAAATTTTTTCTTGTATTTTGGGGCAGTTTTGACAGAATTTTTCAAAATAAATCAAAAAATAGTCGTCTAAAATCCATAATACTTTCCACAATGCTACAACTATACTGACTACGAGCAATGAAGGCATTAACATCTATTCATGGAAGAATTTGGCCCTGTGTGAAATTGAAAAGTTTTTTTTTTTAATTAGATTTTTTCACAAAACTTTGATATTCGGGTCTGTAAAATACACATTATTCGTGTTACCATCTTGTAATTTTTCACACACAATCTTTGATGCTTTATCTAAAACCCTGCAAAGTTTTAATAGGTTTTGATATGTAGTTCATGAGATATCTTGAAATGCAGTACCCTACCCCAGGCTCTAAAAACGATTGCCACGTACCCTCGAAACACCCCCTCTGAAAAGTTATTGCCCCCTGGTTAGCCTGAAAACCATCGCGATTCTCAAAATATAGATGTGTTTGAACCCAAAAACAGTTTCAAACCTTTTTCGCCGTCAAGGTGGTACCTCATGCCCCATATTGCCTGGACTATATAAAACGCCCTTTTTATGGAGCGCCATTTTAATTTTTAAGTTTTCGGCACGAGACAGAAAGTTGACTTAAAATTCTGTAGAGATGGGGCCATTTTCCTCGGATGTTAGTTTTCAGCAATCTTTAGAGCTTCAGCGTATCGCGTTAAGAAAACTCCACAACTGCTATCAGGTTACCTTGTAGAGACCTGAGAAGAGCAACAAAATTAAACAAAAATCCAGTGGGGATATGGTTTTGGAGTGCAATCTTTTAAAATTGAATTATGAGTGGGGATGAAATTCCATGGTACTTTTCCTCCAGGGTACGCCTGTTATCGTGACGAAATTCAGTCTACGCATGCGCTATCATTTCTCAACGATATTTTCGACAAGAAGACAAAATGGCGATCGGTCACGAAAATTTGGTTGTGGTATTTTTCAAACTTATGGACATATATTGATGATTGGGATTTAAAATTTCACACACTTCTTCTTTTAGTCCATATAAACAAACTTATTGCTTCGAAAGCTGAAAATTTCGGTTTTTAGCTCGCTTTTTTGCAAACATAACATAAGTAAAATAATTTTGATGTGAATATCTTTTATGTCAAAGTTTTTTCAATATGAGCCTTTTAAAAGTTATCCAAGCAATAAGTTTCTAACATTTTTTTGGAGGGACTTTCAGCTTCAGTTTTCTTGAGTTAAAAATGCTTTCTAAATATCTGACTTTTCTTGTATTGGTTGATAAAATGATGTTTATTTCGGTGTTTTTGAACTCAATACTGGAATACAACTGATGGTGATGTTAAAGGTTGTTAAGTAAAAAAATAATTTCTCAAAAATTTGCATAAAATTTAATAATTTAAGAACAATTCAATTCATTTATACACAACAACTAAAGAAAATCTAAACAGTAAAATTATGACTGATAAATACTTAACTTTGAACATAACCATAAAATCTGAAAATTCTATCAACATTGCTCTGTGAGAACTATTTTTCAACCCACTGAAGTACCCAAATAGGAAAAAATAGAATAATTAGAAGTTTTATAAGGTAAAAAGGGTAGAAATAAATATTATTTATTTTCAAAATATTTTTACTCCTCAGGTTTATGCTTCCGTTTTCTTGATTTAGGTTTTGGAACCGTTATTCTTACTTCTTGAGCGACACGAAGAAGATGTTGCTCAACCATTGTCTTCAATAGATTGGTTGCCGGCTTATGTGACCCTCAGATTGTTAAACTCTGGATGAATGCTTTCTGCACCCTGTTCACCAACATCCCCATGCCGATTCGCCATTTTTTGATGAATTTGAGGACATGACACTCCAGCAAATGAAGCTTTATTGTTATTGACTGCTTGAAATTTTCTCGATAATGGTCAAAAAACGTCTTCATTGATGAATCTGAGGAAAAGAACATAAACACTATCCTGGTGAGTTATGGCGTTTAACCTTTAATGTTTATTTTTATGATGAAGAATTTTGCTGAAACAATTTTGACGAGCAGCAAATTTGGCGAGAAGTCTTTTATAATCCAGTATTTTAGCTGCAAAGGGGTTTTTTTCCTAAAAAACCTAGGTAGACCAAAGATTAAATTTGATAAGATATACCTAATTTGTGAATCTTTTCATCGTCAAAGTAATCTGATGAATTCATCAGGCGGTGACAAACGCCATAGTTGTCCATCAGTTCTTTGTATCGTTTCCTGATGTCCCATGCCTGTCTATGTGCGTGAGTATCTACCAAACCAAATTCTTCATATACTAACATGGGGATACTGTTACATAACTTCTTGATGTTTACTTCCTAAAGAAATGGAGAAGAGAACTATTTTTAAGAATTTTTTTTACTTCTTACAAAAACATATATTTTCATGAAAAGTTTTGAATTTTGAATGAATTTGTCAGTTATTTTAAATTTTGGAGAAAAAAACTTACTTTCAACATCTTATGAACATCATTCCCAATGAAATATCTCCCATGATATGCTTGCCTTTGAACCCCAACAGACTGTAAAATCTCATCAAGTCTTTTGAAGCAAGGACCACACTTAGCATTGATAGTCGATTCTTCCTCTAACTGATTAATTTCTTCGAGCTGAATTATGAAATAGAAAAATAGGTAATTTTATATGACTAAAGGAATATATAAATAGTTTTTACTCTTTATGAGACTCTTTTTTGTGAACCTAATTTTGTAAAGGTTATTTTTGAAATGATAAGGTATATATTTGTCATTGAAATATCATTTTAGACATTCAAAAGACGCAGTACTTGATTCAAATGTTCAATTCTATTGTTATTATATACTTCTGATGTTTTGCTCATTCTCAGGATTTTTAGCAATATTGATTCGAATTGCTTCTTGGACAAGGCAGATCTTATTGTGGCAGTCTTGTGCAATGTATTCAAGATTTTGAATTTTCTTTAGGATTTCCACATTCCGCTGTACATCCTCACGATCAATGTCTGTTGTTTCATCCCTTGCTGCTAGTTCACCCAGTATCTCCATATCCAAGAGTCTGCATTCATCTTCAAGCATGTTGAAGATCTTCAGATATGTACCAAGGCTGATGTGTAATGCTGGGATAGCAACCTTAAAGTAAGGATTTTTATAATTTTTAAAATACTTGACTTTTGAGGTCAATTAACTGATTTGAAACATCAAACTTATTGAAAGTGTGAATGTTAATAAGCTGATAATTAATTAGACCTTATACCTAATCAAGTGGAATGTTGACAATAGGCTCGTGAATAACATTGTCAAAAAATTTTGCATTTCCGATGATGCCACCTGCAGCTTGGAATTCATTCAACTTGGTTTTTAAGGTTTCCAGTGTTCTTTCTGTAATTTTATCGGATTGCTCAGAAGGACACTTTTGAATCTCAGAATATGTTGCATTGCACAATAGGCAACAATGACGTCCTAAAATATGAAAGAATGAGATTTTTACTAATTTGAAGTTTAGTGTGAACTCATTTTTGTGTCTTTTGATTTTCAAAGAAATTTCAGCTGAAATATGACTGTCAATCATTTACTTTTACTTTAATTTAGAGTTTGCAATAATGTTTAATACTTCACTAAAGGTTTTTTGGGATTACATTAAAAATCTTTTTAGACTCAACATATTACATCAGAGACTAATGTTAAAGCAGTAGAGATACGAGAAGAATGTATAAAAAATGAAAATAGATCATTCAGGAAGTCACCTCCAATCCATTGTCTGGATCTCGTCAATCGTGTCTTTGTACCGATCCATGGATAGTTTGACATTATCACGATAATCTTTAGCTTCAAAAGTATTGAAGACTATTGTGTTTTTTCTACTATTTGGGCAATCTGTATTGCAGCATTGATTAGAGAATTTAAACGAACCACCACCATGGTCACCGCCTATCTTCACACGCAACTCGGCTTTTTTCGTTTGCTTCTCAACAAACAACGATGTACTGGAAATAATTATTCGAAATTCTCATTTATGCAGGGAATCCACTATGTTTTTTTTCAAATTTCCAATTTACAAATTCTGACCTTTTGTTTGTAGTTGATTTCTAGTTTACTGTATTTATATTTTTTTAAATAATTTTTTACCTCTTCAGAGAATCCAAATAGCCAAACAAGTGCCCTATGAGATCATCAATGTAAGCCCAAGGAGCATCTAATTATTCATATTTCCCTTTCAGTATGTTTCAAGTCTTCTTACAATGTTTCGGGAATTGAAAAGGGGCATTCAAACAAATGACAACAGCACCAGTCAGAGTATTCATGAATGCTCTTTGCTTACGCTCATATTCAAAATTCACATTACTCTCTCTCATCCACCTCAAATTCAAATAAAAACATAAATCCTTTAAATATGTATGAAATCAACTTGCTATAATTTACAATTTTTTTTTTAATCTCAAAAGTGTTCACCATTGGGGGTATACTTAGCTAGGCCCATTCTAAGGCTAGTGGGTGCTTTATGTAGATACTTTCAAAACTATTGTAATAATAACTTTTGATATCTTCTATGTATCATTTAAAACTGATAAAGTGAAAGCTAAATTCATAGAATAACCTTGCTAATTTCCTCAGTGTTGCCCATCGTCAGCCTTCATAGCCACGGCAGAAAAAAGCTGTTTAGCGACTTAGGACAACTCCGGAAAAAGACAGTTTTACGGAGTTGTACGTAGATTTTTTTGAACCACCCAGTTCATGAAAAAGATTGAGAAAAAATCGGCCGAATCATTTTTGTTTTGTTTCCTATTTTCCAGTATGGTTGAATAACCATTCGAATCATTTCATTTAGAAAAACTTGACAAACTCTATGAAAGGCAAACAAAAATCATGGACGCAATTGTTTTGCTGAAAAATCACGTCGATGAACGTTTTGGAGCTCTTCCACTCCAAGAGTAACTTTTTGAGATATCAATGGTCACAACTCAAGAAGAAATGGTTGATCTTGAGCAAAATCTTGCCGACCAAGAACACCTTGACAAATGTGTAAGAAATTATTGCTTTTACATTAAAGGGGCACAGGAAAATTTTTTCCGAAATGGATTTTATGCACTCAGGGATCACGAAGCAAAAGGTTTTTTTTAGAATTTACTTCTACTTTTTTCACAATCGTGTTTCAAAAAATCTCTTATACTATGCTCTGACTCTTTTTTCAAACAAACTTTTTTTGCAGCGATAGTGCTACCTGGATGTTTTTCCTTTTAACCTCAAATCAAGATTAGAAATTATTAGTTAACAATTTTCCACCGGGACGATATTTTGGCCAATTTTTCCAGTGGGAAGGAGTCCTAGTGGGTCTGTGAGAAGGGGGTGTATTTCATATATCTGAAAAGGAAAAATATATTAAAGTTTCAATTTTCAGTGGAGTGCCCCTTTAAACTTACATCTAAATCTTTGATACAGAATAATGTTCGTCTTTTTGTTTAATAAGCATGCTTGTAAGTATCCCTGGCTCTAGAGTTGGGTTTTAAAACAATGGATGAATTCTAAAGTAAATGCTGGACCTCACCAATAGACAGACACTTAATGAAACAATTATTTTATTAGAAATCTCGCATTTTAAGAATCGGTGGCGAAGACTTTGGTTCAGCAATCATCGAAATTATGGATAGGTAAAGACAATTTTTCTCTGCATTTTTCCATGGTCTTTCAGTAAGTCGCGAGTCTTAAAAATCCTTTACTGAATATGTAAACACTGTTTCAGTGTTCTTATAAATTAATTGATACCAACGTAAAAATAGAAGAGCCGAGGGCGAGCGAAGTATATCATTAATAACCCTATACTAACTGTTTATGAATGCAATACCATGTAATACTACACCTCTGCCTTAGGGCCAATATGAAGTTCTACTAAAATATTTGCCCTTGATTCAAGCAGAACGTCAAAAATTGCTTTTTAATTCAAATTTTCACCTCGTCATTTCAATATTTTATCTTTCATTTAGATACAAAACATGCAACATGGAAGGTGCTAATGGCAAATGACTTCTCGTGCAATACTCGATATTTTACTCGTTCCGAGATATTTACCGATATTTTTCTTCGCCTGAAGGCTCGGAAAAATATTACGGAAAAATCTCGGAACTCGTAAAATATTTCTCGTATTGCACTCGAAGTCATGCGATAACTAGTACGTATTTGTGGTCTTAATTGATTAAGCCTTCATAGCAAGAATGATAGCACACTATTATGCTGGCTTAATCAAATCTTTACTTTTTCTTTTGCAAGAGTGCTACTGCAAACATTTTCTGCTAAATTGTGAATATGAAATTGTAGATATGTATTTATTTTCCAGATTTCATTTGTAAATAGAGATTAATTTATACTTAAATAACAATACCACTGTTTGTACTTCTTTGACTAAGTTTCACTTTGTTTACTGGAATGTTCTTGCTATTATATCTGGGATAGCCAGCTGAATATTGTAAAGAGTTTTTCTAGAGGTGGGAAAACAGCTTATACTTTGTTAAGAACAAATCTGGCTAACTTTTCGAAACTCATTTTTCAATTAGCTGGAGTCCTGGTCTTTTTCCGCTAGATAGTGGCAGTGGAATCTCAGTCCGGAATATTATTATATAATAAAAAAATACCATTAAAAATGGTTCGACAAAACATTGCTTTTTTCCTTAATTATTTTCCTCGTTCTCAAATGAAGGTTTTTGAGTTATTCTTAAGAAAATATATGAACCGGATCTCAGTGGCATCTTCCCTCAGACAAGACAGATTTGATAATAGTGACGGTTTTAAAGACGTCTCCACACTCTTAAGACATCTTCCTACGAGTCTTAACAAAGACGCGGTCAAGCGAGATGTCTTCCAGATGCTCTAAAGACATCTTCATACGCGTCTTAGTTAAGATGCATTCAAAGCGGAAATTTGAGACCTAAAGAAGCCATCTTTCAGACATCCGCGTCTTGGACAAGACATTTTTAAAACGGCAGCATAACATCTTCGTGCCGGCTGGGTTAGGTTCGACCATATAAACTAATCCTGAACATTTTTGACTTGAGCTAGTTAGCGTTAGTTTTGCAATATCATCTTCAACTTCTTGGATTGAGCAGTTCTCCGATACTTTGAGCACTTTCTTCTTATCAAACTTTGATACCACTACATTTGTAATTTTATATACTTTTCCTGAAACAGAAGAAGAATACATAGTTGAATAAAAGCATGATTCAATCTCATATTTTATTTGTTCAAAATTCTTAAATACTTGAAATCTAAAGGAAGCAGAAAAGTTAATGCCAAAATAAGCTACCCAAATTTAAGTTTTACAATGACTAACTCACACTTTTATGTAAAAAGAAACTTCTGACCCTGCCATTTGCCAAAATTAATCCTTGCCGAAATTAAAAGGATTGCTACCTCACAAAGATAAGTTCCCTGATGGTCAATTTGAGTTGAGAGTAAATTTGGGTTTTGTAAATTTGTAAAGTAGTTAAGACTTGTTATTCGTACCTTCATCGATTTTTTCGAAGTGGTCAAAGAAAGTTATCTGTCGAGAGATATTTGATTTGTCTATGATCTTGCCTTCTCTAAGTCATATCTTTTGAGGAGAAGATGTGAACGACTCTTGTAAGTCTTAGATTCTACCAAGCACAGTTACTCTGGCCCAAATGGGACTCTCCTGTAAAACTACAATCAACGAAGTAACTTCTGGTTGAAATGTTTTGTTTTCAAAAGCAACCTTTTTTTGTTCAACGATTTATCATCTAGTACAATGACATCTTCATCACATTTTTCTGCATTCAGCATGCAACAGGATGTGCTATCTTCATTAAATTTCTGCATCAACGGTCTGCGATCGATATCATAACATTCTGCACGAATGGTACTGTTTTGACAGTTGAGCGATACTTCAATGTATTCAATTTCTTTCTTTTCAGCCTTTTGCTTCTGCTTTGATTTCGTTGGGGAGCCCTCAAAGTTCACATAACCTTCCAAATTCACAAGTTCTAAAAATAAAAAGACTTTTATTACCTGATTGACAGTTTATCAGAATCAATAATTAAAGAATGCTGAGCTTGTAAGTTGATTGCAGTTATCACCTATTATCAAAACAAATGGGCATTTGCTTCATCAGTTGGTTGCCATTTAACAATGATTTTCTAAAATTGTATAGTGCAAACCATTATTTAGGACATTTGGATGTGTAAATATGTTAAGTAATTATTAATATGTTTAAATACCTCTCTTTTTCTTTGCTGGAGATGCCATGATTGATGTCTAACAAAAAGATAAAATTTGAAAAAAAATAAGCAAGAAAAAAAGTTGCTATATTTCAGAAATATTACTAATATCATGCTAAAAATCTATTTTAATAGCGTCACGATCAGAATAGTATGGAGAATAAATTTGTGTCTTAATGCATGAAAAACAACCAGACAGTTCTTTTCTGACATAAAAATGGTCGAGACAATTTCCTAGCCTGGATATCCAAGCTCAAAATTTTAGAAAAAATAAGTTTTACCTCAGCCAGACAAAGTTCTAAAATTATAGAGCTTGGTTCACCTAGAAATCAGGTGAACCCCTGTTGACAGATTTTCCTGCATGAATCCCATGGCTGCAAATAAATATATGCACATAATGACATGCATAATTTCAAGATGGTACCCCAGCAGTGATAAATCGATTTAGAATGGCAGCCTTGACCATAAAATATATATGTGTTGGAAAGTCTGTTTGACAAAAAGTGCAAAGTGAATTTTGGAGAAAATCTTTTTCAAAATCCAACCCAAAACAGCAATGCAAAATTGGCAAACAGAAAAGAAGAATTGAAGCAAAATAAAGATATACCTATTTAGTTCTTTACACGATGCAATAAAGTCATTAAGAAGATTAAAACAAGAATATCTACTAAGCAAGTAATTGAAAAGAAAACAACCAGAACATCTAAAAATTCCCATGTTGTGATCTTCCCACTTCTTCCCTACCATTATTGTTATTTTCATTTGGATGCGTGGTCAAACACCAAAGGGAGATAATTAGATATATTCTATTGTTATTTGCTTCGAAGAAGAAAAGTCAGGGAGATTTGCAAAGCAGCGTATGCGCCTTGCTGATCGCCCGCGCGGTCCGCCTAAATATTTAGGCGAACACTTCAAGTCGGCTCGCATAATTTCTTATACGCGCGCCACCATTCAGATCTCTGATTCGCTTGGACCAACCAATCAGAATATCCGCATAATCATCCTCAGATGAGAATGCAGACGATCTAGGTAAACCAGACCGTAAACATAAGAAATATCAAAATCAAAAAGAAGTTTACGGGCTGGATATCCAGGCTAGACAATTTCCCAGCAAATGTGTCGGCTCTGAAACAATTCGTAAAACGTCAGAGAAACGGGTGGATACGATATGGAAATGGGGGGAATCACCCTGGAAACGGGGAGAAACGATTGGAAACGGGTAAACGACCAACAGTGAACAAAGCTTCTGTTGTATCATTAGTCTATGAACAGCGGGTTGGAACAGAAGTTCCTCATAAACGATCAGCCACCAACCCTGAACGAGATCGAACTTTATCTTAAAAAGCTTAAATCCAATAAAGCATCTAATGACATTGATGCTGAACCACCCAATTATGTTAGAAGTACTGCATCGCATTACCTCAAACCTTTGGCAAAACCTGGACGTACCCCACGCTTGGGGTAACTCTCGACTCCGTACTCTTTGGAAAGGTAAAGAATCCAAAAACGACACTAGAAAGTACCGTGGACTTAGCATCGGATCAACTGTTTGTAAGTTGGTCATCGATCTCATTCTTGGTCGCCTCCGCCCTTGGTACGAAGCCCAGCTTTCAGAGGAGCAAAATGGTTTTCGCCAAGATAGGGGTACCACCGATGGTATCTATACCGTAAAACGAGTTCAACAGACCACTCACCGTAAGAAGCAACCTCTTTTTCTCCTCTCTGTGGATCTCACCGCGGCTTTTGACCACATCCCCAGTAAATAGTTATTTGACTCTATCAAACTACGGTTCTCTGATAATCGTTGACCCCAAATCCTCAACATCCTTGAAAAGTTGTACTCAGACAAGTCTAACATTTAAAAAAGAGACATTTCCGACTACATCAGGCGTAGGTCAGTCAGGGTGGTCCTGAAAGTCCATTTCTGTTCAACCTCTTCATCGCCTCGTCATGCGCGTCTTCCTCGAAAAGTCAAATAATATCCAATTCTTTCAGCAAAAATACCGTATCAGCCGATGAAGTATTTCCAGGGATGATCGTTACATATTGAGAGAACAAGAAATCGATCTCAATGGTTCATCTCCCTACCATGGTGCGGTTATGCGGACGATTTAGTTTTGTTTCTAACCAGTCTGGACAGTTTACAGAATGCTACCAATATTCTGAACACTGTATTTAAAAACTTTGGTCTCACAATCAACTCATTCAAGACCGAATCGATGATAATCAACAACGATGAATTTATTGAAACAGTGTTGATTTCCAAGGAATTTTGAATGGGGAGAGGTTAAACATTTGGTTTTATGGGTTAAGTCAAGTGAGTAGTTAAAAATCACAGGGGAGTAGTTCCGTGACTCCGTTAATGTCAGAAATTTCGCGGTAGGTCACAAAAGCCTTTGTCACAAAAAAGGCATAAGACAATGTCCCAATTCTCACTTTAAAACAGTGGCCTTGGATACAGCAAACTATTTAATAGAAACTCTATTTGGGAAACGGCCTTCTTAAGATTCAAAACATAAAAATATAAAACGGCACTCCAAAGGCTAGGGGAAAAGTAGACGATGCTTTCGTCCGTTTTAAATGCATGGATAGTAAACGCGGGAAATATATATGCACGGAGTTTACAGCCGTAATTGGTGGTATACATGGAAAAAATAGAGGCGGTAGTTTGGGACAAACGCACGACTGTTAACACCGCCGTCACTATTTACTCCACCCCCAAAAGTTTTCCACCCAGGCGGTTATTTCCTTTACAGAGTGACCTAGGTCTAGACTATCAGCTCGGGAAATTGCATAGAATCGCAATGTTGCGAAATTCCGCAGCCCTATGGCCTATGAACCAAAACCGGCATCGCAGAGCCTGGGCCGGGTCACAGAATAATGTGCATTTTGAAGAACAACTTAAAAGGAAACTTTTCACCCCGGCATTTTGATTTCCTACCTAGCGATTTTTCACAATCATTCTTTGAAGAAACACTACTTTGTTCAAATATGCCAGATTTTGCTTCTATTTGCGAAAATTGGTCGTCATTGTTGGTGTTCATTATCACACACTTCCATTGGGAACGTTGCGAAAAAAATTCAGCGCACGCCGAGGGGAAGTGTGTTTTTTATGCAAAGTCTGATTACGTAATGATATGACCCCTGTGACGTAATCTTTTAACCATATTTTAAAAAAAAAATTGATTTTGACTCCCGTGATGTTATCTTTTTACCATATATGGTGGAAATCATTACGTAATCAAACTTACGCATAGGAAGAATTCTATACCACAATACGACAACATCAATAAATCAAATGACAAACACAGTTGAGAGTTAATGTAAATATTATTTTTGTAATGTAATAAATAACACCAGAGTAAACAGATTCAGAAGATTTATAATAACTAATGTAAAAAAAATAAAATACAAAAGCATTGTATTAATACAAAGCATTGTATTAGGAATCTCGAATCTTCTGCCGGTTTATAAACAAGATCTTAGATCAATTTTCAAAGAAGTTTGATTGTATAGAAAAAAATACTTGTTTATCAGATCTGTTGAATCGAATAATTAAAATTGCTCAAAGAAAAATTCAATCCATTCATACTTTTAACTTTAGAGTTTGGTATCAGGTTATAATGAAAATACCAAATAATAAAACTATTAAACTTTTGACAAGAATCGTTTAAAACAGAATTAATTTAAAACACAATTCGAGGAAATATAACAAAATCTAGTTCAATGCTTCAATTTATCATTTTTATGAAAGAAAATGCACTCATGAGAATAAATCTTGCTCGCTATTTATCTACGATGAAAATGAAAAAACAAATAAAATGAAGACGGACCTCTTTGGATGTTGGGAAGCTGGCTTAAAATACGACGAAGTAAAAATTAAAGGGAAAAATTCTCTTCAAAGTTTGACTCTCTGGACTCTGTCCCTCCCAGGTCACGTATCTTTTAACCAAATTTTGAAAAAGATTTTTAAATTGTTGCAAAAGTGATCAGAAAGGGCGTTATTAAAACTATACCATACCGGCGACCTGCGACGTCCGAAACGGCTTTGCAATTAGATCTCGCTTCACTCGCTTTACATTTGCCGTAGTTGTTGAGGATTAGGAAAACTTTGATGTCAAGATTAGAGGAGTGAAATTATAGAAATCACACGAGATTCGTCGAAAAAAGGCAGCCTGTGGGTACTTAGGCAAGAGAAGGATACGGGCATGAGCCGTTCTTAACCCTATTAGCCCCAGGGGGGGGGGGGGGGGTAGAATCTACCACGCTGGAGTTCTTTTGTTTATATCTCAGAGAAAGATTTTTTAAACGACTTGAAACTTTCTGACTTTTAATAAAATCTTATTAAGAGTACTTGTGCAAAATTTTAGGGTCATAGGTTGTCCAGATCAGGTTTTATGACTTTATTGTGAAACATGACATAAAACCCAGCTAAAATCGCTTAAAACTCAAATTTTTAAAGTGCTTCTAAACTATTTATTCAATCATTTTCAAATTTTTACACGTGATAGGCATTGATAATACAAATTTAAAAAATGAAAAGAAAATTTTTGAAAATGATGACGTCATCATTTATGACGTCATCAAATTCTGAAAATTTTACTCATCTTCAGCATAGATTTAAAAAAAACGCTTTATGGAAATTGTAAAACCGGCAATTATGTTAAAGAACAGTCTTTTACCTTTCAGAATCTTTAAATAGAATTGAAATATCTTTATTGGTTCGACTGTAATAGACATATTTGTAAACCATATATTTGGGTTTTTTTCCAACAGGTGGAAATTTTGTGATGACGTCATAAGTTTTTGAATGACGTCATTGAATTTATTTTTCTTCCTGGAAAATTGTATCATGATGGAGAACATCTGTACCAAATTTCATGGCCATAGCTCTTCTAGATCGAAAATAATCGAGGGTGGTAGATTCTACCCCCCCCCCCTGGGGATACAAAAGTCAAAAAAGCTTGGGGCTAATAGGGTTAAGGATGCCTTTTTAAAAATGGCAGTCCCTGTAAGGGTTGGAAAAATCAGGAAATCAACTTCAGTCCCATTAAGAGTCGGTAAATATAGGGGGAAAAATTCAACTCTTTACCCCCAGAAAGATAGAAATTTAATCAAATTAGTCCCAATAAGGGAAGTAAACTTCACAAAATTTCGCTTGTTTCTTCTTCTCTTAAGTCTCGCTAAGGGTCGGAGGGCCGAAAGTCAGGCAGCTAGGGACACGCAGCTAGAAAAGCGTGATAGCGAAATTTTATGTTGCTTTTTATAAACCTTCGTCATAATTTTTGAATTCAACAATGAATGACTTAGATTTACAGCAATATAATTATCGACATAGATGTTTATAAGTCCCTTTTTACGAAGAAAGATCTCTTGTTTATACCGCCTTTCGAATGTATTGTTAATGTTGCTGTTTAATTGTTCCAACAAACTTGTCTTTTGATTCTTATGTTTTAAATGTTTTAAATTTATTCTTTTCTATAACAGATTTTGTTTGAAAGATTTTCTTTTGTTTTGTTTTCGAACGAATTCGAATGTCTCAAATCAAATAAGGTCGTTAATTACATTCGAAAACATAATACAAAAGAATAGAGAGAAAAAAAGAAAAAAACATAAGAGACGGCCTCGGGCACGTCTGGGCAGAAATTATAATCTATCAATCAAAACAAACTTATCAAACAACTCAAAGTCTTTATAAAACGGCGCGAAATTAGCCGCGTTCCGGGGAAAGAATCCGCAAAATGGGAGGGGTCACAAAGTGAGTAATTTTTGAGATTTTCCTATGAAAATAAAGGTTTTGATTGTCTATGACAATTTCGGGACAACATACTAGTAAAATGGTGGTCGTAATATAGTGATATTGAGGATGAAAAATCAAATTTCACTTTAACTCCTTGCCTACAATCAGACAAAAAAGACTCGGGTGGGTGGATCACGGAACTCGAAGGTTAGAAAAAAATATAACAACTCAAGATAAAATTCGAACAAATATGTTTGAAATACCAGAATAACTGTCCGTGTTAGCCATTTATCATTTAGTCTATTCTAACTTGCAACCTTTATCAGTAAGTCTTTTCAATTCCTTAGTTGTCAGCGGTTTATGATATGGATAATTTTTTATTGTAATAAACTAACAATGTCAAAGAAGACTTGTGTTTCAAGCAATTTCTTTGCAAGAAGTTTCCATGTTTTATGGAAATCTTTAATTCCTTAGTAAAGTTTGAGCATTAGCAATCTTAAATCAACAATTTTCGAGAATTTCCAATTGAAATGGATTCATTTTAACTGTTTAAATAAAAATAATGTTCTCTGTTTTCTTGATTTAGAATTTTTGGGTAGGTTAAATTTAACTACTTAACAACTAACTTTTGACTAGCTGAAAAAATTCTAAAAATGCTTTGTATACCAAAATTTAAATACAACGAAAATGAATCGATTAAAAATTCCCATTCTATATTGCCCATAAATATCTGGGAAGATTTGTATTTATTTTAGCGCACCAGTACATTGTATGGTTAATGGATGCTGAGTTAAAATTGAAACTGACTGACATTTTAAAACGTTGGCCATAAAATAACTCCATGAAACCCCCCTGCACTCTGGAATGAATAAAAATCAAATCAATTCAGGGGGCATGCATTTACTATATGACACTATGACACTTACTACGAAGAAGGAACTTCAATGTTTTATGAATTAGCATTTCGTGTTTTTTATTATCATCTTTAGCTTTTTTCATATTTTTACACTTACACAGAAACCCAAAAGCGTTCTGGTCACATGTCAGAGGCAAACTTAAATCAAAAAGTGGAGTTTCCCCTCTTCTTGAAACGCCCGATGACAAGACATCCCTAAAGCACGAGGACCAAGAAAAGGCCAACATCCTGCAGAAACAATTTTGCAGTGTCTTTACTAAAGAACCGGAAGGTGATCTACCTGATTTTGACAACAGAACAGATAAAATACTTCAACCACTAAACATTACGAAGGAAATGATAACAGAACAAATCAGGAAGCTCAATGCGAATAAATCAATTGGTCCAGATGAGATTCATGCCTCAATGCTTATTGAACTTCGTGACCATATTGCAGAACCACTATCAATCATAATGAATAAAACTTTCGAGGAAGGAAACTTACCTAGTGACTGGAAACTAGCATATGTGACACCAATCTATAAAAACAAAGGAGCACACAACCTTGCTATTAACTATCGCCCCGTAAGTCTAACTTCAGTAGTCTGTAAGTTGATGGAAACAATGATACGAAAACATATCATGGAACACCTTATCAGCGAAGAGCTTCTATCGAACAAGCAATACGGTTTCATCAACAAAAGGTCAACAGTCACACAGCTTATTATCTCCTTTATAGATATGTGTTGCGAATCAACTGCAAAAAGTGAAGTGGTCGACTGCATATACTTCGACTTTGCCAAGGCATTTGACACGGTACCCCATCGAAGACTTATGATGAAACTAGAACGCTACGGGATAAACGAATTAATTCTGAACTGGATCAAATCTTTTCTATCGAACCGCAAGCAATTAGTGAGTGTTAATGGTGCAAAATCATCTTTAGATCCAGTGATAAGTGGCATTCCTCAAGGAAGCGTGCTCGGTCCTCTGCTTTTTGTTATTTATATTAATGACTTACCAGAACATGTTCTATCAAGCATTTTCTTGTTTGCAGACGACACGAAGATTATAAAGGAAATCAATTCCATTCTTGACTCCTTAATCGTACAACATGACATTGAAGCACTTGAAAGATGGTCCCATGAGTGGCTGTTGAAATTCCACCCCGACAAATGCCACGTTTTAACGATAGGTAAATTCGAGAACATAAAGCATGCACACCCGTATCAACTAAATGGAGAGCAACTTGAACATGTCTTCACAGAAAAAGATCTCGGTGTTTTGATAGACTCAGATCTTTCATTTGAAGAACATATCGCTAAGCAAGTAAACAAAGCTAATTCTATGTTGGGATTGCTCAAAAGAGGATTTCAAGACCCTAGTCCTCACGTATTCCAGACACTTTATACCACCTTTGTACGACCACATTTAGAGTATGCTCAATCAGTATGGCAACCAAGATTACGTCGATCTATCAACCTGATCGAGAGTGTCCAAAGACGTGCGACAAAACTAGTAAAACCAATCTCACGGTTACCATATGCAGAAAGACTAAGACGCTTGGCGCTACCATCCCTTGAGTTTCGAAGACTTTTCTGTGACATGGTCCAGGTGTATAAGCATATCCACATCTATGATAGTAAAACAACACCAAAAAAGTTTATCAAAAGGACGCGACCATGTAGAAAGCATATACACGAGCTTCAGATGAATTTCCCGGACGATGGAGTACGTGGTGCACAAAGCAAGTCCTTCTTTTATAGAACTATCTCAACATGGAACGCGCTTCCAAAATACGTGGCAGAAGCATCATCGATAAAATCGTTCAAGAATAATTTAAACAAAGCATGGGCAAACCATGAACTACGCTATTTATTGTAAATAAACAAAGACCAGTTCTAGAGGCCCACGGCGTGCCTGAACTTTGTATTAATAATAATAGTTTATTCTTTAGAAATAACATAGCTTTTACGAGAGTAAATTTTTGACGGGAAGGTAAGGCTGCTTTGTAGGTTACTCCAGTAACAGAAAATTTAAATTTGGGTGATGAATCAAATATTGCGCTTTTTGTGACCTTGATGAGAACTTTGCTTGGTATTACGTGATAGTATCATCGGCACGGAAAGGGTTTTTAACGAATGTTTAATTATGGACCTATACCTACATAAATCTAAGGCCCCCAGCGGTTTGCGTAAATGCGTGAATGGGCTTTTTTACTTCCGTAGATGCGTGAATTCGTGAATTTTCCCCGATTTTGAGTTATTTACCAGATTTTCCCCGAAATTTTTCCCGATTTCTAGAAAAATTGGAATTGCGTGAATTTGGGAAAAAAAGTTGCCTGAATGCGTGAATTGTTGTACAGCTAGGGGGCCTCATCTAATGATCTCCAAATTTTGGAGTCAGCTTGAAGTATTTAGTTTTAAACTTTGTGCCTACTGGAGAAACTTGCTGCAGGCAAACATTAGACACTTTTAGTACTATTTAAGCGTGTATTATTCAGGAAATCATTCAACATTATGTTCATATCTAGCGTTTGTATTATAATCATAACACATTGAAACAAGAATTTCAAGACCTTTCAATTATATACGATGATTGTCTTATTTGTCAAATACTTAGTTTTTATGGGGGAATGGAGATGGGCACTTAGATCCAGATTTAAAGTCGACCAAAAATCAGTAAAAATAACATTTTTTTATCATCAAGCTTCAAAATTCGTAATTTTATTTTTAAATCTCTACAGGAAACAAAACTCTATACATATGCCCCTCCCTTAGCATTTGAGCCAGCCTAAATACTTTTTGTCAACTTCTGTCTCACTTAAAGACTATAGAATATTATGAGAGAAAATTACCATTCTAATAGTTTTAAACTAAAATTAGGCACAAAAAATAACTTAGCCACCATTTTAGAATTTTTGACCAACTTGGTTTAAACTTCATGAAAATTTAACTCGTCAATTTAAGTTAAGTTAATTAACTCGTAAGATTAAGGTGCACCATAAATTGACGAGTTAATTAACTCGTCAATTTAAGGTGTACCATAAATTGACAAGTTTAATTAACTCGTAAGATTAAGGTGCACCATAAATTGACGAGGTAAATCAGAGGAATGTAAAGAGATGGAAAAACAGCTTTTCTGATTACTCAAAGTTCAACGATCACTTCTATTGAAAGTTCTATTGTAAAAACGTTGATTAGGTCATTAAATGAAAGTCCAGAAAAGACGGCTCGCCATACAAATCGGACGGTTTCCACATGATTTGACGATAAAAATGAAAATTTGTTTTTCCTTTTTTGCCGATTACTAGTTCAACTTTTAAGAATAAGAAGAAATATTTTTACCAATTTATAGCAAAAGAAATTCTTAACGCAATGATATTAAATTGGTTCTTGTAAAACTGTCAGAAGTCGAGTAAAATCAAGATGAAGTTATAATTTTCTCGCGCTCTAGCTTTCCATATAATGATGCGGTCATAATGCGGTTATATCAATAGAATCGCTAGGAAATTCTGAGCAAGAAGATATAGGTACCTTTTCGTATAGGAGAGGTGTACCCAAAATATAAGCCCTAAAAGTTTGCGCATAATCAGGCTTGAAACAAAAGAATTTTGTCTCAACACGCTAATTATGCAGATTTTTTATAGCGACAACAAAAGAAACCTATTTACTCGACATAAACTCCCTTAAGGGCAAGAGACCTGGTATATGACGAGCCGTTTTTCCATTGTTTTCAAGAAGCTGTTTTTCCATCTCTTTACATTCCTCTGGGTAAATTATCTACTAGTGACGTCATAATTTCCCATTGATGACGTCACATTTTTTTCTCGTGTTTTTTTAACTCGTGTTTTCCGAGCCTCAATTTCATCCATATAAAACAATAGCGCTCCGTTATGCAAACGTCATAATTATTACTTTTCAAATTTGTCCGACATTCAATCCCATAATCCCTTTCACTTTGATTTCAAAATCGTGAGATTTGTTACATTTTCTTTGTTATAAGTGTAATTAATGTGCACAAGAAATTAACGCAATGAACGATGGGATTGAAACTCGGGCAAATAAAGAAAGTGATGTCTATTTTTAGATTCACCACGGTGTGCTATTTCAAACATCAAAATTTAACCATGTGCTTTTATCGATCTTTCGCAGTTTGCGCCGTGTATAACGCAGACCAGAAAATATTTGAAACCATATTATACGTATAACAGGTATATTACATATTGTAATGTTTGTAATGTTATATGATGGTTACATATAATAAAACAAATCACTCTAAAACTATCTTCTCAGAGAACTCACCAGCTTCTGATTGGTGTAATTTTATATCCAGCCATATTGTTATCATCACATTCGGCATGCTGAATATTTTTGGTGTTTTTCTCTTGTAAGACATGATATTTTGTAATTCTGTCAATATTTTTGTCAAAAATTGTCATTAAGTCATTAAAATGACAATTGAATAATTAATTAGTTTCATCCTTCTAAAACCACTCTCTTAAGGACCTCACAAGCTTCTGATTGGTGTCGTTTTATATCCATTCACACTATCTACATCACATTCTGTATTATAAATATTTTTCGTTTTTTTGTCTGTTCTTGCATCATATTTTATGATTTTGTCATTATTTTTGTAAGTAAGTGTCACTATGTCAAAATAGGTTGTTATTCTATTCAATTGTCATTTTATAATATCTAAATAGCATGTATTACTTTTTTGCAATTTAATGCGCTATGTATATGTTATGATTTTTTTTTTCCGGTCTGCACTTTGTTGACCTGTGACCTGTGACATGCGACCTGTACAGGGGCGGATGAATACTGTACGAAAGTTATGAATTCATATGGTCAGATTTTCTTGAATAACATATTTCTTTACATTACACGTTTTCAAAATAATCATTTTTAGAGCGCTAGACTTGGAGAGAATCTCATAATTCTTTGTCCAACAATCTCTCAAGGAATTCCGTCTCTCATGCATCCAGAAACAGAGCGAGAGAGATACTGAGCGCTCAAAATTTGCACGCGCAGTGGGCACGCACAATCATGCGCAATGTTAGCGTTCTCTCTGCTTTCAAAGATTTCGCTCTGCGGATATTTACAGTTCTCAGCTCTTCGCCGTTGGTGCTTTCTCTGGAAACTGTTTGTTTTTTGTTTACAAAATACAGAAGGAGGATTTTGCAGTCGTGATTTCTTAATTGATTTGCATACTTTTCACGAATTGTAATCTTTTCATGCATGAGGAATTCGTGTACTGGCATAATGTTTACAAAAATTGCTAGGAAGGCAGGCTTGAGAATGTTTACATGAAATCAAAACAGTAGAGTATCAAATCGCAAATAAAAACATGGCTTCCTCAGGCTCGGCAGCAGACACATTGAAGAAAGCCACTGCAACAAAAAAGAAAAAACATCAAAGACTGATTCCAAGTGACATTGATGTCAGAACTGATTTGCATCGTTTAGAACTATTGCTAGAAGACAAAAACACTAGTTGTTCATCGATACTTCGCTTCGAAGGAAAGGTACATACACTATCCTTGATTTTTTTATTTTTTTACTTTCGGGATTGAGCTGGGAATTGAGACTAACCATAGTCGCCATCAAACAAAAAGTAAACACAATAAGCAATGTCTTTTTAGAAGTTCGTTGTAATTCTTGTACGAGCAAGACCTGTTTAATTGTTTGGTTTACTTTTTTGAGTTGAGCAAAGAATAAATTTTCTTTTTCAAAATTTAAGTCACATTCACATTAAGTCTGGAATTTTAAGTCTGGAATCCTGGCAGCTAGACCGCCCGCCCGCCCACAGAGTTTTCCAAATCATCTTTAACCTATTTGCACTGGAGTTTGCAAATTCTTTTGACTCTACCAATTTATTTTTTAATATATCGCTTTTTCAAAAAATGTTATGATAATTATTATGACAACAGACAAAAGTGGCTGTCTGCAGTTAGTATCGGTCAAAACACATAAGATTTTAAAACACTGAAAATGCCATAAAAGTAAAAACACTTCAGTAAATCTCATGAAATTTAGGACAAGAATTCAGTTTTACAAATAAAATAAGACTACATTAAAAAAATTCCCATAATTCCTTTAGTTAAAAATTCCTTCCAGGGTGGGCCGCGTCATGATTTCACGTTTTTCTCGTAATTGGGCTAAATTTCTCAAAAAATACTGCTTTTAATAACAGTTTCCTCATTTAAACCTAAATACTACTTTGGTTCCAAATTTCATGTCAATACCATCGCTTTCATTGAGGAGCTAATAATCATTTTCCAGTCTGTCTGGTTAGTTGACATGGATTTAAGGGTTGTCAGCGTCAACTGTTCCTCAATTCTTAAGTTTCTTAAATTTTTAAGCTTTGAACAGATCATTTCTGTATATTCTACTTCCGAAACTTACAATGCTAATTTTGCTTTTTTTATTGATTGACAGATAAAACTGACAGTACTTGACTTTGACACGACATGCCAGGACATGACTGCTGGCAGCATCTAACTAGGTAGTGTATTTTAAGTACCGTAAGATTCCCATATACCGATCCCTCTGCTCTAAATCTGAATGCTGATAATTTCTTGTAAATCTTTACAAATAATATATAATATATATTTTGAAATTCGAAGCATGAAGTAGAAATTTCAAAATATGAGCAATTACAAAATAATAATAAGAAAATAATTATCAACAAGCTTTCATCCAACAGCATTAGAGCATCTTACAGTATTTCATTCAGCTCTATTTTAAGCTTTTATTTTCTATAAATTTATAACAAAAGGAAATTGTTATTTGAAAGATTTTCCTATTTTTAACCATATATTTACTAATTTTATTTTCTCTTAATTCAGGACAACTGCTGATGGTAATTGTTTATACAACGCAATTTCACTGAGCTTGCATGGAGATGAAGCCTTGAATCTTGTTTTGCGTCTTCTCACAGCAATTGAGATATTCTTTAACTTTGAGGAATACTTGAAAACCTTTCGTTCCTTGGCAAACAATTTCAAAGAAAGATTTAAGACCGATATTGATTTCATTGCCATGATGCTACACTTTTCTGTTGTTAAGGATGCAGACATTGATACCGAATTGATCAATTTATTTGCTGCAGAGGCAATAGTTATCACCAAACCTGGTGTCTTGTCTTCCATGCAGTAATGTGATAGGATGTCAAATAAAAACTGTATACACTCCAAGAAATTAAAATTTATTTTCGCTCTATACACGTGTTGTTGGCACTCATCATCCTAACAAAAACACTATACAACTATTGTGGTCTAACACAAACCCTGAATATACAAAACCAAACCATTTTGTCTTTTGTACTACTGATATCAATTACTTAACCTCACTGACATCAATCAGCGCTCTTAGTCAGTCAATTAAGATTGATACCATGGAATGTCGTAAAAGGAGAAAGCAATCAACAATTAGCTTTTCTGTTCCGGAGTAAAAGCAAAAGATGCTTCCAGTATCATCCAGCCATTTGACCAACTCTGCCACCAAACCAGTTCAGTCCACTCTTTTGCCAACCAGCTCTTCTACCAAACCAGTTCATTCCACCCTTTCGTCAACCAACACTCCAACCAGCTATGCTACCAAACCAGTCTTTTGACAACCCACCCTCCAACCAGCTCTGCTACCAAACCAGTTCAGTCCACACTTTCAACAACCCACACTCCTACCAGCTCTGATTCCAAACTATTTCAGTCCACCCTTTTGACAACCCACACTCCGATCTGCTCTGCTACAACACCAGTTCAATCCACCCTTTTGATAACCCACACTCCTACCAGCTCTGCTACCAAAAAGCTACTTCAGGGGTAAGTCAGCCTGTCAAATCAGCAATTGAATGCCACCCTAATGTGGTCTTATTATTTCCAGAATAGATCACATGAGTGACAGTGAAAGGTTAGCATTCTTTAATGATGTGTGGAAACCACCTTCCAACTTTACTTTCCCCTTTCGCTCGGAATTTGGAAGACGATGGCGATTTAGTAACAATTATTTTGAACAATTATCTTGATCAATTATCCAACTCATCAAAGTATTTCAATTGGCTTGCATATTCCGCTCATCATGACGGTGTTTACTGTTTACCGTCTGTTCTATTTGGAAGAAAGGACCAAACAAAAATGAAATTACTGCTTACTGAGCCACTTACTCGGTGGAATGCTATGGCTGCAAAGTTCCGAGATCATCAATCAAAAAGCCCAGTGCATAAAACGGCTATCTCTGTTATGCAGAACCTCTTGAACTAACAGTCAAAGCAACAGCAACCGATCGAATTCATCCTTAATCAGCAAGTTTCTAAGCAAGTCGCCGAAAACAGCGAAAAGTTAATTCCAATCGTATAACAGCATTGTTATGTGCTCGGCAAAATATACCATTTAGAGGACACAGAGATGATGGAAAACATCTAGACGTTAAAACTAACAATCCTGGTAACTTTCAAGAACTTCTTAAGTTCAGAATTGACAGTGGGGATAAAGTTCTTGAATCACATTTTCAAACCTGGCTTAAAAATGCAACTTATCGCTCGAAAACTATACAAAACCAAATTATTGTGGCTGCAGGCAATGCAGTGATGGCAGACGAAGCGTCTGACACGAGCAACACAGAACAAATGGCACTCGTAATTCGCTTCATTGATAAACAAAGTGAAGTGAGGGAAGAGTTCATAGATTTTCTTGATTGCACTTCCACTAAAGCAGAGTATCTTGCTGATCGAATTACAGAAGCGTTGAAAGGACTAAATGTCGACATGAACAGCTTACGTGGTCAAGGATATGATGATGCTGGCAACATGTCTGGTGCGAAGTCTGGCTTGAGTGCAAGAATTAAATCGCTCTATCCATTAGCGTTATACTTCCATTGCGCCTCTCACAGGCTCAATCTCGCTGTGGCTGCGTCAACTAATATTCGTGGAGTCAGGAATATGATGGATTCGATCAGAAAGTGTAGTGAGGTATTTCATTTCTCACCTATCTTCTTTCCTTGTCCAAGTGAAGTTTTTTAGGTTCAAATGATGATGCTTTTCTCTTCCATGCTTTTTCATTTCCAAAATAGTACCCAGGACCCTAATTTTACATTTTAAAGATTTTTCTTCGAAGCCTGGAATCTAAGTCCTAGAATATCTTTCAATCAGGTAAAATTTCGTAAACCTATTATTAAAATATATCTCTTTTATCACCAGGAAAATCAATGGTATATTATTCATATTCTTTCCATTTGGTAGTTGATAAATAACATTTTCGTTTGAAATTCCGGAAACATATTTTGCAAACTGTTTTTTGTTTGATGAAAAATGTTGAAAATTCTCGATTGCGTAATGGAAATCAGAAAAATAGAACTTTAACAAAGAGGTTACGATTCCTGAAAATAATTGCGCCCGTCAAGGGCGCCTTAATGAGAAGTAGCTAGGCAAGATCTCACGATTCTTTTTTACGGAATTACAGACTCGATTATTCATATAAAAACTCGATTGTTCATGCTTTTAATTTCAAATTCTTTTGCTACGGATAATGTTAACTGAGACATGCGGGAATCTCGATGATGTTATCTGGTTAACTAAGGTAAGTCCACTGGTTAATTGAGGCAAGTCGAACTCCATTTCCACAATTTGACCACAAAATTCTTCCTTTTTGGAAAGTAGATTGGAAAGTAGATTTGGTACTGTCAAGTTGGTTCTAGATGAATCTTGTCAATCTAAGTGGTAAGAAATATTTAATGACTTGAAATAATGTAAATGATGATTGCACTGTTTTTTCAAGGCTTCATTTCATGAACAATAATTCTCATTAAGGGTTTCAGCTTGCCTTGAAAATTTCCTGACTTCTCATTTCATAGGGTTTGAGCTTGCTTTACTAAAAACTTTTTGCAACACTTGTCACAAAGTCGTTTATAAAAGCCTGCTTTTACATCTAACTTCTGCTTTCTCATTAAGGGTCTGAGGTTGCCTCATAAATTTGCAAAAAAAATCGGTTTAAAGTAATGAAAGGCAAGATATGAATTGCTCTGTTACCTCATCAGTGAAATTTCACTTCTTGAATTCTATAAGGCATTTTACTGATGCATATTCCTGTGCTGTTGACTCTTTTCTGGAAGTTTGGATTGCTTGTATTGGTAATTTACGAGGTGTTCATAACACAAAATGTAATGAATTTTTTGAGCGAATGTCATGGGTTAATAATCATTATAAAGCAATTAAACATGATTTTGAAATTGATAGTTAATCTTTTGACACAGCCACGAGAAATCTTATTCGTTTCCGTGAACATATTTGGACTTACTTGAGGAGGAAGTGTGTGTCATTAGCTCGAATGAATTGTGATGCTGTGCTCTCTGAAATTTTTAGATTGGTAGTTTTTGGATCATTTCCATCAAATATGAAAGATATTTTTATATCTACTTTCACATATCGAGGTGAATGTTCCAATTCTAACTGCTTAAAACCTGGTGTTGAAACATGTGAGGTATTTGTACATTTTATTTCTTCTAGAATGCTTAAAGGGGAACTCAACAAATTTTGGATTTTTTTGTTTCTATCCTGAAATGGTTTGTTCCAACGATGAATTTCAAAATTTCAAGGTTGCAACTCTCCTTTCACTCTAAAAATTTGTTTAATAAGCTTTTAAAAAGAGGCTCCCCTCTACTAAAATGAAATTGTTTATCAAATAAAAAAGACGCACTCTCAGCTGTTTTATGACGTAGCCGTATTCAGAAAGAGGAAGATGCTTATCTTCTCAGGCTAAAAATCAGTGAAGACAGGCCCTTCAGTAGAGGGTTTGTGACTAAATTTTTGTGTTTCTTGCTGGATTTTTTATTGTTATTCAGCTAAATCACCCACAATTTAAGTCATAACTGAATTTGTTCTGTTTTCTGAATGCAGTGACGTCATAATCAAAAGAAAAGTCGATCTTTTTTTAAAAGAAAGGGGGTGATATTTTGAACATATTTTTAACTGAAGTTAAGAGAGATTTTTCATGATTTTTATTTGAGAGATCGGACTTATATACTTTCTTTCTCATTTTTATACTTAATATTACCAAAAATCAGTAAAAAAATAAAAATGTCAAATCTGTTGAGTTCCCCTTTAATCAGTTACCTGATTGGGAAACTATTTTGGTTCATCAAAATGACATTCATTCCTCTCAATGTGAATTTTGCAATAAAGGCCAATGCATTGTTTCAGACACATAAATCACTCCACCCTCTTGCCTTTTTTATTGAATTTAGTGCTAATGAAATGTCCATTGAAAGGTTAAAGGAAGATTTATTATTTGGTGATAACATTTACAAATTACGCGCTATGGTGAAGAGTCGCAATGCACACTTTTCATCTGCTGTTTCTGGAAATAATAAATGGGAACTCATTGACGACTTAAATGATGAATTTTTTTCATTCACATCATTATATGATCTTTATAATCTTTTTCCTGAGGGCTGTTTTTTTGTTTACATTAAATCAACAGCATGTTTTGTCAATACTGAATGTTTCAATGCGTCGTTAAGAAATGACCATAACTATACTGAATGTTTCAACGTGTCGTTAAGAAATGACCATAACTATTGTTCTCATGAATTTCTAAATAGTAATGAAAATGGCCATGAACAAAATTTTCACAACAGCACTAAAAATGATATCAGAATTGCTAAATCTCCAGTCAAAAAAAATGTTAAGTACTCAGATAATTTTATAACAGGTTGTCATTCAAGAAAAATGAAAGTAGCATACAATGAAAATTTTAAGCAGCAACAAAAAAAGTGAAAACATTCAAACAGATTCTGTGTCTTCGATTAATGAAAAATTTCAAACAGGTTCTGGATCTTCATCTGCTACAAAACATTCACAAAATCCAATTGTAATAGACAGTTTAGTAAACCATATATTTGGGCTTTTTTATTTTGGGACAAGTGGAAATTTTGTGATGACGTTATCGGTTTTTGAATGACGTCATCAATATTCTTTTTCTTCCTGGAAATTTGTTTCATGATGGAGAACATCTGTACCAAATTTCATGACCATAGCTCTTCTAGATAAAAAATAATCGAGGGGGGTAGTACATTTGAGTAAATTTTCAAGAGGAAATCCCCTGGGAATCAACTCGACGTTGGGTTAAATGAAAGTTAAGGGTAGAAACATGGCTTCAGCTCAAAAGGTTCCATGGCAACTGGTACCTAGAAATAGTTTTAGGGAAGGGGTCACTAAAATTTATTCAAACTGAAATGGGACTTAAATCTAAATTCTAATGTTAATTATAGCCCTGCAATACAACTGTCAATCAGTTTTGAGAAAACTGATTGGATAATTGATGTCACGTGGCCGGTCAATATTCCCCCGTAGTGACCAGTGATGAAATTGACATCTTTAGAATGTTAATTTTTACGATGTAGAACAATAGAATACACTTGTTTATTACTTTTGTTACTTTATTTATTTTGCATGGCTATAAATGGATTATTAACCTCAGTAAGCCTGTCTCTCTGGAAAATATAGACCTCGGGCACACATGCCCTCGGTCAATATTTCCTCAGAGAGACTGGCTTTTCGGTTAATAATCCATAAAAATTAACCGCAGCAAGTAGAAATGGCAAAAGAATTTGCCTTCGGCGGTAGGCTTTTTCTTATGAGATCCCAGGGACGTGACTCTTCAAATGGCATCAAAAGTTATTTCAAGGGCACTTTTTCAATGAAATCACTCCATACTACTATTATGGACTGATAGATATTTCGATTATCTTTTAGATCTTGCGATCTTGTTGGCTACATTACATACATCAATTCCAAATATCAAATGGACAGCACGCACGATTCTTTGACTTCTACCTTGGGTTAGTTGATAAAGAGATTAGAATTGTTTCATACGATTCTGATATTCACTCCATCTTAAAATCATACCTGCACAAGGGCATCATATTATCAAAATTAAAACAGTCTGGAGAAGACTTCATTTACACTGACAGTTCGAGCTTCATGGAAAAAACACCTCCTTTTGTGTTTGTCTCTTCGTACCCTGTCAATCCAACATCTTTACACAATGCTGTTGAAAGTAAACCGCTTTATTCGAGAATAACACTTGAAGTTAAAGTGTCAAAACTTGATGGTGCAGGAGTCTCAAAAGATGGTTTGTCCTTTCGTTCGATTCAAATTCATGACAACTCGGTGAATGAGCCACGAACGCTGACACTGTGTGGTAAACTGATCAATGAGGTGATTGTTCGTACACGATGAGTTACATAACTCCAAGTTTAATGGTCAACACGTTTTCAAGACAACCGAAAGATCTATTCTTACCAAAATCAAGAAAGATAAGGATGTTGTTAAATCTCTTGGTCAGGGTGCTGCTGAGGAGCTCACATGTATCATTGTTTTTTCTTATAAGTGAAAATGCGTGGCCAAGTAGTGTTTGATGTTTTTGTGTAAAAGTATGATCATTTCTAATGGGTAAAAAGGCGTAACCAAGTAGTGTTTGGTGTTTTGGTCCAAATTATGAACATTTCTTATGAGTGAAAAGGCGTGACCAAGTAGTGTTTGGTGTTTTGGTGCAAACTATGAGCATTTTTAAAGATAAAAAAATGTGACCAAGTAGTGTTTGGTGTTTTTGGTCCAAGTTATTAACATTTCTAGTGAATGAAAAAACGTGACCAAGTAGTGTTCAGAGGCGGATCTGGGATTTTTCTGAGGGGGTTCAAAAATCTCTTTTCAAAAAAAAATTTTCGGAACAAACGTTTTGGGCGTAAATTTTGCACCCGCCCTGTTTGGGCGGTGTCACCTTTTTTCCATTCAACATGGGGGACGTTAATGAGCGCCTGCACGTCTGCAGTTCCCATCACCTATGAACTCCAAACATAGGCCTCAGCGGGGGACCATTCAAAAAGTACGTTCGTAAAGTACGCTCGAAAATGGTAAATTTTTGACTCCCCCTCCCCCTTCTACGCTTTTGTACGCTTTATGTGTACCCCCTTCAGCGTACGTACGCTTTTAGTACACCCCCCTAACCAAAGTCGAAACTTGTAACTCTTGTAACAGTAGAATATGTAGGTATCCAATCGTATTTAAAACAAAGTCTCAAGAAATTAAAAGAATCTATAAGATAAACAAAAATACCAAAGGAGAAATGAAAAATACCAATCGCAAAAACCATTTTTTGATGTGAAAATATTGCGCTTTTCTCTCAAAAAAAAACAGTTTAGGAAAAATTACGAGCGTATGTACTTCTCCTCAAGGACCCCCCTCCCCCTCGTTCGTTTTTGGGAGTACCCCCCTCTCGAGCGTACGTACTTTTTGAATGGTCCCATGCGTTGAAAGGAGAGCGGTAGGCCAATTTTTTTTTTACCCTGCTTGAACAGCCAGATGCTGAACGTGTAATAATCGTTTGTGGTGATATTCATATATACATTGGGAAATTCCCTAACTGCAATTGCGCACATCTAGTTTCTTCTTTTCAATCTTATCACACAAAACGTTCATAAAACGCAAATATAGTTAGTATTATATTTCTTATATTTCTTTGGTTTAACCTTTTATTTTGATAAAACAGACACCCAGAGCATGCTCAGAACTGCTTGTTTGGTGTATATTCTTTTATATATTCATTGTTCTTGCAGAAAATGTTTTTGAGAAAGCCATAGATAAAAGAGCAAATAAATGGTTTTGAAGAAAAGTTTGAAGAAAAAATAAGACAATTTATAATATTAAATACTTTACACACTTCAGTTTCATTTCGTGAATATTTAATAACCATTTTTTTATGGAATTTTTTTGTAGCAAATTAATTGGCTGACAATCAAGCAAAAACTTTTCATGTTGAGTATGTTTACATTATAAAACCAGAAATGGATAATATTTTGAAAACAGTGATCAAGTTAAAAAATAAAGGAGATTATTTATATAATACATATATACAAGGGAATACAATATTCTTAAGATGGAAAAATAAAAGATGTACTCCACAAAAAGTGGAGTACACCATGAGTACTGATATAATGTGTTTTATGTGCAAATAGACTCAAGAAATTCTAGCTCTCAAATTAGATGAATAATTTCATAAAAAAGTACTATTTACATTCAAAGTAAAAAGTTTGATGTTTTTAAGCATTATTAAAGGTACTAACAGTAATCATCAACAATCTGTAGGAAAGCACTTTTTCAACTTTCACAATTGTATGGAGTGTTGTTTATAATTCTTTTGGTAGAGATTGTTGTTATACACGTTTTTTTTTAATAAGGAACACGTTTATAAGGAACTCGAGGCTGAAAATGGTCCGAAAAATAAGGAATTGTTAAGGAACTGCTCAGGCTGAGAATAAGAAAAACAGTTTTAAGGAATCCAATTTTTGCGAATCCAAACTTAGCAGCTATGTAAATAAGGAACTCGATAAAGAACTTTGAGCCTGAAATTCTCTGTAAAAATAAGGAACTCCAGGCTCAGAGCAAAGTTAAGGTTCCTTATAAAAAAAAAACGTGTACATCATTTCAGAAAATTCTGCATTCAATCGTACTCTTTTATGCTTACTTGTAGGGGGTGGAAGATGCAGGCGCAGTACTCTCAGAGAAAATTCATAAAATGAGGGGGTCATTATTAACTGATTTTGGGGTGATTTTCCCAACAAACTCAAGGAAAATGAAGGTTTGGCACATTATCAGGAAAATTTGATAATTTAGAGGTCATTACAAACTGCTAATTGGGTTATTTTTTCCAAAAAATTGCAAAACGTCCACCTACAATTACTCTTAGGTGCCAAATAAACGGTCCCCCCCGCTTGTTAATTTTTCGAAAATTTTCCAACCCCCCCGGACCTTATTAGGACCCCCCCGTTTATTAATTTTAAAGAATATTTTCAGTTGGCTAAAAGAAGTCCCCTTATTTTGCTCCAAAAAGCCTGATTTTAGCCTATATTTACCTTATTTTTGGGTTTTCATAAGTACAAATTCCAACCCCCCCGGCAATTAGGTCCCCCCCGTTTATTGAAATTTCAAAAATTTTCCAACCCCCCCGTTTTATTCGAACCCCCCCCCCCCGTTTATTTGGCACCTAAGAGTAAGCACAAGAGGGTAATTTTTTCAGAGGTCACCAATGTCTCTTTTTGTATAAAAGTACACCATATTTTCATATGATCACGTAAAAGTAATCTTAGTTTTGTTTTGCAAGTATAAAGTGGTATGAACTCTCTCTTCTTATGACATGACGAAACCAAAAATATTTCCTTGCATCACATTATCTTGAAGCATGCATGAAGAACACCTTTCCAGAAATTTCATTCTTCAACAGAATTCAATCAAATTGCTAAAATGTTGTTCCCTAACCGAACCTTTCTTCCAGTCTCTGTTATAAAACAAATTTTGTTTTGTTTTTCTATACCGTAATAGTTTTCAAAAATAAAGCCAGCTAGCTTTTTCTCCATGTGAAATTCATCAATTTCCAATGATGGGAGAAGAATCTCTCGAAACGTAGCCAATCGCAAATCTCGTGATCCATGTGTAGCTAGGTAGATTTTCCCCGTGATATTCCAGATGCCCGATGGATGGGAGAAGAGCCAAACGTAAATTCGTGATTATATTCAAGACACGATAAACTTCCACCAAATATTCACAAATAAGTCCTTTCCCATAAATAAATTCCAAACTTCATTTATCAAGCAAAATTGATTTAAGTTTTGTTTTTGTTGGTATGAATGCTTTTCTTCTAAAGATAAACCAAAACAAAAATGTTTCCTCAGAATGAAAGTCTTTTTCTTTTGTCACTCTTCACACATCAAACAAAAGCAGATGAAAATTCCATCACACAGAGTCTTTGTCAAAATCATCATACATTGATTCTCAAATTTACTGATTAAATTGAACCAAAAATGTCCTCAAAAAGATAAGTAATTGCCTGATTATTACCACTTTTCAGGACTTCAATTCCTTTCTTGAAAACACTGCATTGAACGCTTGCAAATAAGTGAGGTCGTTTGCCGTACGAATGGCTACCCTTCAAATCATTTCAATATTTTGCCGGCGACGACATGCGACTGAAAGTTAATTTTGTAGGAGAATCTTTTACGCTCAAAACGGTCGGTCTCGTATTTTCGAGAAATTTCCTTGAACCACCTCAAATTTGCCATTTCACTGGATGCATTTTCTGAACCAGGTTCAAAATCAAAGATTTTCCTAGCACAGAACACAGCTAGATATTAATCCCGCAAAAAAAGTCATAACAAAGATTTTTTACAGCGCGGGAAACCTAGCTACGCCGTACACACATAACCTAAAGACTTTTTAGCGCGGAGAAAGCTAAGTTTGTCGCGCACACCACGGAAACGCACGCCACATGCATACAACCCCTGGTAAAATAATATCGAGATATGACCAAAAAGAAAAATCAGTTCCGATCAGAAAACTAGATTTCACTTGAAGAAAGGGTCTTTGTTTTTTTTATGTACCCCCTCAGATCCGCCGCTGGTGTTTATTCTTTTGGTGAAAACTATGAGCATTGTTAAGGATGTAATCAATTAGTGTTTGGTCCAAATTAGGAATATTTCTTCCGAGTAAAATTGCGTGACCAAGTAGTGTTTGGTGTTTGGATGCAAGTATGATCATTTCTAATGAGTAAAAAGGCGTGACTGAGTAGTGTTTGTTAGTTAAAAATATGAACATTCTTAATGGGTAAAAAATTGACAGAAAAATGTTTTTTGTGCAATTTGTAAAGTTTCTTGACTTAAAATATGTGAAATACCATATACCTAAAACTCTAGGGTTAAAAATAAGACTATTCAATCAATATGTTTTCAAATATCTACAAATGGAAAAAACGATGTCTAACAAAATGAAAATATCAAAAGTTCTAAGGTTCTTTACCTCACCTTTAAATCAAAATTGGAGAGCTTAAGATTTACTTTCAGAAAAAAATACGAAAAATGGCGTCTTGATTTTAAGATTTTTCATTGTTTCTCATCAAATGTATAAATGCTAAAATCAGCGCCAAAATATATTGGCAATTTAGGTATTTTAACGTTTTTCAGAATTTAAAGGTCGCGGGCGAAAATTGCAGTTTCAGTACGTCCACTTTTCTTCATTGAATTTTTCGATTTTGAAGGGGTTAAGTGGCTTCCAGGCTATATTCTCTGCCATATTGGAACATTTTTGAGCTTTTATAGATCCTGAAATCCTAAGGTGCTAAGCCTTAAGTGTAATGTTAAGACTCAAAGTTAAAGAAGTTAAAACTCTACTTCCGAGCTGTACTTTAAAGCAGTTAAAAATAAATTGCACCTTTAAAGTTTTGAGGGAATTCCCCTTTTGTGCCAAATATTTCGGCGTCGATTGTAGAAGCTTTTTAAAAAAGTGTCATTTTTTATGTCCCTTTCCACAATAAAAATATTTTGCCCTTAGTTCTGCACGGATTTAAGTCGTTTTGTAGCATTTAAGACGAAAAACTGTTTCAAGAAATGATGATACAATTTTGGCCAATTACCTTTAAATTTACTTCCCTTGTCTGTTTGAACCTTTTTAGGCATACCAAAGATGTTGGATATTGACTCGATGTGTGGTGCAATTTCTTTTGCCTCCTTTTTAATCAAAGGTCGAAGGACCAAAAATCGCGAAAATACATCCAACATTGCTAAAATAAATGAATATGTCTTACCATTTGACTTTGATTTGAAATTTGTGAAATCTCACTTCCATCGGCATTTCAGCCTGGACAGGTTGTAGTAGATCTTTATTTGAGAAAAAAGGATTTTTGGAAGAGTGTTCCCGATCGTTGTTGATCCAATTTTGAATACGATGCCTTGAGATTCCAGTATACAATTTGCCAATCCTTTTTTCTAACTTCAATGCATTTTCACCCTTATACTTCTTCTGAAAGAATGATATGATCGTCTCCACATCGGATATTCTAGGTACTATAAGTGATCTACCATCACTGCGAAATACTTAAAAATTAAGATAAATTTTAAACAAATATCATCCCTTAAACGCACAGTCACATTCTGAGTGGACTTTTTAAGAATTTTCAACTGAAATATTTTAACAAAACGGTATCAAAAAATAAAAATTGATTTTCGAGTATATTCAACAAATCACGTGACCATGTAGTGAGAAAAAGAAACTTTTCTAAAATTAAAGAAAAATTACGTGGACCGTGTAGTGGGAATATAAGTTTTTGCAAAATTTTTAAAATACTCTGACGCAATGCATCGTGACCAAGTAAGGATAAAATTTTTTGCCTGATCTGCGAAATCTAACTTTCAAGTCATGTGACAAAGTAAGGATAATTTTTTTTGACTGATCTGCGAAATCTAACTTTCAAGTCATGTGACCAATTTAGGATAAATTTTTTTGACTGATCTGCAAAATCTAACTTTCAAATCACGTGGACCTTGTAGTGGGAATATAAATTTTTGCGAGATTTTTAAAGAACTCTTACGCAATGCATCGTGTCCAAGTAAGGACAAAATCTTTTTGCCTGATCTGCAAAATCTAACTTTCAAGTCATGTGCTCAAGTGAGGATAAATTTTTTTAACTGATCTACAAAATCTAACTTTCAAGTCATGTGACCAAGTAAGGATAATTTTTTGATTGATCTGCAAAATCTAACTTTCAAGTCATGTGATCAAGTAAGGATGAATGTTTTTGACTGATCTGCAAAATCTAACTTTCAAGTCATGTGACGAAGTAAGGATAATTTTTTTGACTGATCTGCAAAATCTAACTTTCAAGTCATGTGACCAAGTAAGGAATAAGGAAGCAAGTAAGCTTGTAATATCGCGTGGGTAGAGGAAGGAGTGGCAAAATGGCTGCTGAGACAAGTTTTGAAGAAAACTTAAACAATGTCATTTGTAGATTAACTCATGTAAATATATGTGAGGAGGAATTTGACTGTGATAGTGAGAATGTTCTCTCATTAATCAAGGAGAGAAAGAACAAGAAACAGGGTTGTGATTACGAAGTACTCCAAAAGGAATGTCTTAAGAAATTCGAACTTAATGAAGTGCGTTTCAAATCATCAATTACAAAACTGATCAACCTTGGATGCATAAGATAATAAAAAAGATCGGGTAGCGTAATTTTCACTTTATTACAATCTGAAATACCGACGCCTAGTTTGCATGATAATCAAGATGAAATGTTTTCTGACTTTTTGGATTTCAAACTTTATGTTACAGAGACACTCTCTTCCTTGAATGAAAGGGTTGAAACAGAATTCCAGCTTAGAAATGAAGGAAAATGAAGGATGTTGTGATAAAATTGCTGCAACAAGAACTCAATAAGACGCAAGAAAGTTTGAAAATTGCTCTTGTACACAACACAGAACTTATCAAAAATCTATCAAAAAATCTAACATCGAACGAGGAAACTGTTATTGAAAATCACAAAAACGATGATGCTATATACAATGAAATTCTTGATGACATCCTTGATGACATCCCATTAGACACTACAGTTGATAGTATTCCCAATTCGCGTGATGAGTACTATACAATTCAAAACCAATAAACAAGGTTTAGAGAGAAAATGAGACATGATTTTGCTTCTAAAAAACCGAAAGAAAAATCTGTCAATAAGGGAAAGGGAAAGTCTGAGAAAGTAGTTGAGAAAGTAATTGAGAAAACTGTGGATAAAAGTAACAAGAGTTACAGAGGAGAAGAGGTGATTATTTGCGGAGACAGCATGTTGAACAATATTGTTGGAAATGGACTCTCCAACAAAAATGAGTTACAGTGAGGAATTTCCCAGGAGCAAACAGTGACGACATGATCCACCATATTCGAGCGCTGGTGAAAAGGAAACCTAAACGTATCATACTTCATGTGGGGACAAACGACCTGACAAGTGGATGCAATACGAAAGAGAACCTTGACACCATTCGTAATTTGATAAATGATCATAGTCCGTCGACTGAACTGATTATGTCACAAGTCTTGGTGAGAGAAGATAAACCAGGGATGAAGAGTATGGTAAAAGGTATAAACACTGTTATTGATAAGTTTTGTGAGGAAAGTAACCTCTATATGATCACCCATAAAAACATTATTCCTAAGATGCTCTCCAAGAGAAAATTGCATCTCAATGGGTCAGGAATATCTTGCTTTGCGCAAAATTTAAAATGTTTTATCTTGGAAAATTGTTGATACGATAAAGCTGACGGTGATGACCAGTTTGTTGTTGTTAATGATGTTGTTGATGAAGATTTGAATGAATTGAATGGTTTGAACACTGTAGTTAATCTTAAGCTCAAAAACTCTAACAATATTCTTCTTGCCTATTTGAATATAAACTCGATAAGATATAAGTTCTCTGGTCTAAAAGTTTTTGTTGGGAATACTTTTGATGTTCTCACCATCGCAGAAACCAAACTATATGAGTCTTTTCCGAGTGCAGATTTTAAGTTTGAGGGTTATCACTTTCCTCCCCTTCGTATCGATTGTAGCTCAAACAGTGACGGCTTGTTAACTTATGTAAAAAACGACATCCCTGTGCGTCAATTAAACAAGTTTGAAATAGACCCTGCCCTACATATCTTGCCCTTGGAATTAAGGCTCAGATCTAAAAAAATTTTAGTCATCAATATTTACAGACCAGATAGAATAAATGTTGATTTATTTTTTACTACTTTATCTGAAGTTATTCATTATTATGAACCAAATTATAACAACATCTATATCTCTGGAGATTTCTTGAACCTACTGATTTGAAACTAAAAAACTTCCTTGAATTTTATGAATTAGCGAATGTAATAAAATCTAAAACATGCTTTAAATCGGTCAATGGCAGATGCATTGATTTGATTTTGATAAATAATTCAAAGTCTATCAAAAAATCAGGAACAGTAGAGACGGGGTTGAGTGATTTCCACCATTTGATTTATGCTATGCTTAAGACTAAGTATGTAAAATTACCACCTAGAATTATAAAATATCGAGATGATAAAAATTTTAACGAAGATCAATTTCTTTACACGTGTATTTTCAACAATGCTTTGAGTAGATATGATGAATTTGAAAATATTTTTACAAATATTATAAATAGACATGCACCTTTGAAAACCAAGTATCTTAGAGCCAATAGCAAACCCCATGTGACCAAGAACCTCAGAAGAGCTATCATGATGAGATCACATCTCAAAACTTTGGCTGATAGATCTAAAAAACCTGAGGACCGGGATCGCTATCGGCGTCAGAGAAATTTGGTTGTCAATAGATATGCCCTCCAATGCATCGGAATGGGTCCTACCCACGATGGAGTAGGAATCACAGCGCAAGCAGACATTGCAACCCTGCAGATGCGAGCTGCCGAGCCATGGTGTATACCACGACACTCGAACTACACGGGGGAACGGATGTCCTCGCAGGTGTAGAACCTCCTGAGTGTCACGGCACACCACAATGTCTGAATTATCTACCCATACTCTTTTATCAGAGTTATGGTACCCAATTCCCCTCACATGGCATGGGTTGACCCGGGCGAAGGAGCATTCACTTGCCAAGTGAATCGTAGTGCCACGGTGGGTATCGAACTCGAGCCTCCTGGACAGAAGTCAAACACTATAACCACTACACCACTACGCCTTTGGTTGTCAAAATGAATAAAAAAGCAAAGAAGTCTTACTTCTACGATTAACTACTGCTGCTGCTGGAACTTGGTTTTGGTTAACTAGTGCTGCTGCTGGAACTAGGTTTTGGTTAACTACTGCCGCTGCTGGAACTAGGTTAATAACTTCTGCTGCTGGGACCTGGTTAATAATAACCTCTACCTGGTTAATATCTTCTGCTGCATCTTCATCCAAACTGCCATCCAGCGACTGCATAAGGTCATCATCATCTGATGCGTTTTACGTATCCTGGACTATTATGATGTGTTCGGCGGTCACCCCGCCATCCTCGTCATCACCTAAGCCCTGATAAAAGATAAACTTTACAGTTAAGCTATTTTGCAGAAAAGTCGATGAAAAACAATTTATTATATTGAATTGCAAACAACCAGATAACAAAGAATATTCTAGCCCTGAAGTACAACTGTCAATTATTTTTAAGAAACTGATTCGATAATTAATTTTGTGTCACCTGTCAAACAATGTAGTACAATAGAATACACACAAGTTAATCATCTATTCTCATCTTAATCAAAGCAAATTAAAATAAACTCTTACATAAGCAACTGTTGACGCCGGGAAAGGTGGGGAGGGAACTTTTATGTCATTCAATCCCAATTGATCCATTTCTGATTTCTTATAGTTTTGCTAGAAGAAAAAAGTAGAAAAATATAAGAAAGAAGAATTTCAATGTTTTTAATTGAAACAATTCTTGTAAAGACATGTCAAAAAACTTATCTTGAATATTTTATTAGTTCAGCTGAAAAATAAAGATCGTGATATTTAAAGAATGGTTGTAACTATACCATGGCTTGAAATTGGATAGTTAAGTTGCAAGCTTGAGGAACTGCCCCACCTCGCAGCCCTCTAGTCCATCACTCCTTTTTTAAATTGATGGTCCTGTATTACGGATTAAATGTGGATTAAATTATGGATTAAATTACACAATGGATTAAGGGATCAGATTACAAAATTTAGGTGATTTATGAAAGCTTGTTAGCTTGTGTTGTATTCAAAATAATGTAAATTTTGAAAAAAGCTTTCTCAGTTTATGTAAGTCTTCTTCGTCTCCTTTGAACAGATCATTTGCTTTTACAAGGATAAGATTGATATATTCACAGTTTTTGCCTTAATTTTCCTCTAGTGGCCCACTACCTTTATTTAGATGACTTTGCTTTGCAAAATATTGCCTTCTCTAAAAGAGTGGGTTTTTTAAGTGAATCTATAGGCAAATTTCATGGTGAATATGATTCGAATCCTTTGATATTCTTTGAACGTTTAAGGAGTAAATTTGATGTAAAATCAGTCAGTCAGCAATTTCATTATTTAGTCCTACAACACATTCTAAAAACCTCACACCGCCATTTAAGTATAATTCTATTAAAGGCTCGAGGAAATATTTTTTTTCAACAATATCGTTTTCACTTTCCTGTAAATTCGTAATAATCATAAAAATTAGGATTATTTTTGTCTTTGCTATCTAAATCAATATCGGCAACTTCTGCCTCCCACCATCTCTCATAAAGCACTTAAATTTTAACATCAACAAAATCTGAACAAACAACATCTACTAGAGTCAATTCATTGTTTAAAAAATCCTCATACAAATTTGAAGTACAAGTGTCAACTCCATCCAAATCACTTTCCTAATATTGAATCAGAAATTTAGGGTTTTTTATTGCCCGCCCTACTTGTTGGATGATAACTCCCTTGTGCCACCCCATCTCATCATTTCTTTCGGTATGGTGCATCACGAGTTTGCCAACTAGATCAGTGGGTATAGAAATTATTGGCGATTGAGATCCTTCATTGGGGATAGCAAATTTTCTTTTCTTTGAGGAGTTCTTTTTGACATTTGTCCCAGCTCTCTTTTTACTGTTTGTTTTTTGTGGAGTTGTTTTTTGAGGGAGAGTTTTCTTTTTTTTAGATTATTTACTTTTTTCCCCAGCTAAAAAAATTTCTTCCTTCTTTTTTTGAATTACTTCATCAGACAAAATAACTGGTTCTGAAAAATTTGAATCAGTGGCTGTAGGTACTTCAACACTTTGAATTTCTTTTTCTTCAATAATCTTAACAAGATTATTCTTCAATTCTTCAATAGTTCTGTTTACCCCCTGTGAAGTGAGAAAAAAAAAGAGATCTGTCACACTTCATTTGTAAGACCTTATTTCTAAAGTCAAGTTGCATTTTCAATGCCTCTCTTTTACTTTTATCTGTCTCGTATTTATTCAACTCTTCCTCGATAGTATTTTTATCAACCCACAATCCATTGTACCTTTCTTGAATTTGAATAGTCAATTGCTCTTTTAATTTAATATAGCCAAGTTTTGAGCTTTCCTTTCTTTTTCATCTGCTGCCTGTTTAGTTTTTTCTACCTTTTCGTTGTGAATTTGTTGTTTTTTCTCTAAGTAAAGTTTTCCGAGCTCTCTCCATAACAACTTCTAGGTTTGATTTGGACAAATTATCCCTCCAAGCTTGGGTTTTATTCAATTTAAACATAATAACCCCCTCATGAACAATATCCAATGCTTTTGGTTTGGCACGTTTAAGCCAATGAAGCATTGCAAATGTTCTTTCATTCAAGACATTTTTTGTGTGTACTGCCCTAGCTTCATGACGTGTTTGTTCTGAGGCCTTGTCATACTTTCCACCAACTAGGTGATCTTGTAACATTCTTAAAGAGACCACTACAAAACTTGCAAAAATCATTTCAAGCAATGGTTTAACCCTAGTTTCAGAAGTTAAACTATCACAAATTTCATCTTTGTGAAGATGTTTTGGAAAGAGGGAATCAGAACCAGACAAGAATGCAGAGGAGTCCACGCTCCACTCTTTAAATTTTTCAAACATAACCTGATAGTGAGGAGTGATATTAAGGGCTGTTTTAGCTTCTACCATTTGTCGCCAAAAAGGCCCAGTAACTTTCTTGTGCAGTAGACCTAGAACTTTACAGCCAATTTTGTAGGCCAGTACTTTCAAATGATGATGAACGGCAGTCAAGAGTTTATTCTCATCAAAAAAATCTTCACAAATTTTTTCAAGTAGAGGGTACAAGTGATAAACCCCAGCCCCATTTAAGAACAGTATGTTAAATTTGTTTCCTAAGAAAGGATACAGTGGTATTTCAGATATGTTGTGCTCACCTTTCAAAAATGTTGCAAACTGAACCATTCGACCAGATTTATCTGATCCTCGCTCTTGAACAGATTTACACACTGTTCTAATAAGTCTTGTTGTCCCCGACTCTCCATTTGAAAAGCCACTATGGGCAAGTGACCCAACTTTTTTTATCTTTGTCATACAACAGGCCCTCCCAAATTTTGATGGTTGCTTCACATTGATCAGCAAGGCCAACCAAAAAGTGAAGACCACAGAAAAACTCGTTTACATTCCTCAGTTTCTTTTTCTCTTCTTCTGAGAGTGTCCCATTCCTTGATGATTGAAGTTAAAATGCTATCTCTTTATTCAATAAAAACCCTGTTAAATTTTTTTTGAGAGTTGCAACGATCACTCATGAGATTTTTTATTGACCCAAAAACCTTACCACTGAAGGACTGTTTTGACACGTCTTCAACAATGAGTTGTAAAACTTTTAATTGCATTTCGGCGTCCCCGGTACTGGTTTCCCTAAATCCAGCATTAAGAGTTTTACCTGTTTCCGTTGTTATATCATACGTCAAATAGGAACGTCCTTTTTTGGACGTTCCATCGGAGTGTAGAGTATTCAACTCAGAAAAGGCTGCAGGGCTTTCACTATCAGAGACACTTTCCCCAGAGAGTTCGTGCATTTGATGCTGGTGCGCCAAGCAACGTGCCTCAAGGAGCATCCCCTTTGCAAAAGTTGACCCAGGAAGTACTGGGGCATTTCTTTTAGCAATATTTTTCAAGACTGTTCTTACAACCTCTTTCACATTCCGAGTACTCACACACATGCAAAGTAAATCTTCATAAACGGCCCTTATGTCGCTGTTGTAGCAACCATTTTTAAACACCCTGATTTCATCATTGTTCATAATACTTTCAAGCTCTTCTTCAACCTGAAGTTTTTCATTCTCAAGATATTTAATGTATTCTTTCAAGTCCTTAATTTCAGCTGAAAGATTTTTAGAATGGGTTTGAATGATGGGTCATCACTTGTTTCATCTAATTTGTTTTGAAATGTTTTTGCCTTGTTTTTCCAATCATAACCTTTCCTTCTATATTTGGTAGATTTTTTCAATGTTTTTTGAATTTTTTTATTGAGTTTTGCAAGTGCTTTTTCATGCTCTAAAGATTGCATTTCAAGGAAAGATTCAAGGGCACTAACATGGCCTTTTGTTTGAGAAAGCTTCTCTTCAAACTTTTCTTCGTCTTTCTTTTGACGATTAACACGTTTATTGACATTCCTGGTAGACAAATGACCGAGTTTGGACAATGCTTTACTTAAATCTAAAGAGGTTTTATCACTTTCTTTTTTTAAAATGTTCATTTCAGTTAGTAATTGTAATTTATCTCTACTCTCTTCTCGAAGAGCTTCGCAGATATTAAAAACTTTTAACTCTAATTCATCAATCTTATCCAACAAAGTGGACATGGTAATATCGAGCTCTCGATATTCGGTTGTCTCTTTGTTAATGTGTTGTTTTGAACTAGAATAGGGAAAAATAAAGGGTTCGTTCAAAAAATTTTCCAAATTTTTCAGTCTCAACGGCTCTTTTTTACTGAGCAGTGACTTGATCGTATTTCTAAACTTTTCAAGAGAATTAGAATGAAATTGAACTTCACCAGCTTCGGGAAATAGTTGGGAAACACATTGATGAAATTTGGCCCAAGTAAATCCATGAATCAGACAGAAAGATTTCAGCTCTAACAGCATGCCATTGGTAATTAGATTTTCATTTTGATTAACAAATCCCTCAAAAGAATTTTTCAAGCAGTTCAAATTATTTGGCGTTATCTTTTCAGAAGTCAACCCGAATCTACTACATAAGGGACCAATGCTGAAAGAATTTTTGCTATCAGTATCATAGACATCCTTCACATAGTTGTCAAAACAGTGAATGTTTTTTCTCATGAAGGTCTTCTTCTTGAGAATAAAGTTTGAAGGTTTTTTTGTTACGGAGGATGTTTCCCCAAAATTGAAACTAAATTTCCACCACAATCAAGGTCATAATATTTGAGAAAAAAGGGAAATACACCGGGAAGTTTTTGAACCACAAGCGATTTGTAAGTGCTCTAAAGTAGGTTGGAAGGGTAGAGTTTTAACTCTGAGTTTTAACATGAGACTTAAGACTTAAGACCTTAGGATCTTAGCATTCAAAAGTTCAAAAATAGTCCAATAAGGCTCAGAATATAGCCTGTCAGTCTGCCAACCCCTCCCGAATTGAAATATTCGATGAAATTAAAGAGATAGCCCAAAATCGACTTTCTCGCCGGAACTTTAAATCTTGAAAAACGTTAAAATAACCAAAATTATCAAAATATTATGACCTTGATTGCAGATAAAGAATTTTCATCAAGAAAGAAAAAGATTTCAGAAAGCATCCTAAAAGTCACCCTTCTGTCTTGGCTCCAAAAGTCAGGAAGCTCTTGATCATACAAAAAATTTTTGATATGCTCTTTACAGAAAGTTTTGTTTACATCTGAGGCCAGGGGGGGTCGGTAGTAAAATCTCAGACATAATGACGTTTACTATGGTGGTGGTGTGACGAAAAATCGAAAAAATTTTTAACTACCTAGGGTAGTTAAATACTAAAATGGGTGGTATTTATGTGTTAAATGTTAAAAAAATTTACTACCTGGGTAGTTAAAACTGGTAAAATAAGTAAATTTTAGCTATTTTTGTAATTCTTTTAATTTTTTGGATGACTTTTCTGAAAAAATCTCAAAATAACTTGAAAAAATTCTCGAGATTTTTTGTCAATCTAAAAAAAGACTTTAATTCTAAGGGCAAACCATTAATTTTTGTACAAAGTGAAAAATGTGTCACAGAAATAATCATTTTTTAGCTTTTTTTGTAAAAATCAGTCCGAAAAGCAACCAAAAAATAGGTGGTCTTTATGACAAATTGTCCCAAAAACTTTTACTAGCAGGGTAGTAAAATACCACTTCCAAGAGTATGGGTATGGTGGTATGTAAACATTCGTAAAAATCCTTTTACTACTCATATATGTCTGAGATTTTACTACCGACCCCCCCCCCTGCTGAGGCCGCCATTTTAGATAAATCTCAACCAATGAAACGTCAGAAAAACTTAATTACTTACGGTGGAAAAAAGTCTCTTACCAACCAGTACAAATCTTCGATTTACGAATCAGCAGCTGGAAATGCACGAAAAATAACTTTACAGTGAGAAAGAAGAAGCTTTCAGCTTTCTTCAGATAGCTTACACCATATGAAAAATTCTCGGATTCCCAGAAAAATAATGGATTTAATTCTTTAATTTTTCCTGGAAGGATGACAAGCTGCAACCCCAAACAATGTGTGGTATCGAAAGGAAGCCCTATTGTTCTTCTTTCCATTACAGAAAACCGTTTGTTACGGGACCGAACAGCTGATTCGTAATTTAGATAACAGTGACCAAGGGTAACCTTAAAATCGGGTGCCGTCGAGTTTTTTGTCAACAAACATGGTAGCCGACTCAACAAACAAATAGATGACTGGCGAACGAAAGCAGCTAAAGACTTTTATTTTTTGCATTAGAACGTGAAGTAAATTCTCTTGCTTGTGTTTGAAAAAAAAAGTAAGTAGGCGTCTTTTTTTATCCTTGATATATTGCTTTCTGAACTTTTTTTCTCTTTTTTTCTCCTTTTTTTCTCGCGTGCGAATTTTGTCGCGCTATTGTGTGTCCAAGAGTTTCATCATCGATGCACGAGTGCTGATATGTTTCGGCATACCACTGGACTGACTCCCTTTGCTGTTCGTTCAAACTATCCAAAAAGCATCTAAATCGGAGTCTCTCCAGTGCCTCGTAAGTAACTTTATAGGTATAAATAGCTCCATTGTAAAACTTTCCAGAGAGAACCCCTTTGACTGATGACGGGCCAATACCAATATCAGGAGCAATCAATACATCCTAAAGGCAAAAGAAAAATTATATAACATCATGCATTTAACACTACACATTTTTTATAAGAAACCAGGTTGTCTTTACTATCTCGTAAAGTAAAAGCTTTTTAGATCATCTAACTATGGCAAACGATTATCCTTGACCCAATAAGCATATGTCAAAAGTGGTCAACACAATTTTTTTTTAATTTGCATCAACTAAATCATCAATTAATTAAAAGTTTAATGGTTTCTCTAAAATGAACAAAAAAAATAAATCATACCCTGAATCCGGAATCTTCAAATCGTTTCCCAATCGTGCCACAGAACGCCATAATTGTGTGGAATGATCCCATTCGTACAATGATATTTTTAAATTCAGGCTCTTTCCATCTAATTTGTTGGACCTATCAATGTAAGTTAAAAGCTCATTAATCTATCACAATTCAATGCTGGAATTTTGGTTACTAAGAAGAACTAAAAATCAAGAAAATTTGAATCAAGTCACCTTTGCATCTATTGCTTCATCTCAAACCATTGTAATATATGGTGTATTGATTTCGTCTTTCATTTTCAAAGCCTTTTTCATAGTTGTGTAGATAGTAGAGTACTCTGTTGGTGAAGCATCAACGATTGGGAGATAATGGATTTTTGTAGGCTTTCGTGGTGGACAGAATTGTGAATTGTAGCCAGTCCATTCGTAGGGTGGAATAGTGCTTTCACCATAAAAATATTTCGTCAAGATGTAGAGAAAATCTTTGGCTTGTACATCACCAAAGTTCGTAATGGATGTAGAAGATAAGCCATCTTTTACTAAAGAAGAAAAATCTGGTGACTTTTTCTTAGTTAAGGAATATTCCTGGATGTCAACCTCAGGAGCTTACATTGATTTTCTGTAATAACGTTTCATTGGCAAGTCTGGTACAACTTCAGGAACTTCATAACGAGGATTTTGTAGAAGAATCATATTCATTATATGAGTCTGATCTTTTGTTTCTTCTCCAAAATCAGCGTTGTCGATAACGAGGGTGGGCATTTCACCTTTGATCACGTCCTTCGGGAGCTCTTGATCTTTTTTGAGTGTTTAATCAGCAAGTGCGGTATCCAGGCGTAACACAGAGGAATGTGAATTGCGTGGCCAAAGCCATGCAGCAAATTAATCAACTGGCTACCACCATCGATTTGACGTACTGCCACACCTGATAGATATCAAAGGATAAATGAAAATAAGAAAAATGACTTTTACAAGAAGAATTGCTTAAAAAGAAAACACTCAAAGTCAGAGAACAACCTTTGAAACCATTAATAAACAAAACTGCCTTCTTATTTGATGAGTTTTTTCACTCATAAAGACCTTCAGCGTATAGTATTAAAAAAATGCCCATAATTAAATGATTTGTTCCTATAATTATTATTACAGAAACAAGAATAAATTCCTACCTAGGGCTAAATGTTTTTCAGTTTGGACTTGTTTGCATTATATATAAGATCTTCAGCCATGGACATGATACGTGGCTCCTTGTCTTCATCGATATCAACGAATTGGTCAAACAAAGCTTCAGTACTCTCTCCCATTGCCCAAGCAAAGAAATTGAAAAGACGGTGTGGTATGGTGTTTTTGATCTTATCTTTGACAAAATGTTGTTGAGTAGGCGGCCATGGGTAGATAGAGGGTGGATAAGTTTTTCACAATATCCCTGAGATAGAGTGCTGCTAAGTACAATTCCCTGTCCTTTGTAAATTCATCAGTATATCCTGAAATCATATAAAATCAAACTGTTATAATTTGTTCTTTATTGTGGTCATTCTTTACGTGGCTTCAACAGGACAGTGTGGAAAAGAAAGTGCAGTTTCAGAGTCAAATCACTCAAATTTGAAGGTAGACAAGTGTAAAGCCTGGGATAACATACTAATTTTCTTAAATATTTTTAAGGACTAAAAATGACTCAAACCTTCAAATTCATCTTCAGTGAATTCTGTTTCAGTGAGTTCTGTTTCTGTATAAGCATCTTCTGAACTCTCTTCATGTTTTTGTTCATCAAACAAGTTTCTTGTATAGGCTTTGTAGCAGCTTTTATGGTACTTGGCCTCAAGACAGACCATATCATTTTGACCAATCTTGAACAACATAGCACTAAATAAAAACATGATTCAATTGGATATGGTTACATCCACAAAGTGTAACTGCAATACAGTAATGTAAAAACGGATTTATTAAAAAAAAAAGAAATACTAAATTTAATACATACTCATCATTTTTCTTCACTGCTGCTTATTTTATAGTGTCAATCAATGTTTCAGAACTTGTCAAGCCCACAGCTGTTCGTTTTCTGTTAATAGTCTGATAAAAAGAGAAGAGATGAGTTAAAAATCATATGCTAACATAGCTTATGATTACCAAAACTTTTTTCGTAATAATTATAGTTTTCTCTCTCCTAGTAATTTCCAATTAGCAAATAGAAGTCACACTGAGAACTATTTAACATCATCCTGTAAAACCCTCTGTTTAGCTGAAGAAGAGCACATTAAAAGACAAGTATATAGATAGGTTTGCCTTATAACGATTTCTATCTTTCTCTCTCCCATCTTATATAATGGGCTCCACATAATTGAAAAAGGGTAGCCAATAATATACCAACCACAGTAAATTTGTCTAAATTTGAAATGCTGAAATGGATAAATAAATTTTCCTGGAACTTACATTAGTTTTATATATGGTGACCTTATCACAAATAACACACACAGGAGGAAGAACATCTGAAGACGCAGCAGGAACTTCTGGACATGGTATAGATGATCGTAAGCGTTTTGATGGGCCATCGGTTTTAAGAATTTCCTATCATTGGGTAATGTAATGCAATTGTAATGTTATGATTTTTACCTTTACCATTGATAGAAACTTTCCTATTTCAACGCCATACATAATATATTATTATTATTTTTATTATTATTATTATACAGTATACAAGTTGACAGGCCCGAGGTGGGCCTCTACGAACCGGTTTGATTACAATTCTAATTTGTTAAATATCTAAGTTTGTGTCTTTTCCACGTTTCATTAAGGTTTTGTTTAAACAAGTGAATGGAGGTCGACTCGACGACAAATCGTGGCAATGCATTCCATGTAGGGATTGTTCTATAGTAGAATGACTTTGTTTGCGCTCCTCGAAGACCGCAGCAAAGTTTGGGACGAATTCGTGATCGTGAAATCTGGCTGGACGAGTTCTTTTAACTAGCTTGTCCCGAGTTGTTTTTGGATCATAAAAATGGATATGCTTATACATTTGGACCATATCGCAGAAAAGTCTTCTAAACTCAAGAGATGGAAGCTTGAGTCTTTGTAAACACTCCTCATAGTGGAGATTACGATACTACCGTCTTTGGACCCCTTCAATCATACAATGTGCAAAATGCCGAAGGACTCAGGTCACTAAAGCTTCTTTGGATGACTCCTAAGATAGAATTCGCTTTGTTGACTTGTCTAGAGATATGTTCCTCAAAAGATAATTCAGAGTCAATCAAGATGCCTAGGTCTTTTTCTTCAAAAACATGTTCAAGTTCGTTACCTCCAAGTTGGTATCTGTGTGCATGCTTAATATTAGCAAATTTACCTATAGTCAAGACATGGCATTTGTCAGGATGAAACTTTAGTAACCAATCTCGGGACCACTTTTCCAATTCACAGATATCTTTTTGAACAGCTAGAGAGTCTCTAATAGAATTGATTATTTTTACTATCTTCGTATCGTCGGCAAAGAGAAATGCATCGGAGACAATATTTTCTGGCAAATCGTTTATGTGGATAACAAATAGCAGAGGCCCAAGTACGCTTCCTTGAGGAATTCCACTTATGACATGGTCAGTAGTTGATTTAGCTGAGTTAACCTTGACTAGTTGCTTGCGGTCTGATAAAAACGCTATAATCCATTTTAACAGGTTTCCGCTGATCCCGTAACATTCTAGTTTCTTTATCAACCTCCTGTGAGGAACTGTATCAAACGCTTTTGCAAAATCAAAGTAGACACAGTCAACTACTTTTCCTTCTGACATTGATTCGCAGCAAAGGTCGATATAATATAGTAGTTGCGTAACTGTTGATCTTTTGGCAATGAAGCCATATTGCCTGTCTGAGAAATGATTCTCTTGAACAAGGTGATCCATCATTACTTTACGTAATACTGACTCCATCATTTGGCATATTATCGATGTCAGGCTGACAGGTCGGTAGTTTATTGCCAGATTGTGTGCACCCTTGTTTTTGTATATTGGTGTGACATGTGCCATCTTCCAGTCTTCGGGCAGAACGCTCTCTTCTAATGTCTTGTTCATAATGATCTTCAATGGTTTTGCTACAAAGTCAATCAGTTCTTTCATTGACGGATGTAGCTCATCAGGTCCGAACGATTTATTTGCATCTAGCTGTTTGATCTGTTTTATTACTGTTTCTTGGGAAACTTCAAGAATATTAATCATCGATTCTGTTTTCTTCTCAAAAGGAGGTAGTTTTCCCTCAGGTTCATGTGTAAATACACTGCAAAATTGCTTCTGCAGAATATTGGCTTTCTCCACATCTTCATGCTTTAACGATTTCTTGTCATCTTCGGACTCCAGTAGAGATGCCACGATGGTTGAGTGTGCCAGTATGACGATTCCTCGACCTTTTTTGTTATCAACATTAGTGGAGCTAACGACTTTATATTCTTTCATTTCGTATTCGTGCATTGTCCATACTTTACCATGTTTTGGTTTAATTTCACAAATTGTAATTAAGTGCGGCTTTTCATCGATTTGTATTCTGTTCAACTCTCGTTTCTTTACTTGCGTAAATTGATCTGCATTGGTGTATAGGATTCTTAATTCAGGAAATGTTCTTATGGTGGGTTTTCCTTCGTTGATATTCGGTGCTTGTTTGTTTTGATTTGTTTTTATTGTTGTTTTGTGATTCTCAGCTTCTTTACTTCGAAACCGTTTTTTGAATCTCCTCTTACTCGAAATTTTCTGAGATTGCTTTTCGGAGTTTTCTTTCTTTCTTTTATCTGTATTTTCTCCTTAGTGTGGGTGTCAGAAGACAATGACACTGATTCCTTTGTAGTTTTGAAGTCCTTTAAGACTTGTCAAGTTTCCAATAACACTCCACTTTTCTGTTCCGTCTTTGAGTGAGATTAACAAGGGACGCTTCTTATTTTCTTTTGATACTCCCAACCTTCTAACAAGCTGTATGTCAGCTCGTGCATGAGTATCCTTGAGGAAGTCCGATGCCCAAGCTTTGTCCTCTTCATCGTTCTTTTCTGGTAGACCATGAACAATAACATTTGGTGCACGCTTTCTTTTATCATCTTCTTCTGCACCCTTCTCACGCCATGCATCTTTAATGACTTCCTTCAGTGATTCTTGATTTTGGGTGACAAGATTGGTGACGTTGGAAGAGGTCACAGATGCGTATGTTTTCTCTGTAATTAATTTGCATTCTGATTTGATTGTTTGTTGGATCATCTCTTTAATGGATGGTTTTAGTGATTCGAGTTTTTCTTCGAATTTTTGTTCAACATACTCGATAGTATGGAAACCAGGATCTTTGTTAAGTTTTTCTTTTAAAGTTGTAAGCTCTTTCTCTTGAGATACCATTGTAACTCTGTCAACCTCGTTCTGTTTCAGAATCCCCTTACATGCTTCTAGCTCTCTTCTTAGGCTCTCAACCTCTTGTTCAAGTTTGAGGGATGATTGGCGTCGTCTAGCTGGGATGAGGGTGCGGAGTGCTGGTTTAACTTCGACGCAGTTTTGGCAAGTGTAACGGTAGTGGGTACTTTTGGACTTATCAATAAATTGTTGAATTTGGTATGCTGGAAGCATTGTACATCTATAGTGAACGCTTCGCTTGCATTTAACACAAGTCAGCCGTTCTTTATCTTGATCAATAGAGCAAATATCAATAGTGCATTGTTGTGGTGTACAGACCAGAAGCAGATCAGCTCCGTCGTCTGGCTTGGATGACATTGTGGCACAGCTCCATATCGGGAAAAACCCGAAATATTAGTGAATTTTAATGAAAATTTGTTGATTTTCGTCGAGATTCTGCAGGAATATTTAGAGTTCCACAAAAGCGTCTGTCTCCAAAAAAAAATTGACGTCAAATAAATTCACCATATATGTTATGATAATATAAAAAAATTCACTCCATTAAGAATTAGTGAATAAGAATTAGTGAATAAGAATCAAAACCTAAAATAAAGGGTGTGGTGGTAAGCCTTCACTAAAGAGAGGTCCACCACACCCAAGAAGAACAAAAATCACATTCACAATGACGATGGAGTGTTGATCGTGTTGGAGTGGTTTGCCATCGGAGATCAATTGTCAGCATTGGACCGATCCTTTCCACAACTGATGATGGTGGACCTTGAAGCTCCGGATGTGGACGTGTCGCGAACGGCCACATTGACACACACACGAAAAGCGTTAAAAAGGAACATTGTGCAAATTCTATCTCAAAACGCTCTTGGTCTCAAATCGGATGATCGTATCAACGAGATTACTCTAATGCTACATAAAAGGAACATTTTTATTTGTTGTATACAAGAAACTTGGAGAACAGGACCAGAGAATCTTGACGGTAATTATGGATATAAACTTTTGTTATCTGGCAAAGAAATTCAAACAAACAATAGAGGTTCGCTAGGAGTCGGTATTATCCTCAGCCCAAATGCTCATAATGCCTGGAAAGCGGCAGGATGTGAGATTCATCGCTTTAGTGCTCGAATAATAGCAGTGCGTTTAACGATGGTCGACATTGATAATAGAGACATAGGACTGTTCGTAGTCTCTGCTTATGCACCAGTCGGAGTTGCTCCTGAAACCGAATGGGATAATTTCTTTAACGATCTAGATGCATGTATCTCAAAAAAGCTTCCAAATGATATTCTTATAATTGGAAGTGACACAAATTCGAGCATTGGTTGTCTCAACAAAACTATTGACTATTATAATAACTCTTGTGTGGGACAATTTGGGTTATCGTATGCTAACGATGCCGGACATCGTTTCGCCTCCCACTTATCATTAAACGAACTACTTGCAGTGACGACTTGTTTTCGAAAGAATAATTTACGCAACATGGATCCACCCTAGATCTAAATTCAAAACACCAAATCGATCATTTTATCGTAAAAAAGGAACATTTCAAATATGTGATGGACGCTGGAGTCTCTCAAAACGTGATCGACTCAGACCATTCAGCCATAGTATGTAAACTTAGAATGATTTCACGCCTCAAAAAGAAAACTTCTCTACGAGATCGCCTGATACGTCTTGATTATAGTGGACTGAAAAGTGATGTAAACAGTCAAAATTTCTGTGCTTCCGTTATGGAGAATTACAATATTCAACCCCCTTCAAACAGTCCATATACACGTTTATCCGACTCTGTCAAAGCGACATCTAGTACGCTTCCACAAAAGAAAAAGCCTTCACCAGGTTGGTTCACTGCAGCAGAGGATAGTTTAATTCCATTAATTGAAAGAAGAAACATTGCAATGTTGAAACATTTGTCAAGACCGCTTCGTTCTACCGCCGAGAAGCTGAAACAGGCTAGGAAAGCCCTAAAGCGTACAGTAGGGAAAGCTAAAAATGAATGGATTTTTTCGAAATGTAGTGAACTGAATAACGCCTCAAACACAGGGACTAAAGTGTTTTGGGAAAATATCAAACAACTCAGTGCTGGTCTGTGTAAAACAAAAGCTAGTGCTGTACCATCAATGAAAAAACCGGATGGTTCCATTTGTAAAACTCCGGAAGAAAACGCGCTCGTTTTTCAAGATCACTTCAAAGCTTTGTATGGTCGTCAACCTATCTATGATGACTCAGTTCTCTCCTTACTTCAACCCAAAGAAGCCGTTACCGGTCTTGATAACTTCCCCACTGATGAGGAGATAGTAAAGGCTACTTGTAAGCTAAAGGAGAAAGCTCCAGGTGATTCCGGAATTCCGCCACAAGTGTGGAAATCGATCATTCAAAATGAATCTACTTACGAAATTTTCAAATCCGTGATTTTAGACTTTTGGGAGAATGAAAAACCACCCCTAGAATGGGAGAAAGGATTGCTAAAGGTTCTTCCAAAGAAAGGAGACCTTAGTATGCCCGGGAACTATCGTGGCATTATGCTACTTGAAACGTGTTATAAAATTGTAGCTATAATATTGCATGACAGGCTCCGCCCTGTTGCCGAATCCCTAGACAACGAAGCGCAATGTGGTTTTCGATCAGGGAGAGGATGTGCGGATGGAGTTTTTACCGTCAAAATGGCTATAAAGAAGAGAAAAGAGCACGGCCTTGAATCTTGGGTCCTATTTTTGGATCTAGTTAAGGCATTCGATCGTGTCCCTCGTGAACTGTTGTGGCAGGTCTTAGAAATTTTTGGCATACCTGCTAAATTGATTCGCCTTTTAAAATCGCTACATGCTCGTGTCGAGGTGAAATTTGTTATTAATGATGTCACAAAGTCAATTGAAAGTATTATTGGAGTCAAACAGGGGGATATTTTGGGTCCTCTGTTGTTCATATTTTATCTTGCAGCCGTAATGATATCATGGCGTAATGCGTATGATAGACCGGTCTGTATTTTCCATACGAAGTTCGATGATGTATTAACTGGTCGTAGATACAACACAAAGAGAAATATCGAGGAATTCTCTTTACCAGATTCGGAATATGCTGATGACACAGCTGTTTTATTCACATCGCGTGAATCGACTGAAACGTACGTACCCCTCCTCTTCAATCATTTTAATAGATACGGTCTCGAAATACATGCTGGCACCGACGAAAAACCCTCCAAATCAGAAATCCTTTTCGTTGCAGCACCAAAACGCATCTATACAAATCCTTCTACATACGATGGCTGCAATCTGTCAAAATTGTTCTACCAGGTGGCGCACATTTACCAATAGTGGATCGCTTTTGTTACCTGGGCTCTTTTCTGACGAGAGATTGTAATGATAATGTTGATGTTGATGGCCCGAATCAATTCGGCAAGTCGGGCATTCGGTAAATTGAGAGAAATTGTTTATTTTCGTCAACCAGTATTTCATACAAAGCTAAGAAATTTGTATACGAATGCATTATCTTGGCTATTCTCTTACACGGTGCTGAACACTGGTGTTTAACCGAAAATCTTTTCCGAAAATTACGTTTATTCCATGCTAGATGTGTACGTGCAATGTGTCGTGTGAACCGGCTCCACACCCGTGTGTATAGAATCAGAACGTCTGATCTGTTAAATCGTTTTATCTCTGAAATCCGTTGATTCGTACGTGAATCGCCGTCAACTTCGTTGGCTGGGTCATGTCGCTCGTATGGAACAACAGCGACTACCCAGAAAAATGCTAACTTCGTGGGTGCCATCGAAACGCCCTCGTGGAGCACCAAACTTCACATATGGAAGAGGAATTTATAAGTGCTTGAAAAAGGTTGGTTTGTCAAAAAATGACTGGTATCAAAAAGCTTTGAATCGTCTGGATTGGCGTAAAATTATTAATTCCAAGTAGCATATTTTTTGATAGTTTTATCTAGTTACTTATTTGCATAATTTTTCCTTTTTTCGCTTTTTATTTTATCTACCTAGCGCTGTGATCTCTATCTTAGGATAGGGCCTATTCCCTGTGCTAAGGGAAGGTTTATCTCTCTCTCTAATCTTAACTTATATTTAAAAAAAAAGGAAAAATCACTGAAGTGAAGTTTTTATTCTATCAATTGTGATACTGCTTTCGAGGATCAAAGCTGAAAACAAACAAATTACAATGGCATTGTAAAAAAAACATGAAATGTGTGTAACTACAATAGACATAAAGAGATACACAGATATCCACAGGTATGATTTATACCAATTATTTTAAGCGTCTTTCTCTTTCCTCGTCCTCTTCTTCCTTTGATTCTTTCTCAACTGCTCGATCCAGTTTTCCTTGGTCGGTAAAACGCTGGTAGCATTCTCGCTCGAGTGTTATAAAAACAACAAAACCAAAGCCATATAAAGTACACCAGACAGCAACAATAATTTTCTGTCGTTCGGTCGCTAAAAGATTTTCACTTTCGCTTTCAAATGAAAACAAAAAAATCTAATTTGCCGAACACCTTTCCCCTACTGTTATATTTGATCAATATCGTTCGGTAAAATCTTAAGCCTAATTTTGTGTCTACAATCGCGTCCGAAATTAATCAAGATGGCGTCGAAGCTGTGAAAAGAGATAATGTTTTATTTCGTAAATTGCTCGAAAACTGCGGGGTTACACGTTTGGTAACATTCAAATTCCGAATCAGCACCCTCGAATTGACTAAGAAACATATCAAAAAGTTGGTCACGGATATTTTGAAAAAAAGTGAAACGTTTTTGGTTCATTGGCCACGGCCTAGACGGAAATGAAGACTTCAAACAAAAAACACACAAATTTATATCAATACGTGTGAACTTCTTTAACCAAATAGCGGCCCTTAACCGTCCTTAGAGGCCATTAGCGGCCCTTAGCTTTGTTTTTCAATTTAGTTACATTTTCAAGTACATTTGGAACAAAGAAATACTTTTTCCGAAATGAAAAAGGGCAAAACAAAAAAAAGATAAAAGGGAAGGCGCTCAAAATAAAGAAAGGACCTAAGAAGCCATCAAATGTTGTAAAATAAAATAAAATGATTGCTTCCCCAGTTAGAGGAGAGGGAAAGCTTCCAAAAGGGCATCTCGCAGGCTTTGTTTTCTTGTAAGCTCCTGATTTGTCACAAGCTCCTGATCTGTGACGTTTCGAATGTTCGATGCAACTTTTAGAATGCGAGAGAGAGAAAAAGTGAAAATCACGTGAAAAGAAAGAGAACACACTCAGTAGGAGTGTATTTCATTACTATTTTTGGTAAAAGTTCACGTGATAACACGAAGGAAAACACATAGAGGGAGCTCAATGTAAACAAACATTTAGTAAAAGTCTGCACTCTGCTTCGTTCGTTGTGGGTCATGCTGGGCTTGACTAACCTCATTCTAAAAAGTTAGGCCGCTTGAAATTTCACTTCGCCCGCTATGAGACCGGTCTTTTACCCGCTTTAGTCGATCAGACTTTTGTGTACTTCAAATCGCCTGGGGAGTCAAATTTGTTGAAACAAAAATACCCTTCAGTAAATTTATGGGGAAATGAGTATTTCTCGCGACTGGCTTGGTATTTTTTCTGATTTTTAGTTTGTCTGACTATAATTGTTGCCTTTTTTTCTATTATACAATAGCCTTTAGGTAGGTCCATTCAGCATGTAGCTTGTTTTAATTTTTGTTTTAATTTCCTTTTCTTTCACGTTCTAGTGTCTTTCTAGCCTGGATATCCAAGCTCAAAATTTTAGAAAAAATAAGTTTTACCCTAGCCAGATAAAGTTCTAAAATTATAGAGCGAACCCCTGTTGACAGATTTTCCTTTGGTGGAAAGTCTGTTAGACAGAAATTGCAAAGTGAATTTTCGAAAAAAAGAAATTTCAAAATCCAACCCAAAACAGCAATACAAAATTGGCAAACAGAAAAAGAAGAATTGAAGCAAAATAAAGATATACCTGTAGTTCTTTACACGATACAACCAAGTCATTAAGAAGATTAAAACAAGAATATCTAAGCAAGTAATTGAAAAGAAGACAACCAGAAAATTCCCATGTTTTGATCTTCCCACTTCTTCCCTACCATTATTATTATCAAACACTCGAGGGAGATAATTAGGTATTCTATTGTTATTTGCTTCGAAAAAGAAAAATCAGGGAGATTTGCAAAGCAGCATACGCGCGTTGCTGATCGCCTGCGCATTCCATCCAAATACTTAGGGGCGAACACTTCAAGTCGGCTCGCATAATTTCTTATACGCGCGCCACCATTCAGATCTCTGATTCGCTTGGACCAACCAATCAGAATATCCGCATAATCATCCTCAGATGAGAATGCAGACGATTTAGGTAAACCAGACTGTAAACATAAGAAATATCAAAATCAAAAAAAAGTTTCCGGGATGGATATCCAGGCTAGCTTTTCTGATGCTCAAGATATCTGGCTTCTAACTTTTTCTCACCAATCGCGTTGATCCTTTTTTGGTTGATGAAATCCGAGGTTGAAGGATTCATTGAAAACCTTTCTGTAACAAATGTTCTTCTACTAAATTCCCATTGTCTTTCGTAAATAGCTCATACATTCTGCGAATATTAAGGTTACTTGCAAGGTATTGGCGTTTCGATGATTCACGGCTATAGTGACTTTCCATGACAGGAAAGCTCTTGATGTGCAATTTTATCTTACTGATCATTTCAGGATTATAAATGATGTTATTCTGAGTCTTACCAAGCATATCTTCAGTTACTAAGGTGCCTTCTGATCGCTTTTTAATTGCCGTACGACAAACCTTCCTACTTCCTACATTTTTTGGCAAACTTTTTTGTCTCCAAGAAAAAAGGAAAGTGTTTGGGCTCGTTTCTTCGACTCGCCTCCTTTACTAAGTCTGTTTCGCTCTGGTTTGGTAGATTCTACAAAGTTTGAAATAAATTGTCTTTGCTTTTCGCTGTCTTGTAAATCCCAATAGTAATTGAATAGATTTCTTCTCTCGAGTTCTTTGATTCGACTATCATATTCAAGTCTGCAGCTGCCAAGGTTCCCTTTGAAGGATCTCGAAGAAGATCTTTCACGACCACGGTAACTTTTGTAAGAACTTTAGCTTAACTGCCCACTATCTTTTGCTCTCTTTTTGCGTCTCTGCTGCCAGTCACTTTCATTTCTTTTCCTTTAATATTTTTAATAGTCTTTTCTCTATATATTTGTTACGCAGTTTACATTAGGATATCAACCAAAATTATCATATTTGTTAATTATCATCAGTATTAGGCTTTTAAAAATAACAGAGATTAATACAGATTTAGGATTTTTTGTTACAAATATAGTGTTCGTTTTTTTCAAGAACTGTTAATGTCAGGTAAATCAACGTCAGATGTATTCATTTAACTTGGTAATAAAAATTAACACGTGATCATTGCGACATCTCAAAGCTGTCTGGAAAAAAGACTGGTGAGACTAGTACAAAGCTACTAGTACTACATAAATGATTAAACAAAATACACATACCATATATCTATCAGTATAGATAAAGAAAAAACAGGCGTAAAGTTGAATTTAAAAGAAACTAGCAAACAAAAGCAAAGCATCAATAAAAACTAATAAAAAAGAAAGAAATATACATAAAGTGTTATAAAAAGGAGACGGAATGTCAAAATCACAATTTATCTAAATACCTTTTATAGTGGTCATGAAGTATGAAGAACGACATAGTTAGTGACAATTATTGGGGTCACTAAATTATACTCATATAATGTGTGTCCAGAAAAAAAGCAGAACAGAATTTGTATAAATAAAAATCATTAATCTCAATGAGTTAAGAATATAATTACTTTCGGTTACTTAATAGCCAAGGGGTTTGGAATAAGCAGCGGGCTTGGAAAAAATCTCATAACTTAATAATTGAAATCAAATCATCCACAGCTATTCCAGTTAGATGATGTCTAGAAAAAGAAGCAGATTACTTTTAATAGGATAAATTTTCGCGGGGACTAGATTTTGCAGTTGAGATCATTCGCAAAATTTTGAGATTATGCAGGAAATTAATTTCACTGATGACAGAAACTATTGAAATCTGGACACTTATCGTCAACTGCTCTAAATTGGAACAATTGGTCGAAACATGGGACTGTTGCATATCTGGTCTGGATTTTCACTTACTGTAAAATCGAAAGAAAAATCGTGTAATTTTTAATACGCCGTTCGTTAACTCAAATCAAATGACTTTGGAGGTTTGGTGAGATGGTGGCCGAATTGCCGTCCCATGTTTTGTCAGATAGTCCCAAGTTAGAGCAGTTGACGGTAAAGGTTGATGGAATTCTAATTTTTCTAGTTTGTATTTCTTGTTATCTTATTTTTGAATGGTCCCGGAAAAGTGCCAATATTCTTATTCCAGGAATCAGATTCTTTCCCAAACTGACGGTACCATATAACTGTATTTGAATGTTTTACATATATTTAAGATTGCCACCTCTACCAAACTGATTAAAATGCTTTTGCAGGGTTTGGAGGAGATTCAAACACATTACCTCTTGAGTTACTTTGTTTGGATATGTTGCAGGAGTCGCATCTCAATTTGAACCTTTTCTCAGCCAAAGAAAAATGTGCAAATCTTAAGGACATTCAATCCCTACAAACCATTCGAAATGGCGGGGTTTTTGAGACATTTTCGCGAGTTGGTGCGAGTAACGATTACGTAAATAAAGCAAATAGATATGCTAGCTCGGAAAGCGGGAAAATAAAAACAATGTTGTGGCGCAACTGGGAAAAGAACAATGTCGGCCTTTTTAAACTTAAAAGATTTTTGTTCCAAGGTGAACTATGAGGATATTTCTGCAGAGGAACCATTGCCTACAGCCCCAATTTGTAAAGGATTACCAAAAGAAATTGAACAAGCAGAAAAGACAAAAGGAGAAGAAATTAAAGGATAAAGAAGACAAAAAGAAATAGAAAGTGGAACTGAAGAAGAAAGAGAAAGAAAGAAAACGTACAGAGCAAGAGAACCAAAAGAAGATGAATGCCAAGAAGACAACAAATAAAGGGAAAGCCTCAAATTTTTACGATAGTAAAAAGCAACATTAGAATAACAAGGAGATGACAACCATATAGAGATATTATAGAGATTTGTATCTGTTATCAAGTATAAAGTGATCATTTATTTGTATTCAGGATATTTATCCCCTGCTTTTTTTCTTTTTTTAGTGCGTTTAGTGCTAAAGAGATCCTCGAAAGTAGTGATAGCGATCCAGGGAGCGATTTAGTAGACTCTTCTCAAGGTTTGTTGAGTGATAATGGGCTCGAAGATTATACACTGCTGCCCACTGAAACTCAACCACAACCACACTCTCACTCATCCGCAACCGCACTCCAAATCCAAACAACATCGACATCCGAAACACAAAAGGTTGAAAATTTTGAGCACTCGACCGTTAAAACGTTCCATTGGGCTGGCAAAAGGGAACTTAATCTGCAACTTTTCAATATATACAGAGCACACCAGGATAAATTATATAACGCAGCCTATTCAGGAACAAAGGTATGGAGATACATCGCCAATGACATGAAGGAGCACATTCCAACTAGTGACCCAGCACTTACACCCCTTCAATGCAAGACCCGTTGGGCAACAATGGAGCATACCTATAAAATGTAATACAATTTTTAATCGCATTATCTGTTAGAACATTAACATATTCAATTTATTATAATTCAGCTGAAAATGATCTATTTCGTCCTGTTCAAACCAAATTAACGGAGAAGTGCTCTAATGATTTAGAATTATTACTTTCTCTCTTGAACTCTGTTTTATTTTAATCGTCAGGATCGACACGAATGAAATTCAAATAATACGACGAAATGGACGAAATAAAAAGGCCCGTTTGTGTTGCTTCTTCTTCAAACATTTCATCGTTAACATTCAACAAAGAATGAGAAGAAGGAACATCCAATACGCAAGTTGAAGATAGTGAAAGTGAAGATCAAGCCGTACCCACAGAGCCGGCTAGTAATCAGCAAAACGGAAATTCACAGTATCAGTTCAGGCACTAACTAACTGGCTAGATAATTGGAAGGAAGAAAGAGAACGAAGGAAAAAGAAAGAGAACGTAAGGCAGACAAGAGAATCGATCGATTAGAGCGGATAGTAGATGAGAGGAATCAAATTTTTAAAGATATGTTGGAGGAATTGAAAAAAAAGGGACTGAGGAGATACGTCAATGAAAGTTAATGTTAAATTATTTTGTATATATGCATTTGAATAACTCAAAATCGTATTGAAGATAATAATTTTGTAAATTATTGAAATTCAAACTTAATTTTATAGTATGTCTCAATTTACGAGAAAAATTCAATTAATGTAAAATTTTATCATATTTTCAATTTGAAATTTTTTAATGTAAAAAAAAATCTAGATACCTCAAAGGAAGAAATTTTGGCGGAAAGACATTTTAAAGGATAAATTGGGCCATTCCATTTTGTGTCCGTACATAGGGGTGGACGAACTTTTCCAGGGGGTATTTTGATTGAAATTTCCAGGATGTATTTGGAAAATTTCCAGGGGTTCCAGTAAAATTGAGACTATTTTCCAGGGGGTTAGACACGTAAGCATCGTCTTCCAGATATCTGATTTTCCAGGGGTTAAGTCGAAGTAACAAAAATTTCCAGAGACTTTTGCCTTTAGAAAATTTCCAGGGTATAGAAAATCTTTTCGGAAAATTTCCAGGGTATAGAAAAGCTTTGAAATATTTCCAGGGTATAGAACAACTTTCTGAAAATTGAAACCAAAGAGACTAGTTCCCATCCCTGACAGTAACATTTGCAGTCGTAATCTGTGAGAGTGAATGTTGATATTGTTCATGAAAAGTCTCCGGAATTTCTTTCTCGCATTTTTTCTTCTCTGCATAAACATGAGAAGCAACATCAACTTATTCCTCATTGTTGCTTCTTTGCTAGTCAATGATCAAAATGACGATAATATTTTGAAAGGATACGCGGTAACACCCCTAGAATCCAGACCTCTGCAATGGGATGAAACTATTGTAAAAAGTTCAACAATTGCCAATTATCAGGCTTTTTCGAGTCGAGAAAATTACGTCATAAATCTTCTTTTTTTAAAGGAAGAAGGCGTCAAAGGAAAATATCCCAAATTTTTGTTTTTCTATCTTTGTTTACTTTGTGAGTGGCTCATATTGATTTTTAATCTATTGTCTGAAAAATCTACTAAAACAGTTCAGCTCAAAACACTTTCGGCATACTTTGCAATATAAAATGAACAATAATTTAGAAGATTTTAATTTTCAAAGAGAGTTTTGCTGTGAAAGGTGACTAAGTGAAGTGATGCAAAATTTTAACTTTTACCCCGGAATGCCGGGATATCCTGGCTATTCGTATTATCCAGCAGCACCACAATTTCAACAAAGATTCCAACCACCTCCTGAAATACAGCACGCACGTCAAGAGATTGAAACTGAGGTTGAGAAACCGCCAATCAAGCCAAAAACCAAACGAGAGCATTGGAGCGCTGCGCAGACAAATGCTCTTGTATCCCAATGGCAAGAGAATTATGACGTTCTGAATTCTAAAGACGCAAATAAAGGATGGGCGCAGATCCTTAAAAAGGTGAATTTGCACGGAAAAGTGAGATCATTGGACCAGATCAAACGAAAATTTGCTAAAATTCAGGAAAAGTACATTAAATGTAAAGATGCAAATAGTAAGAAGACCGGTGAGGCTCTTAACACATGTCCATACTATGATGAGCTTGACAAACTTTTACATCAAAAGAAAAAAGTTAAGCTTCCTGAACTAACTGAAGTCGGTGCCGTAGGAATTTCTGGAGACATGACGATTGAAAATGAGGTTTTTGATGAAGAAAACGCGTGCGAAAAACCAATAGAAAACCTGGCTGAACCTGACAACCCAGCTGAACCCGTTGACAACCTAGCTGAACCCGTTGACAACCCAGCTGAACCCTTTGTTGACGAACCGAACGACCCTATTGTGGAAGAGCCCGGTCGTAAGAGAAAATACCAGAAAGATTATTTAGAATCCTCTTTTCAGTATTATGAGGAACTGAAAGAAGAAGTCCGGCAGAAAAAGCGTGCAAAATCAACAAATGAGAAAGGAAAGAAAATATCATTTCACGAAGAGTTGATCGAAATTCAAAAGCAGCAAATGCAAATTTTCAAAGAAAGTGAGAAACAGTTCCAAACCTTCCAAACGACCCTCTTTGAGAAACAGATTGCCGCTGACGCACTTGACAAAGAAAAAGAGCGAAATTTTTATCTCGAGTTTGCAAAGATTATGGCTGGAAACCAACAAGGCGAATTCAGTAAATCGGCTAGTAAATAACAGATAAACTCGTCATGTAAACACGGACTTCAAAACGGACATGCTTCAAAACGGACACAGACATACAGCTATTTTTGTTTTGTTAACATTTTTTCAAACCTTTTGCTATCAAGAAGTTATCTTACGCTAATGAATATCACATGTAAATTTCTTTTTGTTATCCCCTAGGCATTCCGAGGCTCTTTAAGAGATACCTAGTTGAAATATTTCGGCAAAACTTTCGGTATAAGTTCTCTATTTTGATGATATATCTAAAAAATCTTGTAATCTTGTCAGAGAGATGAAACGAAAAACTCCTTTCTTCCAATATACGATTTACTTTCGGCGATTGAAAATTCAGAAAATACATTTTAGGACGTACAGTTAAATATGAGTAGCCATTGGATAACCTGGGGGCACTGAAAAAATGGAAATGAGGAAAGTAATATTAATGAGGGAAATGGTTCATACTTTCCTACAGAAAGAAAAAATATCGTCAAAGTTTAAGATTTTTGACCCTTTGATCCAATCTCAAAAAATGAATCTTTCCTTTTTATGTATTGGCGTACAAATTCATTAATTATGCATATCGAAAGAGATTTTTTTTCTTCGTGTTTACTTATTTTGGTATCCTTTTAATTTCAATCCCATTGTTCAAAAAATAAGGTAGAATTACGAATTTTCTAGTGTGACCGCAACCTTTAACATCATTACACGTTTTTTATAAGAGTCAAAATTTTAAATTCAAATCAATAAAGAGATGTCAAACTCACTTGAAAACAAATTTTCATCTCCTCTTTTTTCTAAGAATTGTGTACAAATTCTTCTTTTGTTTATTTCATTTCTTTGATCTTACCGACGCCACTTTTACCAAATAGTTTAATGTTTTTCTTTTGTGTGCACAAATTCGCATGTAATGTAAACAAATCGATTTATAAAGGACTATTTATTTGCGAATAAAAGACATGCTCGTGAGAAAGAGGATTTCTCAAATTCCTTATTGTTTCTTTTAATGACTTAAATGGGGAAGTTATTTTTCGTTGTGACCGCACTCAACAAGAAAGCTTTATATGAGAAGTAACAAGGGAATTACCCCCATTTCAAATTTGAAACTTTAAGGTAGGGGGAGCCCAAAAAATAGAGTAAGTTTTCAAAAAAATGAAAAATTGATATTACAGGCTATTTTACGCAAAATTTACCGTAGAATTCGAATCTGAAAACCAAATTCAAAAAGAAAATCTATTTCTCAAGCTATTTAACCTTTTATACACATTGGTATAATAAATTTTTCATAAAAAATCCAAATTTGTGAGCTTTTTTTAGATTATATGGCACTTTTTCTTCTAAATGTGGAGTGGGCGTTAGCGGAAAATATCTAATTTGGACACGCGCATTCTAAATGAACTATATGACATATTTTGGAAGAACATCGGCCATTTTAATGTTTTGATAAAGTTTGGAGAAAGGAGAGGATAGACATCACAACCACTACACTATGGGAAAATTGAAATCAAGGACTGCAAGAAAGTATAAACCCAAACGAAAGTTTTATGGTAATAGATACACACTCAGTAGAGCTTTTGCAGATACAAATGAGGACACTTTTTGCTCAAGCCAAGAAGAATCTAGAAGTGTTGTGACTAGCTCTTCTGCAACTTTTCCTGTTACTGTTGAAGAACCTGGACCGTCCGCGCCGTCACAATCAACTTTGCCTTCTTCAACAACACCAACTGATACAACTACTGACTCTATCAACCCACCATTGGTATCAGCTTCTTCCAGTAAGATTAATCCTTTGCTGGAGGAAGATACAGCACCCAATAACAGTACTGATGATGATGGTCTTTCTGGCTTTCGGCTGATGGACACATCCATCTTGAATGATATTATCCGTAAACTTCCTTGCCCAGATTGTTTTGTGAATGATTTGAAACTTATTGAACAGAAATCTAAGAATGGGTTTGCATCTGAGTTTACATTGAAATGCTCAGCTTCCAATAAATGCGGTAAAGCATTTGAAGTAAATCGTAGAATTGTTTATAGCATGCGTCAAGTCGGAGTTGGTTATGCCGTCCTATCAAAATTCTCAAGCTACATGAACATGCCATCATCAATGTGTAAAACCACTTATAATAAAGTAAATTATGTGTTAAAAACTGCAGCTGAGACTGTGAAACCAATTTACAATGATCTCAGCCAACCCTCGCTTCTCTCAAAATTTCTCCACGGGAAGACACAAAATGCAAACGAGAGCTTTCACGGTATGATCTGGAACCGAATACCGAAAACGTGTTTTGTTGGGAGAAATGTTTTTGAATTGGGTGTTTATGATGCAATTTGTCATTTTAATGTAGGCACTAAAGCTGCCATAGAAATCTTTAAATAATTGAATATTGTACCCGGTTACTACACCATGAAAGGTTGTGATTGCGGGGCAACTTTCATGATGGCGGCATGCTCCATAGCAACCATTTTGGGCAAAAATTTTTAGTTCAAGGCATAGGGTTATCTTTTGTCTAAATACCATTAAAATTTCATAAGGAATAGATGAGAATTTGTACTAGAAATCTCATGGTTATGAGGGAAATTCGGGATAAATTTCCCGAGGTCAATTTTGAAATTTTTTGAAATTCCCGAGTGCAAAGAGGGAAATTTAAAACATTTCGAAATTTGACCGAGGGTAATTTATCCAGAATTTCACGAAAACAAGCATGGGATTCCTGGTTAATCTCATGGTTTGGATTGAAATTCTAACAATTCTGAAAGACATCAATTTAACACTGGAAATCAATCTGAAAATTTAGAAAGAGGTCTCAGAAAAATCATAGAAACGCGAATCGAGTTTTAATTGGATAGTATTCCATTTACTTAAGCCTTTGAAGTTAGTAAGAAAGTCAAAAATCGTGATGATATTCCAAACAAAGAAAATTTCACTTTTGCGGGAAATTACAAAAGCTAGGAGGGAAATTACAAGTTCGCGGGAAATTACAAATTAACGTAAGCAAAAACGTCAATCAAATTTCAATCAACCATGAGATTAAGTGAGAAATTTGATAAACAAGAACTCGTATGATTTTGACTTAATGCCGTTAATGGTTGCTAGGCGGTTGCTAGGGTAACTAAGTAGCCATGTTGTAAGGTCAAAAAGTTTTATTTTTTATTTAGAGTTGATATATGTGAAAATAATCAATCTAGTACAAAGATAATTTTTCTCCTAAGGTAAATGGGCTCCCCCTACCTTAAAGGACATTTAAAAAAAATTAAATTGACCCAATTTTGGGTTTTGAGCCAAATTCTGAGTCAAATTTAAAATTAAAAAAAAAATTATTTGCCGCATTATATGAGTACATATGTATGTTAAGTTTAGCACTGAATAGCATTTTTGAAGTCAATTGATTAATACTGTCTACACTCTTTTTTTTTATATGAACCAGTAACTTTGAGTTGAGGCTCAAACTGTTCTCATTTTTTTGAATTTTCAGCCTCAAATTGTTCTTATTCTGTTCGTACTTTTTGGTGGGAAAAAAGTTTTTGAGCAAGAAACTTTCTAGTCCATGGGTAGGGTCCTATAAGATATATTAGCTTAGTCACAAAGATATTCGGTTAAAACATATGCTGGAACGTTTAAAATTCAATGTCGGTCAAAAGGTCCATAGACTTTTAGAAATAATTTTTTTTCTTCAAAGTTGATGTAAATAAGGTCATCTCTTGCTACCATATGTAAACAAACCACTTTCAAAAGCAACGCGCAGGGTTAAAGGGGAAGTTATACTGTGTTACCGGTGATTTTCTAAAATTATTTTTGCAAAAGTCTACAACCTTTTGACTGAGGTTGTATGTATAAAATTTCGCTCGCGAAAGTTTGTTCACCTAAAGTAAATTAAATTGGTCTCTCCCAAAGGTAACGAAAATATTTTGGTATGTGGATTTTAGTTAAGTTGAAAATCAAAATAAAAGAATATTCGTTGGGCTAATAATATCTGGTAATGAAAAAATTATATTGGTAAAGAATAATTCGTGAAGACAGATTAACTGTACGTAGAAAAGAAACGATCCTTAAAACCATCAAAATTATATCTGGGCACAAACTAAAAACAGTCACAGTTTCATAAGGTTTCCAGGGGGGTTAAGCAAAATGATGACATTTCCAGGGGGGTTAAGCAAAATGATGACATTTCCAGGGGGGTTAAGCAAAATGATGAAATTTCCAAGGGGGTTAGGCAAAATGATGACATTTCCAGGGGGGTTAAGCAAAATGATGACATTTCCAGGGGGGTTAAGCAAAATGATGAAATTTCCAAGGGGGGTAGGCAAAATGATGAAATTTCCAGGGGTTAAGCGAAACGATGAAATTTCCAGGGGGTGGAGTAAGCGAAACGATGAAATTTCCAGGGGGGTTAAGCAAAATGATAAAATTTCCAGAGGGTTAAACGATGTCATAAGGCTTCCAGGTGTGTTAAACATAATGACGAAATTTCCAGGGGGCTAAACGATAATATGAATATTTCCAGGGGGTTGATACCAAATTTTACTTCGTCCACCCTACCAGCAGAACCATGAAAAAAATATTTTCCAGGGGGTGGTGGGAAAACTTTTTCCAGGGGCTTTTTCAAATTTTACCATTTTTCCAGGGGGTATAGACACATTTTCAGAGAAAAAAAATTCATCCTAAAAAGGTTCGTCCACACCCCTGTATGGTTTTTTTTGCAATGGCCCATTTTTCATCAAATGCCAAATTAAATTCCCACAAAATTAAATTCCTGCCAAAATTTCTTCCTTTAAGGTAACTAGAGAACGAGGTCAATTCAAAACTATAAATGATTTAACTAAAATTGGTTTTGACAAAAAATTATGTGATCGGTTATGAAAGTCTAAGTATAACTCCTCAGCGATTTCATCACGAAACTTTTTAACATCTACATATTTGGGCCTAATAGCTCTCAGAACATCTCGATCTCCTTCATGTAGTTCATTACCATTACTGTTAAACCCTTCATCTACCTCAAAGTCCTCATTCAGGTCAACTTCGTTTTCATCAATACAAAAATTATGAAGAGCTGTAATCGAGTGGATGAATTGTGTTATCTTAGCAATGTCGTCAAACTCTACCATTTTTAATCATTGAAATTTCCCTTTCATCAAACCAAAAGCACGCTCAATGACACTTCTTGCAGACGATAAACAATAGTTATAAAACCTTTCAGAGGGTGATAGTGCAACGTACTCTCTAAAAGGTGTCGAAAGGTACTGGCCAGCACGATGGAATGGAAACCTTTTTGATTAATGAATTTTTTTATTGATTTTGTTGATCTTGTGCATTGTTTTGGACCAGACCTGTGTCTTGGTCCCTCTATTTTGCTTCTGGTTTATTTTGTCCATCTTCTAAACCTAATTACACCACTTTTTCTATTACTTACTTCTTCTTACTATGTCTAATATTACAAAAAGAGGACCAACATCACCTCTTGAAGATGTAAGCGAGAGTATTGAAAATCTAAGAACTGACTTTACTACTCAGAAAAAACAAAAAGTGCACTTTGGTATCTCAAGAATTAAAAAACCACGTTCCACAGTGATCTTTCATTGGAACTTTTGTAAAATCGGGATTATTTTGGCTAATATCCCTTGTATCTCCTTAAGTAGTGCTCATAAAGAGATTAAATTTGGTATATAAGGTCTTCTTATAGTAATGTAAAAGTAGGAAAAACAGTTTTTTGATACATCAAACTGTTCACCAGTTATGGAGCACTTTCGTTTTCGAGAGATCCCTCTATCCCGTCCTCATCCCGGTTGAGATCCCTCTAAATCGGAATCAAGATAATTTTGGATAGGAAAATGCTAGAGACTTGAAATTTTCACATAATATACTTATATTTGTCCTCTAAAGGATAAAAGAAAAATAAAGCATTTCTTTTCAGTTAATTTCCTAAAATTTTGCTAAAACGAGGAAATTTGAATCCGATTAATCCAATCAGAGATCGCAGTGTTCGAATTCACAATCATCTTCTACTTCTGAAAAAAGTTCTTCTTCTAAAAACACCAAAGAAAAATCTTCTGCTATCTCTTCTGATGAAAATGTTGTTTTGGAATCTGGCTTTAAAACAAACAGACCTTCTTCTTCAGAACGTCTAATCCACTTATTCTTCAAGGACCACCTAAGAAGAAAAAGATCAAAGTCATTCTCCACGAACACACTTTTGAAATTAATTTTTGGAATTAAACTCCCACATCAACAATTTTTCTTTCCTTTCTGCTAATGAAGCTCACACAAAATCCGCTACTCTTATTTGTGAAATAGACATTAACGAATAAATAGAATTCCTTTTGGACAGAGACAACTGGAGCGAAAAAAATTAACTTTCACTCCAGTTTACTTCACTTTCTATTGACAAAAAATCAAATCTTCTGGATAGTTATTGCATAAATAAACTAGCAAAAGAACCAGAATCAGCATCCAACTTGTTTTTGACCACTTGGAATACTATGAAAATAAAGTCTACAATCTTAGAAGAAAAGGCAATCTTGTGTTTTTGAAGTGTTAAAAGGTGATATAGAAGATGACTTTCCTCTTACCATAAAAGTAAACACTTTGTTAGAAAGTATGATCCTATTGAAAACTACATTATCCAATGTAAAAAATGTTTGAAATTTGGCCATGTTCAATCCGTCTGTAAGACCAAGAATCCTCTGTGAAGTTGGTGTGGTAAAGAAAATTGTAGAATAAAATGTAATCAAAAATGTCGTGTGAACTGTGGAAAAAACCATTCGTCTTTTTGTAGAGGATGTAGTGTATATAAAGGTATAGTTGAAAAGGCTACTGTCACACGTAGTGACAGACTAAAGTCTTCCAAGATTTCTGCCATCAATAACTCTGTAAAAGAAGTAAAAAACTCATTAGGTCAACTTGAAAAAACATATGCACAAGTTGCGAACTTTAGTCAACAGACTAGTGTAAAAGCCTGTACTCAAGGAATGGACTCAATAAAATCACAAGTCACTGAAATTTCTACTCTGCTAGGAACAATCTCTGATAACACCAAAACCCTTTTTACAAATGTCAGCATTTTGGAGAAAACCGTTAGCGAAATGAATAGGCCTAATGCAGAAAAAAGACACTTTATGAAAAACTTTTTTCACATTTTAATATTTTCTTTACATTAAATTTTTGGTTTGATTATTAACAATTTTCTTTTCTATTTATATTTATAATAATACACCTATACATATCACTCAGAAATAATTTGTTTTTCTAGTTTATTTTTCATTCACACAATAAAATATTTATATATCTTTTTAATCAAAATACAGACAGGTCCCACTAGGATTCCATTATGTCAACTTTACTTCAAATAAAAACCTTCACTTTTATTACAATCACTATAGCCACAACAAATACTTTTTAATTAAAACAAACAGATCCATGTCAGTTAAAGAACGATCCATTTTCTTAGATTCTTTAAACAGTTGGGAGTGTACGGTGGCCCAGAAAGCTTAATAATAATAATATCTTTCTTTAATGTTGGGGTACCGTAATTACAAATCAAGTAAATTTATAACTAATAAAATCCAACAATATCAAAATCGACGAGATCCTTAGGGCCAATTACCTACAGATGTTACATGAGCATTTAGAGCCTTTCCAACGTTTTATCTCTGTTTTAAATTTGGCTAGAGTTTGAATGTCATGTAATTTCAACTTCTTAGGTAATTGGTTCCACAATAAAGATGCTCTAAAGGATAAACCGTAAATACCGAAGGTATAGCGAGTAGCTTCAGGGAGAGTTAAGAGTTTTGTGGATCTTAGTTTGTATACCACAGTTTTTATTTGAAAAATTTCTGCCATGAAGCTTGGACTCAAACCTTTGATTGATTTGAAAATTTCCACCATCAAATATTGTAAATTTTGAATGTGGATTTTTACAGTATTTGTACGGTTTAATAAAAACTCCATAGTCTAAAGAAAAGTTTGAATGTACCACACGTAAAGCCCGTTTGTGCACTCTGTTTATTTCATCGTTGGATGCTCTTGAGGAAAACATCCAAATGAGGGGGCAATATTTAAGATGACAAAGGATGTATGAGTTACAGCGTGTGAGGGCTTTTTCGGGATTCAAATATTTCCTTATCCTCTGAAGAGCTGTAGTATTCCTACTTACAGTAGAACATATTTTGTCTACATGTTGGTTAAAATTCAGTTTCTCATCAAAAATAATTCCTAGTAGCAAAACTGAATTTTTTGCTTTTATAGTAACATTCTTATACTTGATTGAAATATTAGAGTTATCAATATTTTTTCCTAATAGCATCATTTGGAATTTTCCTGGGTTTGCAACAAGATAGTTGGATTCGAACCAAGATATTAAAATAGTTAAATCGTTTTGCAATTTTTTCAAGACGATATTTTCAGTGGTTCCACAACTATCGATAGTGTTGTCATCAGCAAAATTGCAAATGTCGCATTGCTCTACAAATTTAATTATATCATTACACGGCGGGCCAGAATTGGACATAAAATGTTTAATTAAAGGCGAAACCGCCCGTGGAGCATTGTGAGTATTTATTATTAATTCTAAAATGGTAGACATTGCGCGTCTTAAATACTGAGATGGCGCATTGTTTTTTTTCCCATAGAAATTTGCCCGTTTTTCCGAAACTTCCGATTTTCCCGATAAATTTTGTTGTTTTACAAACCGATTAGTTAACCGAAATGCGCAATTTGCCAAGATTCACCTCTACAAAATTCTATCAAGGGACCCAGAAATTGTAACGTTGAGGCATTGAAAGGATAAAGTAAATATTGTTTAGAATAAAATAGTGAATTCAAGGATTTGTTATGAAATCTCCCCTAGTTTTTTATGAATACATGACCGTTTTAAAAATGCATAAACCAAAAGAAAGGCTTAAGAGATTGAGAACTATTTATTTTTGATATGCTTGCTTTTTCATGACTAGGGTCGAACCTACTCTGAGCATTTGTAAATCTTTATGATTTACCATGAAGGTAAGTATATGTACTCTGGCATTTATGGCTCAGAGGCCAGGGCATGATCAAGCAAGATTAAAAAAAGTAGTCAAAGAGCCAGGAGGGCAAAAAAGATAATAACACAATTTGAGGCACCTTTCTTGTGAGATGCCAAAATTGAAAATGTTTCTGAGTATGTACACATCATAAGATCTAAATATAAAGTAAAAAGTTCTAAAAAAATACCTAAGTAAATGTTATGTCTTAAAATTGACAAATCTAAGGTCACAGGGTAGCTACAAAATCTATTCTCACAACACTCTGCACACTGCCATACAGTACGGTTGGACAGGATACGACCTAACCTGTTTTTATGTAAACATTGAAAACACTGTATGGTGCCATCCATATAGTATGTACGCAGCTGCGTACGCTTTTGCTAGACCCCCTCTCCCCCCTTCACTGCGCAGTGAAGGGGGGAGAGGGGGTCTAGCAAAAGCGTGCGTCTATTGTTTTTAAATGACGTGTTTTCTATTGTTCTATGCGTACAAGGGGGAGGGGGTATCAAATATTAGGAAAATTGTTGCGTACGTACTATATGGACGACCCCTATACAATTTACCAGTCTGGACATTGAAAATCCCACGGTACTATTCCAGCCTCCAGTAAAAAATCTTGTGTTAAAGATGTTACAAGAAAATTGTTTTCCCGAATATCATAGAAAATTGAATCAAAATAAATCCAGAAAGAAAACCAGATTGCTCACAACGCAAGCATTCCTTCGGCCAATCACTCTCACGAAACGCGGAACGACTGGACAGGTGTTTTCAGTAAATTTCAATACCAAATTGATAAGGCTTTTCACTTTATCGGTACGTAGTGCGAAAACAAGAAATTTTTTAAGAACGACCATCAAAAATTAAATTGAAGAATTGAAAAATCATGTATAAACGATAAACTCTAAATATTAATCAAAATTACTTGTCTTAAATAATATGAAGTGTTGTTAAAACTCAAATATAATGTCCGGGATGGGAAATTGTATACGGTGCTTTCAATGTTTACACACCAGCATATAATATGGTGGTGATTTACTTAAAAGAAAACCAGATTGCTTACAATGCAAGCATTCATTTGGCCAATCACTCACACACAAAGCGCGGACAACTGGACGGGCGTTTTCACTGGTTTTCAAAATCTTAATAAGATAAACTATCTTGTGTTTAAAAGACGTTACGAGAAAATTGTTTTGTTGCTGAATATCATAGAAAAATGAATCAAAATAAATCCAAAAGGAAAACCAGATTGCTCACAACGCAAGCATTCCTTCGGCCAATCACTCTCACGAAACGCGGACGACTGGACAGGTGTTTTCAGTAATTTTCAATACCAAATTGATTAAGCTTTTCACTTTATCGGTACGTAGTGCGAAAACAAGAATTCTTTTAAGAACGACCATCAAAAATTAAATTGAAGAATTGAAAAATCATGCGTAAACGATAAACTCTAAATAAAATATTAATCAAAAATCAAAATTATATCCTACTTGTCTTTAAAAATATGAAGTGTTGTTAAAACTCAAATATAATATCTAAATAACCCTTATATAGTCTATGATAAAAACAAAATTTTGTTAAAAATTATGGTTAAGTATCTAATATACTCTAGAAATTTCTTAACTACATAATATATATTATGCTTACTAACAACATCTGACTCCTTCCGAGAAAAGAAATTTTTGTAAATGTTTTTAAATGTAGACGAAAAGCTGACTTGCATAAATTTATTCTTGCAAGAAAAGAACTCCTTACAGTAGTTAATTCTTCTGCGTATTAAAATTCATGTTGATGTTTAAATTTCTGGAAAAGACCTCACTTTTGTAAAATTTTGTAAAAAAAACTTTTATAAGTTTCCGGTTTCCACATTAAGATTCCTCAGCCAGTTTACAACGGAAAACGGCTAAGTCTGATGATGAAATAAAAAGAAAAAAGTGAACCAGGCTGACCGTTCATAAATTCACACTTTTAACTAATTTCATACTGATTTGCCAGCTTGGTGACTTTTATTTTTTAGCCAGTGAGGCCAGGGAAAATAAGTGGAAAGATTCCGAAACGGGGGCCAGGCATCTTAACACGGAAACCGGAAACTTATTAGATTTCACGGTATGTCATGAAAATTTTCTGAAAATATGAACAAAAAAACAAAATAGCTTCAGTAAAAACCCCCTTTTAAATATATTCATAGGGGTGCGAGAAATGTTTCAAATCCAACTTTAAAATCAAAAAAATGAATAAAACTATCAAAATTAAAAGACTTTCTTAAAAGTGAAAAGCCTTTTAGTAAATTTACGACAAAAGAAAAAAAAATTTCCTGGAAATATCAAAGAAAACTTTTGTAAAACAAAATTTTAGCCTACAGTAAAAACCACACTTTAAATATATATTTCATAACTTTGTGGTGAATAAATTCCTCTCAATCCTCAATGTAAATAGAAAATTTAATGAAATATAAACAATATCAAGAATGGGCAATCAGAAATTTGATAACTTGCTCAAAGAATTTAGTACACGGTATTTTTGAAATTTGAACAGAAAAGGTTTTCTGAATTAGCAATTTGCAAAAATTTGTAACCAGCTAAAATTTTCCGATAAAAGTAAACCGCTTCTTTATGTAGGATCTGAAAAGCACAACTGCAGAAAACAAGAATGACTAGTTTTTTTAAATAGTTCAACAGTTATAACAAAATATTTCCTTTTTCAATATAAACAATATAATAAAAACACTGTTGAGCATGATGGAAAGCATTATCAAATTAAACCTTCAATTTGTATTTTATCTCAAGGAAAATCTAAAAGGCCTTTATTAGATTTTCTCAATAACTGGAAGCTCTAAATAAATCTAATTAAATAATAATAAATATCAAAACACAGCCTAGAATTTTTCATCTTCGACCTCTTTCTGAATTTTCCTCATCAAACTACTGTCACACAAAAAGCACTTCTCATTTTTCAAATTGAAACCACAAATTTTACAATTTACACCATCCACAATTTCTGGAAGATATGTCTTATGCTTTTTTAAGTAATTAACTGTGTCAAACCCATTTTTTCGCAAATAAATTAGCTGAATGAATTCATGCCGGAAGATCATAGGCCATCGGTCTTGAAACGTTGTGTTCCGTGAATATCGATTAATGGATTGGTGCTTCTGCTCCCGGCCTTCCATTGTGTTAACACCTAGACCTAAATTATATTCCGTAAGAGTTTGTTGGGCATGATAAGGTGCTGCATTGCAGATCGTCCAAAAGCTAGGTGTGACCTTGTTTTCTGTTAAACAACAAGACTTAAACAAGATTTTACAACTATTTTCCATAATTTTCAATTGTTCTTGATCAAAATTATTAACACGAGCAGTATTTGAAATGACAATACGAAGATGAACAAACTGAAAATGGATGCGGTGTAGGGTGAGTTTTGTAGCCTCAGATGATACATTTCTTAAGATAAACTCAATAAGGCATGGAAAGTTTTTCAAAAATGCTGCGCTTTCTTTTCCTCTGAACCGATATCCGAACTGACTATCAAGCTTTCCCTTGGTATCATTAAACCATTCAGATACCTTTTTTGAAAGAAAATTACATCCTAATTTTTCCTTCACAAACATTAAAAATTTTCTGAAAAGCGTATTTTCAGGAACATCTTTGAAGGTGGTAAATTTGTATAAATTTTGTTTATCTGTTGATATGGCGATCAATTTTAAAAACATTTCTTTCAAAATATTATTCTTCAAATGAAGTGGTTCAGACTTTGCAAGATTTATGTACTCTCCGACTAAAGGAATTTCACACTGACGACTGCGTAAAGTTTTAGAAATATAGCTTGTTAAGTTGCTTCGCTGAGTCTCCTTTTTGGTGTTACCTTTAGTAAGTTCCTGTTCTTTCTTTTGAGCCTTTTTGGCATCCTTGATACGTTTTTCATAGGGAAAGGGGTTCCAATCTGTTCCCATCTTTTTAGAAAAATCATTTGAATTGCCTTTATTGACATCTGCAAAAGTGGAAAAGTAGTAAGAGTTATTGTTCAATTCACCGCCAAGAAAGCAGAGCATTTTCATATCGTTTGGCAGTTCTGAAAGTTTGAATTCAATCTTGTAATCTTTTTCATTGACATTCATAGAATGCACTTTACTTTCAAGGTATTTAACATCTTTTATCAGATCATATATGTATCGTCTGACAACAGTGGCTGTTTCGGAAACATTGGCACCAAAAAGTAAATAATTTTCCGCACTACTGGCAATTCGGTGGGCAACATTTAAAAACGATAATAAAATAGAAGTTCCAGTGCCGGGTGCACCATCCCCACCAAGTGCCATTGCAAACAAAATAGAATCTGGGTCCTTTTTCAAAATTTTAGGAAACTGGAGCATTTTATCTTTTCGACCTTCATTAACAATCAAATAAAACTCCGCAAGACGAAAAACATATTCTTTGAGAGGTCTACATACACCGTCAGCTGGGTCCTCATCCACGACTCCGTAGCCATATTTTTGCTGAACGTTTTCAACAAGACCAATGTCGATTTCCCTGATAAATTTTGACAATCGATCATAAGGTACAAAATTTGGTACGGCTTTGCTTCGGTTACATTTTCGGGCTTTTTTGTACTTAGCCTTGCCCATAACGCTATGGCTGTAGTACACATTTAGCGATCTCAATAAGTTTTCTCTTGAATTATAATATTGCCCTCTCCAATGACCCAATGCTTGTTGTTCAACTTCTGCAACAAGACTTGGTTTAGATGCCATGATATGTTTAGCAAGGTCTTTTGATTTCACCCTACTTGTTAGGGTATCCATCATACCGGTAACTAGAGGATGAATATTTTGGTTTACACCATGAATAGCAGAACACGCCTGGAATGTTTCAGCTCTACGTACTGTTAATGAGGAACGTGGCAGTTCTTTAGATGATGGTTTACGTCGCCTGTTTATTTTCACTCGTTTGGAAATTGAAAATGCAGTGTTAAAATGTGATTGAAGGGGTCGAAGTCTCTTTAATTTAACCTCTGCAAAATTGATACTTCCTGCCAATTTAGCAATGGTTTCGTCTTTGTGAGACAGCCTTCGCCTTAATTTTTTTATGCTTACTTGCTTATCACTAACACTTTCCTTTAAACCCTTTATTGACACATGCAAACCATCACTTTGCCTTTGTAAATCTGCTTTCAACCTTTCCTGCTCTTCTATCTTCAGTTTCATCTCCTCTAGATTTCGCGCATTCTTAGTAAACTGTCCTAGGTAACTATGCTTTGCTGCCAAGGCTTTAGATTTTCCTTTTGGAGGCATTTTATAAAAAGAAAGTCAAATATATAAAAACACTAGTAGCTTGTAACATTTCCATAAACGTTTTTTGTTTGAAAATGACATTTTACTGTCATAACATTGGTGGAACACTTAAAAGATATAGTTATGGGTTTTTCTTCAGTTGCCAAGACTTGACCACGACTTTTGCACGGAAAGATTTTCGATAAATGGTCTTTCACCTCCCGTTCAGACAATCCAGTTAATTTTCCAACATGGAAACGAAAATGTCCAAAATGGGAAAAAGTTATCATGCGCAAGGTTGGCTTCCCTTTCTTGTTTTTCTCTGTCTTTGTTTTGATACCGACTTGTGATCTAAAATCACGAATACAACGGAAGAGTTGGTAAAAAGTATCCGAATGAATGTCACGAATAACAACAGCTGTGAAGGGGTCGGAGTACTTTCTCTTTAAAGTTAATTTCCTTTTGATGCTCTTCAGAACTTCTGTAATGTGCCACTTGATCAAATCAAAAGATTTTTGCTTGTGATCAGATAATACACTATATGTGTCCAATGGCTTGAAATTCATTTCATAACTTTAATATATACTTTCTGAAATAGAATTTGACAAGTTCATTAAAGCAAGAGGGGCCAAACAAACATATTCTAATATAATTGAACACAACCGAACATAATCGATATTTTTTCAAAGAGACCACCCTGTTGAATAATTATGTAGTCCAGCAGAAAAACAATGATAAAACCATGCATAATTATTACAATAAACGTTATATTTTAAGAAATTTGTTAGTATTCGATTAAAGTTCGACAACTGAACTCAATCGAACATTAATCGTCCAACAAAAGTTCCTCGTACACTTTTGCACGCCGGTTTGTGTAATTTACGATGCGCGATCCAACGATTCACGATGCGCGATGCGCACCGTGGTAAACAAAAGCAAGAAAAGATTATACCATTGTTTTAGAATTATGTTAGATAATTTAAGTTTTATGATAATTATTGGAAATAATTAGCATATATTATGCGTGGATCGTGCATCGTGCATCGTGAATCGTTGGATCGCGCATCGTAAATTACGCAAACCGTTTGCACGTTTTATGTGAACGCCCCTTTCGGCGTACGTACGGTTTCAAGATACCCCCTTCAAAACTAGTAACTTTTTTAAACCATAGAATATGTATCTACCCAATCCAATTTAAAACAAAGGCTCCAGAAATATAATATAATACTATGCTATTTTTGTTTACGATACAGTTGCACGTAAACATTCAAATAAAAATTTGTTCGAATCAGAAAGAGATCAACCCCCTCCCCTCTCCCCCGTACATTTTTGTACCCTTTAAGGGGGAACCCCCTCCCTCTTTAGCGTACGTACTCTTTGAATGGTCCCCTGCCCTGCCTTTGGTCTGTACGTTTTAGGCAACAAGCCAAGAAAATCCATTTTTTTTGCTGACCGACTGACTCACTTTTGCAGACTGATCAAACGACTCATTTTTAAAGCATGAAACGACGCAAACACAAGTTATTTAGTGGTGTGGCTTATAAATACATATAGCCACAAAATCACAAATCAAATCTGAAATGTTTTTAATGTTGTGCATGCAATATCAGCATATTATAATATATAATGTTTTGCCAAAACAAATAGAAAACAGTGCAGAAAAAGCAAAATTTACCAATTTTCATTTCTGTTTTTCTCAGTGAAAAAAAGATTAATCAAAAACAAAAAAAAAAAAAACCAACAACAACAGAAAGTAACATAAAACTTCTCAAGAATAATAATCATGAATCTCTAACAGGACCTTAGGCAAAAAATAAGACTGGTATACAAGATTTACATGATGACGTATAGACAAAAAAGCCATATATGACATAAAAAACAACCAAAGTTAACTAAGGCTCACATGTATAGGAGACCCCAATCCATTCTTTTTGCTAAAGAAAGGTGTAGCTTTCAGAATATTGCTTTTAGTTTTCTGATCAGTATCCATTAGCAACAGAAACTAAAGTAGATATGACTACTAATTAAAGTACTCATGTTAATCAAAAACGCCCGGCAACAAAAATGTCCCGCCCGCTTTTATCGGAGCGCAGTAACTTAAGCAAAGGAGCGCCCGCCCTGGCCCGCCGTGAAAAAGTGATACCCTTAGAGAGACTTTATTACAATTTTTTCTCTGGAAATCAAAAAATTTCCTAAAAATCTTGAATTTTCCGACCCTTAGAGAGACTAATTTAAAACTTTCTGATTTTTCTCCTTAAAGAGACTTTGAAAGGTGAAAAAACCGACCCTTACCGTCCGCACATACCCATCATCCATTTTTGCCTAAGTACCCCCCCCCGGCCTATCGTCACTTGAAGGACTGCCAAATGCCTGAGCTAAGAGTGCTACATTTTCACCTCTTTTCAGCTGGAAATACAGTGCCGTTCCCATTAAATATTGTAATCATTCTAGGCAATTTTGGGACAGTTATTTTTGCATTTTTATTTCCAGCTGGAAATGAAGAGCCGTTCCCATAAAATATCTATATTGCTCTAACATTTTTCCTTTTTTATCTCCAGCTGGAAATAGAGAGCCGTTCCCATAAAATATCTATATTGCTCTGACGTTTGCTACATTTATTTTCCTTTTTGATCTCCAGCTGGAAATAAAGAGCCGTTCCTATACATTTGTATATCTCCTCCTGGCAAATGTGAACGGCTATTTTAAGGAAAAGGTCGAAACTTTTTTTTTGAGAGCTGTTCCCGTGCAATTTGTTCCATTTTTCTGGCATATTTTTCTTTTCCAGCTGGAAATTTGGAGCCGTTCCGGACAACCCGATTATGTTCATTTTATAGAAATTTTCTCCTGGCTGGCAAAAAGGAACGGCTTTTTCGTGTTTTGCCTCGGTGGCTGCTTCTGATCAGTGGAGGCTAAAATGCATAGCCCTCAGATGAATTACCTGATGCAAGTTACCCAACTTCACAGTACGATGGGTACTTCAAGGGTTTTGGGCTAAGCAAATATTATGTGAAAATATCTTCAGATAGAAAAAGAGAAAAAATAACAAACTTCTTTCTTGCTTATTGTTGACTCGAACGACTCTTACTACTCAAACAGAAAAACTTCCTATTATGCAGACCAAATTGCATAATAGTGCAGGAAAATGATCTACAAAATATGTAAGCCCCCCTTCTTAAACGACCCCCCCCCTCCTCCTTGCTATCGGCCCTTTTTAATGAAAATTTCTGATCTCACCCCCCTTCTTCACTTGTTTGGAAGGTGTCATCCCGAACTATGAATGGTGTTACCAACCTTCAATTAAAATTTTTGAAGACGAAAATGATCAAATACTGAAAGAGATTCTTATACCACAAACAAGATTAATTATACGAAAAGAATTGTTGTAAATATCATGAAAACTTAGAGAATATCTTAAAATGATAAATACCTGTAGTGATGGCTTTTTCTGAGCAACGTTTCAATAAATAAGCTGGAGCACCTTTTTCTTTGTGATGACTTTAGAAGGAAGAGGCCCAACCTTTTGTCGTCAAAGCATCAACCTAAACAAAAATAAAAAAAGAAGGCTGGCTCAGTCAGTAAGATTTTTGAGCACCAGGAAAATTTAAAAAGCCCAGAAACCCAACCCTGAAAAGATTTTGCAGTGAGAAATTGTTGTTTAATGAACTAAAAATTAAAGAAAATACTTTAGCGCACCTTGTATCTGCCGTTATTCTCTTTGATAGTTAGACAAACTACCTCCTGATGGTGATCTCGTCGCAGGGTGTAAATCTGAAAATAAAAGTAAACAAAAAGAATTTCAAGAACCTTAATACTTTACTTACTAAAAAAGGTTTTGTTACTTAATGCCAACAAAAACCATCTTTGCAAGTATTCCCAAGACCAATTAAAAATGTCTTTGTTTTTGAGTTTGCTTTTTTATTAAAACAATGAGATGAGAAATATTGATTTTACAAATTTTTATATCCTTAATCTTTATAGGGAGAACCACTGCACAGCTAGCTGTTACGAGTATGTTGCAATCAGGAATTCGCATAAAAGTAGAAAAAAATTCGTCGAACGGAGTGTACACATATCGGCTAGTTCGAAACACGGGTCACGGGGCACGGGTCCGGGGCACGGGGCATATGAAATTTGTCAAAGTTCATATGGAATTTTCATTTACCTGTAATAATAGCCATCAATATTTACTTTCTGATAAAAAATTATCAGTTTTGTTGAATAAAAAGATGATTTTCTATACTAACACAAATCTTCGAAGACAAACCATTTTCCCGCCATTTTTGCAAATAAAACGTGGACTCGCGGCTGCAATTTTACTGACTGGCTCGCATAAATAAATCAGTCGGGTTCAAACAAAGTAACTTTTGTATAGAGAAATCAACTTCACAAATCCAGCCTGATCCGACTGTAGGTTAGTAGTTGCACGAAGGAAGTTGACAAGTAAGTGTATCTTTTGAAAGTGTGTGTTTTGATTTCTTCAATACTGGAAATGGAATTCAAAGAACCTCACTAGACTTTCCCAAATCGTACACAAGTTAAATATAGGTAACTGCTTTGTTTTGAATATGTTCTTTACTTTGTGTGGAGTGGAACAAAATAAAACTACTACACTTGACACTCACAATTTTACATTCATTTATATATAACTGTTTGTTTTTCACAACTTTGTAAAGGGAAACTAGCCTTGGCTGGGAGACTTATATTGAAAGAATAGAGAATGTTTTAGAGCTTCTCTAATAGGGAATTAATGGGCTGTTCCATCTTTTTAGTCCATTACCTCCTAGTGGCTTGGCAGGCAGTGGAGGCTTCGTGCAAAATGTTTGGAAAAAGTTGGAAAAATTTAAATAGAAGGAACCAAAAAATCTTTTGAAAAATCACAGAATTCTGATATTTTGCCTCAAAATTTGGTGAAAATTATGAAATTCCAATACCTTTGGCTTACTCTTCTCAATTCTCAACTTCAGAATTTCTTTCCGTATTAACATCTGTGTGTATATGTCTGTCAACCCTCCTGTCCCCGTGTATCCCAGGCTTTATTTACGTTACTTTATGGACGCCAGAGAATACCCAGGGTGTTGGCTGATCCCCTGAGAGGGGCAACTTCTAAAAACGACGTTTTTTTTTAATTACGTAATCTTACGCGTTCAAAAACCAGCCAATGCCAGGGTATTATCTAGTGCTATCAGTAAGCATCAAAAAGCTGATAATACGCAGGGAACGAGGTTGTATGTCTGTATGTCTGTCTGAAAACTTAGGGCATTCTGGAGACTTCAAAAATGATCCAATTTGACTGAAATTTTGCACATTTGATTGATCCTTGGGTGAATATCTGGGGGTATTTTTGTTATTTTTTCAAAATTTTGATTTTTAGGGGGCATGGTCATGAGTTTTAGCCCAAAAACAAGGCTAAAAACTTAGGACAGGCTGGAAACTTAAAAAATGGTCCAATTTGACTGAAGTTTTGCACACTTGATCCTTGGTGAATTCCTGGGGGTGTAAAATATGGATAAACCAAAAAATTTCTCCATCATTATCTTGATCAGAAAATAGACGAAAAAGATAATTAGGACCGGGGGAGGAGGTTGTAATTTTCCATCTAGCAACATCCCCTCATAGCAGCCATTTGTTGATGATGATTATTAGGAGTTGTTGATTATTTTAAATGAGTTGTACAAAGATTGTATTTCAGCATGAAAATAAAATGTCAAATAGTGAAGATCATGAAATGGTAAAAGTTGAGGTCATCATAATCAATGATTCGTCTGGAGAAGATGAAGATTTTGTTATTCAAAAACAGCAACCAGTCAAGGAAGAAGAACTCACTATCACTTCAGTTCAAGGCAGCCAAACTTTGATAAAGATCTTAACTCTGACCAAGAAGAGTCATATGATGAAAGTTCTGAAAATGATGGATACGAAAGTCCAATTGATGATGAATTAATATATTACAAAAACAATCATTTAATTCCGGTCCTTAGACATGGAAAATGCAAATTTACACCTCAAGCTTTAATTGATCTTTTATTGAAAAAGAAATCACGGAGAATCGCTGTAAAAAAGCCTGTTGGGGTCCAGGACAATATGGTCTTCCTGATTGACACCAAAAAATTGAAAAACGCAAAGGATTGGGCTGCTGATGACAACGGCTCCTGGATAAACAATAGTACCAATGGCACTATTGTTTCTCTTGACGAAAACATGGAAATTGTCACCTCAAGAAGAATGCCTAGAACGAAAAAAGATCGTAAATTACAAGAATCTGAATTGCTCATATGCAAAGTATATTACAAAAATAAATCTTCTGATGACTTCCATCGAGATGCGACTGTGATTCAAACACACGATGAAAAACAACTTGGCCTCTTACTTTTGGAGTATTGGTAAGATATTTTTTGTTGTTGCCATTGTGTTTTTCCACTTTGTCAATGCATACTTTTTTGTGTGAAATCACATATGAGGTATTTATAAATTTGAGGCCCAATTCTCAATTTCTGATAATAATGTCTGTTTTCTAATTTTAATGGCAACCCCCCTCAGGAAATTTGGAAACTTCTTAATTTTTCGATTTTTCCCAACTTACCCAGACCTTATTTTTGAAAAAACGAGATTAAAAACTTTGGGGCAGGCTGGAGACTTTCTAAAATTGTCTGATTTGGCTGAAATTTTGCACACTTGATCCATTACTTTTACCTTATTTTGAACAATCTTAATTAATTTTAGGGTTTATTATGAATAAATGTAAATGAATATAACAGATTTTGTTTAAACTCTTTAAACTTGCTTAATTTAGTTCCTGTCAAGTGTTCAATTTGTTTTTTATATTTCTCAATCTAATCTATCAGGTATGAAAACGAAGTGCATCCCTTTGTAATAAAGGCGCATGGCTTAGCAAAAAAAGACAAAAGAGCTTTCATTCCAACAGCTGCCTCAACCCAACAGACGATACAAAAAGCAGTTGATGGCACTGTTCGTGGTCCATCAAGGATCTATGATGATGTATTCGAAATGGTTGGTGGAATGGATGATTTTGAATCCAGAAGTGAACTCCCCCGAAACACCCAACAAATTAAGCGTGCACGCAACTTGGTAAGAGATGTAGCACTATAAAAAAATTTCCTTTCAAATAATTTTTCCTTTAATTTGTGAAAGTGAATGTCACCATTTCACGCTTTTTGACCTTGTGAAACTTCCTGCTCGTAAAACTGTGTACGCCTAAATTAGATTTAACTTGCTAGATCACTTTTAGCTTGACTTGATTTTTAGCCAGTTTGTCACAAAGTATACAAAGGGAGAATGCATACCTTGGACACCCAATATGGACCCCCTTTGAAAATAGTCCATACAGGTCTATATTAGGGGTCCAAGCTATGTATTCTCCCATAAACAAAGAATTTTTTAATTTTGAAATCTGCTAATTCCTTGAATCTTTTTGACAGTTGTGTTCAAAAACGTAATTTCAGAACACATTTACAATGTTATTGTTATAGATTCGACAGCCAAAGGAAAACGATGAAATACAAGAGCTGATAACGTTTGCAGCAGCAAATCCCAAACTCGTTCATAATGTTCAATTTAATCCGCATATCAAATTTGTGGTTTGCTCTGGGGCCACCCTTGGTCACATTAAAGAGATGTGTACTGTCCCAGGTGATCTTTTAAGTGTTCTTCAGATTGATAAAACTTTCAACGTTGGAAAGTTTTACGTTACACCAACATGTTACCAATATGGTAAAGTGATTAGAAGAAAAGATCACAAAACACCATGGATACCTGGTCCTGCATTGTTTCATACCAAAGATGATCAATCAGTGCATCGTTACCTTGCCCAAACAATCATCCAAATAAACCCGGAAGTCAAGAAAATTCTTTTTATATATTATAATGGATCGGGAAAAGGCTATACAGAGAGGCCTCATGACAGAGCTACCTTACGCTAACTTTCTTTACTGTCGCAAGCACGTGGAAGATGATATCAACTTAAAAATGACAGATTTGAGGCTTGATGGTATGGCCAAAAAAATTATTCTGCAGGACATCTTTGGAAATGATCAAACAAAAGTAAGGTCTATTTTAAAACTATTATGTCCATTTAACGGGTCCATGTCTGTCCAAGTTTCTCTTTTCTAGCGCGCTTTGCTATTGGTAATGTCAGCTATAGTTTTCTCACTTCCCAAGAAAGATACATTTACCTGTCTTCCTATACCATACAAATTTAGGCTCATTATTTTGCTATGTTACCTTTTAGGTTAAAGGTCTTGTCGATTCTGAAGATCGTGATGATTTCTACCCCCGAATCCCGAAAGCCTATCATAAATGGTCAGAGCTCACAAGTAGTGATGAATTTGGTGATTACTTTCAAACATATATCATGCACGATATTGCTGACGGAATGTTGGCTGGTGTTCGTAGGACTGCTGGTCTAGGTGAAAACTTTCTATACACAAATGCGATCGAGTCAACCCACAGCAAATACAAGAGCAGAATCTGGCAGAATAAGATGGACCATCAAACGTCAGGAAAGCCCTCATCGTTGTCCTCTTGGACCGAGGCAGCTCGGGAATACATCGACATGACTGCAGAACATTTTCGCAACTTGGAACGTGTAATCATCAACCAAGGTAATACTTTTTTTCATTATTTGTTATTGAATGTTATATGTATTTAGAAACCCTATGTCAATGATAACAGAGCAGAACTGAGCAGGATGCCCATTAATTTTTGAAATAATCATACCAAAGCATTCATATTCACTTGCACCGAATTAATTCAAACAATTTTTAAACATTTTGGGATTTGAATTTAAGATAGATGTGGTTAATTTTATATGCGCCTTCGTCTTCTATATTTGCAAGGAATTGTTTTTGAATGCATGCATGCACTTCATTTTCAGGACCTTATCAACTTACTCCTGCATTCTCAAAGCGGCTCATCGATTACCCCACTTGGGATCAAATGACAAAAAAAGAAAAAGATTCCAAAAAGGCTCAGTTTTGTGGAAAATTCCCTGATTACAGCCCAAACAGCTCTAAAAGAGGTAACTGTACGATAGTTTTCCTTTGGCTTTAATTTTTGCATTCAGAGTAGGCTTTGCATTTTGTTATATATTTTGCCTGTTTTATCCAACTTCGAACATTTTGAGATAGTAAATCATCTTTAGCGTAGAGGCCATGAAACCCTAAGAATGAAATCAAAATTTTAGTCAAATGATAATCATGTAATCTGCTTATTTAAATTTGGCATTTTTGTTTATCTCATTTTGTTCATACACGTTTTAGCTCAACCGATATCAGACACGTCTATCACACGCAATTCTAAAAGTCAACCCAAAAACAAGGAAACGTCAAATGGTGGTAAATATTCTCCAATTATTATTTCGCAGTTTCAATTTAACTATATGTTTTGTCGAAACAAAAGAAGTGGGTTTCAGTTTCTAATCTCAGGGGTCTGAGATCTTTAAACAATTTCAGGGGTCTATCTGTTTCTTCTCTTATTTTCCTAAGGAAGTTTGCCAAGAATTTAAGAGGGGTCTTGTTTGATAAGGGGTTTCCATAGGGATCTTTAAAAATTTCTTTATTTTTTACTACATCTTGAGCCCTTTGAGATTTTAGGTTTTGGTTGAGTTTTCTGAAGAATCTATCAGAAATTTGATATACAAATGATTTAATCAACTTACTCATTTCTTTAGATTCTTGTCAACCTTCGACGTCAGGGTTGCAAAGATATCAGATATGGTCATCAGATGAAGATGAAACCACACTTCTGGATGAAACTCCACTTCGAAATAATGAAATCGTACTTGATGAAACCACACGTTCATTTCCACACGACGCAACTCTCAGCTTATTTCCGCACGAGTTTCCAGAGTTTGATGTCTCTGGTCTTCCCGGCCATCTCTCCATCGATTGGAATGGTGCAAAATACTACCTTGATAATTTTTTCACTTCTGTCGAGAAATCAAGCCTCCTTCAAAACTCCTTCTTCTTAAAGTCAAGAAGCATAGCAGATAACGTCCATCGGGTGTCAGTCCAACAAAATCGGAATATAATTTGTGATTGTGCACGATACAAGACTACACAAGGTATGACTACTATCCTTCCAAATTCATAGTTTCTTCTCCCCCTTTCGGCTGTGAGTTTTTTATAAGGAATTATATTTTCTCCATTTTCTGGTAGGGGTGAAGGGGCTAAAAAGTTTTTTACTAACCCTGGAGGAAACTGCACCCAGGTGCCTAATCAACAGCACTCCCCGTTCCTTAATTTTTCGATTTTTGAAGCTCACCCTCCACTCTATCAACCAACTCTGTATTTTATAAAAAACCACCCATTTCAATTTGTTATTAACACTAGCGTGTTTATGATTTACTCCACAGTTCGCTGTACAATGAATTGATTTTCGGGTATGTGTTGTATAAAATTTAATTTACTCTCTAGGAATCTGTGCACATTCCATTACCATCGCGTACCATTTGGGTATTCTTGAGCACCATCTAACCAAATGGATCCCTACTTTTGAGAATGTTTTGCAACAAGTCCAACCGGAGAATGCAGGAAAGAAGAAAAATCAAAAGCCAAGGAAACGCAAAAAAGCTATAGAAAGAAGTACCGAAGGTTACGAGGACAAGCGACCAGCCAGGCAAGTTATTGAAGACAACAACAAATTCCACTTGGTATACATTAACCAAACGCGTTCAACGACATGTCAGGGTTGTGTCACAAAAAGTATCGTGAAACCGAGCGCGGCAAATTACCCCGTCCACCAAATGACATGATTTTGGGCATTAAAATACATCGTGTGTACCAAATCAAAGGCACTAGTCAATTGAGAGTGTCTAAAGGTAAAGAAAATTGTTATTTTCACTTAAGAAAAAAATGCATCGAACAGGAATTCCCGGATAAAGTGCTTACACTGCAGAACGTTGTGATAGATTCAAAAGTCTCGCCACCAAAACTTGCTCACAAACTCAAGTTGAGAGAGGAGTTTGATTTGATTATAGAATAGTTTATTTTATATGTTTTATGAAGTTATTCTACGCTACACCATGTAGCCTTAAAACCTTTTTTAAACATCCTTAATCTTTATACTTCTTCAATGTTTGCAGCTTCCTAAGCTACCAGTGTTTTTCCCGTCCAAATCACCATTAATTTTATTATTTCTTGGGTTCCTAACATATTCAGTTTTTTTCGAATATTCTTGCCCGCAAGATAACTCTTTCGTTATTTTTTTCTTTAGTTTACTTTTTCGATTTATATTACTAAAGTAGGCTTTGCTGCAAGAGGCAATTGTTTTTATTGTATATATGTACTGGTACATAAAGAGTATCTAGTTAATTTTTCGAAAATTTTCCAGAATTTTATTCCAACCCCCCGCTTAAATTTTTGGGAAATTTTTTGAAAGCTCCTTTTTTGTCCTAATTCAGCTGTATTAGCTCCTTTTCAAAAAATTTCCACCCAGGACATTTTTATTCCAACCCCCCCCCCCCCCGCTTATTAAGTTTTGAGATTTTTTCAACCCCCCCGCTTATTCCAACCCCCCGGCTATTAGGTACCCGAGAGTACATAAAAGAGTATCTAGTTTTTAAAAGAGTATCTAGTTTTTATCTAAAAAAGATAATTTTTCCCTATCTTTTGTTATTTTTTTAGCTCACTTTTTGATTGACATTACTTTTTAAGTAGGCTTTGCTGCAAGAGGCAGGCAATTGTTTTTATTGTTTATATGGTACATAAAAGAGTATATCTAGTTTTTGATTAATAATTATTATATTATTAAAAAGGACAACTTATTTATTATAACCCATTACATTGTTTAAAGGGTAGTCGCCAAACATCCTCGATTGTGGCTTGTTTCTAAAAAATAAATAGAAGAGCTGTTCAGTTTTATGCAAAAATTTTGAAAAATTAGATCAATTTCATTAGTATAGGAAAAAGTCTGGCAGGCGAGAGCCTTGAGCGTTCATCGGTGGCCCTTAAATTTTCAATCTGGCGACACTTAAACATTTTTTCTTATCACATGATGTTATATCGTAACCTATTTCGCATAAAAAAGAAAAACATTTTCATCATTTTATTATTTATTTTTAACATGTTGTATTTTTTTAGAAAAAAGATTATTTGATAGGTTATAACTACCTTTTCTATTTTGTTATGCTTGAAAGAAAAATATTTTAACATACGATTGATGTCGTTTTTCCGTTTGATAGTTGTGTGGCTGAGTTTAAACTTTACAGGTATGCTTTTCATTTGTGAATACGCTTTACCGAGCTTAGATGAGCTCGTCCATTTTATTTAAAGTAACTAATTTAGAATAAATTTAAAATAAGCTTGTGTCGTACCCTTACGAAAGGACTTAATTAATTTAAGGTATTTTGGCTTTAATCGAAAGTTATTGCTTTGATTCTTATTAGGCCGGTGCTTGCAAGAAAAATAAATATGTACATCTTCTTCGCCATCCATTGTTTACTTTGTAAGAACTAATTACCGTAAAATTTTTTTCAGCATCTGGAAGGTTTACATTACATTACGGAATTTATCGAGACCGCGTCAAGAATTTTGCAGCGGGAAGTCTGGTAACCCAGTCCTCGTTTTCGGGGATTGACGGGTCCAACCGAAATATTTTTAGTGGGGTGCAGCACATCATAGGCTGACTATCATGCCTTTCCGGTGGGAAATTGGCCCGCTCTCCTTTAGAGTTTTAGCGTGGGCGGCCGCCAATCCGCCATCGGAATATCAGATAAGTAGTAGAGGAAAGGAGAATTTCGGGCGGCCATTGGATGAAAGCCGCGCGCATTTGGTTAGTCGTCGGTCTTTGAAATTGATATATCTTCGTTCGTTTTAATTTTTTCTGGTCTGCAGTTTACATGCCCCGCACCCCGTGCCCCGTAACCCGTGCCCCGTGCCCCGTGCCCCGTGACCCGGACCCGTGACCCGTGACCCGTGTTTCGAACTAGCCGGTACACATATCCTAACACTTAGGTTAAAACATAAAAGAAGTCAGTCTTACATCAGCTTGTGTTTGCTTTGTTTGAGTCGTTATGTTTGTCTTGTATTTTGGCATCATGTCTTCGACTGTTTTTGGCCTTTTGTCAAACGGTGTGGAGCAGTGCTTACACATTTTGCATCCAGGTGGGGAGCCTTTTTGACAGGACTTACATTTCTAAAAAATAAAATATAATTAATGAAATGTATGAATGTAATCAAAAGTACTCATAAAATAAATTCTGAACTACCGGCCCGGAACGCCACAAAAAAGTTTCTCTCTTTAAAAGTAATTTTCTCGAAATCTAAAAATTTTAAAAGAACCATTCCTATTTTATTGGAAAGAAGAAAGATAAACTTAAATTTTGAAGGGTCATTTATTGAATTCGATTCATTAGATCAAAAGTTATGCTCAATTGAATAAAAAAGTTACTTTCGGAAAGTGCTCAAAATTAAACAGAAGCATAATTACATGATATAATATCAGTATTTTCGGTTCAGTCATTAAAAATGATAATTAGCTGTCTAAATGAAGGTTGAATTTCAATGAAAGGAAGAAAATTCGTCGAAAAAGGCCAAAAAATCTAGTAGAATTCATAAAAATACATCAAATATGGGTTTCGAGGTAGATCCAGCCTTACATAGACTTTATCCAGTCTAGAACCAAAAATCTCAGGAAAATTTCGGTAAAACTATACTTAATTAATTTTGATGAGGATTTTAAACCTTTTCGACCCTTCAGTTTCAAAATTTATCTGTTTGGTTAATGAAAAATGCTCTTAATCATGTAAAAGCTATTGCGATTGCCAAATTTAGAGTAAAAATCTTCCCTACTCTTCGTTTACCTTCAGAACAGGACCACTGCTTAATTTTTTGCTCTTCCCGTCTTCTTTTTTTCTTTGTCTTTGCCAGGTGAAGTCTCGTGTGCCTCATTATCATCTAAAATTGAGAATAAAAATTTCAGATAATTAAGTCCATTAGTTTAAAGTTGATTTCTACTACTTTCCTGTATTATGTTATTCTACCTGTTTTTATTCTTCGGTGCTTTGGTCATATTCTTTTACATTAAAACTACTTACATAAGATTCATCTAATAGAACTCACCTATATTTTAATTTCAAATTACAACAATGTGATAAGATATACAGTCAGTCACATAGCGCCGTTGGTTTGTTCAATCAGTCGTAAGTAAATTTAGTCATAGTCAACCAATGTTATGTAAAGAGTTTGAGTGTGAAAGGATTATCACATTATAGTCTATCCGTTGTTGTCAGAGTAAAATCAAGCATCACATTAAGTGCTCCATTATTGTCTGTTGTGTTCTAAAATATCATAAATAATCATAAGAATCACGAAATTTAATTCAAAAGTATTAATTTTACAAGTGCTGATAAAGAAGAACTGTTTAAGAAATAGTTACCAAACGTTTGTCCATTTCTAAGTGATTCTGCCATTATTACTTTACTTTTCACGAGCCCCCTCGGGTAGATATGTTTTATTATGATAATTAATATGATATGATAATTAACTAAAAATAAAAGTGAGCGGTTAACACCTCAAAATACACGCTTTTTTTATAAGAATGGTCTTAACTTATTGGCGAAAGTCATTCTAGAACATTCTTACGGTATTCTTAAGTTAGGATCCAAATTCAACCTAGATTTAACATGTAGTACATACCTGAAGCGAACATTGGCATTTTTGTGAAAGTATCGAGCCTTACTGGGGTGGGGGATGGTTGGCAATTTACAGTTAAAATACTCTAAAAGTGATATTCCAAGGTTCAGTTTCCGAACTCCACGATGGTGATATTCTTAGCATATTCTTAATTTTTTGGCCAATTTCATCATAAATATTCTTAATAAGAATCTTATAGAGTATATTTTTATAAAGGAAAAAAGCGTGTAGACTTCAGATCTTTTCTCATGAAGGATGGTCATCTTTTTTGTCAAGGAATCTTTTTTGTCAAGGACTCTTCTTAATGGGGTCTCAAAGGTATTTTTAATAGGTGGGATACCTCTTAAGTAGTCTTTTCCCTTACAAAGTAGTAACAATATTTATCAGCATCTAACAGAATCTTGAATTTTTTCAAAGTCAGTCTTATAATTTGATTTTTAATAAAATATTAAAGCCGATTAGCACTAGCAGGGAAGCTAGTAAATCCTCGCAAAAAAGATTGCATGATGTTTAGGGATCATAAAAATCCCATTCATTTAAATGAGCTCGAATGCATCCAGAAAATCTTTTAATGTCAAGATTGAAATTAGTGATCTATTCTAATTAAAAGATTTTGTCAGTCCTGGCAGATAAGAAAAGATAACTCACAGAAATCAATCGCCTGGTAATTTGTACCTGTTCTGGAAGTTGTTTTTTTTACCTCGAAGGTGGAAAAAGGAACTGTTCTGAAGTCAAAATTTATTCTCTCAAAAACGAGGAACTGTTCTTCTAAATAATTATAAAAAAGTCCTGCCACCGACCAAATAAGAACATTTGCAAATTTAGGGTCAGTGGCTGCTTCTGGGAACTGACTAGGTAAATGAAGCCTTTTTATCATTTTAGCCAAAAATAGAGATTATTATATGGAGGACGGCCTGTAATGATAAAAAAATCGATGAATGTTTTCGTCAAATCGAAGCATTTTTTTTTCTTAATTTTAGCATTAACATAGCTACTGTTTAAGATGTTAATTGTTTAGAGTCCTCCACTGTTAAAAGAAGATATTTCTTATAATAAAGCAAAATTTAGAAAACTGTTAAAAGTCAAATGTTATTCTAAATATAGGAAATAAGAATTTTTTTATAAGGAACACGTTTATAAGGAATTCGAGGCTGAAAATGGTCCAAAAAATAAGGAATTGTTAAGGAACTGCTCAGGCTGAGAATAAGAAAACAAGTTTTAAGGAATCCAACTTTTGCGAATCAATAGCAGCTATGTAAATAAGGACCTTGATAAGGAACTTTGAGGCTGAAATTCTCTGTAAAAATGAGGAACTCCAGGCTCAGAGCAAAGTTAAGGTTCCTTATAAAAAAAAACGTGTATTCATTTTCTTGAAGTGGTAATGAATCCATCATATTTCATAAAAAGACTTCCCCCAGCCAATACTATAAATAGTGTTGAAATTAAGAAAGTTTTCAAACAAACTTTTATTCACCTATTTTGATCAAATCTTTTAATCAATATAATTCTAAGGTGGCGAAAAAGTAGTGAAAAAAACTTTGGGGGTGGGGTGTGTATTTCTCACTCTTCAAGCAAGTACAGGATACTATTTGGGTACTTTTACACAGAATTTTGATGTTTTATCTTTTATCCAAAACAATTCTGGGAGAATTTGATATAAGGTTATTTTTTCAGAGGAACACAATGCGAAAAGAGAAATTTAGCATTTGACCCAAATTTCCCAACTTTCCAAACAAGTTTCACCAAATTTTCCAGGACTTTTGACAAGAAGTTCTTTACACTTTTCTGGTCATTTCCCATGTATATCAGTTTCAAAAGTGAAAGAATCTCTCATTTCATAGTAAAAATTTTAAGTGGCTTTGGGTCAACCTGGATAGCTTTGATTTGTAAAATCGATACTTTATTTCAAAATATTTGTATACATCATAAAAGGTTCATTAAAAAGTAATCTTCATTTACTGTAATTAGAGTTTGCTTCTACTTTAGCTATTTGCACAAATTAAATGCCAATAAGAGGCAATCATTGCTATTCAAAAAATTAATAGGCTTTGCATATACACAAGCCAAGCAAAACATACCAACCACTTTGTCACTGGACTCAACCCCATCAAATCATCAGGGAGCAAAGCTCAGTAAGAAGTAGACTCTAGTGTACAGTAAAGTTTGCATTTAGAAAAATCTATTTTCTGCCAGACATACAGGTCTTTTCAGCAAGGTTTCAAACCACGCTGCTGCATTGGCAATGAATTCTGACTTGAAAAATGTGGGTACAGTTCCCTGGAAAGGGTCTTATTATTTTTACAATAACATTTGTTATCTCACAAGAGTTGCATTTTTACTTTCAAAATTAATTTGATCTAGTACAAAAAGTACAGGAAAACACAGACATTATTTTTTCTTTGAGAAATGTGGTGGAGCAAGTTTACTATGCCTGCCACAATAGGCTTTTTTATATTTAAATGTCTCAACCAGACACTACTAATCGAAAAATTCAATTATGGAAGTAATCCGAAAGCAGCCATCGAGGCCAAATGATGGAAAAGCCGTTCCGGAGACCCCCCTCAGCTGGAAATGGCCTAGGTAATTCATAATAAGCGAATGTAATTAAAAATATAAAAATTCAATAACCTTGGGAGTCTTTTACTATTGAGTAGCGAAAAAATGGACATTAAAATGGGTGAAAAATCTTTTTAGTCTGATTTTTTTTCTTACTCACTTTAGTCAGTAGTTTCAATTCTACGTGATTCTATGGTGAAAAAAAACATTTATTAAGTTTCAAAATCTCAAATTTTTTTTAAAATGTCCCATACAAAAAGCAAATTTGGCGAAAAATCCTGAATTACCCCAAAACGTTAACGTTTGTCTTTTAAAGCCATTTATCCCATATGCATAAACATATTAAAAAGTACTACTTATTTCTTTACACCACTTCACATAAAGTCATACAGTACAGAGGCACATTAAATATAATTGTTACGTACAGGAAACCAAACCTCAACCACGCAGTAAATTCTGCCCCAAAACTTATTCCTACCACTTATGAATGTAAATTATGAATAAAATTTTACTTCAACTTATGCCAGATTAGGTAATCAAAATAAAAAATGACACATATATATGGTTGTATAATGTTGCTGTAATAATAGCTTCAAAATTTAGATTTTCCCAAAATCGTCCCTTAGGTACTTAACGCAGAATGTCCTGTACGTAATGCAAAATGTCCCGTACGTAAATGCAAAATGTCCCGTACGTAACGCGATATCTCCTGAACCGCTTACAAAAACGTTCTGTTCTTCATAAACGACACCCTCTAGGAACAAAAAAACATTAGTTTAAAACCATCTTAGTAACCCCTGTGGTTCAAACCATGTTTTTATCCATTTTTTCGCTACTTTACATAATATTTGATGACTTTTTATTGACACTGTTTGATTATGTTTGATTACACATTGAGATTATTATTGATTTCCATTTATTTTTTGACAACCATTCAATAACAGAATAACAGTTTCATTATCATTATATTATTGATATCACTTTTTTATATTGATAACAAATCGACAACCAATATTCAGTTACCTTTGATTATATTTTTATTTCCTTCTTCTCTTATAAAAACCGCCTCTCAAATAAATGCTAGGGACGTCTGAACGATACCGTGAGTGGCCCTAAATCGGACAGCCCTGCCTAAATGCCGATGGGATCTTTCAAAGATACAAACTAAAATAAAAACAAATCTTTCAATGTGACGCAATGAAGGTACCAAAGTGGTAAGTAAACTGAGAGATTTGATACACTGAACCAATTGAACCAAATAACAATAATTGCTTGTTATACAAATCATAATTTTTTGTTACAAAATTGTTGACGTTTTGAACAAGAGCAACAGATTCAGAATAATAGAGGTAATGATTTTTCCAATTCACACCTTTTTGATAACATTAATTGACATCTTATTAGATGTTTTGTTTCGAGAGTTCGTGCAATAGTTTTTATTGTTCAACTTGGAGAGGGAATGTTAAACATAGAATTTCTTTCATAGCCGTTATTTGGGAGTTTGGTTTAGGCAGGGAATGTTGGATTTAGGACCACTCACGGTAGTAGGTCAAATTGAAAAGAGTTTTTGTACAATGAGGTAGCCCTTTCGATTTACTTTTTACTTCAAAACGTATATGATTGGATAAAAAGTCATCAGTCTCTTATTCTAGCATCAAAAAAGTCTATCGAAAGAAAGTTCTAAGTTATTAAACGGAAGTAATAACAATCAAATATGATTGACAATTTTGAAGAATTATATATATAAGACAGCGGTATGAATCAATAGTAGTCAGACACAATCTGAAAACAATTGAATGGGAGTCAAACCTTTTCCTAAATCACGATGTCATGTATGTTGCCAGGATGCATGGTTGATGGTCTCTTAAGCTGAAAAACCGGATAAGGAACGGTCCAGAAAGTGTATGTATGTTTCTTCATAAATTCACATTCAACTTTACAATACTGTACCCCATTTTCCAAGAATTATCAAGATCACAAGTCAAGGGCAGCGAAGTAAAGTACACACTAAAAACGAAGTAATACACATTTTAGGATAACCATTATAATCGATGAAAATAAACTTTTTCGGTATATAATAAAATACATAGTGCGTTTGTGTTGATATTTTAAGGCTGCTAATTGCAATGTTCTTATTTGGTGTAGGGATAAAAGTCAATCCTTTGTTTAATATGGAAAGTTCTCTTATTGATAGGTCTTTGATGTTAGAAAGATTGATGACAATGTTATTTCCAAAACGGGTCATTAGTTTCTTTATTTTGGTCTTAGGTAGGTTATTTGAAATTCCTATGGTGGGTGTGTATGTATTCTAGACTGATTTTGTATTGATGTTGAGATATATGGGTAAGCTTGTTCATAATATATTTTACTAGTATCAGGAAGATTGTATAAACTATTTTCAATTGTTTTATAATCTAGTCATTGTCTTTGTTTTTTGCAACCATTAAACCCGTTGTGATAACAATTGTGGTTGCTTTGTTGTTGTGGGCGTTTTGGTGTGCGTTGTTGGTATTGGTGGGTGGTATGGTGGTGTTGTTGGTTTGGGTACTGGTGGTTGGTGTGTTGAACCTGTTGGCGTGGGTGTTTTGGGGTAGTTTGTTTTCCTTGGTGGCTTTGTTGGTTTTTGGTTGATCTTTGTTGATTGATGATCTCTGTGTTCAGTTGTTTAATCTTGTCATCTGGCAAGACTTTTTTAAGTTCATTTATCTCATTTTGGGTTTTTAAGAGTTCTTCTCGGTGAAAGGTTTTACAAACGTTGATAAGAGCCCACGATGCCTCATTCTCCTTCTCTTTCCATAAATCTAGGAGATGGTTGGGTAAGGGCAGGTTCGATTTAACTTTGACCATGAGTCCGTTAGGGATGATATTTGTCTCTTCGGATTCTTTGAAAAGCTTCAACTGTTGGCCATGTTTTATCTTCTTGTTGTTTAGGTCGATATAGTTTTGTATGTTGGCCTCTTCGTTAAAACTGATTTGATTAATTAACATATCAATCTCGTCTATTTCGATTCTATTATCTATTTGGTTTGGTTGACTGGTTCGGGTAGGTTGCATGGGTTCGGGTAGGTTGCATTGGTTGGTTCGGTTGGTTTGGTTGGATCGGTCGAATGAGTTAGTTTGGTTGAGTTGGTTTAGTTGGATTGGTTGTTTGGTTTGGTTTTGATGGTTTTTTTTGGGTTGGTCCGGCTGTTTTGGTTCCTTTTGTTTGGTCGATTGATTTGGTTGGATTGGTTGTTTGGGCTGGTTTGGTTGTTTGGGTTGGTTTGATTGGCTTGTCTTTTTACCACCCAATGCACACGAAAAAAAGCATAATATATTCTCAAGCTATTAGATACAGAATGATTATCAGTGATAAAAATATCCTAAAAAGGCACCTGAATATAAATAATAAATAATAAAGCTTTACAGGTTTGCAGGCCACCGTGAAGACACATGGGCCTCTATAAACCGCTCGTACTTTTTACGATGATCTTTTTGAAATAGAGTTTTTTTCGCAGGCTCCCCCGGACTTTCCATTTTGTGTTGTCTTCCTTGATTTTAGCATTCATTTTTTCGGCTTCCTTACACCATTCTTTAATTATCTGTCTCTCATTTTTGGTCAAATCCTCTGTCACTCGGTAAGAAAAGCTTTTTTTCTTTTGTTATTGCTTGCAACACTGTGTTCTTGTCCTCTTCGTTCGTAAATGTGACTTTAATTGGTCGGTATCTCGCTTTATCTTCTCTTTCTTTCGTAAATTTCCCGATCCGCTGCGTCTCGGTAATCTTTATATTCCTCAGATGGAACCGCTTACCAATAATTTTGTCATGGATAAATTCTTCGTCCTCGACTTTTCTTTCTTCTTCAGTTTCATCTGAATGACCTTAAAAAACTTTTCAAAAACGAGGATACTCTCTAAATGTAATAAACACCGAAATTAACAAAGTTAAACAAATCACACAAAAAGAAATGCTCTGTGGAAATTATAAAAAAGCAAAATACCAAATAAATAAAACGAAAAAAACACAAACAAAAACTTTACCATTTATAGCCCCATACTCGGAACATTTCAAGTCAATAGATAAAGTCCTAACAAAACATTGGGAAAAGTGATCCACTACTTCGAGACACTTTTCCTAATAAACCATTTGTATCATATACATGAGGTACCATAGTTTGTTCATTAAATAAGTATACACAAGAAACAGCTCACGATTTACTTTGTCCCCTTTGTAAGGGACTTGTCCCCTTAGATGTCATATATTCATTTCTGTAATTAAATATTATATATTATATAAATGTCAAAGGAAATTTAAAAAAAAGATAGAAATTAGATATCTACCCTTCCAGTAGAAAAACAAGTAGGTCAACGAAAATAGTTTTTCAAACCTCCTAGGTCAAAGGAGTCTTACCCTAGGTCACTGAAAAAAAGAAATTTTCGTGACCTAGGTTTATAGCTATGGCATTCAAGCCATTTCGTAATTCCCATTATTTTCTAATATAATGAAAATATGCACAAAATATCTAATCTATTCAAAAATGTTCGAACATTTTCAGTAAACATAAAACAAAAGCAATTTTGGTCGCGACCTAGACCAAAATTCTAACAAAATTTGAAGATTACCCTACACAGAGCATTGCACTTTGCTCGAATATGTTTAATAATTGAAAAAAAAGGATTCGTTTTAATTTAATGCGCGCACAGAGATTTCAAATTTTTCGTTCAAACAAAGATCACATTTCAGGCTACTTCTATTGAACGGTTTGCACTTTTATACATTTCGCCACGTAACTTTAGGGTTCGTCTGGTTACGAGAATGCTGCCAAAATTCGTTCGAGAGCTCGGTTTCATTTAGCTATTCGGCGTGGTTGAACGATTTCTTGTGGTTAACATATCGCTTTTTGAATGTTGTTTCTGCTAGATCGTTGTAAGATTTTGGTGGTAAATTCTCGTCGTCTGTTGTCATTATTATTAAATATACATTTTTATCCCTATTTCTAAAAATGATAAAGTGTATTGGTCAAAAACAAAACCCAAATCCTCTGTGTCTTTTACACAGAATTCTTTGAAAACTGCTATGAAACATCTGATAAAAAATTGTTTATTCAATGCAGGTGATATTGTTATGTGTCAGGTGATCGCGATTCCCATGTGAATCGATCCGGCGCAATTTAGGGCTAATATTTTCCTCTACCAATACGAACAAAGGTATATGAGCAGGGTCATTAAGGAAAATTAGGTTAAGGCTCGCCATTTTCATTCAACTAAAAGATTCATTGATGATTTGTGTGCTCTATCAATGATGGTAACTTGTTTCAGTCTGTGTACAGTAGCATCCAACTAGCGATTTATAAGAATATCTGCTGTATTTTGCCAGTGTAAAATATAATTTTTGCATAATTAGCATATTTCGCATAATTATCTTTTATCTTTTCTTTCTTTGTATATTTTTATTATTTCTAGATCACGTGATTATCTCGTGGTCTTCCTTGTATTTAAACTTGTGAGCTCACGTTTTTGAATAGTTACTTATCATAATTATCTAAAGTGAACGGAAGAAGCATGTAAACTAATAAATCAAGATTCGACTATTATTGCTAAAGACCGACCAGCTAAAATACAACCCTCTGAAACCTAGGGACATCAGGTTTTTACACGGCGCACCGATTTGCTGATACAGAACCCATCTAAAGATCATTGGAACGGAAGAAGATCAAACTGGAAAAAACGTCAGGAGTTGAGGTATCGCGTTTCCTTCATCAGTTTTGATATTAATCTTTGAGTCTTAGCGGTATTGAAGGCCATAGGCTAAGGAAAGGTTATTGCTTTTGTTTTTATTGAGTCTTTCTTTTCAAATCTTTTACATTTTCTTCTTTGCGTGTTTTTTCGCTGTGATGGTCTTGGCTTAATAGTCGTTCTTTTAAATTAGTCGAAGGATTTTTAAAAGTATTTCTCATATAAAATTTCAACGTCTGTGGTACGGGAGAGTTCTTTTTGAATGATAGTGTTATTGCTGAAATTTGGTTTCTTCATGCATTTTTTGTGATTTACGGGATTTTTAAAGTTTTTATTTGTTGCCCTCGTGCACAAGTTAGTGTTGACATAGGAATTGTCATAGCGTGCTTTTTTTTGATGAATTGGTTCGGCAGCTGTCTTTTGAGTGAGAGAGATTTTGGTGAGTAATTTTTTTAATTGCTAAAAGCTTTGTGTGCTTATTTTATGAATTGAATTTTTCAGCCGTCTTTATTTGAGTGCTACATTTTGGTGTGAAAATTTTCCTTTTTCGGTAGCTTTGATTATAATTGATATCAAGCACAACTGTCCACTTGTTGTTTATTGTTTTTACGATTTTCATTCGTGTGTGAAATTTTTGCCGGTTGTTTTTGAGCCGGGTGGACATTTTGAGAAAATTTAATCACGTGATATTTTTGAGTCTTTTTGCATACTTTTAACTTTTGACACGTGTTTTACGAATTTGGTGATTTTTTGACAAAGTTTTGTTGCGTCTTTCTCTGATTGAGTAAAAGTTTGACGTTTTGATATTTGGGAGAATTTATAAGTTATTATGGCTGCTGCTCTTGCGAGAAAGAAAGCAAGGAGAGAGGCTTTCAGGACTAGTCTCAAAGAGATTATTGAAGAAGCGAATAAAGAGCTAGTAAATGAAGATTTGGGGCAAGCTAAAATGGTGAGTTTGAAACAGAGAATGGAGACTTCTATAGAAGAATTAAGTACCTTAGATGGCGAGATTGCCAACAGTTTAGACGCTGAGGAAGTTCAGCGGGATGTTCTTGACAGTATAGAAGCAGTCAAGCCGACGTACGAAATATTGGCTAACCTTCAGTTTCGACTTGAGAAACTTCACCTTGACACCATGAAAGTTTCTAATTCTGTACCTGAAAGAGCCAATAGTTCTGCTTCGTCAGTGACAAAGTCTTGTAGGTTGCCAAAGTTAGAATTGCCGACTTTCAAAGGAGATGTTTTGAAGTGGAGAGGCTTCATTGAACAGTTTAGCAAGACTGTAGATGATGACGAAAGTTTAAGTGATATTAACAAGTTTATTTATTTGAAGAGGTATTTGGGGGGGTCAAGCGTCGAATTTCGTTTCTGGTTTGTCCTTAACAGCTGCTAATTACAAGGAAGCACTGTCACTTTTGGAAGGTAGGTATGGGAATCACCAAGTTTTAATTTCAGCTTACATGGAGTCTCTTTTGAAATTAAGAAAGGTTGACAGTATGTTAGAGACAGAAAGTTTAAGGAAATTAGCTAGTGATGTGGAGAATTGTGTCAGAAATTTGAGGTCTATGAAAGTAGAAACTTCCACATATGATAGTCATTTGATTCCGATTTTGAAGGAGCGACTTCCAGATGAGTTAGTTTTCCACATTTCTAGACGTTTTGATGATGAAGTTTGGACTTTAGACAAGTTCATTGAGTATATGAACAAGGAGATCAGAACTAGTGAGAATTGTTCCTCATTCTTAGGTGGATCTTCATCGTCTCCTTCGTCCAAAGGTAAGTCTACCACATGGAATCTTTTCGGTGGTATGAGTGAGGATGTAGCTGATAAGTGTGTTTTCTGTAGTAAAGATCATGCATCTCACAAGTGTAGAAAGGTGACTAATGTCAAGTCCAGGACTGACATGTTGAGGAGAGATAGGAGATGTTTTCTCTGTTTGAAGAAAGGTCATCAGAAGCGAGAGTGTAGAGTAAAGTATATTTGCAGGAACTGCAATGGGAAGCATAACATTGCAATTTGTTTTGGAAATGGAGACAGGAACGAGAGAAATCGAGAAAGAGATAGAGATAGAAATCGTGGAGAAAGAGATCAAGAGAATAGAGTCAGAAATGGTGATCGAGGTGGAGAAGACAGAGAGAGAGATCAGGACGACGGAGAGTCACTAGAAGAAATTCAGCAAGGTCTTGTTATGTCAGCCAGAGCAGAACGCGAGTCTATTTTGTTGCAGACAGCTACAGTTTATATTCAGGATAAGTGTAAGAGACAGGGGAGTTCTTCTAAGATTTTGTTTGACAGTGGCAGTCAAAGGAGTTTCGTGACTCAAGCGTTGAGAGATAAGTTACAGTTGAAGTCTGAAAGAAAAGAGAAAGTAGTCATCAAGACTTTTGGTGAGGGAGACAACAACAAAAAAGTTTCCAAGTTTTTGGATGTTGTCACGATCAAGGTTAAACACAAAGGCCGCAACTCTTTCACAGCTGTTGAAGCACTTTTCGTCCCGAGGATTTGTGGCTCGATATCCAAGGTCTTTGATCGTTCGAAATACGATCATTTGAGGGATTCAGAGTTGGCGGATACCTTTAATGCGGTTTCAATCGATTACCCAGTTGGTGTTCTTGTCGGTATTGATTTTTACCATGACTTTTTCTCCGGTAAGACCAAAACAGGTAAGTCAGGTCCAGTTGCGTCGGAGACGGTCGTTGGTTGGGTTTTGAGTAGAAAGGTTAAGGCAAAGGTCAAAAGTGAAGAGGATAGTTATTGTTTTTTGAACTTTAGGTGTTCTGTTGAAAGTGACTCGGATCGACAGTTGAAGGAGTCTTTGGATCGTTTCTGGGAAGTTGAGAACATTGGTAGGAAAGATTGTGTGATACACCAGTTTGAGCAAGATATTGTCAATACTGGAGAGAGGTACCAAGTGAAGTTACCTTTTAAGCCGGATCATGATACTATTCCAGACAATTTTAAGATGAAAACTGGCTTCTTTATTTTTTTAATAATTGGAATAAAAAAGAGCTCTAAATGAAGACATTATATTGCAAAATAACTCTTTTGGCACAAATCGAATGTTTTTTGTTTACATTTCGGATCTTTGAGTTCACGAACATGAGAGAGAAGTTGTTTAATTGGAATCTTTTTTTGAAGTGGTTTTAACTTCAGTTCTTTGCAAAAGAATATACTCAGAGTATCTCTTCATGTTTTTATGTTCAAATTCAGTATTACTTTTACGGCATTCGATCTATGTAGAGTGGCTATAGTTTGTTTTCTTGGCATAACTTTTGTAATTAAAATGTTTGTATTTTTCTTTGGCGGACTACATGGAAAAATAGGGTAATTGGAAAATAATTTTCTGTTAGACAATGTTGAATATGTCTCGTTACTTTTCAGCTTTTAGTTTGGCTCAAAAACATTAAAAAAACAGCCAAACATGCTTAGAAAGTGACCCTCAATAGACCCCATCCCTTTGGTTACAATTGTTATACTTTGGCGGCCATTTTATTTCAAAATTATACTTCATCGTAGAGGTCTCCGTACGGAAAAACCTTTATCAAACAGACAATGCGCACAGAGTGAACTACGCTACGATAATCGTGAGATACACTCTGGTACAGCGTACGGTATCTGAAGACAGACGGTAATCTGGTTGAAACGACTTTCTTGGTTTGGAAATAATGATCTCTGAAGTATCTTTCACAATGATATCATTGTTGTTAATGTCAGATTGCAGATTTGTAATCTTTACATGTGGTTTGGATTCACAGACATCACTCATAAGCTTGTGCTTCTTCGGGGAGTAACATACTGCTTTGAGTGATGCCACTGGACTTTGCAAGATGCAGTTAAAATATTCCTTGTTCTTGGTTCCAAAGGAGGCTCCCCTCCAGGTTTTTCCTCTGCTGAATTTTAATTGCTTTGCCAGTTTTTTAAAAAATTTTTAGCTTCTCTCAACCTAGGCTTTTAGGGGCGATTCAGAACTAGGGTGAGGAGGCTTTTCCTTTACCACCCCTTAACTTTTGATATAGTGGATCTTTTTCGATGAAACTTGGCACACAATATCCTTGTCACATAAGGTAACTTTTATGTGGCATAAGTGGTGTGAATAAGCGAATAATGACGTAAGCAGGATTCTTGGAAGTAATTTTTTTGTTATTGTTAAAAGTTATTGTTGTTGTACACTTTTTTAATAGGTAACGCTAATAAACACACTTGGGAAAAAAATTAAGTATAATGCTAAGCACAGCTCTAAGCCAGACGGGAAAACCGTCCTGTATTTCTATAATCTGATGTATACAGGGCGGGTTTCTGCCTCAAAAGATTTACAGTGGGAAATTCGAATTTAGCGCTGTCTTCACTTACTGAAATAAATAACAAATTTCGGAACTTTCGCTTTCTCTAAGAAAGTGTCACCAGTAAAAGAATAACAAAATTTGATTGGCTATGTTTTCAACCGTTATTAGGATAATAATTTTGATTTTAATTTTATGATCTTAAAATCAGACAAATTCATTATGTCATGCCGACACAGTCTAGAGTGAGTGTGAAGGAAGGCTAAGAGAGCATCGCAGATGCGTCCTATGTGATGTGACTAAAATAACGTTAAACTGTATGTTTAGACGCCAAATGTGACGTATGTTTTATGTATTATCCTCACGATACTTAACTACAATAGAAAATGAATATAAAAATCATGCACGAGGCTTTACAACGATTAAAGTTCGAGGCGTTTGAGAACTGGCTCGAGGAGAACAAAGCAACCGTCAGGCTGACTGAGGTGTTTGAGTCAAGCGATTTTCACATGTTTTTGGAAAAGCAGAATGAAAAGTTGTTTCAGATATTCGAAGCTTCGATCAATCACGGTGATCTAGGACCAATGGCACAATTTTGGCAAAGCTTTATCGGTATGAGTCAAACTTTATTAACTTACATAAAGTCAATGCGCACGGTTCATTGGAATCTTCATCTATCATCATCAGAAAGTATGCTGAAGTGGTTTCATGCATATGATCACATCAACTATGCTCGCCATTTCACATATTGTTGGTCAAGTCAACAAAACCTCTCAAAAACACACCCGGAAATATTGAAGGAGTTCATGGAAGGAAATTTCGTGTGCAAACGTACTGCAGGCTCTTTCAATATGCTACCACCTGACCAAGTTATTGAGCAAACAATAAACAAGGATCAGAAAGGACCTGGTGGCATCATTAGTTTCAGTACTTCAGGGAATACAGTCCAACGATGGATCTTAACATGCCATATCGCCAAAGAGATTTCAGCTGACTTGAAGGAGAGTCTTGATATTGAAATTGCCACCTCAAAACCGAAAGATTTAAACAAAACGATGCAATCTCGTGACAATGAAGACATCATCAAGTGCATCGATATGATTTCTGCACGCAACAATCCTTTTGTAAAAAGCAAAAAGCTGATCGGTCTCTCGTCCGGCGTGGTAGCCTCAGACGATATTACAAACATTCTTCTCACTGTAGCAGATGTTGGTGAAAAACAGCTGAAAAGATTCGTTGCGGAAAGAATTCAATCGTCCAAAATCAAATTACACGACCTAATAAAACGAAACAACCTGAAGACCTTCAGCTCAATTTTCAAAACACGCAGCATAAAGTCAACGACCAAATCATCACTATCAAAGCAGACGGAAATACATTTTCCCGTTCAGTCGTCGTACATAGTAGCATATCCATCGACCTGAGAATGGTGCTCAATTTCGAGCTCTGCTCTGTCCCTCTCTCACTGTCCGAACCGAACGGAACTCTTGTCAAGAACAACAAGGCCAACTTATTTAATTCATTGATTGCTGATATCCCCACTGTTTCGTCTGTTCCTTCAGAGTATTCTGTGATATTCGATGGAATGGTCTTGCTGCAAAAGCTACCGAAAACTCTGAAGACATTTGGGCAAGTTTCTGACTATCTTCTGAAGAAAGTTTTATCCGGAACAGCTAAACAAGTATACTTTGTGACGGACCAGTATCTTCAAAATTCGATCAAATCAATGGAACTAACCAAGCGATCTTCAATCGGCACAATCCGCGTGACAGCTCAACGGCGAGATCAAAAGAAGCCCAAACAATTCAAGCAGTATTTACGGAGTGCAGAAAGCAAGATAAAGCTGATCAAGTTTCTGGTCAACGATTGGACGTCTAACAAACTTGCTATCATACTCCTTAAAAAAAAGCTTTTTGTCACGATTGAAGACCGTGCTTATTCAATCAACCTAACCAGCACCAATAAAATTGAAAGGAAAGCAGTCCCGGAGCTATCTAGTCAACACGAAGAAGCGGACACAAAAATGTTTTTGTGTGCTGGACATGCAGCTAGATGTGGGTTTCAAAACATCAAAATCGTTACTGTCGATTCAGATGTTGCTGTGCTGTCAATATACTACCAGAATTTGCTCCAATCGTCTCTATACTTGGAAATCGGAACATCAACGAAAACGAAATTGTTTGATCTGAAGAGGAACAGTATAGACAAAAATCTCCGAGAGATTCTACCAGCTCTTCATGAAATCAATAGATGTGATTCAACAAGTGTATTCAGCGGATTCGGAAAGGTACAACTACTTTATTATGCTATGAAATTTTTTAACAAAGAGCATGGAGCTTGAAGGCTATCTTTTTCAACTTAGAATTTAAATTTGAGGATTCCTTTCCGTATGCGATTCTTATCAAATTGACGGAAGCTTTTCTTATGTTATACTGTGGCATTCTTTGGCATTTTGAGAAATAAGGGTTTCATCTGTTTTGACCTTTTTTATATAATATATATTTTACATAAAGATTAAGAAACGTTGTATTTCTTTTCAATACTTAAAGTTTCTTGCTTACGCATTCAACAGTTGTTTAGAAATCAACTATATTTTATATATTTTAATATATTAGGATAATATTTTTGTATTGTTTTTTATTGATGAAACAAAAAGGAGGGTATTATATATAGTCACAGCCAGCAGGTCCCCAGGTCACAGATATTTTTTGAGAGACAGTTTATCTGAAGAAAATGTAGACACCTGTTAGGAAGGAGACAGGAATAGTTAATATAAAAGCTGTTGTTAGAAATGAGAATATTCAGTCAGTTTTGTAAAAGCCAGTGTGTGATGTGAAATGGCAGCTTACAATTTTGGAAATCAAATGATGGATCATCATGGAAAATGAAAGTGCTACACCAAGAAAGTTGTATGATATTGGTGAAAAGATTAATGGATGCAGACTATGTGGAGATGGAAAGCGGCAATTGCAACAAGTTTTATCAAAAAGTGGAAAATCAAAGCAACTATCTTCCAAGATTTTGTTGTTACTACAATCTGTCGAACATGTGAGTCCTTCTTAGAAAAAGTTCAGACATTTAAGGGAAAATGCCAACAAACACAGGAAAAGTTTACAAAGTCAAAACGATGCTTCAGAGACTCTCCATCATCTTCAAAGCAAACAAAGAAAAAATTAAAATTTGATGATCCTCCTGCTGCTAAAGAATCAAAAAGTGTTGACGAAAATCTGGTACCATTGGGCTTTTTCCTTGCTGCTCTTCAAAAACACGATAATTCCTCATCTGATCAAACATCCGAATTTATATTCAACTATTGTCCGAGCATCTTGCAACGCATCAAGGAGAAGATTGTATCCTCGATAAATCAGAAAGTGGGAACACTTTGCAAAAAAAACAGTGAGTCTGTTTTATTCAAGAAATCGTATGAAGATCTCACTCAATTGGACTTTGGAGCCATTTATAATGAAATGAAGACACATTTTCCATTTTTAACCACCATATTGCAAGTGATGGCTTCCAGTAAATCTGTGGATTTGAAAACATTGACACCAAAACTGTCCTTGATTTACAGCATAGTAATGAGCTCACGTTGGAATCAATTGACATACCTGAAACGCATCATGACTGTTCTTGTCATAGAAGGTGGATGTAGTAAGAAGGTAATTTCATTTTATTTTACCTGTTTTATAGTTTAATATTAATAATAACCAGTGCCCTCTACTGCTCCATTGACAACTAACAGTTTGTTGATGCTTGAATAACAAGTCAGTAAAATTAGCATTTCTCGTTACATCCAAAATAACTTAGGAGTCACAATTATTGGCCTGAAATTGAAGGTCTTCTATGGAGTTAATGATGACCATCTCAACATGGAAATTTTCACAGTTTGAGAAGAATTAAAACTTTCAGACCAAAACATTTTTTGACCTTGAGATCTGAAGCAGTAGATTTTGATCTAGATTCATCACCTCTAAATTAAACTGTCATATTTTTTTGTTGGGGAAAGCTATCTACTCTACTTTCTACAGCGCGTTTATATAAAAAGGAAATAGAAAATGATAGAAAATAAATCCTTGCAAATTAGCTTCACTTACTTGTACAGGGATGTAATTTGATATTTGATTCAATGATTTAAGAAAATTATCAAAATTAGCAAGTTTTGTATATAATATTGCAGAATATTGTAATTTACTCAACCTCTTTTTTCGCTTTTGATTGAAACGCGCTGTCAACCTAATTGTTGAGGCTTTTTTGTTTACCATTTTCTATTTCCTTTTTTATGTCTAGTTTTTCAGTCTTTATGAAAAGTGTGACTTAGAAAACTCTCAAATCATACTTATTTATCTTAGTTTCAAGGCCGCCTTGAGAAACTTGGTATATGCTTATCTTACTTAAGCCGCGACAAAATCTTTAAGCTTTTGGGGGACCACTTCATGGACCGTTGTGTGGCAGCACTTCTCAAAGAGGCCACTCTACGTGGTACTGGTGACAACTGGGACATGAAGATTCTCTTATCTCACATGAGGAAAAATGCTCAAATAAAGTTTACAACTGTTTGCATCAAATTTGATCGAAAGTCGTGTCTCCTTAACATCACCCAATGAGCCTATTGGTAAAATTGAGGATTTGGATATCAAGAAGTTATTGGTTAACAAGGACGAATATGACAGATACAATGAAACCAGTCAGATCCTGGTTCTTCGCATTCTCATTGAATTTCTTCCCAAGTTTTCAGTCTTCAAAAGTATATGCGATGAACACATCTCACACAAGTATTCAGAAGAAATGAGCAAAAAAGTCTATGATTTGCTTCACTTTCCCAAATTGATGGTGATGAAAGGAAGTACCAAGATTGTGTTAAAATCTTACGTACTTATGAGAAGTGGATTTGGGAGCTAAACCAAAAAGCTGGTCTCGTCGATGAAATTCCAGATATTGACACTCAAGAGCAGCTACATTCCAACAAAGCTGGCTCTGGTCAACCACATGCGCAAGTGGTCTTTTCAAAGGACGACCCAATGAAAGACCACAAGATTATTTTCTCTGGAGACCAACTTACAAGAGTGCGTTTTTCTGGGGCAAAAGATCTGCTGAAAGGTAGTCATACCCCAACCGACAGACTGGAACATTGCTCACCATTTAAACCTGTCATGTGGCATACCAAAGCGTCCCTCCTGCAATATTCATACAACCACCTTTATGACGCAGCATCAGTAAACGAATCTGGTACCTTGAAATATTTCAGGAAAAGCTCAACCGAAAAAACGTAACAGCAGCAAAGGTTGTGATAGACGAAGGATCTAAGAATTGTTTCATAAGGGTGGGAAAGTGTTACTTGGTTGTTGCAGCTCTGGAATTCTTTGGCATGAGACACCAATGACACTCCTGCTGATTTTCCTGAAAACCTTGACAAGGGCAACAGATGAAGAAACGAGCATATCTACTCCCCAAATTGGATGAGTTGTAAAAACCTTTGTTTACAGAGAAATTATGACAACGACCATGCAGATGATTTTGTTCAAAACTATGGGCTGATGACGATTTTTCTCACATACTTATCCTTCAGATGAAAGACTCTGTCAAGAAGGCAATGGTGATATGAATTTAATCAACCAAAAATGCTTCTTGTGTATTCCAGGCGTTCAATTCAAAATCGAAATATGCAATGGAGATGTTCACATCATCGCACAAATAGAGTGTACTCTAACACACGTTTGTCTGAAGAATTCAAATGGGGATTCACAGTGAATTGGCTAAGAAGGCAATGGTGATATGAATTTAATAACCAAAAAATGCTTCTTGTTGTATTCCAGGCGTTCAATTCAAAATCAAAATATGCAATGGAGATGTTCACATCAATCGCACAAATAGAGTGTACTCTAACACCCACGTTTGTCTGAAGAATTCAAATGGGGATTCACAGTTAATTGGCGTGGTGGAAAAGGAAATAACATTGAAGATGATCTCGCCCAAGAGATCTGCAATGGTTTGAGTAAAAAGATCGTCAAACGCATGGGAGCAAATAAGTCAATACACACGATTCAGAAAATTTCAAAAGCTACCAATGGTATCAGGGAAATGAAAGAGCATTATGATATTTCTATTGGCCTGAAACACGGTTCCTCATCGCACACAGTCAGAGATTCACTTGACGATGAAAAAGAAATCTTATCAGATTTAATCAAATTAACACCTTTTACCTATCGTAAACGACACTTCAACAGTTTTCCTGACATGAAAAGGATGCCTCATAAGTATTTGAACGTTTTACAGTTTCATTCATGGTTAGAAAGAAATAAACTGAATTGGTCGCATGCATATGATTCAGTAGATTTTGAGGAGTAAGTGTTTGTACTGATATTTTTGTTTCTCTGATGTTTGTAGCTAAGAATTGGTTTTTTGAAAATCTTATTGAGGTTTTTTTGATATTATCACTTCACTGTGTGTCCTTTTTTTCAATGTCAAAAGTTTTAAAAATTATTTTTGGACTACAGTTTTAACTGCATAGAAACTTTAATTCTTACTTGATTCAAATCTCTTCAATTTAATTTAGTTCAATTTAATTAAGTTCAATTTGTGTCCTTCATTGAGGGTTCAAACAGTGGTAGTAGTATATTTTATTGTATACATTGTGTTTTATCTGCTAAGTTGTACAATATGGTATATAATGTATTGTATAGTCCATTATTTTCATTATTACTCGTCAAAATGATATAAAAACAGTACAGATTTTATTGTTTTCCATATAGTGAAATTAGTCTGAAGTTCGATATTCAATCATTGCTCTTTATCCATTTTCCATTTCATTTTATTCACTTCAATTTCTTTTAGTTTGCAAATCTATTATCTCTTCATGTATGAATTTTTAACAAATTTGTATATGGATTGGTCAATAGAAATAAAAACTCTTTGGAATTGAAGATGGTAATAAACTAGCTACATAGTGTCAGCCTCCATCTTATGCTGGGGGAGCTAGAGATTTTTAAAAAGTTCCAAAAAGGGAGGAGCTGAATATTTTTGCCATTTTTGGCTGTTTGGAAGGATTTACCCCTCCCCAGCTAATTTTTTTGGATTTTTTTCTGGGGGGCTGTGACCTCTGAGGAGACAATGATATGTTCAATATTTCTGGAACAAACCTTCAATTTGAAAACATACACCTTATAACTATTTTCTTGTTGATCTTGGTGTAAAATGTTTAGATACTAAACCCCGTGTTAGGTATTTGCTTTGTGCAGGCAAACGTTGGTTTTTGCTGATTTAAATAGATTTACATGTTTAGTATTCAATGCCAGGGTTCATATCAAAATTTAGAATATTCAAATGCTTATTTTTTGTGCACTAACCAAGGGTATTTTCTTTTCAAGGTAAGTTACTTTTCCTTACAAAAATCCAGCTTTGGTCTGAAAATTTGAGTTTCAATGCACCAGTGGTATTAAATGTCGCCCAACATGGTTGGGCGACGAAGGAAATTTTTGCCCTCTCTAAACGTCCTAAGTAGGTGTTTTCATGCATCTTAATAGCCTAAAAATTTTAACTTGATTATGAAAAGACAACCTTTATTTTGAAATGTTTTGGAGGAGTTTGATGTGTATGTTCCATTGGTGTTAATCCTTACTTTTTTGATAAAAGCAATACTTTTATTCTGAACTAATAAATAAACTAAACTCATTTTCATACCGTGAAAGAAGATAAATTTGAAATTTTCGAAAACCTTCGAAAATTACTTGTTAGACTCATTGCAATAGATCGAGTTGATTTTCCTTCGAGTTTTTGTACCGTCATTTCTCTACTTTGATTATTTACCTTTCACATTATTTTCTTCACAAAATTGATTTTGAAAACTCAATTTGAAATTGAGTTTTTGCCACCAAATAACGGTGGTAAAAAAGTGCTTGAAAAATACCCTGAGACTACAGAGCTAAGATTATGGTAACTTATAAAATATTATATTACATAATTTCTAAAAGAAAAGGCTAAACCCTCCCTCCCCTCCCCTCCCCTCCACTGCAACTAGGGATGGTAGGATTGTAAAATGTAGAGTAGAATTGGTTGGATCTAACTTCTTGATTTCCATTGCTGAGGAAGTAAAGGGATTGATTAATAAAAGAATTGAACTTTCTCAAATTCTCCAAGTAGGAACATGTTCAACCAGACCCAGACCGAAGTTTGCATTTAAAAAATGATGAAACATTTACTATAAAATTAACTGAAGAGAGATATGGGTGTGAAACCATCCACGCAAGGCTGACCCAAGCATGTCTTCCAAAAAGCTCTCTGGTACCTTTAGTTAAAAATAAGCGAAATGTTTCACCGTGAATAAGAAATATTTCTATAACCACAAAAAAGCAGTCTGCAAATCAAAAAATTCCACTAGAATTATGTAATCAAACTTCATGACTTTTAACTTTTATAAATTAATGGGCCAATTCTGGTGGTGAAAACAGTTGCCTCTCATCTATGAAAGTAACAAAGAAAAAACAAAAGCATTTAGTACATAAAACACAATAATACGTATAGTAGGAAAAAATTAAATTCAGCAGTTACGTCATACTGAAACAAATTCAAGATCCAAATTTCTAAATTAAAGTTTTTACTAGCAAGTTTTCAAATGAAGAAAAATCTCGCAACTTTTGCAAGAAGAATTAAAGCTTCTACTGCATAGTCTACTGCAAAATTAATCGCAAACTGTTAAAAAACATTTTGTTAACTGTTGAAAGAATTCTATGTAATCCAAACTGTTAAAAAAATTTTGTCTAGACCTGTTGACTATAAAGGTTTTCTGACTTGTGATTTTAATATCAAAACATTTTGCTGCTGTTTCTGAAATTGAACAAAAATAGTCTCTCAATTCTGATAGACCGAATTTTTTTGTCATTTTTAGTCATTTTTAGCCTAAAGCTCAAAAAACTGATCAATAAAATGAGTTTTATAACATTCCTGAAATACTTTAAAAGTTCCAAAGTAAGAAAAGTTCGATTTCGACTAAAAAAAAAATCTCATATGATCGCAAAGTCTTTTTACACCAATATTATATACTAGAACAATCCATTTTCAAGGATTACAAAACTGTTTTTTAATCAAGAGATCAAAGTTTAGGTGCATATTCTTCCACTAGATTGTATATTTTAAATCTGCATTGTTTATCAGAAATGTGCAAATCCAAAAGGTCGTTAGGTTCACTGACGTTATCAATGTGTGCAATAACTTTGTCTGCATCAACTGTGATTTCGTCTTCGCCAAAGTCAGTACGATCAATTTTATCTAGCCATTCCTTAATCAAACTATTTACTTTTTTTTTGCTTGAACTCCTCTACCTGTGCAGAGTCGATCGATTTACGTTTTACCAAGGTTAGTTCAAAATTTGAGTCATTTTCAGGATGACAAAAGCAACAGCACCTGCTTTGGTTTGAAATATTTTCTGAAAAATAGTTCATAAGTCTAGTACGAAGACAACCCTTTTCAGTACAATAGGCCCTCATGTCATCATTTAAATGAGTATTGGCAGCGATGTCAGACTTGTTAAAGAAAAGGGTTGCCCATGAGTTGCCCTTCGAACGTCCTGCCCTACCAAATTCTTGAACATATGACTCAATTGATGAAGGTGGACCGATATGGATGACATGGACAATGTCACGAGCATCTACACCCATCCCTAACGCAGTCGTGGCAAACAAGACCCTGATTCGTGAAGAATTAGACTTTATCTCTTCCAAAATCCCCTCCTTCATAAGCCCTGTAGATGGAGAATGGAACTGATTGAACAAACGGCTTTCAGGTGATATGACTCCACCTACATATTGTTTCTCACCAATTACTTTTTCAAAATGGGAATATGCTTTTCCACAAAATTGAAGTTGCATGTAGATAACGGTGATTGGGTATTGTTCTTGTTTTTTCAAGAGCTCCTTAGCAATTGGGTCTAAGATTGCCACAAGTCCTTGAAATCCCTCCTTTGTTGGTCTCCTTGTTTTCAATGAAAGGTAAATGTTGCTTCTGTTTGGATTTTCATAGACCGTTTTTAAGTTAGGACTCATGCAAAGATCATTGCTGAGCTTTTTGACATTGGATTTTGTGCAAGTTGCTGTCACAGCCACAAATGGTATGTCAGGAATCAATGTCTTTATGACAGCTAATTCTGAAAATTCTGTTCTGAAATCTCTGCCCCTGATTTGTGTAAGAAGTTGATGGAACGTAATACAGAGACTGAGTGTTATCATGTTTTTTTTAAAACAATTATTTCATTACTATTATTATGTAAATAATGACATCTTATACAAAACGCTTCAACACTTCACAAAAAAACCTTTTCAAGCTCTACTCTTAGGTGCCAAATAAACGCCCCCCACCCCGCTTGTTAATTTTTCAATTTTTTCCAACCCCCCGGACCTTATTAGGACCCCCCAATTTATTAATTCTTGAAAAAATTCCCAGCTACAAAAATGAAAATTCTTTGTTTTACTCTAAAAAGCCTAAATTTATTTTAGTCTATTTTGACCCTTTTTAGGGTTTTTAAAGGTCCATTTTCCAACCCCCCCTCGGTAATTAGGTTCCCCCTGTTTATTTAATTTGAAAAATTTTTCCAACCCCCCTATTTATTCGAAACCCCCCCCCCCCGTTTATTTGGCACCTAAGAGTAAGTAAAAACTATACTTTGTAAAACCTATTCAAAGTTGTAGTCCTATTCTATTTATTGCCTTATATTATAAAAGAATTTCCCACCCGTAATTTGGTCTAATCTCGACATCCGTCTTCTAATCTCGACACCCTTCTTTAGAGATAGGAATAATTTAAAAGTCGGAATTGGTGATTGAAAAAAGATTTATCCTCCCTTACCACTAAGCAAATAAAATAGCTTTGACCTTTCTTAATTTTTCAGCTCTAGTAAAGGGTGTCAAATTTAGAGGAGGGATGTCGACATTAGACCAAGTTACGGTATAGACTTACCACATTTCCACAATGTGTGCCTCATCTATACAACAGGCAACTATTCTTTCTTGGTATGACTTTGACTTGAGAAGTTCTCTACCTTTTTGACTTAACAAAGGCTCAGGATGAGCAAAAAGGATTGAGAATGAGGGTTCAGTAAATTCAATGGATAGTTTGATGACTTGATTTTCACCTTCAACTGGAAACAGCTTAGGGGCATTGTCAACACCGAAGTTTGTATGAAGATTGTTTGGCAAAGCAGCAGCTTTGACTCCTTTCTCATTGAGGAAAGCTAATTGATCTTTGACAATTGATGACAAGGGGGTGATAACCAACACAATATTTTTTTTTCCAGGAGTCTTTTCAGATAGCACAAATGGCAACATTTGGAATATCAGGGATTTGCCATACCCTGTTGGCAAAACAGCAAATACATTGAAACCATTCAAAATGTACTCCAAACACTGCACTTGTTTTGGTTTAAAGCATACATTATGAAATAAAGGAAAATCTTCCAGTGCCCTACCAATATGTTTAAAAATTGCAATATGATCAGCTTTGCTATTCATAATTGTTTCTTATAGATTAATATGATATACGGTTTCAACTAAATAGAAATTATTATTCATAATTTTTGTCCTTTACAGCTTTATATATATTAAAATCAAGTAGCCCTTTTGTTTTTCCCGTTTTCTGACCAGCTCTGCCCAACTAGCAAGCCCTCAAATCAAGCAAAAATGGTTTAGCCTCCCTCCCCTAAGCTCAGGGGGTGCATAGACCTTTTTTCAAAGAGGACGTCCTGTTGAATAATTATGTAGTCCAGCCATAAAAACAATGATAGAGCCATGCATAATTACTGTATCATGCATATTGTAATAATTATGCATGGTTTTATCATTGTTTTTCTGCTGGACTACATAATTATTCAACAGGGTGGCCTCTTTGAAGAAAGGTCTATTCTATGTGAAAGGTTTGATAACAACCGGTACCCAATGAGGTGATGAGCCAAGCCTGCTCGAATGTGAGTTATGTGATTGGAGAGAAAAAAAGATGGGGAGATTTTCCAGTCTGGAAATAAGGGCAATGTTACGCCGGAGCTGCGCCAACATAACTGGACAAAGTTGAAGGCAGCAGATCTCAAATCTCAAATCTGCGCCGGAGCGAGATATCCGGTGCATAAGCCGCAATTTCCAGACTGGGAGATTTTATGGCACCGATTTTATCAAATTGGTCTGAACTGAATAACACTAAAACAAAAGCTTCAAAGAATTGCATCCACCTCTGTCTGAGCTAGATCTGAAAATAATCTGATCTGGCTGTAAAGGCAATGCTATAAAAGACAGAAAGAAAGGAAAGTTTCATCATAGTTTCGTACATACAGTCTAGGATTGTCAGTTCTGAGTCCTGATTTCCAGAAGTTGTAACCAGTTATTCTTAGATTTTTGCAAAAAAGACCTTTTTTTTAATATACATACCTTCCATTCCAATAGAAGAAACACATTATCTTTATCCAACACATAAACTCCCAAAATTATACCCTGTGTTTGTTGATATTTTGAAGGGTTTTTTAAAGTATGGCTAAAAGATCTTTCACTGATTTTTCCAACCACTTTCACGCTCATTCGAAAATAGTTGAAATTCAACTATTTTTCAACTGAGTGTTCCAGGGGTCTACGTATTTTTCCTCTGTACGGTCCTCGGCTCTCTTGCGTCGTAAATACGTGGCCCCTGGGTCGAGGGTGGAAATATCCTTTTGATGTGGCACTAGCATTGGTAAAGATCTGAAAATACAATCGTTCGTTTTATTTCTACTTTAAGACTTCCACCAACGAGAGACGCATCGTATCAACACATCAAACGAGCTAACTACCAAACCCGAGAGTGGAAATTGGCAATGGATCGGTTTTATCAATGGTAATCCCCTGTTGGGCATGGTACGTTCATATTTATTGCAAATTTTTGACCAAATTTATCAAATAAGCTAAAGGTAGTAAATTGAACTTAAAGATGTCGGTAGGGTTATGATTAACAAGGGTTGTTTTAGCCTATTTGAAATTTCTTCTTGTTTAAAGAGATGCATTTTAAATCTTTAGGATGGATGGATACAGGAGGCTTACTTAACTTCAACTGGATGGAAAACAAGCCCGCTCCTGACGCAGTTCTCGAGTTTGCATCTTGCAAGTGCAAGAAAACTAAATGCTGTAACAAGCAATGTAAATGTAAATCGCTTGGACTCCCTTTCACCGATTTATGTGAATGTGTGAACTGTGAGAACGAACCAATAGCCTCTGAAGAGCAGAATAACGACGACGAAGTCGTCGGTGATGACAAGGGAATGGACGATGACGTAATCGATTTTGACGCTATAGATGTATTGGATGAAGGCGATGAACAATTCTTTTTATAACTTTTTATAGCTTTTTTATTCCTTTTTTACTCAGAAAATGTGCCTTATTTGTTAAACTTTTCTTCTTTGTTGCTATTCATTGCTAAATCTTTAACTTCCATCCAAATACATTCAATGAAATGTTAGCGAGTATTTTATTGAAGATGTGCATCATAACCAGAGAAGTTTACTATGTTAATATTGGTTTTGAATGTAATATATCATTGTTTATTGTTTATAACAATATTGACATGCTAGTTTTAATCGTTAGGAATATTACTTCAGTCGTTGTAAGTTTTGTACTTTCTCATTAATTAATCTAATTCATGTTACAATTTTCCCTAGGATAAAGTAAAATTATTTAACATTGAAGCTCGTTTAGTTGGCTCAGTGTTCTGCAAGAGTGTCTTGGTTTTGATTCTGTGATACTTTACGTATTGCGTATCTTAATTTACTCTATTTGTGCGTAATTTGTTTCAATTTTATGCTTGAACATCTAAATCATCTTTGACGTTAAAATTATTCATATTTCTGGTCTGGTCCTTTTTTGACGTCAGTTTTATCATTTTGTTATGTTTTTGATTAAACATGGTTGTCTTTGAAATTGAATATCTTGAGTTTCACTTAAGCTTTTGAAACAAAATTTTCAACAGCGATTACTTATATACTAAGGATTTTCAATGTAAAAATACGTCAAAAAATTAAGTATAAAACATGTTTTTTTGAAAACGTTAGACATCGGTAGGAGTGGAACAAAAGGTGAAACTTTTGCATGATCACCAAGAAATGAAAAATACTGGAAGGGATACAGCAATGTTTTTGCTATTGAAAGTTAGCCCTACTTACCACAACAGATTGGCAAAGTTTCATTTGAATTCAATAAACCGTTTAAAACTTAGATATAACTGAGTAAACACAATTGACGTCAAAAAATATCGCCATTTTGGCATTCTGGTCCGTAAAATAAACATCTACAAGAAAATTTCGGAGGGCAAACAAGTAAATTCGGAAACTTCAGACATGCTACATGATGATATATATGTTTGCACGTGCCTCTACGACTGTCATAGTTGACCTCCCCCAGCTCCCAGACTAATATAATCTTTGCCTTGAAAGTATAGTTTATAATTTGATGGGAAAATTTTGTAATTTGACTGGAATTGTTTAAGTACCTCGTTGACCAATGACTTAAAGGGGCAATCCGCCACCACTTTGAACGGTTTGTTTTAGTTTTCATTTGTCTTGATAGCCCAAGATTAAATTTTGGCACTCGCTTAGCAAGGCGCGATATCGAGTCAAAAATCTCAGAATCAAAACATTGCAAATGGCAGACAAAATTCAGCTAGAGTGTCTTCAAGAAAGACTCCATTTCTTTTGGAAATTACATTCATTACCTTTCGATATGGGATTGGATATTTATGTGAATCGAATCAGCAATATATATTAGACTTTTTTACCAAGTTTGAGAGTATATTTCGATGGGATTGTCAAGATATTGCTGGATATACATTATAGAGTCAAATTTGATGTAATGAGCTAGAATGATGCAAAGTTGGAAATCTCAATTTTTGTGGCTCTTATCTTTATTTCCTTTTATGAATCGATGTATCTCTTATTAATGATTGGAAAAATGGTATTAACATTCTATTGAGATGTGAAACTGGTTCAAGTTGAAGAATTGATGAGAAAAATGGGCAGTACGAGAAATGTTTCCTTTGGAATACAAACTCTTATATAGAAAATACCTCTGGAACAAGTTATATGGGATTTGTTTACCGAGTGACCACAAAACAAAGTCTTTAATGCTTGGTTCTTACATTCATGAGGTCAGAGGTTTTGTGGATTTTCTGAACTTTTGAAAAGACACTTTTGAATATGTGATTGTTTTCCCTCTGACTAGAGATACTGTGAACGTGTATTTGATAAACATATTGCATCTTGGCTTGGAGTATGTTTCAATGGATTGTTGTAGTGTTGTTATCTTTTATCTTTTAGTGGTCAAATGTAGATAGGTTATTTCAATTTCATTTTTTATCCATTAATTCGTGTTTATTTCATAGAATTTCAGTAGTGTTTATGTGATAGGTTGTCCAAGAAAGCATTGTTTCGAGGTTTCCATGTTTTGTCAAAACGTGTCAAAGCCTGTCAAAGACATTCATAGACATTTTATAAGTAATTTCTTTCCTTGAACTTTATATAATTTAAAAGAAAATACAGGAGCCTTTGTTTTTGGTGCTATTATTACAAAGCTTTGAGAAACCTTTTTTGAACTAAAAATTCTAAATTTATGATCTAAAATTTTCATAGATTTTCTTGTGACATTTCAGACACTTGTATGTTTCAATAAAAAAATAACATCTTTATATATCTACTTATAACATCTTGGTTGGACAACCGTTAAAAAGTGCTCAATACTTCGTAGAGCGAATCATAAATTTTATTTTCGAAAATTCACAAGGTTAAAAATACATTACTTAAAGTTTCATGCTTATTGCAATCATCAGATGTGTAAAAACATTTAAAAAAACTGTCTTATGTACAGATTTGAAGTGTGGAAAAATCGTAAAAAAATCGTAAAAATTATTGAAAGCAATTACGACAAATTAGGCGATAAAAATGATTAAAAGCAATTAAGACAAATTAGGTGATAAAAAACTAAAACTTTAAAAAGATTTAAGTGTCCGCTGGAATGGTTTTTATGTTTTTCAACAAATGTTTATTAACGTGCCTACACGTGGAAATCAATTCGGATCTTTTATTTAAGAGTTTTTGTTTAGAATTGATGATGTGGAACTTTTCAGTTAAGCACAAATTACACGTTTTACCTCTGTTTGCAAATGGTCGAGTATAATCGATTATTTCCCATGATAATATGGGTTGAATGTCTTGTTTTTGGAGACTCAAGATGTGTTTCGCTAATTCAGTCGAATTTGCCTTATCTTCATGTCTGACTGTGAAATTTTGTTGGTTCCAACGTGTTTTAAAGCTGTTTTCGGTAAGCCCAATGTACTTAGCTTTTTCCTCGCTTTCGGATGAAGTAATGGTACATTGATAAATAACTTGTTCTTGTAAGCAGTTACCTTTCAACGGGCAGGAATCTTTGTTGCGACAATTCCACGTTTTGCTCTCTCTATATATCTACTTATAAAAAATTATCCTGTGCTCTTTGTTTTTCAACCCATTTCTTTTTTACCTATAAATAAAATAATAATTGCTACTGCCAAGGGAGATTCAGATAATTTGAGATAACTAGGAGTAATTATAAAAATCTTATATGAAGCCTTCAGCTGAAACAAAATGATAGCTCTTTTCTGAAAAAGGAAGATAATTTTTTGTGCCTTCTATCAGTTCTCATAAGTTTTTTTTGATTTTTCCCATCAAAAGTCACGTGATATTCTTATCTCGATCACACCGCCTCGTTTGGAAATTCCCCTATGCACCCTAAAAGTAATCGAGTTTTAGAAAAACAATAACAAACCGTGTTATGTGGTGGCTGATTGCCCCTTTAAGATTAGCATTCAGTTCGAGAGTGCCTTTTTCAACCGGGACTGCAACGTCGGAATCTAAAATCCAAAATTTACTAACAGGTACTAAAGACAATTTATTTAATCACTAACTACGTACTTTTTGTGAAACTTTTTTAGTTTTTATTGAATATTTATACAGGATTACGCAAACAGTTACAAGTATCTGATATTACCTTTGGTCCTGTTATAAATCTAAAATAATAAATAAATTATAAGTTAAATAAAAGGCATGCTGGCATAGTTTACGAACGTATTGAATTTGGCTATGAAAAAGCACTTGAAAATTAATTATTTGAATGAGGAGTTAAATTCGCTATGAAAGTAGAAATTACGATGTTAGATCTCGTTTTGATTGAGAGGTGTACGTACTTTCCAATGTTGGAAAGGCATGAGTAAATGATAGTAAGGAAAAACACGAGGCATAACACAGTATGAAAAAATAACTGAGGCAAACATAAAATAGAACTAATAGAGAATATATTAAACTAAATATGAAAGGTTATACCCGCAGAAAAACCACGCTGTGATCGATAGATACTTCAAAAGGTTATCTTAAAATTAATGTAAACAAGACTAAGAGTATACATGTATGTGAAGTCTATTAATACAGTATGTCGAGACTGAGAATATTAATACTGAAAAGTGTGACGCAATGTGTAAACTCTGAAAAGGAGAAAGTACCCAAAAACAGTGAAATTATCATATTCAAAATGTTAAAAAAAAAAAAAAATAAGACGGAAACAAATATTAGATAAAATATCCTAAACGCCTCTCTTTACTATCTCTGGTAAAAGATCATTACGTAGTGTTGTGGTGTTGTAAACAAATTGATACAGAATATTAGGGATATAGTTCAATGTAGCAACGATCTAGCCTCACTAGATCCAAAAATAAATTATCCAGAAAAGAGATAGTGTAGTGGCAAGTTAAAGGCTAAGCAGAGGCACTATACTTAAATAAAATTGAAAGTATGAGACTTTATTTTATTTTTAAAAATATTAAAGTCATTTACGGTTCTCAATTCCACTGGTAGCGTATTGTACAACCTTCCTCCCATAAAGAAGAATCCACGTCGGGCAACTTCTAAACGAATTTTGGGCAGACGAATAAAAGCATTTTGGTTTCGTGTATTGACACCGTGGTTATTTTGTTCGAAATGATTAGCCAGCAACACACTTGCTTTACCCAGCATACATTTCTTCACAAGGCAACATGCTTGACGCTTCATGACATTCGATGTCGGCTCGATAATCTGGCGATCTATTTGCCGTTTGTTAATGATCCTTCTAGCCCTGCGATCGATACTGTCAAGGCGGTCGATGCTAGATCTGTTGAGGTTTAGGTTGGTGGATGACCCGTAAAGGATGATAGTTTGTACCATAGCACGAAATATTTGGTAGGCTGCGAATGAAGTTACGTTCGATCGAATTAAAGTCAGTAGCTTTAAACGTGAAGTTGATATCTTAATTGTTTTTTCAAAATGTTCGAATAGTCGAAGCTCTGGGTCGATCAAAATTCCCAGATATTTGTAGCTGGTAGCGTTTGTTAATGGGTGTTTCACCGTAGAGTAAATTCAGTTTGGGAGAATCGTTGCAATTTCTTAGCAGTGGAAAAAACATCCCCTCAGTCTTTCCTTTTTTTTCAGGTTAATGATAAGTTCGTTCTCGGTCATGAAGCGTTGGACGTTGTTGAGTTCGGCGTCGTTAGGATGTCGTTGACTTTTTGGAGCTTTTCGCCGCAGTGTAGATGACTGTGTCGTCTGCAAACATGATCGTTTTGCAATTCTCAAGACAGTCAGGAAAGTCATTGAAAAATATAAGAAATAAAAGTGGGCCAAGAATGCTTCCCTGGGGGACGCCACAGGTGACCGGTTGCGGTTGGGACATGGCTTTATCATACGAAACAAATTGTTGGCGATTGAAAGGTAGTCTTGAACCAGTTCAGCTCAGTCGTCCTGATCCCGTAGGCCGGTAGTTTTTTCAGTAGCGAAACGTGGCTGATTGTGTCGAACGCCTTGGATAAATCGAGGAACAGGGCTACCGGTTGCGGTTGGGACATGGCTTTATCATACGAAACAAATTGTTGGCGATTGAAAAGGTAGTCTTGAAACCAGTTCAGCTCAGTCGTCCTGATCCCGTAGGCCGGTAGTTTTTTCAGTAGCGAACCGTGGCTAATTGTGTCGAACGCCTTGGATAAATCGAGGAACAGGGCGCCAGCAACATTTCCTTTGTCTACTTGCTTTCGAATATGAATATGTCGATGAAGAGGTTAGCAGCCATTTCCGTGGAGGAGTGCTTTCTATAACCGAATTGGAAATCAGTGAGTAGATTATTCTCTTCCAGGTATTCAGTAAGCTGCATCTGGACAATTTTCTCTGCTATTTTCGAAATGACTGGTAGTATCGAGATTGGACGATAATTTTCGACAGACGATATTTTTCCGGATTTGAATAAGGGTGTCACTTTGGCTTCCTTCCACTCGGTCGGAAATGCGTCAACGACAGAAAAAGTCTGACAAATTTACCGACTCACCGACTCAATTCTACTCAATTTTCGAGAGTCGGTCGGGCGACGCGAAACAAATATATTTGTGATTACCGCCTAACAACACTCATTAAAAAATTACGTTTGTGTCTTTTTACCGTTCTTTGCCAGTCAATAAATACCTTTAGCCAAATTAGTAACATTTTTCTTACTTTTACCAGGATTTCTAATTAGGAAGAAATATTTAAACGTTTAATATCTCTGAAACGAGCTACATTCGCAAATTCCAAGTATGACCAAGGCGCTGTCGACATTCGACTTTTGAAGGGGGGAGGGGATCGACCATGTGCCGTTAAGGGAAGGTCGAAAATCTCTTTAGGGGTCAACTCACCACATATCAATTCTTTTCACCAGAAAATATCGATTTTTGAGACGTTTATTCCATACAAATGTTACTTTCCATATTTTTTTTCCTCCTTTTTATCAACTAAGATCTGCTAAAGTCGCATACCTAAAGTATTCACTTCGCTATTTTTTAGAATAATTTTAACCAAAACAAACGACCCGATGTTTATGTCTCGTGTTCCTTTTGTTTAGACGGTCCGCGCGGCCCTTGAATTTCGCAGACGGTCGGTCTTTTTTCTTTGAAATGCCGCTATTCTTTTGAGTATGATTACGGAGATAATTAATTCGCCCAACTTTCGGAAAAAAGTTTAGAAAATATCTCTGTTATTTTTAAAATGTAAACTGAGCGAAGCCGTAGCGATATTAAGGATGGCTGACGAAACAACGATGAAAGTGAAGGAGAAAATTTAGAGTTTCATCGATTTTTGACAATTTTTTAACTTTAGAGAATTTGATGGCCGTTAACGTAGAGGGGGGGAGGGGGTCAGAACCATAACGGCCAAATGCCGTTAAAAAATTTGAAAGTCGAATGTCGACGGCCCNCCAATAGATTCGGTATACCAAATATGATAACTGTGCAAAAAATTGAAAAATTTCATTCGCGGATGGTGGAATTATTAACGCCCCAAAAAAATAATTCCAAATTAGGAATTAAACGACAAAAACGAACTGCCGTTTTTTAAAGTGAGTTTCCCGCGTTTTATAAATAAGATGTCAATTTTATACTGGGAGAAGTGACGTTTTTCTAGGAATTATAGCTCGGTCCCCCGAGCAGGTCAAGAGCTCAATCTTTCTTTCCCACCTAAATGAAATGGTAAGAATCTTATGAAATACTTTTTAACGTGCGATTTTTTCTATTTTTGGACAAAATCTAGGTATTTGCTTCATATTCCTAATTAGGAATTTTTTTCTTCCTAATTAGGAATACTAGTAAAAGTAAGAAAAATATTCATAATTTGGCTAAAGGTATTTACTGTTTGCCTAGAAGATATAGCAAACACAGTAAGTATAAGCACACTGTGCCTTTGATTGGCTGTAAAAAAATTCTGCATCGGCAGAATTTTCTCAAACTTTCAACAATGATAAAACAAACTTGTTAAATCAAAATTATTAACCAGACAGTACCGTGAAGTCGGTTAACTTGCATCAGTGGAGGCTAACATGCATAGCCCTCAAATGACTGACCAATCAAAGCAGCAAAATTTCAAAACAAATGAACTACGCAGCTTCGCTCGCAGCTCTACTCTACCATTTTTGTTTTGATTTAACTTTGTATTTTACGGACCAGACAGGTCATTCATTTGAGGGCTATGCATGTCAGCCTCCACTGATGGTTTTGATTTGTCAGAGAAAACGAAAGTGGTTTTCGCGCATGAATCGCATGTTTTAATTGGCCGAAATAAACTTGGTTTCAGATTATTTTGACGCGCTGCTACTGGAAACATATTTGATAAAATTGAAGGCTGGAAGGTACTCAATATAATCGAAGGTACTCAATATAATCGAAGGTACTCGATTTAATCGAAGGTATTCAATATGATCGAAGGTAATCGAAAAGTAATCGAAAAGTACTTGGAAATGATTGAACAAATCGAAAATGGTAGAAGAAAATGCCATAATCTGGAGTCGAGTGAGTATTCGTTCACCAATAAAATCAATAGGTGAATTATTATTGATCATTATTGATTACTTCAATCACAATTAAACGTTCGATTAATACCGTCTGGTATTAAAACCAGCTCATTTTTTATCTTTTTGTCTTAGCAACTCCAGAAGATTTTTCAAATTTTTAAATTTTTTTCTTCAAAACCTATCCTATCTTGTAGAGCTTTGAAAAGAAGGCAATCTATACTTTCCCAACCTCAACCTCAAACCCAACCTCAACCCTGACCCTTAAAAAAGGCCAACCCTCAACCCTTAAAAGGCCGACCCTCAACCATTGAAAAAAAGCTGACCCTTGACCGAACTATACAATAAAAGGCCGACCCTGAGTGAAAAAATGATTTAGCAACTTTTATAAAAAATTTTTTGGATGAATATTCCATAAACTGATCATTAGAAGACTCAAAGAATACTTTAAGAATAGTCGTCAGTGGGCAGTCTATGCTTAAACTCCTATATCAAGATTACGGGATTTGGAGTGCAGGCCGATTTTACTTTCATTTTCAGTGGTTTCAATTTCAATTTCAAGCCAGCATCTTAGCAACTGGGTGCTCGCCCATAGTTACAGGGGTTTGTGCAAAAAACCAAACATAGAAAGTTTTCCAAATCCCATATTCAATTGAATCAGGATAAAATGAAACTTTTCCATGTTTCACCAGCACCAATTCTGCACAAATGAAAATATTTAAAGTTCTACTTTTATTCAATGATTTTCTACGGCACTTTGTTGACAATCTAACTCTTGCATCAAATTCCTGCTTTCTTCATTAAATTGAAGATGATAAAAAACCCAAGCCTTAGGATCACAGATTGAAACCAATATATGAAGGGTGGGATTTTACAGCCGCCCATTGTGCAAGGCACTGAGAGGCCACAGGTGCCAAAAAGAAGAGCTGTGTGAAATCCTACAATCTCATTGGTAGAAATTTGATAAATGCTGAAAGTAGGAAAGAAGAATTTTGTGCAGTCTTGAGACAAAAAGCTCATTTTCTTTCAAAAAAGCAGTACATAATACGTCGTAGTTTTAACTTGTGTGTTTGAAATTACATTTTTCATACATAATTGAGTGAGAAAATTAGCACTACATTTCGATAAAACCCCCTTCCAAAAAGGGATTTGACATTTGAATCGAAGAAGCCCCTACAGTGACTTTCTAACGAAAATAATTCTGACGTCAATTATTCAAAATATATTGTGACGTTGCTGCAAATTATAATTCAAGAATGCGTGTCACTTTCTCTTTTTCTATTTGAAGTATGAAATCATCCACTAAACAATGTACTTCCGTAGGTGATGAAAAACTAATTCAAATTCAAATGTACCATCTTTATCATTTTATGGGCTTTTTATGCGCAAGCTGAACCGGCGTTTGCAACGATAGGAACCGTCTGGTATAATCTATTTGCTTTTTAGTTTTGCCATCTAGTAAGGTCCAAGTAGCTAGTCTGCATTTTTTGTGATTGAATACTGAATGCGATTCAGATATTCCAAGAAGATCAATATCAGATCGTTTCATTTCAAAAAGAAGGTTTGTCAACTTGATAGGAGTCTAATTTACACTCATCATTCAGTCCTTGCATTCCATTTGAGAAATGGTAAGACAGGAACTTTCTCGAGGTAGACTGTTGTCATCATTTTATATTCACTAGATCGGTTTGTGAGGACTGCTAAAGGATCTGATCTATCCTTGTTAGTTCTAAGTATTCCTTCGCCGGTATCATATTTTGTCTGAGCTCCACGTGATTAGTTTGAGGAATTGGACTTGGTATTGCTAAAGGATCCAATCATCTGCTAAATTGAAGTAGGACTGTTTTTTCTCATTGGAACTAAACATTCCATCTTGTATTTTCAGCCACGTTCAACAAATTTCCCAACGGTTGGATTTGCAAATACAACAAGCAAATAATTGGAAAGAATGGTTTGATCTTGAGAATCTACAGCTTAGGCAGAGGTATGTAAAATGCTTCCTATATTATTTTAAGGTTCAAATTGAGAAAAGTAATATATACTCTAGGGGCTGAGTTAGGTCCTGATGCGCATCGGCGTATAGTCATTTTTTCTTTTGATCATGAAAGTATAGTCCTTGAAGAGTCAGAAAACGTGTGTGGCGTTATTTGGATCAGACACAAATTTCCATAATGGCGGATTTTAGATTTTCAACCCTTTTTAGCTCTCTTGCTTGAAAAAACTTTTTAAACTTTAAACATAGACATATTATATACCAATCGATCACAAATTTTATGCTGATTAAGAAATATGTCAGAACTATGGTCTGAAAATTTCGTTAACTGGAGATATGAAGCACTTTCGATTTTGATTTTTTGAAATGACTACTTTTAGTTCCAAATTTGCGTGGCTGTAACATTTGATTGGGCTACTTGATTTACATGAAATTTCCGGAGGGTCTTGCCTACCATTCAAATAATAAAATTCAGGGAAAATTTATTTTTCTACATGAATTTTGAAATCCATAATGGCGGATTCAAAACTTTCTTTCGTCACATGGGCTCTTAGGCTCTGCTAGCTTAAGAAAAATATTTTTTGAGCTTTAAACCCTGCATATTATATACCAATCGATCAGAAGTTTTATGCTGATTAAGAAAAAGGTCAGAACCATGGTCTGAAAATTTTGCTATCTTGAGCTATGAAGTACTTTCGTTTTCAAAACTTAGAAAACGTAAGTACTTCGTATCTCTTGATAAAGAAATTTTTAGACCATTGTCTAAAGAGGGCTTAAAAGGGTTGAAAATCTAAAATCCGCCATTATGGAAATTTGTGCCTGATCCAAATGACGCCACACATGTTTTCTGACTCTTCAAGGACTATACTTTCATGATCAAAAGAAAAAATGACTATACGCCGATGTGCATACGAGACCTAACTCAGCCCCTAGAGTAAATAAATCTGTGCTTCTGAGATCTATATTTTTGGTGAAAGAAATAGTTAATTAAAAACGAAATAAATTTAAATAGACCTTGTTGATTATCAAAGAACAACTCAATAATTTTCTTATCCATTAGATCCTTCATTTGAAATACTCCATTCCAATTAAAGGGGTAATATCTGATGATTTGAGATGTTTGGCATTTTGTATTCCTTCTATTGTCCTGAGCAAATAATTAAATTATCAAGTTTGGAAATTGGTTATGCAAAAATACTTCAATGTTTTATTCAGGACCAAAGAAGGTTTCTGCAGGCCAAATATCTCAAACCGTTAACTATCCCTTTCATTTTTCTTTTAGGGTACGAGATGTTTGTGAACACATTTTACTATCAGGGGAATGTGATATTGCTAGAAAAACTGAAGAATATTTATGGAGGAAAGCATTCTACGACATCATTCACAAACTCAAAATGGATAAAAAGGTTTCATTTCAATTTTTTTCCTGAAAGTCTGTTAGCACGAGTAACTGTTTGAGCTCAATGTTTTATTTTCTCATGTATTTCCAGCTTCACTTGAGCTGTATTCTGAGAATGGGCTGTTTTCCATCCATCCTTAAACTTAAATGTAAACACCAGATCCGATCAAAGGATTTGCTTGAAAATGTAAGGATACACCCTGGTAAAAAACAAAACTTCCACACAAAAAAAAGAATTGAGAAGTTTATTGGGCTATCTAAAATTAGTACTTTACCCCTTGAAAATTAACTAAACAGAAAATAAATTACAATTGACCATTGCTCTAAAAAAACTTCCTTGAAGCTGCTTGAAGATCTGAAAAGTTCACTTTCCGAAAAATGAATCCTTAGTAATGCAACATTTATTAACACATGTAATGAATGTTATATCCATTTTCAGGGATTGGCAACAGACAGCATGCTTCTTTCAGTTTACACCTCTCACCTTCAAGGTGCGCTCGGCTTCTACCACAATCTCTTAGTACGTCTTCGTAACAGATATTGCATTGCGTTACAAGGTGTGATTGATTGGATTGGAATACCACCAGATTCAGGTAAAAAAGAAACCGTCATTTTTCTAATAGCTATCCTTGAACTCCCCAACAGTACTGTCTGAATGAAAGAAACATTTATTAACAAGCTGTTTATGTATAACGATATTTTTAACATTAAACCTTAAAGTAATTCAAAGTAATTTCTCAGTATGCGGCAGAAGGAAGAAGGGAAAAGAAGGAAAAAGGGGGACATTTTCATACAAATTCTGTCCTGATTCGCAAGACACAAATTTTTAAACTGTGCAAGGTTAAACTTCCTTAAGATTTTTAATATTCCTTTTTCATTTCATTTCTAGATATCCATCAAAAGGTCACCAAAGATCAAATGGAATGGGCCTTCAAAGCTTGCCAGCGGTGTCTCATTTATCTCGGTGATATTGGTAAGTATTTGTAACATTTCTTCTTGTGGGAGTGAATAATCAATTGTAAATAGCGCATTGGGGTATGCACTTTTTTATCTATAACCATACTGCTTTGGGATTTAAAAGGGAAGACCCATAGAATCTTAAACATGAATGCCCAGCTTTAGTTCCAAAATTATTCCATGCTTGGATAAGAAAAGTAATGTCCTTCTGGATATTTTGTAGAACTTTGAACTTAGAAAAGATTTGAACTTTTCCTTCTGACCTTTAGATGGAAATCTGTCCATTTTTTATATGTGCACAATTTCCATTTTTCTAACAAAATGATTATGGTCAAATGACTCTTCAGATTTTTAACGATTTATATAAAACCTGGTTGCAACCATCATAATGATCTAAAAGAAATTTTGTTTTAGCGCGTTACCAGTTGGATGTTTCCTCTGAACCAAATCCTCGACACGCTGAACGCTACTATCATCTCGCTATTCTATTGAACCCTGCAGTTGGGATGCCACATAATCAGATTGGAACTTTGAAACAAAGTCAATCAGAGTTGTGTGAGTCATGTTACCACTATATGAGATGGTAAGGGAATGATTTTGTCAACATTTTTCCATTTTCATTTGCCTTATGATTTATTGATTTATAGATTTCAGTACTTGTGTTTTTAAGAAAGATAATATTGTCATAGATAGAGGTTAAGATTGCCTATACAGGAATCCTTTTATAAATCAACTGCTTCAATAAACAAGAGATTCCGGCAAGTTTTTTTCTATATTTATTGCATGTCTAGAAAACTAATTTGTTATGGAATGCAGGAAAAAGTATTGGGTCCAAGTGTCAAAACTTTGGATCAAACCAGATCAAACCAATAGAAAAGACTAACCTAGGCTGCAGTAATCGCTGTTTAATAAGTCAGTTTAAACCTCGATATGGATGGCCAGCCTGGTCTGCTCCTTATTTATTAACTTATTTATCTAACTTTCAAGTATTGTAAATTTCTAGTCTAGCATAATAATGCAGGCAAATAAAATATCTTTGAATTGAATTGAATTGGAATGTTGGTATATAAGCTGAGAGTTACCATCAAACTGATTTTTTCTTTCTCCTATCAGCTTGATGGCTCCATCACCTTTTGAAGGTGCTGAAGAAAATGTGAAAAGAGTGTTGGAGAAACACAATGTGGTGATGACTGAACTGCAAGCAACATGCCTTAAAAATAACACACTGTAAGTATCATTCATTGTGGAATCTGTCGGAGTCCGAAATGAAATCATTTCAGATCAGATTTTCCATTAGAACGAATGGAAACCCTATTATTTATATGATATTTTTTGCATGATATGTTCAATTATAAGCCTTTGGAGTTAAGAAGAACTCATGTGTGATTCTCCTGTCTGGAAATTTTTACCAATACTCACAGCACGCAGAAATGCCTATTGCTAAGGAGTTTATAAAGGCATTGATATTCATTTACCTACTACATTCTGTAATCTATTATTAAAAGAACCCAAGGTCATTTTTATTTGAATTATTTTTTATAGAATCGACACAAAGACACAATTCACTGCTGCGTTTTTATCTCTACAAGAAGTCTTGTTTGGTTTAAGGAAGTAAGATTAATTTTTGCTATTTCTGTATATTTTCAATTGAGGCATTTTAAATAAAGCCTAGAAGCTTGCATATTAAAGTGTGGTAGTCATCACTCTTGAATCCGATCTTGTAGGTCTGAGATCAATTCCCACTGCAGTACTTTTACGGTTAACTTGGCAAATGAACAATGGACAATGAACTCAACTCACTGGCTCCACACCTTCTCTTTGAAGTTAAACCATACCATGTTAGGGGAATGGGGTACAAAATCTGATACAAGAATGTGTGCAATATGCCAGACATTGTGGTGTGTGGTGGTACTGACGCTCCCAACAAGTTGTGTCTGGATACCGCTATGAATTTATTTTTTTGAAAAAAGTTGAATTTCTACTTTGTAAGGAGTAGGACCCATTACCCAATGGGAAAGGCCAATATCAGGATCTTATCCTATTTAAGAATATTCAATACAATTTAAAAGGTTGATTTTTCTGAGAGGCTATTATTCATTAGACTTAGAACTGAAAAAAGGGAAATGTCAAAAATACCTGGGACTGCGCAGCTACTCTTTTTCCCTTTATCAGAGCAAAATTCTATCTTTCTTTTAGAATAACAAACGAGGAGCTAGGGCAGTGGTGCCAGTCTGTCATTTCATTATTTTCATTGATTCTGAATGAGAAACTTCAAATATCACATTCACCAACGCCGCCCATCACCAATGGCGTTGGCGGTGGACATCAATACCGCCAGCACCAAGAACATGAGAGTTTGCACGTCGTCCAGGAAGATTCCATTTCTTCAGGAATGCTTTTGAAAATGATGGGTATGACAATACTGGATATTGTCAAGCTCAAAAAGAAAGGTAAAGAAAACAAGTTTTCCCATCAAATGTTATTTTTTTACTACCACAAAGATAAAAATTTCAATGAGAAACGAATCACTAGATTTTTTTTTCTCTGAAAATTAGTAAGCCATTAAATGAAAGCCAATTTTAAGGTAAATTTAACAACGCTTTTAGCACAATGTCTTTTTCATTGTATCAACACAAAGGGTTTTTGTCATAAATAGCATATGTATTCGACTATCATTTAATATTTTAGGATCAGATATTGGTTCTGCTGCAGTGGCCTTTGCCAGTACCTTACTGTCTGAGTTACTCAGTTTCATCAGCAACTACATGAAGCAGGCCTATCCAGCATTAGATTCAGAAAAAGGGAAAGACCAATTCTCCAAGATGCGCAATAGAATCATCATGAGTCAACGTAAGAGAAGAAGACGTAGAAAGTTCAGCTCGCAAAGTTCTGATCATTCCAACAGTGATGATGAACATCTCATCTTTAAACAGGATGAAGATTTATCTGACCTCAGTGAAGGTAGGTCCTGGTTTTACACTGTTAAGACACTGTTTACACTGTTTCCAATTCAGAAAGATACCTGTTTTAGTGAAGTATTGTTCATATTGGTTTCGGAACGTTTCGGAGCAAGAAAACGGAGCAGTTCCGTTCCGATGAAAAAAATTGGGGCGAAACCCTTTCGATCTGTTTTGCTTTGTAACGTCTTCTTTTTTGACGTTTCGAATTTTGACGCTCACACTTGTTTCGGAACCGTTTCGGAACGGAACCGTAACGTATGAACATGGTCTATATCTTCAACCCATTTATCAAATTTTCTCTCCACTTTATGTTCGAACAGGTGAACTGGACCAGGACTTCTCAGACACTTTGAGCGAGGATAGTGATTCAGTGATCGAAGAAACATCAGATGCCGAAAACGACCTGGAAGTAGAGCGTATTGTTCTTGAGAGAGGCGCGCGGCCGCCTATCAATGGCAAGATATCTAAAAGCGAAAGAGAGAACCTATCAAGTTTATCAAAAGCCGGTCTTTTGTTGAATAAGCAGTTGAAAAAAGAGAATAACAAAATGCACTTGAATTCACTTTCCAACGGCATTGTACACGATTTCACACTTGAGCATGTGGACTTCATAAACCAAGCAGCCTGCTTGTTAGAAGACTTTGAGAAGATAAATAATGAAGCATTTTTACCTGTTGTCAAAGTTTTATTTGATTGGCTTCGTATTAACCCTGACATCTTGAAAACCAGTGGCAAGGTAGGTGTCATATAGAATTTTCAAGAACCTACTATTATGAAAACATTCGATTTTGATGAAGAGGCGATTTTTTTTTCTAATCGAATTCTATCTTCCATAACGGCGGATTTTGTGTAACTCAGCAAACACTGAAAATATCTACCTATACCTTTATCATTTCAAGTCCGGAACTAATTGATTTAATTTCACCTATATCTTTTTTCGACACTCTCAGGCTGCACCTGTCCTTTGGCAGAGAATAGCAGACGTTTTGAATATTTTGCCATCACAAAAAGTTGTACATACTACAGGTTTACTACACTTACTACCTACGTTTTTTTTAATAAGCAAGTGTCTACCCTCTATAGATAAACTCGATACTTACTACTCCAGTAGCGTAGATAAGAGGGGTGCAAAATCTTTGTAGAAAAGCGGATTTTTAGGACACGACAATTATCTTTTTATATTATATATAGATAATTACAGTGCCTTCCTCCGCAAATTTTGCGCCTCTCTTGTCTACGCTACTGTACTCCATGGGTTTTCCTTCATCTCTATCATTGAGTCTGGGTACTTTAAGTATTAGCCCTGTTTCTGGATCTTTCGATCTTTGCTCTGATTTATAACATATCACCTATCGAGATAAAGTACTTTTGTAAAAGACGTAACATGCCTTTAATGTTCGGTTATTGAAAAATTGATCTTTTTTGTAATTCGTGTCTTTTATACCTTCGGCTATCAAAGAATACCTCCTTGGACGTTTCCTGAGATTGTTATAATCTTGGAAAATCTATAATGCCCTTTTAAAAGCGCTTCTCAACTTTTTTCGTCTCAGTCATGTACTTCAGTCAGCGCAGACGCCTTCCACTCTGGCTCCGTGGTGACCTTGAAGACGGCGTTGAGAAGCCACAGAAGCGTGCTCTACCTGAAGACATCACATTCTATGGTGCCCCTGGTTTTGAAGATCTTCACAAAAGTCTAGACATCAAATGGTTCCGTGGTCTCACCAACTCTGAGCTGTACCAATTCGCTTTGAGGGTCACCTACTTGAGAAACTTCGGGCATTTCATCAGTAACAATACTGACGTGCCTTGTTTCTCTTGGGATGAGAAGACAGACAGGTTTATGGTGGATACAGAACAGTTGCCACAACCTCCTGCGGTCACTACTAACCACCAACATATGAACGGACATGCTGATCACACACATTCGAATGGCAACTCCATAACCACCACTCCTGCGGCACCACCACATCCTCGTAAAACCTTGGAACAGAGAAACGAAATGATGAAAGCACTTGCTAAACAAAAACTCAAGGTTTAAATTTATCTCCTGAAATATTTTACACATTTTCCAATGATTTTTAGAGGATATCTGTTGTTAACGATTCTAAGATTTGGGAAGAATCTTGATTTTGATGAGACATGATTTTCTTTGTGCTTCATTCAGTTGAAATGTCAATTTTCGGTACTGTCTCCAACGATACTCTTTTTTTTTTCAGAAAAAGTCAATACAGCTCCTTTCTACAATGCTTTTTAAATGTGTTTTACCTCCTAAATGGAATAATTTTCTCAAACTTAAAGCTGGACATTAAAGTACTGACGAAATTTGTAAACAAACCGTATGCAGTGGGATACAAAATCAAAACAAATGTCACATGTCATAATAAAAAATCAAAGCAAATATCGCTGATTTTGATTGTTTCGATTGTTTTACAAGTTTGTTTTGGACACATGATTTTAATTGTTCTCTTTAATGACACGTGGTTCGCGCAATGTTTACATTTGTTGACTTTTATGTCCCTTTAAGTGAATTCGCAAGCCTTTTGTGACTAATTTAAGAAAAGAACCTTCTTTGTATTTTGTTCATAAAGAGACTCTTTTACTTTACCAGACGATTAAAACACTCCTGTGTCACAGAACCGGTGGAACCCCCTCCCCAACTGGAAAATTTGGCCAAAATTGCGTCCCCTGTGGACAAAAATACTCACAATTTCAGTTCCATGGAGGCTATGAAACAGGCGTGTATTCATGAACTATTCTCTCTATATTTTTCAGCACGAAGTGAGTGAGATGCAGATGAAATTGAAAACCGAAGAACATTCAGTGTATCTCGTTCTCGACACTCCAGCTCTATGTCGTCATCTCTCCTTACTCAGAACGTTGGTCAAAAGCTCCAATTTCGTTGTCATTGTCCCTATTCAAGGTTTGTGTTATTGCTAGTGTCTTGTGATGTTCGAAGTCATACCTTCCTCAGCGTATGATTCATACATGCACCACTGCAATGACTTCACGAAATTATGCAACTTTTCTGTTTCTTGTTCCACCCAATACGTCACTTTTTCTATTGTTTAAGTAACGTATTGGGTGGAAAACTTCTCAGAAACTCTCCAGTGGTGCATATGAATAAATATTCATGATAAGCACCAATGTAATGTCTTCCACAGACCCAACAGCTGATTGGTGGAATAGGAATTTTATTATCAGGGTTCTTGTTCTCGGTGGGTCCATGATTCTTGAGTTGTATTTGCTAGTTTATAGTACTGAGTTATGTGTTGTGATGTCAATCTGTGAGTTATCTCAAATAAAAACTCATCACCTTAAATTAGCACGAGTTGATAACTCGTGAAACTATTCTGAGGAATAACAGCACGAGTTATTAACTTGCAAACTTATTCTGAAGAACAATTCTACGAGTTGATAACTCATGATTTGATTTCTCAAGATAATTTCTCAAGAGTTATCTCATTAAAACAACTCTCTGAATGACGTCACAACGCATAACTCATGGATATAACTCACAAATATAACTCACGAGTTACGGATCCCTTGTTCTCAGCTTGTGTTCGTTCTCTTCATGGGCCATTCCATTTTATATCCATACAGGGGGTGGACGAACATTTCCAGATAGTAATCCAAGAAAAAATTCCAGGGTGTGTTTTTTTTCCAAGGGGGTAAAAAGTTATTGTAAAATTTCCATGGGGTGAAAGACTGATTTCACTTTAAGGTATGAAAAGTATTTTTGCAAGGGTATTTTGGCTCCAGAGGTATTCACACCTTTTCAATATTTTTTTTTTGACTTTGACTTGAAGAGGTTCGCCCACCCCCCTGTATGGTTTTTTAATGGAACAGCCCATTCTCTTATATATTTTTCAGTGATCGCAGCATTGGATGAATTGAAGAAATACAACCCTGGTGCTCGTGATGCTATCAAATTCCTCGAAGATGAAATCAAACATGGAAATCGGTATGTTACAGGATGCCAAACTTTTCATTAGTTCTTTCGGCCCTCTAATGAGCTTTTTTGCAAAACTATTTCTTGCAAATTGCTTGAATTTCAGCACCTTCAAACAGGGCTAAGTTATAGCTTGAGAGTTGGACGAGAAATTTAAACTGTTATTTGAAGTGCTCTGTTTGGTTTATGGTAGGCCAGGGTAACGATATTTGAATTGAAGTCTGATTTGCTCTGAAAAAATGCTGGATTTGAAGAAAAAAACATTGTAGGTTTCGAGTGTTAAGTGGCATATGGCCTAGATGAGTAATAGTAGAATTTGTTCCTTACCCCTAAGTTTGTTGTCTCAGCCAACTCAAACTTCCTTTAGAAGAAAACCTCGCGTGCATTTCCTTCAAGGCAAGTTTGTGTAGAGCGATTGATTCTTTTCACATTGAGCCCCACAAAATTGAAGTTACTGCACGCTTGCTAGGCCTGTAGACTCAACCAACAGTAAAGTGAACGTTTTTGTGGGGCTCAATCTTTCTAAGTCGTTGTATTGATGTTAGTACAGTTGAGTCTCTTAAACTCGAACCTTTATAACTAGAATGTCTATAACTCGAATTAAAGTTTTATGGTCCCTTCAATTAATATAGCCTTATAAACCTTTACCCAATAAATTGAAATTTCCTCAACTTAATATAAATTCGTGCGTGTTTGAGTTATGAAGACTTGTACTACAAAATATACCACGGAGCAATTTTCTGTGACCTTTACCAAGCCCCATTCTAAGGCTTTTTCATATACACGTTCGTTTTTCAGTTGGTTGAAGACACAGAAAGAGCATGAGACGATTACAGACGCACTCAACAGCAAGAAGAAAAAGAACAGAGATGTCGAAGAATGGTAAAGACATTCATAATTTTACCTCCTAGATTTTTGCGGGCTTTTCCAAATCGCTTCTGTCACTCCGCCGTCCTCGAAAGTGCAAATACATAAACTCGCTAGACCAATGGTTATACTTTTGTTATCGACGCCTAGTTTCCGGGCTAATCTTTCACTGACATTAGGGACAACCTGCTAGCAATGATCAGGGTTCATGTTTAGGTAATTTAGCTGATAAACAATTTCCTATTGATTTTTCGAATCTAATTTTTATCCTTAAAAGCTAAAATAAATATGATCTCTCCAGGGTTTCATGAAGCTTATATATTCATGTTATACCCATGCATGATACAATCTCATCTCTAAAAGCTAAAACAAATATTATCTCAACGGGGATCCTAGTACCTTCCCACCAAACCAAATTTTTCATTTCATTAACGGCTTTCGTCTAACAGGCTACGGGGTTTCAGGAAGCCTATTCATGTTATGCCTATGTATGAAACAATTCAATCTCTAAAGTTTTTTTTCGCACACCCTTATTCCTTTTAGGAGATTCATTCAAGTGGTCAAATGTTGTATCTACTTCGCGGAGAAACATCAAGAGAACTCGTCCCCAACCCCCATCGATCACACCTCATCTAACATGGTTACCTTGCTGACGTCAGATAGTTCAATAATGACGTCGCCGCCAGGGAATTCTACAAAAATGGCCAACCTCGGTACCAGGGTGTCACAGTACGCGTTGGACATCTGCAAGACAAAGGGCATCAGGGTGGAACCAGTGGTCGACTTCTATAAGAGGTGAGATTCTGTTTTTCATTTTTTACAAGTTGACCCAAAAAAATTATTATTTTCACTAAGGGGGCACTGAAGAACATCAGGACTAATTATTTTATCTTTTTGCACCCTGTAATTTTATGGCTTACTCGAGAAATTAAAATATTTTTCATAATTTTTCGTGTATTAATCTATCGCCTGTTCCTCATAACGACCTCCGGTTTGTTCATCTTTATTTGTTGGTAAAAATCAGAAACTTTGAAAGTGTTGAAAGTTTAACTTGATGCCCATTTGCTTGTAGACAACTGACTCCATAATTAATGACCGTAGTGCAAAGATAGAGCATCCTACCCTTCTGGTAGACAGCTATTGAAAGAGGAGCGTGATCGAACAGTACAGTAGAGCGCTGTTCACTTCATGAGAGTTTCTTTTTGCTGTGGCTTTCAATATTATCGAATAATGGAACGCATCGAATAGACCTTGATCGGAATTTTTGATTTTTCTAAAAAAGCGATGCATTGTGGGATTGTTTCAAGTGTATTACAATATAATTCCCTCGAGGAATTCCTAAGAGATTTCTATTGTAACACACTCGAAACAATCCCACAATGCACAAAATCAAAAACTCCGATAAGGTCTATTAGCGAGCGTCAACTGTATCACAACTCCGACAAAATAGATACAGCGATCACCATACTCCAAATCGGAAAAGTTTTGAGAGCTTGTAGTTCTTTAATAGTACTGTAGATTAAAGTTAATGTTATCCTACTTACAAATCTCTTCATCAAACATAAATAACATGAAAAGAGTAAGGCTGCTAATCTATCTGTTTGTTAGTAAATGCACGGGGTAGTCGCTTTGTCTCCTCGTCTTACTTAAATCTGGTTGAATGGGCTTTAATGTTTAATATCCATTATCCATCCATAATAGCTGGACAATTTCAATGGTGATTTTTTTATTTGAATTGGATCACGTGCAGGTGATCTAGAAACAAATATGTTCCTTATTGTCAACTGAAACATTATTACGAGAGTCTTAGGTCCGACTCGTGACGTTTTGAACTTAAATCTTCATAGTTTATGATTTGTCGGGTGACGGGTGACGTTAGATGTATCTGTGAAAGTGAATGCAAAGGCTGGTATGTGACGTAATTCAAACCCTGACAAGCTCAGTCCAGTCTCTTTTTCTCACCTTTCCGCGCCAACTTTCCGCGCCAGACTTGATTGTTTTTTAGACCCACTTTGGAGGTTCCATGAATTAACCATGTTCGTCCGTTGGCTCCGTTTTCTGAATTTTTGTCTGGAAATGTCCCGAAATAAGCGGTTTTTATTTTCTCGAGATTTAATCGTCAGTTTTTTCCTGATTTGTTGTTTATTTCTAATTTAATGTTTTCTGTTGTTTAGCGAGGTAGGTTCAATAGACATATAACTTGTTGATAATGCATTGAAGCTAAAATGTAAATGGTGTAATTTTCAGGGAAGTTGGGATCATCTTAGTTGGTTGTTAAATATAGTAGATATGTGTTTTCGAATATAGAGTTTAGGCAGGAAATGAAACATAATTAACAATCTCTTTATGAACTGCTCGTTTAATTTGCTAATGACCTCATTTAACAAAACCTGGCAGCTCTTTTTATTCTGTAATTGCTGACGTCAGCAAGTGGATTTTTTCCAGATAAATGTTTTAAATTCTAATGTTGTTTTCCTGTTGTTAACGGCTTAAAGAATTCTACACGTTTTTGGACCTACCCCGGTGGGGTGGAGGTCCTATAAATTAACCTGTGTTCGTTAGTTAGTTAGTTAGTTAGTTAGTTAGTTAGTTAGTTAGTTAGTTAGTTAGTTAGTTAGTTAGTTAGTTACCAACTTTTCTCGAGATTGGCTCATTCAATTTTTCTGATTTTTTGCACAAAGGTGCATTACTATAAACCCTCGAATGTGACGGAGCCCGATTTTCGAAAAAAAAATTTTTCCGGCCGGTAGAACCGGAAATGTCCCGAAAAAAGCGGTTTTTTGAGATTTTCTCGAGATTTTATCATTAGTTTTTTGCGATTTTTTGCACATAGATGCACATTAGTACTGCCGAAAAGGTGTCGAAAACCGTTTGCCGAAAAACAATTTTTTCCGGTCTGTAGAACCGGAAATGTGCCGGAAATCGTCGTTTTTTCACATTTCCGTCACATTTTTTCAACTTATTTAATTGTTTCTTTACAGAAAAATGTTCTTTATGATGATGCCCAAAACTTAGCATCGTTTGATTTCCAAAAAAATCATCCTTTGAATCCGGAACTCCTTAAAAATCGCCGGAACAGAACACAAAAAACCGGCGTAAAAAAAACGGTTTTCCTTCATTTTTTCAACTTATACTCGACAGATTTTCATGATTTTTTGCACAATGATGTAAAATGGCAATGCCCAAAATGTGACAGAGCCCAATTTTCGAAAAAGAAATTTTTCCGGCCGCTAGAACCGGAAATGTCCCGAAAAAAGCGGTTTTTTTTTTGAGATTTTCTCAGTTTTAATTTTCTCTGAATGATTGATTAAAGTGTCGATATTATTTTTCTTTCACCGTTAAACATCGATGCGTTTCTTAATTGCTTTCTCCGTTCCAATAGATATATAAATCGAAATTTAAAATTATACATTACTTCCATTAAATTCTAATTATTCGTTTTATAAATAGGTAGGTCCATTAAAGTATTACTTGTTATATAAGAAGAAACTATTAGAATAAAGCTTCGATGGCTAAAATGTTAAGAACAAGTTAAGAACATTTTCAGGTTTTGTGGACTCAAAAACACCCGATTTCTTAGGAAAATGGTCAAAATAAGAAATGTTTTTAAGAACATTTTTAGGCTTAAAACTGAAAAAGTTAGGAATATCTGAAGGCTTCAAAAAATTTGAATGTTCTTACAAAAAAAAGTGTATTTTGTATCCCTCCATTTACATGACACTGGTCATATCTCTCCATTAAGCAGAGAATCCTGTAAATTGTTGACAGCCTTGTACACTTGATGAATATCAGAACCAGTAAATTTTCGTTGAGACGCGGCTTACATTTTTTAAATCCAAATTTTTAGCCTTAAATTCCTTAAATTGTTCTAATTTATAAATTGAGGTATTTATAGTCTTTATACCCCAAATTAAAATACTTTTCCCCTTCTTGGATTGTTCTTATTTTGGGTGAGCCTTGTTGTTCTCATAAAATGTTTAATATAAAAAAGTGTATTCATCTTTGTCTATCCTCTTCCATCCGTCGTCACTCCTTAGAAGTTTTTGCGACATTCTTTCGATTTTAAGTATGTGTTCGTTTTATAAACTACTGCACTAGTTTAAATCTTTATTTCTTTCAAACTGACAAATGAACCAATTCAGCAAAATACAAACATGATCACTATCACCAACAAAACAGTTGTTATGAGACAAAATAGAAAGTGTTTTTAAGTACAGTTGACTCTCTCTAATTCGATCTTGAAGGGGTCAAAAATGTTCTTCGAATTACAGAAAGTATTTTATACTAATTTCTAGCTGAGGGGACCAATATTTTAGTTCGAATTACAGAGAGATTTGAATAATAAAGCTTCGAATTAGAGAGAGTTGCAATGCTGGACAAAAGGTTGGTAGACTTCTGCAATATTTGCAAAATACTTCAATATTGATCAAAAACAAGTTCCCAAGAGGCTTTGGGTGCTTTCCAAACCCATTCAAAGCTGTTCAAAGTCTTTGAAAGTCACCCACTGCAGTCAAACCACAAGGGCTTGATTAACTGGCTTACACCAGTATCAAAACGCTGATTTTTTGCTTGTGTTTCCCTCAAAAGCAATTCAAAAGCAATGCAACGACTTCAAAAGTGTTTTTCTTAACTTCCATCCCCTTTCAGACACATAGAAGAGTCATTTTGCTCTATTTCTCATCATTTTTCACTGAAATTTCATTTGTCTACAACCTTTTGTCCGGCATTGTGACTGTATTAACAAAACTTCCAATGATCGAACCCAGCTGGCACACAACGTCGTTTTAACGTTTATTTAACGTTCACAACGTCCATATAACGTTAGATGAACGTCGAGACAACGTTGTGTGCCAGCCGGGAATGGATGAGAAATGAAAAATGAAATTAATTAAAACACAGACCGATCGTTTCGCTTACCAGTCTCACGGAGTGGTTTCATCTGTTATGTTTTTGTAATCATCATACCACTGCGGTAATCCTCTCCCAATTTGTTATAAGAACTCTCCTCATCTTAAGATCTCATCCTTTTCTATACTCCTTCCCTTTCTGTTTACTGTTTTGAAGTGTATGGGGGCATCAAAACATCAAAATTCTTGTTTAACATCAAACAGATGTGTTTTATGCATGATTGATAGAAGAACTAAAGCCTTGTTTTCCACGATTTTAAAATTCACGGCTGTCATGTTCTTACAAAAGATGTTATAAAACAGATTATATGGAAGTCGACATTCAATTAAAAAAGCACAATCGATTAACAAAAAAACACATAAATCACTTCAACTCACTTAATTGCCATGTGATCCCTTCTTGCTAATAACCTCTTCTCCTTTGAATTATCATACCAGGATCAATTCACTCTTTCAATGACCATATTTGGTCATATTGAGACATTTGCTCCATTTTCATTGGTTGTCAGGAGTTTATGCTTGCTGCCTCAAGAAACCCTCTCTTTCTTTCATCCCACCCTCACTTTCAGACTTTGTATTTATCTTGGATATTATTTTATTGGCCATCTTTAATTCTGATTACGTATTTGCTCGTCAACTTTTTTAGTTTTTCTTGTTGTTTAAAGTAAAAGGTCTGTCAGAAGGGTGGTTGATTTGTCACAGTTCACCAAGACGTTGTTTTACTTCAGACTTTTATTAATACATCCCATTCTTACAGACCTACTGGGACCCCTTCCCACTGGAAAAATTGGCTAAAATATCGTCCCCAGTGGAAAATTCTCCTCCAATTTTAGTACCCATTGAAAATAAACGAATAAACGAATCCTCACTGCAAAATGTTTTGCAATTTTTCCCATTCCCACTGAATTTTGTGACTTGAAAACAAAAAGAATTTAAATCCATAGCCATAAAATATGTGGGAATATAAATCCCCATCGAGTTTTAGTCCGTTATTTTTATCCTCACTGGCTGAAAAAATCCTACCGGGTCTTTGAGAAGGGGGAGTTATTAATGATAACTTTGTTTTGATGCCTTAGTTTTTTATAAGGATACATAACTTTGTCTTGAATTACTATTATAGAGCGTCGATCTTGTAGAAAGTGCCTAAAGAGAGTCTTAAGTTGACTGTGATCAGTTTGGTTTCAATTTGTCCTAGGTCAAAGATATATAAAATAACTTCTTGATCACCGAAGGAAGGTCCTATGCATCAATGCTGCTGTGGCGTCAGTGGCTTCTTAATGGAGATTAGAATCTCTTGAGCCGGTGTATTGATTAAATTCTCCCTTCACGCGACTCATTATATTTTATATTGCACAAAATTTGATTTAAAGGCATTTTATGAATGACTCGTCCCTCTTTTAATGGATTAAAATGCGCTGTTTGTTATAAGAACAATTTAAGAACAATTTGTACGAACGCAATGCTTAATTATGGCCAAGCCTAATAACAATTACAAAAACTACTTAATTAAATTCGGAAATAACATGGAATATGTTGATTAAATTTCTTCTTAGAATAGCGTCAAAAATATTATTTAAAAAAGTCTGAAAAGTTACGAGCTAATAGAAGCTGAGGCTTAGTGTAGGTAAGTCTAATGGTTCTTATAAAAGATAGTTCTAAGTTGGAGTAGACAATTTTTTTTTCTATTTACTGCCTGAAATGAGGATATTACCTCAATAAATTCTTGCTTAATTTGTTTGTAGTTTGAACAGGAACTAAGGAGGTTTATCAGATTAATGGCACCTTCGGATAAACACGTTATTTTTTCATAAGAACAAACTATATAAGAACATAAGGCTTCGATTGGCAAAATCTTAAGAACAAGTTAAGAACATTTTTTGGCTTTGCTGACTCAATTTCTAAGGAAAATGGACTAAAATACTTACAAAATGGTGAAATGTTAAGAACATTTTTAGGCTTAATAAAACTCAAAAAGTTAAGAACATCCGAGGGCTTCAAAAAAAATTTTGGATGTTCTTATAAAGAAAAAGGTGTAGTTGATCATCGTTTCTTTAATGTACCTGAAACTTGTCAAAATCACCATTATTTTATCTCGTGATATTATGATTTCATAATGTCGTTTTGTTAAACGTAAGAAACTAAGACGATATTCGTTTTGTTCAGGGGGCTAAATTAAATTATGTCGTTCTAAAATGTTAGTTTATTGCGGTGCAAATTTAATTGGATGATTAATAAGTACCAGAGACATCTTGTCTTCCCACTTTTTTGATTGTTTTTCCTTTCGCCACCTATTAAAATTGGTAAAGCATCAATTAGAATTACGAAGAAGATTTAACAAAGGATTTAGCAGTCAAATGTTTTACATTGATATACCTTATCGGGGAAAACTTCGTCGGGGAAAAATTCGTCACTTGCTGGTAGTTGGTAAACGCATTGGGGAAAATTTTCGTCGGAGAAAATATTCGTCACTTGTCCAAAATTTCGTCACTTTTCCCCGACGAAGTTTTCCCCGATAAGGTAATTAAATTCATCAAATAACAATTATAATCGTTGAGATTTATAGCACACATTGTCTGTTTTTGGTCTTCATGATCAATTACCTGTGGTCCCACTAACCAGTAGTAACACCCAGTTTAGATATAAATTGGAAAGCAATCCAACACCAACGAAACAACTTCCTCGGCGAATCGAGATATTGTTTTACACTGCTTTTGTTAGTATTAGAACATACTCGGGCGCTAGTTTCAACGATCCACTGGACTTTCCTTTCCATTCGACTTCCTTTTTACAATGATCCACTCAACTTCATATTTCCAACGATCTTCACGTCCTCCTCTTTCTAACGATCCATTCGACTTTCTCCTTCCAACGATCCAGTGAACGTCACCAATCTACTCGACTTCTCATTTCCAACGATCAACTTGTTTTCCTTTTTTCAACGAACCTCACGTCCTCCTCTTTCCAACGATCCACTCGACTTCTCCTTTCCAACGATCCACTCAATTTTATCTTTCTAACGATCCACTAGACTTCCTTTTTCCAAAGACCCATTCGACTTCATGTTTCTAACGACCCGCTTGACTACATCTTTTCAACAATCTACTTAAATTCACCTTTCAAACAATCCACTCGACTCCTTCTTTCCAACGACTCGACTTTCTCTTACCACGGTTCATCCGACTTCATGTGTCCAAAAAGGAAAGTAACATATACTTAAATTCACCTTCCAAACAATCCACTTGACTCCTTCTTTCCAACGAGTCAACTTTCTCTTACCACGGTTCATCCGACTTCATCTTTCCAAATTTAAGGAAATTAACATTTCGTTTTCTTATGTAATACACACAATAAAAATTCGGCATCAAGTGAAATAAAAGCCGTGTTTCTATATTCGGCCATTTCGGTGGTCATTCTCTAATGAGGGTACGAAAAAAAATAATAACCTCTTAATGATGTTTAGTTAATGGTACTAACTTAAGGGTAATTTGTAATTACTCCCTAAAAGAAATTGTTAACATTCTTTGATTTCGTCTTCGCATTGCATGAAATTATTCAGATCTTTTTGGGTGGGGGTTTGCTTATTGAGCTCTGAAATAAACCGGAATATACATGATTTTCAATTTTAATTAATAAATGAAACTGCTCTCAAAAGTTTTGGTTGGAAGGGGGATTGCTTTGTCTCAAAATTGTAGTTAAGGTGTTTAGCTACGGAATAATTTAAATGAGTAACTAGCTGTATTGTGTAAGGGGTTGCGAAGTGATCCAGACTTCATCTCCTTTCGCAAGTGGCTAACAAAACAGACGATCTCTAAAAAGAGACATGGTTTTAATTCCTAACGCCCAACACTACTGCTGTTACCATTCGAACCAAATTTCTTCCACTCAAAACAAACATTCAAAACCGAAGATCCACTGTTTAAATAATTCGATCAACTTCAGATTTTTGGTCCGTGTTTCGGCTTCCGTTAACTTTTCACCACTGCAAGAAGGGTCTACCATTTTTAAAACGGCATTCACAGTCCTATCTACGAGACCGAAAAAATTTCCGTGGATTTACGCTAAACCATACATAATCATATCACAAAATCGTCATTTTGGATATGTAATTTATATAGCAAATTTTCGCCGTGTAGAAGGTACGTGCGCGTAATGTAGCCATACTGCTTCACTCCTAAATTCGCTTTCGTAAAGATTCCTTTTAAAAAATCCTTTAATTAAAAGAACTGTCCACTTTTATCTGATGAACTTGGAATGATGTCGTTTCCTTTGATTCTTTAACAATTGAGATCTAGAAATCTAGGGAAAATATCCGTAATTTTCTAGACCTAGACCTAGATCCTCTACCCCGTTTTTGTGGTTGTGATTTATTTTTGAGTTCAGCCCATACCCATTTGTTCGAGTTCTCCCTTCCGACAAAATAAGATAAACGCAATATATAAACATCAGTCTTCTGAAGAAAGAAAAAGAAACCCCACCACAGTCTCAAAAAGCTTATCTTTAAAAAAAATTTACAGCAGTTTATCTTTTTTTTCAATACAATATTTTTATCTCTTTATTTTTAGGGGTTCTTTTCACCCTAGTTTTCTTCCTTTATCTTTAATTATAACATGCTTTTTTCCTTTTCAATCCAAAACATATGTTTTTATAGGATTCTCTGTTTTACAACTACACTTCTTTCACACCCAAATTTGGGCATTTCAATCCTGAAAAAATTCCTCCTCAAGCCTGTAATTCTTCCTTTTCTTTAATATTCCTCTCCTCTTCCTATCGTACAAACGCTAAAAACTTTTGTTCTGGCAAGGAAAGAAAAGAAAAATGAAGAATAGTTTTTGTGTTATAAAAGCTTAAGATTCTATACTGTGATATCAAAAAACCACAATAAGACTAAGACGAATTATCCAAAACTTTTTTTCGCTCGCTATAAGAAATTCAAGGTTTAATTTTCTTTCACAAATTGTGAAATCAGATCCCAAAAAAATTGATATCTCTTCGGACGTCCGATTTCTTCAACCAGGGGGAAGGGACTTTTTTTATGGAAAAGCCCAATCTCACATACTCTCACATAGGTATTCGTTTTACTTTATTAATGGTATTGATAAGGTTTTCGTTAAATTATTTTCGCTCCGATTCGTCTACTCTTTTTTATAAGAACTGGTAAATTTTCTCAATTTCTATAAAATTGTTTTTATAAAATGAATCCACATATCCACAGACTCGAGATTTCCATCTTTCTTGAATTCTAGAAAAAAGTGCCTTTTACGTTGTCAAAGCAGAATTTGTTAAAAAATTTCTCAAATCTATAAAAACAAACAATATAAGAATATGAGGCTTCGATGGCCAAAAAGCTAAGAACAAGTTAAGAACATTTTAAAGCTTTGTGGTCTCAAAAACGCCCTTTTTCTTAGGAAAATGGCCAAAAATACTCGCAAAATGGTCAAAATAAGAACATGTTAAGAACATTTTTAGACTTAAAATTCAAAAAGTTAAGAACAGCCGAAGGCTTCAAAAATTTTGGATGTTCTTATAAAAAAAAACGTGTAGGTCACAAATATATATAATTTACCAATTACTTTCTTTACTGTTTCAATTAGTACTTCGCTATCGAAAATCAATCCATCTTTTTATATTCCTTGTTTGTTTTTCATTTCTGATTTCCCTTCAGGGCAAACATTTGTATTTTAAGGAACGCTCGTTTGCATAGGTGACTCATAAAGGAACTTTTTTCTTATCGAGAAAACATTAAGTTTGTTGTTTGTGTTGCCGGTTTTCCCCAAAATCAGTTAAATTTGTAGAAAATGCCTTTTTTGGATCTTCAGGTTTTTTCAATGATTGATTGATTGATTGATTGATTGATTGATTGATTGATTGATTGATTGATTGATTGATTGATTGATTGATTGATTGATTGATTGATTGATTGATTGATTGATTGATTGATTGATTGATTGATTGATTGATTGATTGATTCATTGATTCATTGATTGATTGATTGATTTCGGGTCTTTTCTCGAATCTGATTGATACGAGTGAAGATGGGAATAATGTGATTAACTTAAATCGCAGGCAGAATTGACATTTTGATATCATTCGATCCTGGTAGCCTCGGACTCGATCATCTTGTTGGGTTAGGTTTATTGGGGTACATAAGTTTTAACAGGATTCATGAAACTTTTGGAAAAAATTCGAAATGACTCGGTATTTTACGTGGATAAGCTATTAATAATCTAAGACTTTGAGAAAGTCTTTCGAATGTTTTCACTTTGCCAAATGTTAGCTGGCTCGGCTAACTATGAACTGGATGGAACATTGTAAGAAGCGAGGATTTGAAGCGCGAACTCCTTCCAGCTGACACACAACGTTATTTCAACGTTAATCTAATGTTCACAACATCCATATAACGTTAGATGAACGTTGAAACAACGTTGTGTGCCAGCTGGGCTGCCTGGTTTCGTCCCTCAAACAAGAAAAACGCTATGAAACCACACGTGGTTGCATGTAAAATCATCGCACTCCTTTCTATCAAACAATATTTCCACATTTTTGTAATGTGTTAAAAGGTTGTCTTATTATGACCTTATCATTGACCAATCAATAACCGCTATCTCCTTTTATTGTTTGTTGTCGTTAAGCATGTGATAGTGATAACATTTGAACTGATTGTGATCAGTGTCCTTTTGTCGACCACACTGACTGGCAACACACCATAGTCTAAGTATATATAGAATTGTCGAACCAACCACAGTTAAATAATAAGAACAGCACTTTTAAGCGTTCTTTTTTTAAGAACATCCAACATTTTTGAAGCTTTCAGATGTATCCAACATTTTTGAAGCTTTCAGATGTTCTTAACTTTTTGAGTTTTAAGCCTAAGAATGTTCTTTAAGGTTTAGATTTTAAATAAGAGTGATATCGTTTGCTTACTCGTCATTTTTAATTTACAAGCTTTTTCGCATTGGATTGACACGGATGTGAAGCAAGATTGGTCGGAAAGAGGAAAAGAAAAACATTTTTTGCTTACTGTCCCGATATGAAATATGTGTCTGATATGAAACGGGAACACTTATGTAAAAACAAAACCTTTAATATGTTCTTCTATTTCACAGTTTTTACTGTGTAATTTCTGAAGAATCGGGTTTTTCAGAGTTCGCAAAGCCTTAAAATGTTCTTAACTTGTTCTCAATATTTTGGTCATCGAAGCCCTATGTTCTTATATAGTTTGTTTCTATAAAAACATGTAATAGATCACAGAACAACACTGGTTTAAGACATCGTCATACATCTTTGCCTAGCCTGTTATGTTTTTGTAATTTACTCATATTTTTCACCTTTGAGGTAGTAGTACCTTCTGATCTGATATGTTCTTACAACGTTAAGCTTGCAAGGTTTTGCGTGTTTTTTAACTTTGCGTGTGACCTCAGTTAAACGAGAAGGTGAAAATTTTCTGTTTTTCTTTCTTTATAACTTATTCGTCCGTTGTTTTCTAATAAATCATTTACACAAACACGTGAGTTAGGTTTGAAGATCACTATCTTGAGGAATTAACTTCCCCTCTTTTTTGAAACCTGATGACTTGTTATTTTTTGTTTTTTTTATGGTTAACGTGGCACCTCGTTTGTCGTGTCACGCTCCTGAGACGTACCGTGTTGCTTTCAAATCGGTGCGGGATCTTCATATGAAAAATCCTCGAGTATTTGAGAGTCCTATTTCTTAATCGTCTTTCTTTACCGTTTGAAATTATCTTTCCAACGATTGTCAATCCAATCTCAGGTTATGTTAACCACATGCTAGCTTTCCTTACTTTATTGCTGTCGTTGTCATAGTGACCCTTCACCACAACCACTCCTGACAGTGCCATCTCATCATATTACACGCAGTATTGTTTTGTTACTAATTACTCGAGTCTCTTCTCCATGAGCCTTTACTCGACATTGTCAGGATCACACTTTATGAGTCTTGTCATAATTTGTCCTTCAATATACAAGTTTTTACAACGGTATAGCAACCATCAGATCGTATGCAAATACGAGTTTATTGGTCTATCGAACTTAGATTTTGACTAAGTTCTTTCACTCCTGAAGTAAAAAAAGCTTTAGTGACGTCAGCCATTGAATGAAAGTCCAGATCTATGAGTACTGTTTCTCAATCTTACGATTAGTTGTGTTTCTTTGGTCTATAAGGAGAACAATGGCTCATCTCTGCACAAATCAAAAACTATCATGTATGAATTTCCGTCCTTTGAGCAGTACTCTAGCATACTAGACGACTAATAACAGATAAAGCGGGGCAAATTGTAGTTTTATACAGACTGATATTATCACGTTACAATTATCGTATTATCGTATAACAGTCATATTACTGTATTACACGGATTATAAACAACTCCTGACTACTCAAATTACAGTTTTATACAAACTTATATTATCCCGTTACAATTATCGTATTATCGTATAACAGTCATATTACTGTATTACACGGATTATAAACGACTCATGTTTACTCAAAATATAGTTTTATACAAACTGATATTATCCTGTTACGATTATCGTATTATCGTATAACAGTCATATTACTGTATTACACGGGTCATAAACGACTCCTATCTACTCAAGCAGTGACATTTCTCGATAGACTTTTACACTTTTCTCTAGTTGACTGATCCACTGACTGACTGACATATTTTGTTGTGGTTTTTGTGGTCTTTCAACATTCAATAAAATACAGGAAACTGAACTTCTCTTTCTCGTGGTTTTCTCTCTTCTTTTGATTGTTGAAAATATGTGAAAAAAAAACGTTCGTGTCATATGCGCTTAAGTGCTTACACTCTTACAATTTACGGACCTCGTGTCGTCTTTTTAACGGAAACACCAATCGGGGTTTAAGACGCCTGCGAAATAGGGCTGGGCTTAATCTGTTCGATTCGAAGAAGTTCCTTGTTCTGTTTTGGATGCTACCAGCCACTAACAGATTCGTTTTGCATATAGATACCTTATCGGCCCTTACTGGCGTTATTTTTGGGCTCGTGGCGTAATAAGGGCCGGTGTGAAAAGGACCAAAATTTTGACCTAAAAGCGGCGTTGATTTTTTAACATTTTTCCTCAATTTAAATGATTTTAGGCATGCTTAAAGGACGAAAATCGATGATTTCCAATGGAATTTTCGACAGTTTAATACTGAAAGATGAAATTTTATTGTAAATTTTAGTTAATACTTACTGTTTTGAAGCCTGAATAGTGATTTTTACAAGCTATTTACGGCCCTAATTGGCGTATGCCTAAAATTAGGCTGTGGCGGAATAAGGACCGGCGTAAAAGGGGCCGGCGTTAAAATAGGGCCGGCGTAAAAAGGGCCGATAAGGTATATCCTTTACTACCGGCGGCTTTTTGTTCCGTTTAGTTCGTAGGTAACTGAGTTGGTTAGATGTGACCCCCATAAAACAATTAAAAGAACGTCAGCTAAGACCATGTTCACACGTGACGGTTTCGTATCGCTCCGGTATGGTTTCCGTTACGGATCGAGAGTGCTCATATTGGTTTCGGAACGTTTCGGAGCAAGAAAACGGAGCAGTTCCGTTCCGATAAAAATAGTGGAGCGAAACCGTTTCGATCTGCTTTGTATTTGTAACGTCTTCTTTTTTGACTTTTCCAATTTTGACGTTCACACTTGTTTCGGAACCATTTCGGAACGGAACCGTAACGTCTGAACATGGTCTAAGTGTCACCCCCTCTCGATCGGTATCCACTTTCTAAACTTTAAATGTTCTCTGCAAAAAAAAATTATAAAAAGACCATATAGTTCATTTCAATATCGGTCATCTTGTTCCACGATTGAATAGCGGTCACTCATTTTAAAGTAGCGTGTTATTTTGTTCTCTTACATCTCATTCACGAATATGACATCCAACCAAAATTTGTCATTGTGAAACTATTTTATACAATCTCATTAAAATCATCGTTTTGTGTGGGAAGCTATTTCCTTTCTTCACCGTTATTTTGCTCCCTATCTCGTCTTTATTTTATCTTTTAGTGGTTTGTTTTCAATTTCGATAAGCAAAATAACTTTTTTATCTCATTTTAACTTCTTGTGGTTTTAGCGTTTATAGATTATGATTCCCTTCTGTGAGAATTTAATTTTCATTTAGCTTTGTCTAGCAGTGCTTATGACTTGCTACTAGCTAACGGGTCTGTCCGAACTCTAAGTCTTTAGGAATATTTTACACGTTTTTTATAAGAATATCCAAAAATTTTGAAGCCTTCGGATGTTCTTAACTTTTTGAGTTTTAAGCCTAAAAACGTTTTTAAGATGTTCTTATTTTCGCCACTTTTTGAACATTTTTGTCCATTTTCCTAAGAAATCGGGTGTTTTAAAGTCTACAAAGCCTTATAATGTTGTTAACTTGTTCTTAAAGTTTTGGCCACCGAAGCCTTATGTTCTATATTTTGTACTTATAAGAAAACGTGTACTTTCTTGTTGTGAACTTGTTGTGAAACCCCAATTGAATTAAACGAGAGCCTAAACAATGTCTAATTACGCTGACATTATCCACGTGAGCGAACAAAGAGTGCACACTTAAAGCGAACGGACTCTAAAAAGCTTCAATTGTCAAAAAAATGTACAGATTTGAGGTTATTCCAATGATTTTCAAGCCGAAGGCTAGAGGCGAACCTTTCCCAAGAAAGATTGAAGCCGTAAAATTTGTGCCGCTTTTCGTTTGACAGATTGGATCCTAGGCTGCTGGCATCCACTAACGGATTCGTGCTCCTTATAGTATCTAGGGTTTTGTAGAGGTCTGTGACTCAGACTAATTGGATCCTAGTACTTTCTTTGTTTCGCGTTTTACGTATTTTTTCAAATTCTGGTGGGAGTAAATGATACTTCCAAACCACGAGGGACGCGCAACTTATGCAGGAAATGAGTGGCTCCGAATCCTACATATCCGAATGCTTTATACCGTATTGGGTTATTCGAATCATTTTAAAAGTCAAATTCCCAAGCTATCCAATTTCACTGATATTATATGATATAGTCTAGGCTGCACGCATCCCCTCTGATATGATTTGATATATCAAAATAAATTCCGAGGATGTGCGCAGCCTAATGATACATAGTCGAACTTGCTACAGTATAACGAAATTATATTTTTCTAACAAGTATTTTTTATTTTATTTCTTTTAAAGGTGGACGACGAGAAATGGGCCACCGTGAGAAACCGGGAGAGGAGATAAGCGAAGAAAGCTTGAAGTATCATACATTTGAAGAAATCTCTTGTACGAGATGTTGTTGACAACTATTGTTGAAAGAAAATGGAATGTTGTAAAAAAAAAGATTGTGCTAAATTTGTTGAACACACAATTAATGATGAGAAGAATTAAAAAAAAATTGAAGAAGAAGAAGAAAGAATAAAGAAGGAGAAGTGAATAAGAAGAATTTTAAAATTAACGGAAATTTGGAAAATATTCAACAAAAAAAAAGAAATGCAAAAAAAAATCTGTTGAGGAGCTGTAGTAGTATTGGTGTATGTTGTACGCATGCGCTCATTGCCGACCAACCAATAGCATTGCATTAAAAAATATCTTATTACCATCCCTCAAATGGACAATCAGGTACTGGATTCTCTTCTGTTTGACAGCATGGTTTATCCTTATCAGGGATAGGATTGTGTGTTTCAAGACTGAATGAGAAAAAGGAGCAAGAATTACTCTTCATCTTGAACCTCATTCCAGTACTATTTTCCATCTACCACAACCTTTTTGGAATCGTTTGTCCTTTACACTATCAAAACCGTTTATTGTTATTTTTGACGCCCTTCCTTTAAAATGCGCCTCTGGGGCGTTGATTTCATACGGGTGTTTCAGTGGTGATTTTATCGAATCGAATTAGGATCGAGTTAATCGTATCGTCTCGTGTTCGTTTATTGGATCAATCTCGTCGTTCGTGGAGCAATCGAAGTTTTCTGTGATGTCAACATTGGGCACCTTAAAATGACTTTTTGTTCCAGGGAGATTTGATGTCGACTTTATTATCTCACGTTGCTCTATGTGAGTGAATTTTTCCCAACTTAGGGAATTTTTCCCAACTTAGGGAATTTTTCTGTCACATTATCTTAATTTAAAAACATGGACTTGTCGCTTTTAAAATACAGGATTTCTTTTTTTATTCAGTTTACGTCGTGGGAATTTATAAATCCCTATGTGGAAATTTATGTGGGTTTTTCGGAAATTCACACAGGGAAAATAATTTCCGCTAAGTGAATCTTCGATTTCCCTACCTTCGTAAAATTTCACCTTTTGGGGTTTTGTTTATAACCAAAAATTATTACCTTGTTATGGAAAAATAAATTTAGTCGGCAACTATTTTTTTTCTTTATTATATTTTTTTCTTAGGGAATATACTAACAACTTTTCCTGCTTTTGAAATTATAATTTGAGAAATGACCTTTTGACAAAAACATTAACGCCAAGCCAGAAGATTTCGTGAATTCAGTGAATTTTAAATACTTTAACCCATTAAGTGCCAATGACACCATATGAGATCGCTCGAGATTTTCGGTCCTGTACCGGTAGGTCTGGGTCTAAGGCGCCGCAACCCCTGCCGCCCTGTTTTTTGACCCCGCCCGAATAAAAACTAGAGATTGGCCTTTTTTCTTTGTAGGGGCAAGGGCATGCATTTGAAATAATAAAATAGTTGAATATTTGAAAATCTGAAAAGTTGCAGAGTAATGTCATTTTGATGGGTTAGAACATTCAAGGACTCATTAAGACCTTAAAAACCAAGGTTGTAAACAAAGTTGACATAAATTTGGAAATATAAAGGGCTTTACAATTTGATCATATTGACACTCTTACATTAATACTGGAGCACGTGAAAACCCTTTATTTCCTACTATGTTATTTTTGATGTTTTAATTTTTTTAGGGTTTAAAGATTTCATTGATTATGTTGTTGTTGTTTTTATGTTTAATCCAAACAAATTATGATTTTTAACAACGGGTTAGTTATTTTTGTGTAAACAAATGTAAACTAGTGGAATAGGACTTGAATGGTCAGTTCTGAAATCCTTATGGTGAATTTGCAGGTCGCCATTCACTTAACACCAAATATTTGAAGCCGTCAAAATATAATACACGTTTTTGTTTTTTTATAAGAACATACTATATTAGAGCATAAGGCTTTGATGACCTAAATTTAAGAACATTTTAAGGCTTTGAGGACTCTCAAAGACCTAATTACTTATAGAGTTGCACAAAAAAACTCACAAAAACAAATGTCACAAAATGTTTTAAGAATACTTTAGGCTTGTTGAAACTCAAAAGTTTAAGAAAATCCAAAAAGCTTTTCGAAAAGTTTTGACGTACTCATAAAAAACTGCGTGTAACCCATTAACCTAGCAGTCCTCTCAACCTTGTTTTTAATGTTTCTTAATGGAAACATCTGCACAGCAAAATTACCCTGGAAGTATCCAAAAGCCTTCGACATAATATAATTTCAATTGGGTATTTTCTTGCATCAGCCCCACAAACCCTGCATTTTCTAATTTTCAGAAAAACAGTTATTATAAAATCAAAATTGATCCTGCTTCTTCACTATTAAGGATTAAGAGTTCGACCATTCTCTCTGTAAGATCTTTTCAAATGAGTTTAGGGTTGTCAAAAGGTTGTAATTAATTCTCTCACTTTAATTTGTTATGTAGTAAGAAAGACTTATCAATGTTTTAAAAAACAACAACCTTCCTCGATAATTTTGTTCTGATAGACTTGTAGTATAGCTTCAAGTCTTAAATTGTATCCCGAATTAAATCACAACATGACTGATCTTAGGGTTAGGGAAGCCATTTCGTGTAAAATTAGTAAAAACAATTTCGACAGATTTTTAGTTCGTTAGGGACCGACCTTGAAGTTGGACCTGGTTATAAGACTACAGGAAATAAGGCCCCAAGTTTTCAGCCCTTTGAAGTAGGTCTAGAACGGCCAAAAATGATACAGCAAAAGTGAAAAACTTCAGTGCTGTAAATTTTTATCCAAGACAGATACGAAAAATCTGAATAAGCAAGGTTCAAATATTCTTAAAGATTCAATTTCATGATTTTCAAATCAGTAGGAAAAATCTTGATTTTTTTCATTTTCATTTTCAAGATAGGTGTCATAATTTCTAGGAATTTCCGGGTAATTTCTACATATGTACCCTGGGGGGATACTTTGGCAAGATGGGTGCTGGGTATGTGCGAGCCACAAAGGTCGCTTTTTACACCCTCGAAAGTCCCTCAAAGACTCAAAGGGGTACAAGAATCATTAAAAAGAAATTGAGTCTCTTGAAGGTTTCCAAAATCACGAAAACCTAAAAATCGACTACCTCAAATAAAATATTCTCTTTATGGGTGACAAAATCGTTTGCTCTCTCTAAGGATCGATTTTCGAACTTTGGCTCCGGATACACTTTTTTATAAGAACACTGCTGAGCCTCGAATTACTAAATATCAAGCAATTATAAGGGGCAAAGTAGTAAGAAATAGACAAAAGTCAATTAATTAAAGTGAGGGAAAGAATTTTTCGGCGCCCAAATTGGTTTTAAATGTGTTTGGAAAGTTTCACTTCAAAATTGTATAAGCAAGGAGGAGAAATCTCCTACTATTTTCTACTTTTTATTGCATTACGTCACTATGAGACGCGTTCATTCGAAATGTAGTCGGCCTTGCTCGGCGGGTCGTGGGTATTTTTCTTTGACAACTTTCAATAAAAAACACCAACTTATAAAAGGATCAAAGCATTATTCTTAGATCTTTTTATTCTAAATAAACTAATAAAAAATTCTTCTATAGCCCTACTATGAAAATTGACATATAGAAAGTATTTTGTTTAATATCGGCTTTGTTAATAAACATTTTTATTAAAATCTCTTTTCCAACGTGTGGTTCTCGGAATCTCATTGGCTTATTAAAATTTTCGATTTTTTTTTCACGTGGGGTAGAAAATATTTTCGCTTATACGATTTACGGATTGGTTCTAAAATAGTAATCTCCATAAACAATGACCATATTTGGTCAAAAACAAATATGAATTAGTTGAAAGTTCTACACGAACCGCGTGCCGACATTGAAAGTGGTTTGTGAATATAACTTTGCTTCATAATAGGTTTGATTCGAAAGGGAAGGCTGTGTGTGTGTTGTGTGTGTCGAAAGTTGTGAGAAGTAAAAATACTGTATAGTCCAAATATACAGCTTCTGTTTATGCTATAATTTTGTGATTTTCTTGAGTGAGAAGGTTTGTCAGTCTGTATTTATTTTGCTAAAATTTCAAAATGGTAAAGGGAGGAATCTCAAAAACATGGGATTTTTGCTTGTTGATGAACGTTTGGTTTAGAATTTTTAATCTGTAAATATGGACGACTCCTTCTTTCTTGGAGGAATTAAAACATTTTATACTTATTTGATGGCTTTGCACCCTTTCTTCCTAGTACGTTAGCAAAGTATCATTTCACTTTATCTTTTTGACATGAAGAAACATCAGGGGAAAGTTGGGATGCTCAAGTTCAGAACTTAACTTAAAAGCTTTTATTTTCTTACAGGGTTATATCTGGTGTTGTTTTTATTTTTTAGGATTTAAAAATATTTAATATAAAAATTATTTGATGTACCAGAACGGCCACACTATGTATCCTCAAGGAAGACATGCTGTAAGAAGCTTTAATTTTGCCAACATGCCAAAATATCTATTTTTTTAAGGTTGTTGACAACAGAAAAATCAAACTCTAGGATATTGTATCTAACAGAGAAAAATTACTCCTTGACTTAGGAAGCGCCTTAAGTTTTTTGAGATTTGTTTTATTTTTTCCATCGTCAGTTGTGCTTGTCGTCTTTAAAGCTTTCATGGATTTAGGACCTTTCACAGTAATCTACACATAAGGCTCACAAGGCTTCGATGGCCAAAATGTTAAGGACAACTTAAGAATACTTTAAGGCTTCACGGACTCTAAAATGGATAAAAATACTCACAAAATGGTGAAAATAAGAACATTTTTGAAAGCTTCAAAAAAAATTTCTACTTTGAATTTAACACTGATTAAAATGTAAGATTTGAGTATCTTATGGCAATTCTGAATATTTTGATATCCAATTTCCACAAAGTACGAAGCTCTAAGCTGCACTCTCAACCATACCAAATTTTAGCTCTCATCCGCACCATCGCACAACGCGCCAAAATTTGCCCATCAAGTAAAAATAGTGAAAAACAGCCCAAGTCATGCACCATGTTTAAAATCTTGACTTGATCAAATTGTTCAAAAAAATTGACAGAATCACGAATTGAAACTTCTTAGCTTAAGCAAGCAGAGAAAAAAGCCTGATTCAGTCTACTTTTCACTATTTTTGTACGATGAACAAATTTGGGCAATTTTCGTTATCCTGCCAAAAATCTTAATTAGGATGAAGTAGAGTTACCTCTCAAACTATTTTTTGAATTGAATTTTTATAGAACTTCGGAAAATGGAACATGGGAGACGAAAGACAAAAGGTGAGGATCTAATACATCTCCTAATTAATGGTGATGTCATGTTATATAACTAAAAAACACTAGCCCAACTCAAGCAATATTTATAATTTTGTTATTCTCGCTGTTTTAATGGGCCCCCAGCTGTCTGCGTGATTGCGTGAATGGGTTTTTCACTTGGGTGAATGCGTGAAAATTGAAAAAAAAATGCGTGAATTGGAAAAAAGTTGCGTGAACGTGAAAATTCATTTTTTGAATGTGTGAATGCATGAATTTGGGAAAATTTTTTCTTAATTGCGTGAATTGAAGGTCCACTGAGGGGCCTCTTTACTCCAAACGTGGAGTTTGCTTGATTTATGCTGGAAGTTTCGTGGAAGCGTGATTGCGTGAATTAAAGGTCCGCTAGCGGGGCCACTAATAACATTTTTTTGGAGCTATGATTATTATATTCAAGTCACAAAACGGTGTTGCATTATTTGTTCATTGATTATATACCTAAATATTTCAGAAAAATTTATGTTTGTTATGATGGTCTAAAGCGTGTTTCATTTCAGTCATATTATATTTGAGCTTTTGTTCTGTTTTTCAGACTCCAAGTCAACCCAGTGGTCAACCATATCCAAAATTCTCAGTTACAGAAGCTTGCGATCGCATAAAAGAAGAAGTCAGCTATCTTCAAGCCCAAACACACAGGTATATTCAAATCTTAAAATTATCATTATTTTTTGCAGCAAATGACACGATATGAAAATTTCTAGGTTTCAATTGATTTACAATATTGTTTTCAAATATGATTTTCATTAAGTTCAAAAATATTTAAGGAGCAAATTCTGTAAAAATTAAACATTTTTCTGTAAAAATTAAACATTTTTCTTTTTTCACTTGATCATTTTTCATAGGCTCTTCTATACGTAATGTATTTTAATTTCACATTGCCTTGTGGAAAAGAAAAGGCTTTTGAACTAGAGTTTTTTATGAGTTATTAGTATAGAAAGTTTACTTTAGTAGTTCTCTTTGTGTTGTGATGCTTTTCTCTTGGTGGTTGATAAGTTGTAAACCTAATATTGACATTGCTTCTCTTTTCAGAAGCTTTCAAAAAATCCTGTTTAAATTTATATGACAGGTAAATAGTGGCATAGGAATTGTGAAAACAAAGTTTGCTCATGCTAAATCAATATTGAAGTTAGGTTATAGAAAGTTGTAATTCCCTTTTCTCTTCCTGTCTGAGAAAGACTTCATTGCCTTCTTCTTTTCTCTTGAAAGTTTTTTAACTAAACAACAGTTGTGAATTTAAAATGTTTCCCTCTTTTTCCCATAATAATTACTTCATCAGATTCTTTAGAATATTCTCCATTCTCAATTCATGGACTAAAAAAACTTTATTTGCAATGCCACCATCATTAATTACAATATTTTCAAAACTTTACATTTTGTAGAGTATTGAGTTTATGATATAAGTTACATATCAAGTTGAGAAATATTAGAGAAATAATTTTAAATATTTGCACAATGTTAATATTATATTTTGTGCTTTTTTTGTAGCTTAAAGTTGGAAATTGAGAAGCTTGCATCAGACAAGACTGACATGCAGCGAGCCTATGTAATGGTTGGTAACAACCCAATTCCATTTGTTTGTTTTCTTATTTTTGTTTGTGCCTCATTATGTTAAGAATAAAAAAGGAAAGTAAAAAAACAAAGTGATTAAATTAAGGCTATTGCTGATTATAATATGATAAATGGTAATAAACTTGACATGACATTTTAATGTGAAAAGGAACTGAAGTGTAATAGAGGTTTCTCAGCCTTGTGTGACTTTTTTGTGATCATCCTATCATCAACAAATTAGCTATATTTTCATCCCTTTGATGATCTATCCCTTGCCAATCGACACGTGTTTTTTTGTAATCTCTTTCACTGAATTGTTAACACAGGAATGCTGGCATCCCCTTTAAATTACTTTTTCTCATCCATGATCCAATCACTTATGTCACATATTTCATTTCGTGTATTATTGCATTATTGAAACGAGTAGGGATTTGAAAGATTTGTATTGTCTCAAGCAATATTTGAAAACAATTTAGAAAAAAAAGGCTGACAACAAAATTGGCTTTGATAGTCATTCGAGATCTCTTTGACAAGAAACATCTCTTTTTTGTCACACTTTTATTACTTCAAACTCTCTTCCCACCCTCTCTTGAGAAGTGATGCCATTGTATAAACAAAGCAATATAATCAAGAAAAACAAGATTAATATTTACCCAATGACACCAAGTATCTTACACTTTATTAAAAAGTTCATCAAATGCACCATTATTTACATTATGATGCTGCACAAAGTAATTAAAATCAACTAAAAAACTCCCCCAAAGCTTAGTATGAGACAATAATATATATTTGACCTCAATCAATGAATGTTTATTTGGAAATTAGAAAAATCAACACGTTTAGGGCTGAATTTAACTATTTTTTGCTATGCAATAGCTTAGCATTTTAAGACCTTAACACCCACCCTAAAGTTCACAAATGTAAAAAGATTTCATGCATGCTCCTTGATTTCTGGATAGTTTTATTTAGAATCAATTTCAACAATTCTTTTTTCTAGTACTATGAAATGTCATATGGCCTCAATGTTGAGATGCATAAACAGGTATTACAACTTTCTTTCTCTGGATACAAATTGCCTTTTTTTATTCGTGGACACAAATTGCTGGAAATAAAAAGGTTTTAACCCTAACCCTAACCCTAACCCTAACCCTAACCCTAACCCTAATTCTACGTGATTTGTTGATTTGTTTATTGCTAAGTTGTAATGTATGATTTTTAAGTTGTGCTGGAATTTTGCAATGGTACACGATCTTGTCTGTGTCTGCATGTGTCAATGTGTCCTGTGCATGAAACAATATCAGATATCAAGCTATTGGTTTTGATTTGTGGCTTCTGTGTGTCTTTATATTTAGTAACATACACACACATTTCATAAAAATAGCTAAAGTTTAATGATTTTAAAGCTTTGGTGTTTTCTCAGTAGATCAAGTTTTTTTTCCATTTTTAATACTTTTCTGAGTTTTATGACTTATTTCAGCTTTGAAAGGTTATATTTATGATTTGTGTATTTTCTCTCTTGTGTTTGAATATGTTTTGCATAATATTTTATGGTTGGAGGATGGGAAAGTAGGTCAATGAATTTTCGACAAAAACCACAAGAGTAATGTCTATATGAGTATTGAATCTCGGGTTAACCAAATCAGCCTTTATGTCATCATACTATACAAACTATTATAATGCCCCATTCATTATAACACAAGTGACCGTAGTACAGTGGTAGAGCATCCGGCTACGGTTCGCAAGGTTGTGGGTTCAACCCTCAGCCGGGTCATACCAAAGATTCCCAAAATGGTACTTGATGCCTCTCTGCTTGATGCTCAGCAACTAAGAGAAGGATCAAGGGTAAGTGGAGAAATCCAGGGAGAAAGAGTGGCGCCCTCCCCTACCTTCAGGCAGATAGCTATCGAAAAAGGAGCCTTCGGGTCGCCTCACCACCATTCATCATGACAATTTTTGTATTATTCAATTATTTTTCTTCTTTTTTCTTTATGATTTTCAGACTGAAATTGCCAAACGGTTGAATGCAATTTGTAATCAATTACTGCCCTTCCTTTCACAAGAGGTAAGCTTATATTTATCTCTTAGATTGTTCGACCATACTCCTTTCAGAAATAGGTGCTGTTCTAAGGTCTCTGTTTTTTTGGAGTCAATGTGGTGGTGTTCTTTGCTTGGCCCGAAATGAAGATGCCTTCATAACCAATGATGTTGTTCTGTCTAACAAGATTTGTTTGGTTTGGATTGAACTATGAATAATAAGTTTGAGTATACCAGAGAACTCTTCAAAAAGGGTTCCACCTCTTTTTCACAATTTATCAATATATTGATAGATTGTAATATTGAAGTTTTTGAAATATTAACAAGTTGTCGTCCATTGTTTCGAACCATGAATCGAATATCATAAAGATCTTTTTGCTGATTTATGAAACCTTCAAAACAAGCTATTTTCCGTTTAACAGAAAACTTTCTTTTTCGATATTCAACTGTTGAAAAAACCACAATGATAAATCGAATTCACGATTCAATGAAACAAAATCCAAACAATAAAAACCCACGTAAAGTGAATAGAATATTGATTATGTAGCAGCATTTTGTGGTCTAAAGTGTGTAAAAAATGTTAAATAATACCTCTTTGACCTCAAACCTAGCCTATATCTCATTCAAGTTGGGAATTTCATATTAAAATGTTTTGAGTAAGACGACTCATAAATATTTCGCTATAACAGACATTTCTTTTAATCTCCTTCTTCTAGTTATTGTAATGGAGGCTTAAAAAATTCCAATTTAATTTATCTCTAATCATTAAATGTCACAATAAGACTTGCCAAATCAAAAAAATATAAATTCCACGCCTTAAAAATGCAAGTTTCGTGAAAAAAATCCAGTTTGTTTTGACTGAAAACACAGCAAATTATCTTTCTTTAAAAAAAAAAACATGTTGAACTTTGCAAAGTAAAAGGGCAATCTTTCGCCTAGCACCCTCTGTTCAAAAAGGAGTGAAAACAAAACTTTGACGTTTCATTTCAAGCCCTCAATGACCATAATTGGATATGTTGAAGAGACAGTTATTCGCTTAAATAACCTAATGTTTTGACACGTTTGAAAGGATATAAAAGCCTCCTATTTCAACTTTAAAATATAATACTCATCTTACAAGCCCTAATATCATTCTCTGTTATAACATAATACTCGTGTTACTTCTAAATAATATTCAAAATTGCATAATAGGGTTTGTTTATTACTTCGAGTTTAGTCCCCCCTCTTGATGTTTTTGTTATTGTTTCTTTCCTTGATTGCTATGCTTTGTAAGAGAATTTTTCAATGGCGTGATTTTTAATTTTTAACGAAGCATTCAATAGATAACTTTCTCAATTATTTCATCCCTCTAACACCCTAACACTCTAATAGCCAGGATTTCCCCCTTTTGGGGTCCTTTTAAGGATACGAAAACCTTAAGTGAAAAAAATCTCTAAGAAAGACTCTAAAACAAGCAGTTTCTTGGGTTGCCTTCAGTCAATAAAGGACACACTGGCATCATACACATTTTTTGTATAAAAACAAAGTACTGTGTACATAAATTATATGAGCACGCTTCAAGGCAAATAAACTTTATGAACATTTTATTAAGGCTTTGCAGACTTTGTTTGGCAATTGTACAAAAATACTTTCAGCAAAGGCTTCAAACATTTTGTTCTTATAAAAAATCTTATTCTTATTCTTATATATCATCTCATCAATCCACATGTTTTGTTGGTTACCTAAATCCAATTACAAGATTCTTCTGTTCTGTTACAATATCTTTTTCTCTTATCGAAGAAACATATTTTTCATAACACGTCTTTTTATAAGAACATCCAAAAATTTTAAAGTCTTCGGATATTCCTAACTTTTTTAGTTCTAATCCTAAAAATGTTCAAAACATGTTCATATTTTTCATAACACGTTTTTTTATAAGAACATCCAAAAATTTTAAAGTCTTCGGATATTCCTAACTTTTTTAGTTCTAATCCTAAAAATGTTCAAAACATGTTCTTATTTTTTTCCATTTTGTGAGTATTTTTATCCATTCTCCTAAGAAATTGGGTGTTTTAGATTCCCCAAAGCCTTAAAAAGAACATTTGTTCTTAGCATTTTGCCCATTGAAGCCTTATGTTCTTACAAAGTTTGTTCTTATAAAAACGTGCAGTTCTAATAGAAATCTGTTGATGAGGATGACGATTTATTGTTTTGATTTTAGGAAGATTATAAATTGATAAGGATATGATGAGATTATCTTCAAAAACGTCAGGTTAAAAGATTCAAAACCACACTTTGAAATTAATCAAATTCATTTTGCAGACCCTTCATCAATTATTTCATTTTGGCAATTAACATTGAGCATTGACATTAAGAATCAACATTTGTGTAATTTTGAGTCGGAAAACCTCGAACAAACTTTACAAAATCCAAACAAAATTTTTACTCCACTCTTGTCAGAGCACTCAGTCGATAAAACACCCGGTAATAAGAATAGAGTCAGTCGATGAGGATTGATGTTTTCAAGAACTACTTTAGTGCTTCTTTTAAAATTGTATATAACATATAGAAGCTTTTTGGTGATTTCCGCCAATATATCCGCAAATCGAACGTTCGCTTCCATAATGGCGGCATTAACGTGATTTAACAACACATGAAAAACATATTGGCTTTAGGGCTAGAATAAAATCTCTAACCTTTTCCAGGCAAGAAAAAGTAAAGCCACTTATTTCCCATCCAGGACGCGCCTAGAACGCGTCGCATTCATGACGACGGATTGTATCTAGCGGTTCCTTTGTTTTGGAGGACTGCATTTTTTTAAGTCTAACGATGGATTTTACTTTCAATCTGTCGTTTGTGTAAAAACCACGCGCGGGCTTCCTGGATGGGAAATTAAGTAGCTTATTTCCCATCCAAAAGTTTCTACCCTAGCCCCTTTGAGGCTTTTAAGCAATCAGTTTATATTGGCCTTATTCCAATGGAAGATAGTGAATTTCACTTTTATAAAAGCTAATACGATTTTTGTAAACATTAGAAAGGACGTCCATGTAAACTGACACCAAATTTCATTATCTATCACCGATAGCATTCTCTCTTTACGTCATCAAGGGGTTTCGAGAGGGCTACCACGAGCCTCGCTTGACTGTAGGAACTGCAGCGCAGACTTTTTCAAATAGGGGGAACCTTTCTTAACCAATTTAAAAGATCTCTTAATAAACAATCAACATTTATCAAATGTAATTTCAAGACATTACAATTCGAGGCTAAATATTGTCGCAACCACCGAAATATCCAAATATTAGTTTTTCAACTTCTCTCGTATTGACTAATTATTTGAAATCTAATTTCTATGGTAATTTTCTGAAATTCAAAAATCGTATTTGTTTTTCTCAATCTCTCTTTCGTTTAGTTGTTTATTTTCGCTTTATTTATTTTCTGGTGAAAGTTCCAAAACTAATGTTTGTTTTTGTCCTGATTGAATTTGGAAGATGATCTCCATGGAGTTTTTATTACCTTACCTTAGCTGCAATAATTTTAAGGGTGGGAAAGGGTGGTGGGGCGTTATTTCACCCTTCTAATGATATCATGTTATAAACTCATGGTCTGGAACTTGGAAGTTTTAGGATGCCTGGTCTTTATCTATCGCTTGTTCGTAAACAGAGGAGGCTTTAAATAATTTCAAAGGCACCGAGGGTTAATGAGGCATTGTTAGAAGAAGGGGCCAGAAAGTTTGCAAAGTTACAGATGTTCGAGTAATAAAGATTTTACTGTATTTGAAGACTCCACTGTATTTCATTTTTTAATAATTTCACTTTTTTTTATCCACAGCACCAACAACAAGTCATGCAAGCAATCGATCGTGCGAAACAAGTAACCATGTCTGAACTTAACGCTATCATCGGTGTAAGTTTTTGTTAGTTCAAAATTTGTTGAAAATCTTTCGTTTTATTTGAAAATAGACATCCCTGTTTCCGCCAATATCCTCTGGGTATCTGGGTATTTGGTTACATATTTCTTCGTCAAGTTAGTCATAAAGTTCAGACTATATTTTCGACGTTTTGATAGCGACTTGCGACGATGAGACTTTTGAATGCGAGAAAATCTTCAGTTCTCTCAGTCAAGAAAGGAAATCCAAAAGGCTTTCATATGTTTTAGTGTTAATAAGCTCGCCAGTCGTTTTATTTCATCAAATTTAAAATTTTCTTTTTCCTTATGTTTAGCAACAACTTCACTCACAAGGATTACCGCATACTCATCCGCCCGGTGTCAGTCTTCCACACCCTTCCGGTCTTCCACCGCCCCATCTCCCACCCAGCTCATCATCTGGTCTTTTAGCTCTATCAAACGCTCTTTCGTCTGCTCAACATCTACCAGTTAAGGATGAAAAAGATCGAGACAGAGAGCGGGAGCGAGAGGGTCTACGCGAATCCCCGCTTCCACCGCGCGGTCCGACTTCTCTGTACGCGCGTAACACAACGGACAGCCATTCCTCCCACGGTAGCGACGACGGACGTGGTGCGTCAGAAGATTACCATAACCGTAAAATGTTGGGTTATGAGAAACGCGATCTGAGCAATTCACAACCCAACTTACCGGGACTGAAACCCTCAAATAGTGGTAGCAACCCAGGTATGTTATTGTTTGAAGCCATTTCAAATTTAAACTTTAAAACAATCAATATATTTTGGTGTTATTACAATCTTCAATTCTTGTATTTCTTATATTACCTTGTATTTTCATAAGCTTGAAGATGGTGAACTATATCGCTTGAAAAAAAAAGACAAGAGTCATATATGGAAAGTGAGAGGTAGTCCTAGGACTAAACTCTATTTAAAGAAATTTACGACGGTAACAACATGATTGTAAGAAGAGTGGGTTAGAGGCCCAGTAGCTGTAAAACTCCATAATAGAATTGACAAACGAATGGAATGATAAGATCCATAAATTGTAAAGATGTAAGATTGTTTCATAGAGGTCAATAGACCTGAGAAATACACTTCTATAAATTGATTGTTTTTAAAATTTAAACCCAGGTTCGCGTTTCGCCAAATTTCTTCAGTCTCTTTTTGCTTACCTATTTCTATACTTTTCATACGGATGGCAAGAGCTCCGAAATCATCGAGCTCTATAATCGCATCGCTAACCAACTCTAGTAAGCCATAGTCTGAATCACATACCTAAATAGAAACTTTTTCTTTGATAGACGATAAGCAGAAGCTTAAGTAAGCTAAATCTAGTAAAATATTTCTTTTTGTATTTCTTTTCTTTCCCTATAAAGGGTTTAAATGTTTATCGCCTGAAATCATTTTCCCATTTCGATTCTTTACCCTTTTGATAGGTAGCAACAGCAGCGCAACAAACCCTCCTTCGGTTGCCGGTGGAACGGCAAATGCGACGGCACCGAAAAAGAAGAAAGAAGATAAAGAGGAGAGTGACCATGAGAAAAGCGATGGAGAACTTGTCGTAGATGATACCAACGAGGTTTGTTCCCTTATCCCTTCTAATAAATCATAACATTGGATTTTACTTTCAAGGGTAAAGAATCTGTGGTAGCGGTAGTTTCAAGGCAAACGATATAAGAAATAAACATCAAGTACGAGTTGCGCGTTCTCAGTAACGAACGCAATAAAACAAAACGTCTTCTCGAGTTATTCTTCTTCATGTATTTTGTGATTCTTCGTCGCAAATTGAATATGGTTTTAATTTTGATATTACCTTTTTAAGGATCGTTCATCTCCCGCCAACGCCGCCCGTAAACGCCTTGCCAACGGTGAAGCTTCTCCGCCCCGAAGTAGTTCCGTTGACAAGAAGATCAAAAAAGAACCAAGCGGCCGTGACAGTGTCGATCGCACGCAACACGAACGCGAACGTGAATCACGTGAGGCTCGTGACCGTGAACCAAGGGACGCGCGTGAAAGGGAAAGAGCGGAACTTGAGCGTGAACGCGGTAAATCTCCTGTACCGTATATCGGAAAACACAAAGTAAGATTTTCAGTTATTTTGAAAAAAATCATGATATTCATGACGTAATGTTTTATACGGAAACACCCAAAAAAGGCCGGGTCTTTGTCAATCATTTTGAAGTTAAACAATAAAACTAGTAGAAAACGCCTGGGCTATTTTGGGTACTTCCGTATGAAAAATTACGCCATGAGTATCATGAATAGCTCTCATTCTCTTAAAAAGAACACGCTAAAAAAGGCTTTATTTTTTACCAGTGTGTAATGATTTTCTGTTACAGTAGACCAATTCTGATCCTCAATGAAGCTTCGAATAATCAAGATTCTACTGTACATTAATTTGTGCGAATCTTTGAATTATGCGCTCCCTAATTACTGTTACCACTTATCTTTGTTTATACAGTGGACATTCTCTAATTCGACGTTCTACTATTCGATAAGCTCCCGTTTTCGATCAAATTGAAAGTCACCGTCAAATTTCCTTAAGAAACTCACATAAACTACGCTCTACTATTCGACATTCTATTATTCGATAAGCTCCCGTTTTCGATGAAAATTTAAAGTCCCTTGGACGTTTTTCGCTCTCTTATTCGATTTTTAGCGTGTAAAAAGGCCTTTAGGACGGAGTTCGAAATTCAAATTTTCGTTTTTTTGCGTTTGAATTATAATTTCGAAATTCGATTCCTCAAAACTTTTCAAAACAGGCAAATATCGAAAGTTTTCTTCCGAAGAAGTTAGGGTTTCAGCAAGAACTTAGACATTTGTCCTGATTCGCGTTCAAACCAATCGAGTCTCGCTTATATTTTTCTTTCTCAGCTCTATAATTCGATATTTACCTCGTGTTTATCGGATAAGGGAGACTTCCTACTATTCCATACGCTCCCGTATTCGATGAAAATCCGATCCCCTTGAAAATCGAATTAGAGAGCGTCAACTGTATTTAGTCATCAAATCGCAATGATACCATCACGTAGAGTAGCTCCATGTCATTTTGTTGCTAAAATTTGTGAATTTAATTTCATTTTTAGCCTCTAGATTCGAAAGCATCCAGCAGCCCAGGTCACCAATCACCCGTTGCTAAAGTTTCACCCATTCGCAATGGTCCAGGATCATCATATCTGCCTTTCATGCCGCCCCATAGCTCATCAGCCGCCAGCGAAGGGCGTGATAGTAAGTTTCTCTTTTTTCATCCTCATTCGGAGTACGGGCAAGATGTCTCTAATTCGAATATCAGTATTCAAACTCCAAGGAAAGGAGTATTGTCCACCCTACCTTCGGGTAGAAGCTAAAGATTGAATCGATCGGATCGACCTCTACTGCGGTCGGAAACTTGCTTTCTTTCTGTAATTTGAAAATCATATTTGATCGGGTTTTTTAGTCTCTGAATCCATTCATTAGTTAAGACGAATTCGAATTTTTGACTTTTGGCTTCCGCATTATTTACACCAACCTTTTAGATAATTAACAACTCTTATTTTAAAATCTTTCTCTTCTATTCTCAGGTTTACATTACAACTCAAGACCAGGCATGGTAAGCATATGTCATAAAACTCTTCAACTGATACTCAATAAAAGTCTTTAGGGATCGATATATTTGAAATTATTGATTTTGGACAGATTCATGCATTGCTCGTTTGGTTGTCGTGAGCACTGTCTGAAATATATGCATTCAAGTCATAATAATAGCTCGAAGGTCCGACTGTTCACCCCCTCTATTGATTTTTCCTTTGTACATAAGGGCATATAGTTTACCTCAACATGAAGATCCTTTTAGATCATTAAAGATACCGAATTTTCCGGTAAAAAAATTAGGTTCATTGTCGTCCCGTATTGTTTCTAAGATCTCTAGACTTTCTTACAGATTGAGATTCATCCTCTCTCTTCTGGAATTTTATAGAGCAGTCTCTAGGCACAAAAAACCTCTGTGGTTCTCTCAAATAAAATTGTCCGACGAGAATTGTTGACGAGAGTTAACTATAACATATTTTCCATTTTTAGCCTGTATTCGAAGGAACACGCGGAATGCTGCCTAGTTTCGGTATCCCAAGCGGTAAACCGGCCTACTCTTTTCACATGTCCGGTGACGGCCAACTACAACCGGTCCCTTTCCCGCCAGACGCACTTCTCGGCCCGTCTATCCCTCGACACGCTCGACAACTTAGTACGTTAAACCATGGAGAAGTGGTATGTGCAGTGACAGTGAGCAACCCTACTAGACATGTTTACACGGGCGGTAAAGGTTGTGTGAAAGTGTGGGACATCAATCAAGCGCTCAACCAATCAACAATCACCAAACCGGTATCTACCCTCGAATGCTTAGTAAGTAAAAAATGTTTCTTTTTCGTATTGTCAACTAAGCCTGTATTCACAAGGCTAGGGCACACGGTTTTTGGCAATATAGCGTTTTCGGTGCTTTAAAGATTTTTTATATTTACTGATTTTAAGTTTGCGCCTTTGCGCCGAATATTGGTGACTGAATCAAACTAGCTTAGATTTCTAGGCTATTGTTGACTGTACTCATTGTCAATAACTTTTCATTCTCAATTTAATATTTGTATTTCTTTAAAAAACATTACAGACAGCTTCACACCTTACAGACTATTACCAAATATGAATTAAAAAACTTATTTCATTCTCATTATAGATAGCATTCCGTATTCTTAAAAAGGCCAATATTGTGAACCTTTTATACGTTTACAGGACTGGTAGCCTCTATTTAGCAAAGTGTTTCATTAATCTCTTATACGGCTAAGGTCGGTGAGCCAAAGTTTCATTTTATCATGAATAGTTTTTAAACTTTCAATAGTCCGATATATTATCATGAAGTAAGCTGTACTAACTCCCAAACCTAATCTCTCAACTTTATTCTCTTCAATTTAGCGAGACATATACATCCGTTCTTGCAAACTTCTACCGGACGGCCGCACGCTGATCGTAGGCGGAGAAGCAAGCGTTGTTACGATATGGGATCTAGCAGCGTCTACGCCTCGCATCAAAGCCGAACTCAACTCGAACGCACCAGCCTGTTACGCTTTAGCCATTAGCCCGGATTCCAAAGTATGTTTCAGTTGTTGTAGTGATGGAAACATTGCAGTGTTGGATCTCCACAATCAAACAATCGTCCAACAGTTCCAAGGACATACGGACGGCGCCAGTTGCATCGATATTTCACCGGACGGGACCAAGCTATGGACGGGTAAGATTCAATCCTAATGATCAATCATTAAACCTTGCTCGCCTTACTTTCCAAGATCCTGCTCAACTTTTTTATCAATCAGAGCGCTGATTAGCTAATACGGTACACAGAATATAAGCAATCAATTTTGTTTTCAGTTACCATACGCTTTGTCTTCAGTTACTACGCCTTATCGAGTATATGTTACAGTTGACGCTCTTTAATTCGATACGATCCATTATTCGATAAAGATTGAAAGTCAAATCAAATTCTCCTAAACGACGCTCTACTATTCGATGCGCTCCTCCCTCATTGGAAGAAAATCCGATTCCAATTGAAAATCCGATTCCAGTTGAAAATCCGATTCTAATTGAAAATCCGATTCCAGTTGAAAATCCGATTCTAATTGAAAATCCGATTCCAATTAGAAATCCAACTCCAGTTGAAAATCGAATTAGAGAGCGTCAGCATACTCTTACGAGTGACCAGGCAGATTATTAAAATACCTCTTTCAAAATAATTTAATTTAATTATTTTCTTCCATTTCCAGGTGGGCTTGATAACACAGTTCGATCTTGGGATCTCCGTCAAGGTGTACAATTACAACAACACAACTTTCAATCACAAATCTTTTCACTCGGTTACTGTCCCACTGGTGATTGGCTGGCTGTCGGGTGAGTGACCCAGAATTTAAATTTTAGAAGGCGAAAATCAGATTCTACCTAAATATATTTTTTTTACATAAGTGTTTCCGTTTCATATCAGGCACATATTTCATATCAGGACAGTGTCTGCCTATTGTTATATTATGCTGATATAAACAAAAAGATTTCTTCCTTTCCTCTTTCTGACCAATCTTGCTCCACATCCGTGTAAATTCAATGCGAAAAAGCTTGTAAGTTAAAATTGATGAGTAAGCAAATGATATCAGTCTTAAAAACAAAATCTTTAACCCCGCAGTTGATTCTTAACCCACTGTCACCTTTCTTTCACGTAGAATGGAAAGCAGTCACGTTGAAGTACTTCACGTCAACAAACCAGACAAATATCAACTTCACCTTCACGATAGTTGTGTACTTTCTCTCAAATACGCCACCAGTGGTAAATGGTTTATCAGTACTGGAAAGGATAATTTATTGAACGCCTGGCGAACACCGTATGGAGCTAGTATCTTCCAGGTAAGCTTTTTAGATAATATATACTCAGCAATGGTTATTACTGAGGTTAAGCATACCAGGATAATCACGACAACGGACGAAAAATTTAATAGGCTAGTGAAAATACGAAATTTGTTTGGTTGAAACTCACTAGCCTGTTAAACTTTCGTTCGTCGTCGTTATTTTACCGATTTACTTAACCTCAGTATTGTTGCAGCTTTGTCAACTTAAAAACAGTAAGATGATTAAAGGTCACTAGCCTCTTGAGATTGTAACCTTGATTCGTAAGATTCAAATTGATTAAATGTTTTTATTCAAAGGAAGGCGCCTGATTTATTCACGTTGACTCGATTATTAGGTAACAAATGGTGTCCATCGTTGTGTAGCTTTTTTCAAAAATATTGAGAATTGAATGAATTAAAATACAATTATTTATAAACAGTGTTTTATGCTGGCGCAATTTTCAGGCAATTTCATTTCAATTAAGATAACGTCAGTGTGAAACGCCGTGTAGTAATTGCAAGTTAGTTGTTCATTTCTTCATTTCTTGATATTTCGCTCGAATTTTCTTGAGTACAGTTGACGCTCTCTTATTCGACGTTCTACTATTCGATACGCTCCGTTATTCGATGAAATTTAAAGTCCCCGTCAACAAGAAACTCTCATAAACGACATTCTACTATTCGATGCGCTCCCTATTCCCCTTGAAAATCGAATTAGAGAGCATCAACTGTACTTTGCGGTTCTATTTATCTCACTGTTATTCAATTACGTAATCTTTCGTCTCTTTTTCCTTCTTACAGTCTAAAGAATCGTCTTCAGTGCTAAGTTGTGATATTTCAGTGGACGATAAATACATTGTCACTGGATCTGGTGATAAAAAAGCAACACTTTATGAAGTCATTTATTGATGAGGTGGTGGTAGAGGGCGGAAGAGAAAAATGAGAAGAAGTTGGTCATACTTCGAAACTACCCCTTAACCCGTGTTGTGGAAGGGTGTTATTGGAGCTTGTTGTTTTGGTCTTTCCCAATTGCCGAAGTACGAAAGAAGTTGGAGTTTAACAGAAAGAAGATTCGAACTTTGGAGTTTCTTGTTATTAAACCTGAAATGGATTTTCGCATGTTACTGTTGAATATCCGGAAAGATAGCATAATGTTTACATATCCGAAGTATGAAAAATAATAATGACGGAATGCTGTGTGCGGTTGGGATTTTTAAATTGACCGTGATAGACGGAATGAACAGAGACAATGACACATGTTACACGAATACTGTTTTTTAGAAGAGTTGTTTTGATTGGGTGAAACTGGAGTACGTAGTTAAAAATCATTCAATCAGAGACTGAAAAACGTTTTTTATTGACCAATAGTTGGTCGCCATCATTTTTTTTCATCAGTTTGTTCGATTCGATATTTTTGTTGTTTTTTCACCATCATCATCTATCTTTGTGAATATTTTTTAACACTTTGCTATCTAATTCTTAAAAGCAATTTAATGCTTTGTAGTTTCTTGTTTGGGCTGGTCGCAAACTCAAGGCAAACTTTTCGAGACTGAGCTCTTGGCCCCATACAAGCAAATTTATATAAAATACTTCATGAAATAAATCTGATTAAAGCACCAAAATAAGCGACAGGCGTTTTTATAAATGAACTGGTGATGTAAGGTTTCCGCGATTTGTTGACAGTTGACTCTCTAATTCGATTTTTCAAGGGACAAAATCTTTTTCGAACTATAAAAATTTAAGAGTTACGGGAAGAATTTTATACCACTTTCCAGCTGAAGCGACAAAAGTTTGAGAGAGTAAACTGTATCTACCTGTCTATCCTATATAGATATTTAGTGACAGATAGAGGTATGGGTCCGAGAATGTTAGTAACTTCTTTTTCCTTGCTACACCTTTTATAACATTTTTCGACAAAACTTTAATGGACTAGAAGTGTCTTTTTACGGTATCGGATTTAAGATAAAAACGAATTAAGATTTGATAACTCGAATTTCTCAAGAACTCGATGAATATTTCTTGTCCCTGGTCGCTGACCCTAAAAAAGCTTAAGCTATAGTACTTATGACCTTGATGTTGCGAGTTGATATGTATTATGCATACATCTTATTCCGGAGACAATGCACAAACAAGTTGCTATATTATGCCCCTATTCTTGATATGCGTAAGTCATTTTTCTAGCGGAAACACCCGAAAAAAATCCGGGATTTGACCTCTCTCTGTTACTAAAAATAGAAACACGGAGGCCGAAAACCGGCTTTTTTCGAGTGCTTCCGTTAAAAAAATATGACGTCATCTTGATGCATATCAAGAATCGAACAATTTTGGTTTGATCTTTTGCATGTTGTCTTCACAGTCTAGAGTTTTGACTTATTTTTTGAATATGCGCATGCGCATGATAACATAGGTTTGTAAATATTAAGTTAGTTTTTTTCATTATTTTCTCCAGTTATTAGAAATTCTTGTTCTTTTTTTTGTTAGGAGACTGGGAACTAGAGATCTGTTACATCACACCACACGCACGCGGTGAATGATGGTTTTAATAAACATGACATGACATAACGAAAATTTGACGTCGTTTCTTTCTTCGTTGTCCTAGAACCATCAGAAAAAAACCGCAATCGAATCGAAAAGGTTTGGACACTTTGTGAAGCAAATTATGATGAAGTCAATTTTCAGTACAAAGCCCGTCAAAATAAATTTTTAAAAGGTTTTCAAATTTCGACATAAATTATCTGAAAGGATTTTAAAGATTTTGTTCATTAAATGCCCCCCCCCCCCCCGTCAAAAAAAAAGAAAAAAAAATTCTCTGATAACGTCATCAGTTACCCAGTAAGTTTTCAAACCAAATTCTAAGATAATTTTTAATGATGATGGCGAGATACTTAAAGCTTTGCTGACCTACTTAGCTAAAATCCTGCTAAAATGTGCTGAATCAGTAAAAGCTATACTAGATTTTAAAACCTAGCCTTTGAATATTCACCAAGTCCAAATTTGTAAATATTCTCTTATATGCACCTAGCCCAAAGATACGCGTTCGATTACTTCGATGAAGATAAAAGAATCATAAGTGTCAAGGGCTCTGACCATAGTGAATTTTTCATAATTGTCGTGTATAAATTGTGTTTTTCTGACTGATGTAACCAACAAAACTATGGCATGTTATACTTTTTCTGTTAGGCCAACTATTCCTGAATCTGAAAATTCAAAAAGCGCATTGAAAAAATTTGATGAAGAAGAAAATGAAGACATTTACGAAGACAACTATTTTAATTTTTAGGACCTTAGTTTCGGCGAAGAAAAAACATTTTGAAAAGATTTTTGCACTAGATGGTGTATCTTTAACCAAACTACCTATAGATTTTTGGAAAATTTTTGTAAAAGCTTATTTGTCTCAAAATATTAAAAATAGTGCTTTTTGACCAATTTTTCATCCCAATTTTTCATAGAAAAACAGCCATAACTTTTGATGCATTAATTTAGAAAATGTTTCCGAAAAAATTAAAACAGCTCAATTCTTTGAGGACAGTTTGAAAAAAATTTCGAAACTAAAACGTTAATTACCCATTAAAACTTAGCACGTTTTATAAAAGAAGGTGATGCAATATATTATTAACGTCTTTTTAAAGTTCATAACGTCATTTTTTCAATTAAATCCTTAATAACTCTTAAGGGATTTGATTAAAAAGCAATTTATAATGGCAATTCTTTGTTAAAAGTGTTAAAGAACCTAAAACAATATTTTTATGTTCAAATACTGAAATCAATTTTTCGACTATGATCAGAGCCAATGAAGTATAAGCCCGAAGGGCTAGAAGTCAATCTCTTTGGTAGGATTTGAAGCCAACAAATCCTACCAAAGTTGAGCGGCCTTGAGCGGCTCGCCTGGTTTTTACACAAATGACAGATTGAAACTAAAATTTACCGCTAAATTTCGAAAAAAATATCAATCGTAAACAAAGGAATTGCTAGATTCAATCTGTCGTCAAAAATACGGCGCATTTTTTAAGGCTTCACTTTCTCTTGCTTGAGAAAGGTTAGAGATTGAACTCTAGCCCTTCGGGCTTTAAACTCAATGGTCAGAGCCCTTAAGGAAAGGAATTTTTTGGCGGATTTAAGTTCCCGCCAAAATTTATTTTTGTTTAAGTTTTCTCATATTTTGTTGGATTTTTCACTATTTAGGCCTAAACGGGTGTATTTTCAACATTTTCACCCTGATTTTGAACCTTGAAACTCATAAACCACCAAAATTAATTTCATTGCCGATCCGCCAAAATTTCTTCGCTACAGGGTTTATTATTGCAATCCGGTTCTAAGTACTTTATTTGAGCAAATTTTAGGTCATTATATTGCGAGAAAATATAGATTAACACGTTCCCAAACTGCAGTAAAAACTGATGACAAAACACATGCTACACTAATCATCATTTTCAATTTTTTCGAAGAAATCTATAATTTTTTAGGTTTTCAAGTTAGGAGGGTCTATTTTCAAAATCTTCAAGGTCCCATAGTCATCCGACTAAAACAAATTTTAAAAAGTCCTTTTTTCACCAAAAATTGAGTCCTCAAAGTTGTAATAGTTCTCCTCTGATAGTATTAGTTTTTCGAATTTTGGATCCAGGAATTGTTGGCATTTTGTACATATCAAATGTAGAAAATTAACCAGGGTCAGAGTCCTTAAGATTGGCAATGGGACAAAATAGGAAAAACAACATAAATTTTCGTAATCTTTATAGTCGATTTTCTTTTTCCGTTGAAAAAACTTACGATAGAATATTTACATAGAAAATCTTCTTAATAATGCTATAAACGTGTTCATAGTCAAAAATGTGAACCGCGTTTGTATAAAATCTATATACAAAGTACTTTTTTCGATAAAGGTCAAAATGCTTCATTTTTTACCAAATAAAATTTTATGAATAAGATACGGTAAGAGAAAAATTAATTGAGATATAATTAGGTAAAAATTAAAATCGAATTTAACGAGGAAAGAATGATTGGTTACGTGTAATTATAGGGGAAGTTAACTTTATCGTCAAGATATACATTATTTTAATTACAGCACAAAGGATAGGTCTAACTACTAGTGGAGTGAAATGTAATTCCCCTAGATATTTGCAACGTTCTCATCGAGTTATAGCAATCGAATGTGTGAAAAAATGTCGGAACAAAATGAAATTGAAATAAAAAACTAATCAAAATAAATGATTTTCTAATCATATATAAAAACCATGCACCAAAACGAAAATTATCACTAACTTTAATCGATTAGGTAGTCAATCAACGATATCATTTTACAGCAATGTCCTAATGATTCTTCTTGTAAAATCTTTCTTTCCAAGTTTAGAAAGCGTTTCTTGGAGTTGGATCTCATCCAACACAATAACAAATTGTAAAGGCTTCTCACATTTATCGATAGAGAATGTCCGGTTGTTTAACTTTTTGGGCGCTTGAACATCAAAACGTGTGGTTCTGTAAGATTAAAGAAAGGAATAAATGGCTTCTTTCATTATGATAAACACTAATTCTTCTAATCGTAAAAGCTAACCAAGAGAAGAGGATCCCCTCATACTAAACACATACTAAACACAAACACAAACTCACCAATGAAGTTTAACAAATTTCCTTTCCCAGACAAAAACAAAATAAGACCTAAGACATGCTCCACATTAAAAAAAAAAACGGATTGATTTTAGTGCTTTCTTTGTTTTTGAGGTCAGGTACATATGGTGAATTTCTCCAAATCGGTCTAACTTAAAGGGAAGAAACTTTTGCAATTTGGGAAAACTTTGGGACAAATTTGGAAAAAAGTTAATGTTTGCAAAAAACCACATTCTTACCAGGTTTGTGAGCCATGTAATGTATCCATCCTGGTGATTGCTGGATTCCCAAAGCTCTCCATTCTTCCTCTGTCATGTAACGATCTTTTGGTAGTTTCTTAATCAGCTCTTTTGGAATGATCACATGTCTAAACAAAAAATAAAACAATCATTTCAAGATAGATAGATGGATAGATAGTCAATATTGTACGTGAATAGCCAAGAAAATAAGACTTTAAGACAGTCTTCCGATTTTTCTTTATAAAGTTAATGGCCAGCCGGCTTGGCTATTTGTGAACTGAAAGAAACATTTGAAGGAGCAAGGATTCAAACCAGGAACTCCTGGTTACAGGTGCTGGGGAATCTCCATCACTCCCTTGAGCAATATGAATTTACCCCCAACTTTATTCGTGAATAACCTTCGTGAAAGACCTTTTTGCTTTTTTATCTGCCATCTTGGATATATTATACAGAAATCGTTCATAACACAATATTTCTCTTTAGAAGATGCATTGTTACATAACTGTTGCATAATATTTTGAATTTTTTCCTACTAAATCAACAAGACACAGGTATGAATGGCAAAAACCAAAAAGATAAATATAGATGTTGAGAAGAATTCATGATATTCATGATGTAATCTTTGCGCCTAAACAATAGATGTGACGTAACAACACCACATCAGTGTCTCCGTCTTGTGTTTTCCATCTCTTTTCGATTGTTAACCAAGTGAGTTTATCTACGGCACTTTTCCTGTGATAGAGACAACTAGTTTCAAATTTGTCTTTAAGAAAACGATAAATCAGCATGTCCTCGAATTTGTTTAGATATTATCTCAATTATTTTTCAAATATAAACTGTTGCAGCGATAATCAAGATTGCTGACGAAACAGCGATGAAGGCTGATGAAGGCAATTTTAAGGCATCAGCGTTTTAGGGTGTGGATGGTTGGGTTTGCTTTTAAAACGTCAATTTCTAACCTAAAATCGATTTGTGAGTGACCCCTAAGGTAAACCGAGATAAAGACAAATAATTAGCTTTGTGGTTTCATTTGAGGGTCATTTTTATGCACTCTTTTAAACAGAGTACAGTCTAGGCTATCTTTCACTTTACCGATATTAGGCGCGCAGCAGTGTGTGCTATAATATTTTGGTTTCAAATTCAAGTAAAGGTCTTAGCAACAGGACACGGTAGAATAATCCAAACATAGAATTAAAAAAAAACAATCATCATATAGAGCACTAAAAATACCCCCTTTCTATGTTTAGTTTGCTCTACCTTGGATTATAACTGAAATATCATCAGCCTGGGCAGTTATCTTTGCCTGCTTCAATTCTTGAATTGACCTTAATTGTTTGCTTTCAGTCCCTGTAGTGTGACCCCTATATTTCTATTTTATTTCGCACAAGTTTTCAATTGAGATATCACGTGAATCAAATCCTGTCTTATTGGACTAAAGAAAGCAAAATTGCGCAATCTGATTGGATGAAAAAATTTCCATGTGAACTGGCAGGAAAAATAATTCTCATTCTAAAACAAGATGGTGGGGAGAAAAGTACGTCTTTTTGTTTGGACGAAAGGTTGTAAATTCTGGTTGATTTTGAGTTTTTATCTTATCTTCTCTCATTTACTTTAATTAGTAGAGGCTTCTTCAATGTTTGGGGAAGGTAAGTCTCTTAAAGTTATTTGTTTTAAAAAAAGCTTTTTTCATTGGCCAGCGCTGCCTTTTCCTTTAAAATGTTGCGACTTCATTAAGTCTTTTTAACTTTTGTTTTCGATTAACAATATCGATGCAAGTAAGAACAATCTCAGTGTTGGTGCAAATAGACAAAAATTCAACAATGACGGGTGGGAAGGCGAGACCAATGCAATGACAGACATGATTGGGAAAATTGCATTTTGAAAAATTTTGGCCGATAAGAGAAAGGAGGGGAGAGGGTCTGAAGCTTATCGACCCAATGGTCGATAAAAAATTAGTTCTTTTATCCTGAAATTTTGAAATATGAGCAAAAGAGAGTCAAATTTAATATTTGCTTCCTATCTACTGTCAACTGCTCTAACTTGGGACTATCTGACAAAACATGGGACGGCAATTCGGCCACCATTTCACCAAGCCTCCAACGTCATTTGATTTGAGTTAAAGAACGGCGTATTTAAAAATACACAATTTCTCTTTCGATTTTACAGTAAGTGAAAATACAGACCAGATATGCAAAAGTCCCATGTTTCGACCAATCGTCCAAGCAGTTGACGGTAGATTATATAGCGTCAGAACCCATAAATTTTCATGAAAATATTTTGCGATGACAGTACACCCATGGAAAATCGGGGAGACTGGTTGATAAAAAACGTACGAAAGAAAACCTGACAGAAGGTTTTCAACAAGGTTTATTCAGATAAAGCTATAAGAGGTTCATTATCCAGCCCTGGCAATTCAGCTTTTTTTGCCTCGTCTTTATCAAATTTGCCGAGGCAAAACAGCATTTTGCCGTGGCATTTTTTTGTTTATTGAATTTTGACTTGAGAAACTCCTATACAGCCTATGTCATCCAAAGTACTAGACGTCTCCTATATGATCAGAAAACAAAGAACTTAAACGATTTGGCACTTTTAAAGTTTCTTTGATTTTATTAACATTAGTCAAAAAATTTACTGCGGCAAAATTTTGCCGCGGCAACAAGGAATAATCAAATTTACGACAGCTTTTACCGCGGCATTTGCCTCGTGCCGGGGTCAATTGCCAGGACTGTTATCTGTCTGCCTGTGGATTTTAAATTCTTAAGCAAAAGCAAAAGTTGTCGAAAAGGAAAGAGTAAACGCAAGACAGAATGTTTGGTTGTGTTGATCAGTCAGGTATGTTTTTACAGTATAGACCTAACTCTTCACACAAAAATTACGGGAAACGCATGTTTGGACTTTGTACCCTATGCTGCACTTAAGCCAAAGTCCTGCAAAGGCGGGACAAAAAGTTTTTTGAAGTTTGCAAAAAAACGCCACATAGAAGATCTTTCAAATTCAGTATGTGAATAGAGCAGTAAAAAATACAACTTTTCTATTTTTAATCAAATTGGTTAATCCTCAATTCTATTTTTCCTTTTTTTTGGCAAAAGTTCTAGGAATGAAAATAAAGGGATAATGATAATTGAATACTATCCATTGATATGACCTGCAGCACTATTGTAAAGCTGGAATCGCTTCGCGTACTCTTCGCTTGAGAAAATGATTGACAGATTGAAGTTTTTCACCCGCGCGGGCGTTCTGCAAGTGTTCTCGGTTCAATCTTCGGACCGCGCTAAAAATAGTAGACTGAGCTGTGATAGATCATTTCGATGGAAATTGTTGGAATGTTTACAAGGCTCTTGACAGAAAATCGTTTGTTAATGACATGTCATCCAAAGTACTAGACGTCTCCTATATGATCAGAAAACAAAGAACTTAAACGATTTGGCACTTTTAAAGTTTCTTTGATTTTATTAACATTAGTCAAAAAATTTACTGCGGCAAAATTTTGCCGTGATCGTGATAAACCCAAACAAGGAAGATACAGTGGTGGTGTTGCCTTCTATCTGAGGGATGACATCTCTCCATTGTTCAAACCCCTACTCGAATTCTCAAATGGTGTAAATGAAGGACTTCTACTTTACTCTGAAGATCTTAACATTATCATTGGAATTCTATACAGACAGCCAACAAACCCAAATCACAAATCAGATGCACCAGAATTCGCAGAGCTTATATCATCAATAGTATCAAAGATTGAAACTCTCTATGGTTGCTGTCCTGATCTTTACATTTGCGGTGATTTTAACATTCCACATACACTCTCAAACCAACAATGTGTACCTACAGTGAACTGTGACAGATCACTCTTAAAAATTTTAGATGAATTCGCACTACAGTTCAACCTTTCTCAAATTGTGAATAAATCCACACACACCAACGGAAATATTTTAGACTTTCTTTTAACAAACAATACAGACATGATCTTTAACTACCAAACAACACCAACCATATACTCCGATCACTACAACATTGAGGTTGTTACACATTTATCTTTTAACAAAACTAGAATTACTGATACAGAAAAAATTTTTAACAATGACTTCGGCAAATTCAACTTTTACAATAACAAAATAGACTGGGAAATCGTCAATAAAACTTTGGATGATATTGATTGGGAAAATATTTTAAAAACTTATGATTCTAACCCTGATGAACAATACAATGTATTCCTTGAGAAATGCATTGATGTTATCACCAAAAGCAACATTCCTTTACGAAAACCGATAAAGAAAACAATTATTCCACGCGATCGTCGAATTCTTATGCGAAAAAGAAAGAAACTGAAGAAAAGACAGCTCAACAAGAACACAAAGTCAAGATTGATTGATATCGAACTAAAATTACAAAGCAGCTATGCCAACGAAAGGTACAACCAAGAGCTAGATGCAATCTCCAAAATCAAAGTGAACCCCAAATTCTTCTACTCTTACGCAAAAAGATTTTCTAAAACCAAACCTAAAGTGGGACCATTATTAGATCCCATCACAAATAAGCTAACAGACAATAACCTTCAGATGGCCAATATACTTCAAGATCAATATAAATCTGTATTCACACCACCAAAATCACAATATGAAAATCCTGATCTCAATCCTTCGCAAGTTACGGAGAAACTTGATTATTTTGACCTCACAGAGGACGACTTTATTAGAGAGATACAAACCCTCTCTTCAAACTCAGCTGCTGGCCCAGATGGCTTTCCAGCTATATTTCTACTCAAAAACAAATCACAGCTTGCAAAACCACTCAGACTGATATGGCAGAACATTCTTGACAAAGGATTCACTCCGAAGATACTGAAAACAAGTTACATCACCCCTATTTTCAAAAAAGGAAATCAAGGATTGGCTGAAAACTATCGCCCTGTCGCTCTTACATCACACGTCACTAAAGTTTTTGAAAAGATTGTAAGAAAAAATTTGCAAGATCATCTGGAAAGAAACAACCTCTACAACAGCAACCAACATGGATTTAGGTCAGGAAGATCCTGCTTAAGCCAACTGCTTGCTCACACTGAACGTCTAATCCACTATATTGAAAATGGCTACAATGTAGATGTCATCTATCTTGATTTCAGTAAAGCATTTGACCGTGTTGATCACTCGATACTGCTACAGAAACTTGAAAGAAATGGCATTTGTGGAAAACTTCTATCCTGGATAAAGTCATTTCTTACAGGGAGAACACAGAGAGTCTCTGTCAACACAACGCTATCCAAAAATGCAGATATCATATCCGGGGTGCCTCAGGGTTCTGTGCTAGGTCCCCTTCTGTTTCTTGTAATGATACAGGATATTGATGAAGATATATACAACGCTGTCCTGTCTTCATTTGCGGATGACACCAGGCTGATGAAAGCACTGACCAGTCAAAATGATGTCCAACTTCTCCAAAACGATCTCAACTCAGTATACAAATGGTCAGAGATCAATAATATGCAACTGAATGGACTCAAATTCGAACATATGCAATATGGAAAAAATGAAGAGCTGAAACCCTATTCAGTTTATTATTCTGATACTCGAGATCAAATTGAAACAAAAAGCCAAGTCAAAGACCTTGGAGTTACTCTAGATGTAGATATGAGCTACAATCAACACATCAAAAACCAAATCAACAAGGTGAAATCTATCAGCTCTTGGATATTTCGTACTTTCAAGACAAGGGACAAAGATGTCATGTTAACCCTTTGGAAGTCACTTGCCATTCCACACCTTGACTACTGCTCTCAACTATGGTCTCCATCAAAGAGATGTCTCATTCAAGAACTAGAGCTGCTACAAAAATCATTCCTGAACGGTATCCCCTCGTTGAGCCACTTAAACTATTGGGAAAAATTGAACCAACTGAAAATCTACAGTCTTGAAAGAAGAAGAGACAGGTACAGAATCATTTACATGTGGTGCATACTAGAAGACATTGCCCCCAATTTCAACTACAATGACGAGGCAGGCGGCGTGCATTCTTACACAAATCAGAGACTGGGTAGAAAATGCAATTTGAAAGCTATAAATGTCAAACATAAAAATATCTGGAGAGGTTGTCTCTCACAAGAAGGACCAAGGCTCTTCAATGCTCTGCCAAAATCCCTTAGAAACCTCACAAACTGTACCAAACAAACTTTTAAACAGCATCTTGACCAATTCCTCAGTACACTGCCAGACGAACCGCTGCTTCCTAATTATTTCAACTTCAGGAGAGCTGACTCTAACAGTACAACAGTAATGGTCAATCATCGGATTCAACGAATTGGATGAGTACCATAAAGTACATAATCAATAACGAAGTATCACGAAGTAAGTACAGTGCGGTTATTAATTTTGTTAATCTGACAAATTGATGTTTGAAAGTCAGTTACATCAAAATGCCTCGAAAATGATAATATGAAAATTGCGTAATCAGAGAATGTATGTCTCGCTCATTATAAAAAGGCCGACACAAACTTTCAATAATTGGATTGTAACATCGAGTTAAGTCTCTTTTGTTAAGTCACCAGGGGGTAAATAAAACAGACCTTGATACATTTATCGTTCGTTTCAACTTGACGATTCGTTTAAAACTCAGCCTCCTAAATATTTGGGGTAGGTAAAATATGTACAAAGAAATTCATACTTTTCCAACCCGGCGAATCTTTAAAAAAAGAAGCGAACAATAAAATATAATTACCCTTTCCAAATAAACCTCTTCGGTGACGAGCGTAGTCTACTCTGACATAATTCATGATATTCATAACGTAATCTTTTATACGGAAGCACCCGAGATAACCCGGAAATAGTGGCAAAATAACAAAAGACTAGTTTGCCAATAGTTCCGGATTATTTTGTGTGCTTCCGTATAAAAGATTACATCATGAATATCATGAATTGTAAAATTTATGTGATGGGAGTTTGACATAGTAATGTAATGTTGTTTGGGGAATAATGAAGTTCTCTGGAATTTCGATTGCGTTTATTCAGGTTGATTTTTTATGACTTCTAATGGTACTTTTTCTAACGAGTTTGATTACTCTGTTCTCACACTTATGTCTTTTTTTTTCGCGTCCTTTTCCGTGATTACTAATATTTATATTTTTAAAGACAGAGGTAAGAAGGCATATTGATGTAACTGTAAGTGCACTTTATAGTTTTGATTCCCATTGAAGAATCATATTCTGGTTTTCATGTTACTAGATGCTGTTCTAGAGCTTTAGGTCTACACTGTTTTATTCAATCCGAACTAATGTTAAAAAAGACCAAGGAAGCCCTGACTGCAGTGGAACTAAAACATTATGTTTTTACCAGTCTTAAAAACCTTTTGATCAGATGGCCAATGGAGCATTGTCTTTTCTGAGCAAAACTTATATTAAAAATGTCCTAAAAAAGGGTTGGGTAGAAAAAACAAACATAGTCTATACACTATAGAGTCTATAGGCAAAACAATGAGAAATTACTTTACCTGTACTCATTTTCATCGTCCGAATATCTTTCTGAATAGTAGATGTTCTTGAAAGTCGTCATTGTGTTAAAATGCGAGTAAAAAAGGTTAAAAACAAGTTAATAAAATGATAAAATAGGTTTGGTTTTTTGAAATCCAAAAAGCAGAAAAAGTTGTGGCTGGAGAAGTTCGAATGTTTTGATTTTGACTTGCTGCGCAAATTTTGCCTTTACGCGCCGTGCCCTCTGATTGGCTAATGCACTTCCTTCTGATTGGCCACGAAGAATGATTACGTCATTTTAGAACATTCTCGGAACATTTTTCCGGGAATTTTTTCACGATTAAAAATCCTAAAAATATTTGGTTTTTTGTGTGAATTTATGACAAAACTGGAGCTAGGAAATCTGTGGAAATGTATATTTTCCAATGATATTCATGCATAAAAGAGAAATGACTTAAATGAATCTAAATTGTTATTCTATGTTCTATTTTTGCAAACCGAGTCTTCGAAAAAGTGTAGCAAGGGCTTTCGGAAATAAGCACCCTATCTACACGTCGTTAAAATTTATATACCACATCCGGTTCGCTGTCAGTGATAAAAATCGAAATTTTCTTTTTTTTCAAGACAACATTCCATCATCATCATCGTCAATCTTTGAACTCGAAAAAGTAATTTATATTTTAATCAAAGATGACGAGTAAGTATTTATTTGAGATGTATTTTATTTATGCTCAATGATCCAGCTCAAACACCTCAAACACGTTCATTTTTGCTGATCTTTGCTTTCTGTTGATTTTGTTTTCATATGTTTGTTTGAAAAGTTTCAAAATTTCCATGCAGCAAATTACCCAAAAAAGTGTATTAACATAGCTAAATTTGAAAAGAATTGTAGTTTAAGACACATAATCTTAGTGCATTGCTACATCAAGCTTTGTGGTGTTTTTCAATAAATATGACAAGTAAGCAAACAGTTCCTTTTTTCTTTCTTGTAAACTGAGGTTTATAGAGATATTCGTTAAAGTTACGAAAAAAGCAGGTGGATAAACTTTTAGGTTTAGAGACGTTTGTTAACTTAAAGTAACGTAAAAAGCGAGTAAATAAGCTGAGGTTTAGAGATGATTTTCGACAAAAAAGCAAGTGGATAAACTGAGGTTTAGAGATATTTGTTATAGTGACATTAAAGTTACAAGAAAAGAGTCTGTAAGAGGCAGGGGTGTAAAAGTCTTGTCCCCCACACAGTGTGGCCAGGTGAAGCAGTCAGGCACATCCTGGCAAATGAACGGGGTGAGCATTTGCATGGGGTATTCGTCACCCAGTGTAAATGAGATAGGACGTCTCAGGCTAAAAGCGTGAAAATGAATAAAAATGAACTTCAAACTGAAAAAGGGAAAAAAGGAAGAAAACTGGGAACTTTATTTTTTCATTAAAAGTTTCTTCAATCTTCGAAGACAAAATTGACCCATGGAAAAAAAATTTCATCTATGCAGTTCTTTGAAATGAAGCAAAATATTTCCAACCCGGTTCAATTAAACTGGGTATTCGGCGCTATTACGTCACTTTCGTTTTCGACCCCATTCATTTGCCAATGGTCGCAAGTGAAAAATACCGTTCATTTGCCAGGATGTGCCTGACTGTGAAGGCTTCTTTGTAAAAGCGAAAGACATGTATCTATTTTTCGGATCCGGCATCATGTGGAAATAGTGTCAGGACCTGCAGGCGACCTGGTAGGGTTGGGTATGGGTGTGGTTTGGGTGTGGTTACGTATCAGATTGGCTAGGAATTTGGTTATTATCAGTTAGGGTTAGGGTTGGAGCTCGAAACAAGCACTCTTTTGTGATTTTCTCTAAATATAGTCTGGTCTGCAGTTTGTACAATATAAATAGCCGTCAGAAACACTCTCTCGGCATGAATCCGTGGCGCAGTGGATAAGGCATTGGGTTTCAAATTAGCCTGGGTATCCAGACTCAACATTTCAGAAAAAAACACTCTTACCTCAACATACAAAGTTTCTAAAATTTTAGAGTCTGGTGCAACTAAAAAAGTCTGATGCAGTTTTGAATGACACAGTCTGTGAGTGAACCCTTGTTGACAGAATCTCAAAACTTTGGAAACCCAGGCAGACACACATAATTACTTACCATAAAACCTCCTTTACAAACTCTATAAACTTTCAAAACTACTTTAAACTACATCCAAACGTCAGCCACATTCATAAAGGCTCCTTTCCATCAGCCATTTTGTTTAGAAATGAACCTGTGTTTTCATTTTCATTTGTTTATCTTTTTTTGCAATGTCAGCTTTTTCCATTAATTATGCGCGCGCATCGAAAAATATCGAAAACCCCGCGAAAATTCTGCTCAGTGACTGGGCGCGTACTGACCAATTAGAGACACTCACATATGCAGGGACAGATATCCCTGCAGACGAGTTACTTCGACCAGACCGTAAACCCAGAGACAAGATTATAAAAAACTAGACGGTGAAATAGTTTACGGTCTGGACATCCAGGCTAGTTTCAAATCATCGGAACTTTGCATTTAGTGGGTTCGAATCCCACCGGTGGCGATCTGTCGGTAAGTCATTCAGTTAGAAAACATAGAAAATAACTTACATAGAACCAGAAAGTCAGAAAAACTACGAACAAGAGACTGGAAAGTACAAAATAAGTCCAGATCAGTCTTTCGTCTTTACGAAGAAGCCACGACCGTGTGGCCAGTCAGCTTCAACGGTTTTTGAAGGATAAGTACAAATTTTTCCAAGACTAATCCACTAAACGCTAAAGAAAAAAACTAACTGATGTCATTTATCTATGACATAAACAAAAGTCAAAATCAAAAAATTGAGAAAAAAAATCCAATGTCTAAACGAAAGTTCAACGTGACAAAGCTCATCGTGAACCAAATGACAATGTACAAAAAAATTGTGGCTGGATGGAGACAAAAGGAATTTTCACAGTTTCATCATTTTCGGCCGGTGAACTGGAAACAAAAATATTTTTAGGGTCAACCTTAAAATATCTTCTTCTTTTCCTTGATAAATATTCTTTAGACAAGTACTTTAATCGTAGAAATTTTAGCGAGACTAATTTTAGCGTTTTAGCGAGTTTTCCCTATTTTCGCTAAAATTAATCTCGCTAAAACACGCCGGATTGACAGATCGCTAAAATTTATCCGCGCTAAATTTTTCAAAAACGCAATTCGCTAAAATAAATCGCTGTAAGAAAATGTAGGCTTAAAAACACACACTTATCTCGAACCTCCGTTATATCTCAAACTTTCACCAAAATACATCTCAAAAAGTTATTTGGAAATGGCGATTCGCTAAAATTAATCCACGCGAAATTTTCTCAGACAAGTATTCGCTAAAATTTATCCAAGCGAAATTTCTTGAAATTGTGATTCGCTAAAATAAATCCAGAAAAAATCAAGATTTTCCTGACTCGCTAATATACGCTAAAATTACTCTCGCTAAAATTTCTACGATTAAAGTAATCAATATCAGCCTAGACTAATGTTAATTCTTCTTTCAGAAAAAAGACTATAATTTGTTTACCTTTATCCTTGCAGCTTCCCAACATCCAAGCTCTCAAACATCACAAGCCAAATGAAATTACTTTCGATTTCCCGTAGAAATTAGGCAATGAAAAATCTGGGGGTCAATAAATGAAGACTTTCTTTTCTGCACAAGTTATCTTTCCTTATAACGAATTATTACTTTTCAATATAATTGTTAAATATAATTTTTGATTACAAAAATATTTTACATTGTATTTTAAGTTTGAAAAAGTCGATTCTACTTAGTTCTTTGTTTTCATGTCTAACCCCCGTCTCAAAAGAAGTCCCAGAATCCCGAGATTTTGGCAGTCGGGCGTTCAAGACAAAGGCGTTTTTATTTTCCGCCCACTTACCAAATTTTCTTTAGGCATTTAAAATATCAAAGTTAAAAGTAATAGTATAAAACCTTATTTTCTACCATATAGTCCTTCTCCCAAAACGAAAAAACGAAATAAACTAGAGAAATAAAGAAATTACGAGTGTTATCAAGCCACCCAAAATGAACTTTCATTCGTCGTGCATCATTGGATTCTTTACGTCACGATCTATTGTCAACCATTGTCCAATCCCGTAAGCGATTGAAATGCTGTCAGTAATAATCTGAGAAATAGAACAATAACATTATGACATCACACAAATAAATACGCGGTCTTAACTTTTTTCCCTCGTAAGTTTGGGGGAAAACGAAAGTACTCTATATTTTACGTATGGGGAAGTGTTAGAAAGATTTACAAAATAGAAAAGTTTTGTTTTGGGGTAAAGAATCAGTATTGTGAATTTAAGCGAGTTTCTATTTTGCAATTTTTCTACAGAGCCAAATAAAGATTTTTTCTATTGTTCTTGCTCGATTGCTTCTAAGGATAAGTTCCGTAGTTTTATGAGGTTATCGAGACAAAATGTGACAAATATGTGAAGAAACGAAATTTAACATTAGTCTAGGCTGAATATACCGTCAACTGCTCTAACTTGCGATGATTGGTCGAAGCATGGGACTGGTTGATATCTGGCCTGTATTTTCACTTACTGTTAAAAATCTCGTTGACAACAAATTTGTTTTGATAACTCCACCAAGTTTATCAATCATACTTCTTCGTTCCTCTTAGAGTGCACAGACACGCGTGTGTTCTACTACAGATTTTTTTCATATTTTGATTTAAAAGCCTACTCAGTGCGAAAGAGAAATCATGTATTTTTTAATACGCTGTTCATTAACTCAAATCAAATGACTTTGGAGGTTCGGTGAAATGGTGGCCGAATCGCCTCCCCATGTTTTGTCAGATAGTCTCAAGTTAGAGCAGTTGACAGTATGAAATATATAAGATTTTAGTGATCTGATTCCTTGAAAAATAAAAGATCTTCCACAAAATTTGGCTATAATGGGGCAAAAAAAAAATAAAATTAATGAAAAATGATTAATTGAAAATAAGCATCTGCAAATGTTATTTCCTTTTTAAGGTAGTTACACAAAATAAAGGCAAAACTTACCTCAAAAGGGAAGGCTGTTGGTTCATGTCTTCATTTGGGGGAAAGCATCCAAGAAATTACCTAAATACATGTGCCAACTGCTGCCATCCCATATCAACTAAGCTTAAAACTAAGAACTTGAATTCTTACCATCTTCCATTCCATGAGCACGAGCAAGCTGGAGAGTTTTTACGAAACCAATCAAACAGCGCTCAATGTTTTAGCCCAAAAATCACACCTATACATCCCTTCTCATAACGTTATGAAGTGTCATAATTATAAACCTCTTTAATTGAAGAAAAATGTTTTCATCCCTAAAAATTTCTTTTGACATGATACAGAGAATTCCCAAAAGTCATTTTGCATGAAATAATTGCTTTCTCAAGATTTTTAAGCCAAACCAAAGACAAACACAGACCAAATCCCTTGATTAAGAAAAAAAAATAGGCGGGCAAGTCAAGGCAGGAATTATAATCTCTGTCAATCAAAACAAAAGTGATCTTTTAAAAGAACAAAACATTGCTTGCGAAAACGAAAGTAACACACGGTCAAACAAACAAACAAAGTGACATACAGACTCTGACTATTACTGACTATTAATATATAGACAATCAGAAATGAAAAATTGTCGTTTTGATTGACAGGCAAATACTTACAAGTAGATTCGTTTGTGATTAGGCGTCATAAGTGTAGTGAAAACTTTTTGAACGCCTGACTAGAAAATCTGGCTAGGAAGATATGTATTCAGATTTTATCATGATGTTATCTTAATGTCAGCCTCCATTTCTTTTCTTCTTTTTTTTCTGTTCACTAATGATGATTTAATAAAATCTATTTTCTCTTTTTTCATTTAGGAGGTAATCAGAGAGAACTTGCTCGTGCCAAAAATGCCAAAAAACTAGAAAAAGCAAAGAAGGCTGAAGGGAATAGCGATTTTCAAAAACGAAAAGAATCGTAAGTACCTTTGAACTTCTTATTGATTAATTTTTAGCTGAAAAAGAACCTTTTACCCTATTATATACCCTATACCCTAATTCTAGGTTTTTAGGGGCGGTTCGGAATTAGAAAGGGGGCTTTTCCTTTACCACTCCCTCAATTTTTTATCTAATTGTTTTTTTTGAATGAAAATTGGTACACAAGATCCTTGTAATACATATAAGGTAACTTCTGGTAATAATCTTTTGACAACGTCACTCAATATACCTAAAGTTCCCTGAGTTTTTAAAAAGTTTATAAAATAAGTTCATAAACGCCCAATTTAGGACGTTGTGCGGACCTGCCTGAATGATAGAAAGGTGCCCAGTAGTAAAACTTCAAATTAATTCGCTAGAGGACAGAATCAAGTAAAGCAGGGCCAATTTTGGAGGTTCTTGAATCACTCGTGACAAAAAAATGGTCAAAAAACGGTCAAGATCTTAAAAAAGTGGATTTTTATCAAATTTTTGCATTTTTGTGAACTTTTTATCTAAATTTTCATAACTCTAACTAATAATCAGCCCAAAGTATTATTTTCTTTTTTACGGCCAGATTTGAACATTCCCGGCTTTAAAATTCTATTCTACAATATACCAAACATTCCATTCTACTAATAAACCCTGCTTTTTTGAATTGCACCTTTTATGAAAAAGTATAAACCCAGGTATGAAATCTTTCGTTCGTGATAGTTTATACTAACAGTTCTTACAGAGACCTATTAAATTCAAGGTCATGGTGCAAGTCTTTATTTGCCTAATTAGCGGCCATTCATATAGTAGTTACGCAGTGAAGGGGGAGAGAAATGGGTTGAGCAAAAGCATAGTCTATTGTTTGAATCACGTCATTTCTACAGAAGCAGCCACCGAGGCAAAACACGAAAAAGCCGTTCCTTTTTGCCAGCCAGGAGAAAATTTCTATAAAATGAACATAATCGGGTTGTCCGGAACGGCTCCAAATTTCCAGCTGGAAAAGAAAAATATGCCAGGAAAATGGAACAAATTGCACGGGAACAGCTCTCAAAAAAAAAGTTTCGACCTTTTCCTTAAAATAGCCGTTCACATTTGCCAGGAGGAGATATACAAATGTATAGGAACGGCTCTTTATTTCCAGCTGGAGATCAAAAAGGAAAATAAAGGTAGCAAACGTCAGAGCAATATAGATATTTTATGGGAACGGCTCTCTATTTCCAGCTGGAGATAAAAAAGGAAAAATGTTAGAGCAATATAGATATTTTATGGGAACGGCTCTCTATTTCCAGCTGGAAATAAAAAATGCAAAAATAACTGTCCCAAAATTGCCTAGAATGATTACAATATTTAATGGGAACGGCACTGTATTTCCAGCTGAAAAGAGGTGAAAATGTAGCACTCTTAGCTCAGGCATTTGGCAGTCCTTCAAGTGACGATAGGCCGGGGGGGGGGTACTTAGGCAAAAATGGATGATGGGTAATGTGCGGACGGTAAGGGTCGGTTTTTTCACCTTTCAAAGTCTCTTTAAGGGGAAAAATCAGAAAGTTTTAAATTAGTCTCTCTAAGGGTCGGAAAATTCAAGATTTTTAGGAAATTTTTGGATTTCCAGAGAAAAAATTGTAATAAAGTCTCTCTAAGGGTATCACTTTTTTCAAAAATCTAAATAAAAAAATTCAAAAAGTCTCTCTACTCTAAGGGTCACCTTTTCAGCAAAAATCAGTCTCTCTAAGGGTCGGTTTTTCGGAGGTCCCGTCCGCACATACCCCTCATTCACCAACCCTATTACCCTACCCCCCCCCCCCCCCCCCCCGGGACGATAGTTGCAGAGTATAACGCCATGAGAATCTATCACAGGCGTATACTTATTCAAAGGTCAAAAATCAAGTAGAAAGTTCGCTAAAGGCCCTTCTGCGGAGTAAAAGTCTATTTAAATTCTCCAAATCCGAATGTTCTGGATATTGGGAATTTTGAAGGCACTATTCGAACATTTTGATAGTATAGCAAAAGAGCCCACCGGGTGCACTTGATCAAAACAGGACGGGTATGTGCGAGCCATAAGGATACCTTTTTCACGCCTCAAAAGTCTCTCGAATGGGGTGTAGATTTATAAGTTAGTCTCTGAAGGAGAAGTTCCAAAATCACGAAAATCGAGAGTTTCCCTCAGAAAGGGTCAAAATTCCCAGAAATTTCGAACAAAACTTGGTGAAAATCAACCAAAATTTGGAGAAAATCTACCAAAATTTAGGAAGTCTTTCCAAGGGTTCCCAAAAAAAGAAAATTTTACCTCTCTAAGGGTTTATTTTCGGTTGGACTAATAATTAAGGTTTATCTTTTCCATGTATTGGGTTCTTCCAGAAAAACATTGTACATGAGGGTTGGAGGATATGACAATTTTTAGTGATTTATCCCCCGAACAGGGTAACTTTTAGCCCCCCCCCCGGACAATAGGTTTACCCCCCCCGGACAAGCATCTGCTGACCCCCGGACACCCCAAATTACCCCCGGACAGAGCAAATTTACCCCCGGACAAGGCAAATCTTGATGATTTTTTGCTACCCCCGGACAAAATATTCTCCACCCCCCCCCATGTACAATTTTTTTTCTGGGAGAGCCCATTTTTACAAAATAATCATAGAATTATATTGATCTAATAAGAGTACAATAAATTGAAAAATATCTAGTATCTAAAAATCTAAATTATCTAAAAATAATCATAGAATTATATTGATCTAATAAGAGTACAATAAATTGAAAAATATCTAGGCGTCGAGAGTTTATGATGCATTACTTCCTTCATGAAATAGTCTGCGTTGAATTGTCAATTGTCAATCAGTCTTTAATAACCAAGTTAAAGTTTCAGTGAAAGCAGAATACATGTTTTTTTTATAAGCATTGCACTTATAAGCATATCTAGGCTCAGATATAGGGAAAAATTTAGCATATGGCAAGTATTGCTTGAGCCTACAAAATATTTTTTTCCTGATTTTGGCTTTTTTGGCTGGAATTTCAAGGATTTTCAGCATTTCCTAAATTTATGCTTTAGATTTAAGCATCCCCTCAAGCATTTTTCAGCCTTATCAAGCTTTCGACCTAAGCATCTCTGAGCCTGTTTTCGGATTTTTGTATGCTTCTAAAAAAAATCATGTAATATATAACCATTACAAGTTGGATTGTCTCTTTCGATCGTTTACCATAATTTGTTCTCCGTCAATCAATCGAAATAGCACGATACTCTTTCTCCGATGGCAGTCTTTTGTATGATCACGTTGTTATCATTTCAAATTTCGTTCAAGAACTTCAACGTATGGCAGCATAAATGTCCAGCATCCAGTTAACAGCTAAAATGGAAAGGGAATTGCTTCAATCATAAGCCATGATCTGCATGGTTAGAAGCAGGCGTCATGATGGATAGTTTTAATTTTCTACCAAGAAGGCCACATAGGATATCAATGGAATCGATCGTATCGGATGATATGGTATGATGCGATAGAAAGGAAATAACAAAAGCTCTCCAATACTGTATGCTTTCCTTAATGGCACCCTTAACACAAGTTAACTACTACAAAACTTTCGTTGTTTTCTGGTATCTCAAAACACATTTCTTTTATTTTCTCAACCATTAATTCAAGTTTGAAAAAAAAAACAATTTAATTTTAATTTTTTTCCATCATCCGGTCTAAAGGTTCCTTTCCAATGTCTGTAAACCAAAAAATTACCTTCCAAACCAGAAAATCGAAACATCTTTTGCCCCTCCCTCTGAGACGTTTAGCCCATTATTCTTAAATTTTGCCAAAAATATGCATACTTTTTAGAAAGTGATTCAGCCCTTTGTAAGTTAACCAATAATGCACGATTTTTCAACTGCTAAGTAATAAATTTGCTGCAAATGGTATGAGCTTTGTCAGAACTTTTTTCCCATGCTCTCCTTCTTTCTCCTTTTCAGAATCTCCCTGAAATGAAACATTTGCCACCTCCTTTTGAGACCCCCAGCAGAATGTAATATTCCATTAAACCCAAGAAACAATAATTTTACCATTTCTTCAATTTGGACATCTTTTGAATGCTGATTATCCATCAAAATAAATCACTTGATCACTAGAGTGAAAAAAAAATTAATCAGATTAAAAATATTTGATTCAAACTTTTTCTTCAATTTGAAAATATTGTATCAACAAAACGTAGATAAAAATGCTATAGTAGCTCATTCAAAGGAACACAAATTTAACAAATCACAATTATTAAAAGTAGGCAAGACAATCAAATTAAAACCAAACTAGTAAGCAGAAGCAGTTACAATAAGTCATATTTTTCACTTTCTCATTTACCATAAGTGCAAGAAGAATTTTCAACTAATATTCCAGGTCCTCTCACATATTGAAAGCACGGCTCCTCTGAAATGTTGTCTAAGTAAGAAATTAAATAAGCTAAATAGAGGAAATTCAATTTCAAAGTATGAAAATCTGACAAGTTGGATAACAGTGATAGGAATAGTGCCTCATATTTGGTTATCAATTATTCGAATAGTTTTCTTTTAGCAAATGATTTCTTTTTAAAACTCAATTATTAATTTCAGTCCATCTTAAATTTGGCATGACAAATAATGCAGCAAAAGCAGTTATTTTGGTAATTTGTTAAAACTAATAATAGAACGTGTAGATTGAGAACATTTCCAAGACCTCATGAGTAAACAAAAAAATCAAAACAAAAACAACAAGAACTTGAATCATCTTTCCAGAATAATAATACTAGATTTCCTGTCTGTCTGAAGGTTTGAATTTTTGGGAAAAGGTTCAGATTTACATCTCCTCAAAAACACCCATAAAAACTTCCTTAAATTTTTTGTTCAGTCCCCTGAAGCCTTGAATGACAAGCTTATTGTTAAAAAGGTTAGACAATATCATTATCAAGGGGAAATAATTCAATAGCACTGGTTGAGAAATACTATTTTCAAGTATTATCATGAGAACAGATATTTATGGGAATCCCCCCTGTTAAGTGGTAACCCCCTTTAGGAAATTGAAAATAAAAGACTCCCCTTTAAGTCTTTGGAAGTCAATAGGCTTCTGCTCGTCGTTTAACGAAAAAGTTTCTTATAAAGGCTGCTTAATAGTCAGCAAATCCTCTTTCCCACTAAATGTTGCCATTCTCTGAAATCCACGAGACATTTTGATTTAAACATTTTCAAACCAAGATGACGCCCTTAGCGAGAGGAAGGATTTTTGTGTTTCCAAGCTTGCTTTGGCTTTTGGAGGATTTTATTTTAGTGTTTAGAGTTTTTTAAAGATAAATTTATGTTCTGTTGTATCTATGGTATGTATAAAGAAAAACTTGGGTCGCAGTTGTTTGAATTAACGATTCACACACACCTAAAATTCTTGAGGAGTGCGATCAAACAGAGGCCATAAATTTGGATTTTACTACTAAAGTTATTCATAGCACTCCTCATCACATGCCTAAAGTACTTTTTAGGAGTGCAATTTTGGAATGATTCTGGAATTTTGAAATGACAGCCTGAGAAACTGTAAACCTACTGGTTAAAACAAAAACTACCCCAGGTTTCACCCAAAAAAACCGAACATCTTTGAAGTTACAGACAGACAGACATGCAGATGAAGAGAAAAGCAAAGACAAACATTCTCAAATTATTTCTCATCATAAGTTATCTAACTTCATGTCTTTGGTATATAAATAAACTGTAGCTTGGTAATGATTTGGTTACAATCTTTTTTGCTTATTTATGCCTTAGCATAAATCACCTCAAAGGGAAAGTATTGTAGTTCGCAAACGCCTTGGAAGAAGGAGCGCGTCGCTCCATATCAATCCCGAGAGACAATTTTGTTTTTGAAAAACTCACAAGATACAGGCAAGTCGCAAACAACTCTGGAATCCCTAATTTCTAATAAAAATGGAAAAAATATTCCTGACTAAATTTAAAAATATATAAATTGTTAAGAAAATTTGAAAAAATATAAGGAAAAAATAAGCTAGTTCGAGGAGCGCGTCGTCACCATGTATCTCGTCTCCCAGCCCAAATTTTTTAGGATATGAAATTAGATTTTTCAAATCACAAGTAAACTAAGACTGACTCCACTAAGCTGACCAGATCTAACAAAATAATATTTCATTAAACGCTGACTAACTGTATTGGTTATGAACACACTGTGATGCTTTGTCATGGTTTTTCTTATGATCGTTTTGCTTATTAATGCCATTTAGCATGAATCATCTCAAAGGGAAAGTATTGTAGTTCGCAAACGCCTTGGAAGAAGGAGCGCGTCGCTCCATATCAATCCCGAGAGACAATTTTGTTTTTGAAAAACTCACAAGATACAGGCAAGTCGCAAACAACTCTGGAATCCCTAATTTCTAATAAAAATGGAAAAAAATATTCCTGACTAAATTTAAAAATATATAAATTGTTAAGAAAATTTGAAAAAATATAAGGAAAAAATAAGCTAGTTCGAGGGGCGCGTCGTCACCATGTATCTTGTCTCCCAACCCAAATTTTTTAGGATATGAAATTAGATTTTTCAAATCACAAGTAAACCAAGACTGACTCCACTAAGCTGACCAGATCTAACAAAATAATATTTCATTAAACGCTGACTAACTGTATTGGTTATGAGCTCACTGTGATGCTTTGTCGTGGTTTTTCTTATGATCGTTTTGCTTATTAATGCCATTTAGCATGAATCATCTGAAAGGGAAAGTATTGTAGTTCGCAAACGCCTTGGAAGAAGGAGCGCGTCGCTTCATATCAATCCCGAGAGACAATTTTGTTTTTGAAAAACTCACAAGATACAGGCAAGTCGCAAACAACTCTGGAATCCCTAATTTCTAATAAAAATGGAAAAAAATATTCCTGACTAAATTTAAAAATATATATATTGTTAAGAAAATTTGAAAAAATATAAGGAAAAAATAAGCTAGTTCGAGGGGCGCGTCGTCACCATGTATCTCGTCTCCCAGTCCAAATTTTTTAGGATATGAAATTAGATTTTTCAAATCACAAGTAAACCAAGACTGACTCCACTAAGCTGACCAGATCGAACAAAATAATATTTCATTAAACGCTGACTAACTGTATTGGTTATGAACTCACTGTGATGCTTTGTCGTGGTTTTTCTTATGATCGTTTTGCTTATTAATGCCATTTAGCATGAATCATCTCAAAGGGAAAGTATTGTAGTTCGCAAACGCCTTGGAAGAAGGAGCGCGTCGCTCCATATCAATCCCGAGAGACAATTTTGTTTTTGAAAAAATCACAAGATACAGGCAAGTCGCAAACAACTCTGGAATCTATGAAAATATGAAAAAATAAATAGAAAAAATAAGCTAGTTCGAGGGGCGCGTCGTCACCATGTATCTTGTCTCCCAACCCAAATTTTTTAGATATGAAATATATCGATCATTGAGTGTACAATAAACCAAGTCACAAAGCACTATGCACTCATACTACAAAATATTAGTTTTTGTATCTCAATTTTCTTGACTTTGTCTGCCTGATCATAAAAATATCTGACAAATGAAAATGTAAGTGGAAGTTTAGGTATATGTCCATGAATTAAAGGCAAGTGTTGATAATAAATAGAAACAACAAATGAAGTCAAACATTTTCATAAACTTTAATCAATTTCTTATGTTATTTTCTTATTCTTTGTGTATTATTTAAAGAGTTAAACCATTCAAATGAGACAGAAATCCAGACAGTAGGATATATAAACATAATCATCTTATGTTTAGCAAGAATATTCCTTTGGCTAGTAAAACTTTGACGCAAAGCCAAATTTTGAGGATGAATCTCTCCCTGTCACCTGTATGTAGGACACATGGCTGTTCATGTTTCAAAAGTATTTACCTATATAGCTATAAGCAAAAAGCTTGTACCCATGTCTTTTTTTAACTATTAAAACATAATAATTTAAGTTAAGTTGTTTATAGGAGATCTCCTTCTCTACAAAATCTAGGGAGCCACATGCTATATCCATAACATGTGTATCAAATCAAATCAGAAAGGAAATCATTTTGCTAATTGAAAGATAACCATCTTATAATCATTGGCACACTTCAACCGAGCTAACCACATAATTTTGTCACATATCCAAACAAAGAAAGAAAAAAGTAAGGCCATTGTGTTGTTGCGTACAAAATTGTAAATTTTCAAAAACATCCCCAGATATTCACACAAGGAACAAGTGAGCAAAATTTAAGCCAAATCTGACCATTTTTGAAGTCTCCAGTCTGTCCAAATGTTTTATTGAGGTTACATACTGACTGACTAACAGACATACATTCTCAGATTCTAGCTCAATTGAAGTTGAGAACCAGTGGAAAAACAGATTGGATATCATGATCAAGTAAAAAGTAAGCAAAACATACCCAATATATTCAATTTGATCCGTATCAGATTCTTCTTCATCACTTGAACTATCCGATTCTGTTTCAGTATCTGTGTATGTATCAATATCCTTGTCATATTCATTATCAGTCACTTATTTGTCCACCATCAAGGATGCTACATTTAGTGCAGATTTTTCTTCATCACTTGATTCTGATTCCCTCTATCTGTCTGAATAAATTTCCTTGACACGTTCATTGCCATTTCTGTAAAAACCCACTCATTTTTCCTTCATCATGTATTGACAAGTTTAATGCTGGCAATGTTCTTTCACTCTCAGTCAATGTTTTTTCACTATCAGCAGTTCTAAAAAATGTTTAAAAATGTCAGTCTTAAAATTAAGGCAATGATTGATTTTACTACTAGGGACATTTTAAATTTTGATTTCACAGCTTCAAAGATTTTCAAATTAAAAAAAAATTTGAATGTGAGAATACAAGCATAAACTCTTGCAATTTGTTAAGAATTCTTAATATAATAAAGAGGCATTCACCTTTACGAAAAAGCCTTTTAAAAGTATTTGGGCCAGAATTCATACTTTTTAATGAAAATAGCTAGAAAATTTTTTTAATTCATTTAGCTCTGAGAAGTGACGTTGTTTACAGCAGTTCCATTAAAATGTGTAGTAATAGAATTTCAGTTTAAAAAGGTTATACTCACAGATGACTGTGCTCAATGCTGTAGAGTACATTTGATCATCAAACATTCCTATGAAAAATTAGTCATTCATTCTTTCATTTTATCCGCATTATATTTACATTGAGGGTTACATTGAGGGTTACATTGAGTGATCTGAAAGCAAAAATTTGAAATAGCTTTTAAAAAAGCTACTCTTGAACATAAGTTCCTTTCAAAAAGCCATCAAACATACAATCAGACAAAAATGTGAACTCAAGTTTTGTTTACATAAAAATGCACCAACAATGAGTGTTGTGATGATATATAAAAGCAGGACCTATAATTTGCTTCAATTTAAAAAAAGAATCGATATAGATCTAGCTGGGGCTGGGTTTAAATAATTGTTGGTTTGCCATCACCTGACCCTAGATTGTGGGGGTGGGTTGGTCGGTCAGAATTTTTATTTTATTTTGGCAATTTATGAAATTTTCGTCCATGGAAGGGTTATCAGTTTGTTTACATTTAGGTAATTTTGAATAAAAAACAGAAGTGCTAGCAGGGAATTTACGATTCTTATGCTTGAGACAAACAAGATACAAATTTTCTATTTTTTATTTTTTATATTTATTCAAAACAAACCTTCAATGAAATTCTTGGTATCATTCTTATCAAACAAGTTCATCCATCAAACTAGAAGTTCAGTAAACATTACAATCCTTTCAATCAAAAAAGAAGCCAAATTATATACAATTTTACACAACATACCGTGAAAAAGGGTAACTTGCATCAGTGGAGGCTAACATGCATAGCCCTCAAATGAAAGGCCCGGCTGGTCATTAAAATACAAAAATAAATCGAAACAAAAATGGTAGTAGAGTAGAGCTGCGAGCGGAGCTGCGTATGTGTATTTTAATGACCAGCCAGCAGTGCTGCAAATAACGGCCGGTGACCGGTAAATACCGGTCATTTTGTAGTTTCTACCGGTCATTCTGAAGCTCATTTTTTCATTTTGTCCGGTTAAAATTTTAGATTAGAGGCTTCTTAATAGCGCTTCTAATTAAAAGAGGAGCAGTTTTTAAATCAAAATAGGTGTTTAGCCAATCTAAAGGTCATTACAGACTACAAAGTTTTCTAAGATGGTTCCGCCAGACCCCCTGCTCGTTACACTCGAAAAATTACCGACCAACTGAAATTTCCCTATTTGCAGCACTGAGCCAGGTCATTCATTTGAGGGCTATGCATGTTAGCCTCCACTGATGCAAGTTACCCTTCTCACGATATGAAGCGCATGCAAACTTTCTCTTCACTTTCTCATATCCATCATTAAAATTTTACAACTTTATTACGCTTCAAGTCACGTGATAAAAATAATTTGCGCACTTAGTCTGGTTTCCCCTTCCTTATTTATCAAAAACACACGCTCTAGGCGCTAAGAGACTGCACGCCGTGACGGCCAGTATGGCGGTCACATTAGATTCAAAAGGAAACTGGGTTCTTTTTATTATTTTCAGTTCTCGGTAAAAAGGTCTACTAAAAAATTCTTTGCGTGTAAAATGTTGTTTTGATTTGGGTCCCGTCGACTACTCTAACTTGGGACGATTGGTCGAAACATGGGACTGTTGCATATCTGGTCTGTATTTTCACTTACTGTAAAATTGAAAGTGAAATCATGTATTTTTAAATACGCCGTTCCTTAACTCAAATCAAATGACTTTGGAGGTTCGGTGAAATGGTGGCCGAATTGCCGTTTTAAATTTTTAGATTTCAAGAGAAGGAAATTTTTTATCTTTCTTCAACAAGATTACTTTAATATAATGCAAATTATGCATGTAAGTTTTATATCAATACTTTCTTTTTGCATATGTTTCGCATACTTTCTATCTAAGGGAATTTCACCACGGCCAGACAATCTGAATCGAACGGAATTGACGATGGAACCAGTCGAACCAAATCGAGAACGCAATCGACCGATTGACAGTGAGGCTGGAACTGCGATTTTTGAGGATTACGATTTTACCAGCTTTTTAGCGATTTTTGCCTCGCTAACCCAAATCTCGCAACCTCTTTACCTTAAAGGATGATCGAAATTAGAGTTTTTCAGCGTTCCGAAAAAAACGCAAAGCAGAAATTTTTTCATCTTCACAGGATCGATTGTCAACAACAAAATACATCTTTTGGTCTTTGGGTTTGTTTCTGACGTTTTTCCTTCAAAGAATATCTATCACTTTCCTTTTCCCCTTGAGCGCGCGAGAAAAAATGATTAGCTCGCATTCTCGCGCGGGCGAATAAAGATGAGGCGGCAATCTTGCACTGAGGGTGCTACTTAGTTTCCGCCCTTTTTGCGCCCACGATAGAATGGTCCAAATACGGGGGTATTTCCAAATGATAAACGATGTCGTTCTGTAAGTGTTTATTTTCTGATAGATACAAATAGTATATTGAATATTATCAACTTATTTATTTAAATATTTTTGAGCCCAAATTTAAATATCTGGTTAAATAAAAAGCAAATGACAGCAGTTCTGTTTTTCTTCAAACCCCCGGGAAAAGTTTTTTTGCCGACTTAGCTATTTTACAAATTTTGGAAAAGAACTCCCATAGGAATTCCGATTCATAACCGGATTGGTTCATTTCGGAACGGCTTCAAGAAAGTCATAATGGCAGATAATTTTTAAAGTTTCTCTGAGTAAATGTGTGTAATTTATCGATGTTGATGGCTTGTTGATTCTTTAAAGAAAAAAGATAACAGGTATAGTTTTTTCTAATCCTGGAATATCGAGGTTCCAGCTACACTGATTGAAATTCGATTGTCGAACGTTAATCCAAACTCCCTAAAATCTGATAAATATAATCGATCACGAATAGATAGTTGATCGATTAACTATTTGATTGATGATTAATCAATTTTTGATCGATATGTAATCGATCAAAAGCTGTGATCGATAGCTGATCGATTTTTAATCAATACTTAATTTAATCGAAGTATAATCGATCTATAATCGATAAACAATCGATGACAAAATTGACAGTTACATCAATATGCCTTCTTACCTGTCTTTAAAAATATAAATAAAAGTAATCACGGAAAAGGACGCGAAAAAAAAGACATAAGTGTGAGAACAGAGTAATCAAACTCGTTAGAAAAAGTACCATTAGAAGTCATAAAAAATAGACCTGAATAAATGCAATCGAAATCCCAGAGAACTTCATAATTCCCCAAACAACATTATATTACTATGTCAAACTCCCATTACATAAATTTTACAATTACGTCAGAGTAGACTACGCTCGTCACCGAAGAGGTTTATTTATTGGAAAGGGTAATTACATTTTATTGTACGCTTCTTTTTTAAAGATTGGCCGGGTTGGAAAAGTATGAATTTCTTTGTACATATTTTACCTACCCCAAATATTTAGGAGGCTGAGTTTTAAACAAATGGTCAAGTTGAAACGAACGATAAATGTATCAAGGTCTGTTTTATTTACCCCCTGGTGACTTAACAAAAGAGACTTAACTCGATGTTACAATCCAATTATTGAAAGTTTGTCTCGGCCTTTTTATAATGAGCGAGACATACGTTCTCTGATTCCGCAATTTTCATATTGATATTTTCGAGGTATTTTGATGTAACTGATTGATCGATAAATAATCGAGCTTTGAAAAAATCTTGAGTATCGATTACCTATCGATTCTATCGGTTAATCGATATCTAATCCATCGATTACTTATCAATTATTTATCGATTAACTCAAGATTATCGATTATATCGATTAACTACGCCTGGTTTTTATACCTTAATTGAAGTAAAAATTGCTACTGCAATTTAGGGATTTATAAGAATCACTCACTCTGTATCTTGCTGAAGAAGAGCATTGCCATCATCATGTTCAGGTTCTAGACCACCAGTGACATCAACAGTCTGTTGTTCGTCATCACTTTCAATAACATCAGCAACAATTATTTCTTCATCTGTTTCACTTTGTTGGCTGTTTGAGGAATCAGTTTCTGGTTCACTTTCACTCTCACCAGCAGTCAGATGTGTTACCAGAAAATGTGCAAATGCACTGTGTGTTTTCTGTGTATATCCAAGCTCTTTTTTCTTTTGCATCCAAATTTTAAAGGTAGTTTGATTGAGACTTATAACAGGCATGATTCTATACTTCTAAAATTTCAAAATACAGAGATGTTATTGCATTTTGTAATCCATATTGGCAGTTGGTAACCATTTGCTAGACACTTTAAATTTCACCCTTAAAAATTATATCTAACTGTATCTCCATCATCACTGAAAAATACACCTAAAAACTTTATACACGTATAGTTGAATGATGTCAACAACTAATTCAGTTAATATTAACACTGCTAAAGGATAAATAGATCCCTTTACAATACGAGAATCAGTGAAAAATTTCAAAAAACATTTCTGTTTCGCCATTACAGTACTCTCCAAGATCGAGTTTTGAGCAAGACTAGTAACCGATCTTTTTTTCTCGCCTTGTAAACGGTGAACTCGCGATTGAGTTTTTTAATATTTTGTCGGAAAAAAGTAAACGGGTATATTTTGCTAGAAAATTCAACTGTATTATAAATTAATCGTTCCTGGTTTCTGGAAAAGTACCCTACTGCAGTGGAACGGGTCAATTTTTAATAAATCAGCTGAATCAAAACATCAAAATGAGCCGTTCCCCTCCAGTAGGGTGCTTTTCCAGGAAACATCTTGATCCGAGCTGGTTTTAAAGCTCTGAAAAAACCTACCGGAACGCCTCCAAATTTCCAGCTGGCTAACTCAAGGAACGGCTCAGAAAAAAAGAAAAAGAAGCTAGAAATCGTCCCGGGAATGGCTCCAGATTTCCAGCTAGTTGGTTAAAGGAACAGCTTTAAAATTCTACCAGCTGTGAACAAGTTCCGTAAAATCAGCCTGGAACACGTGTGAATTTCCAGCTGGAGAATTGTTAGAGAACTTTCAAAATTTTTCCAGGGAACGGCTATACATTTCCAGGAGCAAACTTTTTGAAATTTTCCCGGAACGCCTAGGCCATTTCCAGCTGAGGGGGGTCTCCGGAACGGCTTTTCCATCATTTGGCCTCGATGGCTGCTTTCGTTTCTATTCTTCTTTGTGTAAGGGAGAGGGGTGTCAGAAATTTCTACGTATATACTAGGGGTCATGTGTTACAGTATACCCATAAAATGTTTTTTTCGGTCAAACTATTTGCGTGTCTCAGACAATCAAACCTTTCTTCGACGTTTTCTCGTGACTTTTTTATATGAATCTGCTAATAAGAAATTTGTGTATTGATATGTGTGATTGTTATATTCTTTCAGTGATGCGGACAAGATGAGAGAGAAACAGAAGAAAGCGGAAGAACGGAAACAAATGGAAGCATCCGGAATAACACCTCCAGAGGAAGAAGCAAAAGGCAAGAAGAAGGACGGCAAGAAGAAGTGAAAACATCTCAACCATAATCTTTCATGTGAACGTCTCTTAAGAGTAATCACAACCATTATAAAATATAAAAATAACAACAATGGGAATTTCCTTCAGAAGAAATTTGCTTTCATCTGAAAAATATTTGATACACACTTTTTTGTACATAACAAAATTTTATAAATAGATAAATGAATAACTGTCTGAAAGATCGAAACAGCCGGATGGTTCTTGCCAGAACCGGTAAAATCCATTATTAGGCTCGGTTATTAAGCAGATATTCAATAGGTAAAAGTTGGTTAATAAATCCAATACCCAACGAAAACATATTGAATATATGTTTTATTATATACCTAAGGCAAAAACAAGACATTAATTATGTTAATAGTCGAACGTTTCACTTAAAACACTCCCATAATCGAACGTTCAAATGTTATTTTATTTTTAATGATTTTCTTAAATACTTTGAATCATAAAATTTGTTCATGAAATTGACAATAGATTTATTTTAATGAATTTCTTTGATACAACAAGAGCGACAAAAAAAATCAAACTTTGAAAGCAAAATTTGAAAAAAAAATTCTACCGTGGTATAATAGCCATGGTATATCAGGAATTATTCAATGGCTGTTTTTGCCTACAAGTATATAATAAATTTACTTATTCAACACTTAAAGCCTCAAATTGTTCTTATCTTGCTCTTATTGGGCCATTCCATTAAATTTCCATGGGCGGAAGAACCTTTTCAAGTAAAAAAATAATTTTTGAAAATGTGTGGATTTACAAAAAGACCCTTGGAAAATTTCTTTTCATACCTTAAAGTGATAAAGTGATGGTGGACGAACTGAAATCAGTCCGGACCGGAAAAATGAAAAACACTCTTTTACACCCCTAGAATTTCTGCTCGAATTATCCCCTGGAAATGTTCGTCCACCCCCTGTATGGATATAAAATGGAATGACCCATTGTCATCAAAAAAAAATTTGTGTGAAATTTAGCTAGGAGACTTGGCTGGTGGTGGGAGCTTTAGAGCTTTTTAAAAAGGTTTTTGCCACGGTATGTACTCTCAGGTGCCTAATAAACGTGCTGCCACGCTTATTAATTTTTCGAAAATTTTCCAACCCCCACGGACCTTATTAGGATCACTACGTTTATTAAAATTCAGAAATTTCTTATCAAGTATTTCGTGACAAAACATGACTTATTGTTGTGTTATACTCAAAATATGGTTTCTTCTTGCTTCCAATAATTAGGGGTATTTTCGAAAAATTATTAAATTTCCGACCCCCCTCGGTTATTAAAATTCAAAAAAAAAAAATCAAACCCCCACGTTTATTTGCACCTTAGGGTTACCCATTTGAAAAATTATTTTGAGTCCGTCGACTGTCTCGTTTCGAATTTATTACCAAGATGATTAAACCCCTTGAGCATTCGAGCGTATTCTTTTCTTATAAACTCCTCTCGGAATCTATTACTAAATAGCAGTATTTTGAAAACGAGGTAGGTAAGCGTTGCTTGGAGCTAATTTTTTATTGTTTCGGTCGTCTTTGAGGTTCTATCAAGTCCCAACGAGTTTAAAACGTCAAAAACAGCCAATATTGAATAAGATTTAATAAAATATTTCTCGAAGAAAATTATGTCCAAAATATTGCTCGATTAGTCTGGTAGAAAAATAGCTAAAGATCCATAAATACCCAAGGATTGCATGTAACTAAAATCAGGCACACTAGGCTCCTTTCCAAGTCCTGTAATCGTTGCCAATATATTATGACACATTCCCGGTGGTCAAATTTAGACACCGAACAATGTTGCTGGGAAAGAAATAAACGATTGTTGTAAAAGATTCGCAAGTGTGTAACCGGGAATTCGAAATTACATAGATGTTTCAAAGTCACATTTCGCGGTATCTCATTCCGAACTCCAAATTTCGAAAAACGAAGAAATACAAATAGCTTAATTCTCAATAGATTTCGACCATGATTGTAGTACCCCCAATCAGTGTACTTTTGCGGCCAAATCAAATTCTCAACTTCGCTTCTCTGCTTCTCAAAATCTCAGACACTCTCCTTCGTAGATGCTTTGGCAATTTTTGATTTTGCACAATTACTTTCATTTTTAGACATTTTTGGGCATGATTTTTCTTTGAATCATAGCCGTTTTGATACAATTTTGTTAGTTTTAAGCCCTATTAACATATTTCTGGCTCTGAGTTTAAAATTTGAGCTCTGAGAAGGATATATAAATGAAGCTAAGGTAAGAAGCCCCGGGGGGGGGGTACTAGGGTTGGTGAATGAGGGGTATGTGGTATGTGCGGCCGGGACCTCCGAAAACCGACCCTTAGAGAGACCAAATTTTAGTGAAAAGTGACCCTTAGAGAGACTTTTTCGAAAATTTTTTTCTGATTTTCAAAAATTTCCTACCCTTAGTGTTAGTGAGACTTTTTTGTAATTTTTTCTCTCAAAATAAATTTTTTTTTCTAAAAATCGTGATTTTTCCCACCCTTAGAGAGACTACTTTGAAATTTCCTGATTTTTGTAACCCTTTAGAGAGACTTTGAAAGGTGAAAGACCCGACCCTTACCATCCGTTCAATACCCGGCACCTATTTTTGCCTAAGTACCCCCCCCCCCCCGGTAAGAAGCAGAGATACAGATCTGGGAAGCAGAGTTTCAAGTCTTTGAGGCAGTGAGATTCATATTTGAGAAGCAGAGTTTTAGATCTGGGAATGTGAGAAGCAAATCTCAAAAGCTGAGATGCAGGGGTGAAACTCTAAAAAGCCATTTGGCCGTAAAGGTACACTGATCCTGGAGGTTGGTCACTTGGCAAGTGAATGTACCTTAGTCCGGGTCAAGTTATACCATGTGGGGGAATAGGGTACCATGGGGAGAGTATGAGGAGATATGCTGGACATTGAATGTGGTTTGGTGGTACAGTACTCGTATGTTCAGTACCTACAAGAACAGAACGGGTACCTGCAAGAACGGAACGGGTTTCCTCGTACTGTGCGAGTATCATCATCGATACAGACAGCACGGCTCTGTGTGTCCAGTATAAAGGGCCCGGTCGGATGATATCAGAGGGTCCGTTTCTCTCTCTTTTTTCTCATCATGGTCAAAATTTATTGAGAATTTAACTTATTTCCTCGTTTTTCGAAATTTGGAGTTCGGCCGAGAACCGGAAGTTGGGTTGCGACCGCTGAAGGAAAAAAAATACGCATCGCTGTCAGTAGTGGTAGGGGTAGACTTTCAGGGGGGGGGCTCATACCTCGATTTAGGGACGGTTTTTGTATTTCTATATCACATTCCTGAAATCACGACAACCTTCTTATTTTTTACCTTTAGTAAATTTACCTTGTAGGGGGGGGGGCGTACGGGATATCGGTACATCGTTATTGGCCTTTTTTTAGATCAGTAAATCGGTATTAGAGGAAAAGAATGATCGGTACTCGGTATTTTAAGATCATCTCGGTATCGGTAAAAGACCCTTTTTATGTCAGTTTTTCGGTATTTTTGGTCAACTATCGGTATCAAAGATTATGAGCCATTGCGCCCCAAGACCAATTTTGGTGAGATAAATTTTAAAATCTTGCATTTTTGTTTGCTCGCTTCGCTCGCAATAGAGTTTTTTCACAAGCTACCAATACACTCTTCTCGAGATGCATAAAAGCATTGCAGACCTCGTTTTCAAATAATCTTGCCTAAGTAACTCAACATTATTTCACATGTAATTATCTTTTTGTGAGTGTGCGTGCTTTTGTTTTAAAACTGATAAACTTCCTTCCTTGGGAATGCATTTACGTCTACGTAAATTTGATGTTGAATAATTATTCTACTTGCGAACGAGGCCTGAAATGCTTTTCATACATCTCGAGAAGAGTGTATTTGTCGAACAAAATATTTAAAACAAAAAATCTAAATTTTTTGCTTGCTTCGCTCGCACTAGCTTCTTCGAAATCTTATTGATAAGTATCAAATTCAAGAGTTTATGTTATTTGGTTGACTTTCAAAAATTTTCTATTTGGCCAAAGCCTCCTTTTATATTCGAATATATGAACGATATGTTCTAAGCGCTGATCTACTAAATAATCGCTCCCTCATACGTAAATTAGTACAAATTAAGGAACACTCAGTGGCGCCAATTTGAAAAATCATTGCTGCAATTTTGATAAGGCAAGAGGCTCAGCCAGAGGTCTGTCGTGAATACAGTTGACGCTCTCTAAATTGACGTTCTACTCTTTGATAAGCTCCCATTTTCGATCCATTGGCGTTGTGACAGGGGACCACGCCTCCCCAAGTTGAGCTTTTTTGAACGCCCAAATCTTAAAATTACCCTAAATTCGCTTTAAATTGCGCCCCACGACCAGAAATAACTTTAAAAATCATGAATTTTTTTTCGCTCGCTTCCCTCGCAGCAGTTTCTTTCAATTTTTTTGATCTACAATCAGTGCCATAACATATTGGCAATTTTGTTATTTATTATAGTTCGAGCGAGAATGTCAATTTCGGGCGTTCAACTTCATTTCATCGAATATTTCGATTTGGGAGGGATTTATTGGCTTCCAGGCTATATTTCAAGCCTTATCAGACAATTTTTGAACTTTTTGATCCTCAGATCCTAAGCTCCTAAGTCTTAAGTCTAGCATTAAAACTCAGAGTTAAAACTCTTCTAACCTACTTTAAAGCACTTACAAATCGTTTGTGTTTCGTGGGGAATTTCCCTTTCGTGCCAAGTTTTATGTCACCGATTGTAGAGATAGTATCAAATTTATATCTTTATCCGTTACTTTCTACTATTCGACATTCTATCACTCGATAAGCTCCCATTTTCGATGAAAGTTTTAGGTCCCTTGATGGTTTTCTTATTCAATTTCTAGCATCTTACTAAAGTTTTGGTCAAATTTAAGCTCTATTCTGGGAAAATTTTTCGATCGCTTCGCTCGCGTCAAACAGAGTCAACCTTTTTGCACTGACTATAGAGAAGCATGACCAATTAAAGTTCTTCAAGGATTGTATGTGGAATAATTGATATTTTAGATAAGATTTGTCATATATTATAAACCTGATTTTAAAGTTTTTATGATTTCATAATTTAACATGGTTGTTCCTTTTCTTCTCAAAAATTTTGTGCTCGCTTCTCTCCCATTTCAATATCATTGTATTACTGTACTAGCAGCGGCGTAGCCACCAGGGGGCAGAGTGGGTGGTCGCCCCCCCCCTAAAAAAAAAAAATTGACCAAAAAGGTCAAAGTTTTTCCAACAGAATGTGAAGGGGTTTGTAGTTTTTGTGACCTTTTTCTGGCTACCTTTGACCTTTTTAAGGCCTCATTTAAGCTGTTTGACATTTCTTAGACCAAAATTTTCGCTGGCGGCGCCAAGATTACAAAGGAAGCTCTCTGCGACATGAAATTTTATGCTTTCTGCACTTTTTGTGACCTTATTCTCGCTAACTTTGAGCTTGCTTAGAGCAAAAATTTACGCCTGCGGCGCATAAGTTACGAAAAAATTTTTCTGAAATTTTCGCCTGAAAAGGTCAAAATTTTTCCAATCTCGTCCCCCGATACGAAAACTCGTGGCTACGCCTCTGCTAGGCTTTACTCAATCCATCTCGATGAAAAATTTCGCAAATTTCTATTACTCGCTTCGCTCGCATTTCCTAAATGTTTCTAAAATGACCTAAATTTTAAGTTTAAGTTTCGGTATACCACTGCGACCAAAAGGGGCGCCAGAATGAGCCTACAAGGGGGTAGTCTGGAGATCCATACTCTCTATTCAAACTTACACCACATAAGCAAAAGTCCCATCAGAAGCTACTCATTGAGAGTATGGTATTTTTGACCCAGTTTGAATTTGTTTACATTTGCTTTGAATTTCGTGCCAAAAAAGCCGTTGATAAGGTTGGCCAATCAGGTTCACGCACTTCCAATCAAAACAATAATATCACGTGATTTAAACAATTGTTTGACAGCCAATAGAATTCTGCGACCAGATTTGGCATCTACAAAAATACCCGGCTACTCTGTTATTTCTATGTTTTTATTCGTTTTAACTAAATGTTATACTCCAAAATCACACGAACAGAGTAGACGGGTCTCCCAGCTAACAAGGGGGCACCGTAAGCCAAAATTCTACTTTTGCTTCCCTAGCCTGTACCTACCCACCACGCTACAGTTTGGTAGTTGTTATAGAGACTTTGGGTGATGAAAAACCCGACCTTTATCGTCCACACATACCAAGCAGCCATTTTTGCCTAAGTATCCCCTCCAGGGGGGACGAGTCCCGGGGGGGGTACTAGGATTGATGGGTGTCGGGTATGTGCGTGCCAGACCTCTGGACCCTTACCCTTAGAGAGACTGAATTTTGGTGAAAAGGTGACCCTTAGAGAGACTCAGTGTAGAAAAACCCAACCCTTAGAGAGACTTTTTCACAAAACATTTCTATAATGGGCCAAAGAAATTCGATTTTTAAAAGAATTTCTCCAATTTTCGAAAAATTTCTCTAATTTTTGAAAAATTTTCTCACTTTTTTTAAAAATGTTCTCACTTTTTTGACTTTTCACTTTTCTTTGACCCGAGTTTGTGAAAAAACCGACCCTTAGAGAGACTGATTTTGACTTTTGTTGTTTTGGTAACCCTTAGAGAGACTTTGGGAGGGTGAAAAACCCTACCCTTAAGGCACGCACATACCCAGCACCCATTTTTGCCTAAGTACCCCCCCCCCGGGGGACGAGTACCTGAAAAATGGGGAAAAATTGATCGGTATCGGTATTTGAGCGAAAAATTTATCGGTATATCGGTAATTGAGAGAAAAAGTGATCGGTATATCGGTATTACGAAGTCCCGTACGCCCCCCACTTGTAGCTCGTAATTTTGAGTAATTTCCTTCCAAGGGCCGGAGAGAACGTGTTCGAATTCGAAGGACGTCTTCTCGTCGTGGCGGAGACGTCCTATAAAGCTGCCCCGCTGACATTCTTATCAAAATGGTAGCCCGAGTAGTGATGTCCATAAAGTTAGGTAAGTTTGCTCAACTAGTCGCGCGGCTGAGGTCGAAAAACGTTTCATTTCGTGATACATCTTTTAGATTCCAAAAAAAACAACGGAAACTCGCGAATTAGTATGTGTAGATTACAAATCAAAAAAGTTTCCACAATATTATCGTGCAAGTAACGAGTAATTGGCGATTTTTTGCGTTTCCAGGCAAAATTGTAAGGCCTGGAAATTCATGATTTTTGGGGGGGGTCTTCAAATTAAAAAAAAACCTATACCACATGATAGAGCTCTTCAAACTGAGCAAAAAAGTGTATTATACCAAAGTCCCAACTTCTCTAGATCAAAATTTATTGGCCTATTTGTGGTCAAAAACTGATGGAAAACAGGGAATTTCCCCACAATCTGCATTAATTTATGCAAAATTAAACACCTTTTTGACCACAAATAGGCCCATAACTTTTGATCTAGAGAAGTTGGGACTTTGGTGTAATACACTTTTTTGCTCAGTTTGAAGAGCTCTATCATGTGATATAGGTTTTTTTTTAATTTGAAGACCCCCCAAAAATCATGAATTTCCAGGCCTTGCAATTTTGCAAACATGTTCGGGCCTCTTGAGTAATACTTTTTAAAAATGGCCCGCACGGGCCCGCGCAGTTTCGGACCATGTTCGGGCCAGATTTTCGAAAACTTGCTACGTTACGATCGCGCGTGTAATTTCAGGACCCAATATTTATATTTTTAAATTTGTTATTTTAGCAAACAAATTTAAAAATCTTCATCTTTATTCAAATATATATTGTTCAAATATAAAAGTTAATCATCTATCTTCCAAAGTTAAGAAAATTATTAAAAAGAATGATTTGAATCTTACATAATATGGTCTTCTTTTTATTTTTTATCCCGTTCCCTTTTCTCGGGGTTGGTCTAAAAAGCAGGGTAGCCAATTGGGGTAGCCAATTGGGCTAGGTTGTGGGGTACCTAAATATTTTACAGACCAGAATAGAAATACCGAAAATGAATGCATAGAACCACATTTTAATGACCAGGGAGCACGAATCTGATTGATACTTAGATTGATCATGTATGATTACAAAGATAAACAAAGATATAAATTACCACGTGTTAATGCACGAGGAGTAAGAAATAGAGCTTCATTATAAAAGCTATTTCAAAAGACTTTTTGTATCTATTATAAGCTGCCATATTAAAAAATTTTGAAAGGAATTAATTGTTTGAAACATCTAAACATGATATAAATCGTTGTTACTAAAAGTGGTAACGGTAGGTAACGATAGGTAACGACAAGTAACGGTAAGTAACGGTAAGTAACGACAGGTAACGATGAAGTAACGGTCGGTAACGATGAAGTAACGCAAGTAACGAGGGGTAACGAAAAAGTAACGAAGTAACGATGGGGAAAAAGCTGAAAATGGTGGCCCTGAGGTGTCGAACTATCAAAATTTGTAAATTTATGTGCCAGAGCTAATGGTTCCGGTGAATTCGGGAGAACCTAACGACTTTGGTTAATCTATTCAAGAATTTTGGAAATCTGATGATTGTACAGCAGGATCTGATCGTTCTGGTGAATATGACTGTGGAGATGATAAATCCAATCGTTTTTATTGTAAATTGGCGTTTGTGAATAAACTGAAAATTTTGACGGCTTTGGTGAATCAATGGTGCTGGTCAATATAACGATGGAATCAATGGTGCTGGTCAATGCAATGATGGAATCAATGGTGCTGGTCAATGCAATGATGAAATCAATGGTGTTGGTCAACACAATGCTGGAATCAATGATGCTGGTCAATGCAATGATGGAATCAATGGTGCTGGTCAATGCAATGATGGAATCAATGGTGCTGGTCAATGTAATGATGGAATCAATGGTGCTGGTCAATGCAATGATGGAATCAATGGTTCTGGTGAATTCAATGGTGGAATCGATGTTGGTGTACTGGTGGATGCAATGCTGCACTCACCAATGGTTCTGTTGTGCAAGCTAGGGATTGTGCATTTTTTGTAAGCATCATCTTTAAAAGAATTGCATCGATAGTTTTCTATTCAAGGGGTATTGACTTTCGGCGATGGGTTCTTTCAAAGCAAGTTAGTGATTATGCAAAATGTGCGCATTTTTATTTTTCTTATAAGCATCATCTTTATAAGAATACAATCCATAACTTTTAATTCAAGGGGTATTGACTTTCGGCGATGGGTTCTTTCAAAGCAAGTTAGTGATTGTGCAAAATGTGAGCATTTTTATTTTTCTTATAAGCATCATCTTTATAAGAATACAATCCATAACTTTTTATTCAAGGGGTATTGACTTTCGGCGATGGGTTCTTTCAAAGCACGTTAGTGATTGTGCAAAATATGAGCATTTTTATTTTTCTTATAAGCATCATCTTTATAAGAATACAATCCATAACTTTTAAGTCAAGGGGTATTGACTTTTGGCGATGGGTTCTTTCAAAGCAAGTTAGTGATTGTGCAAAATGTGAGCATTTTTATTTTTCTTATAAGCATCATCTTTATAAGAATACAATCCATAACTTTTTATTCAAGGGGTATTGACTTTCGGCGATGGGTTCTTTCAAAGCAAGTTAGTGATTGTGCAAAATATGAGCATTTTTATTTTTCTTATAAGCATCATCTTTATAAGAATACAATCCATAACTTTTAATTCAAGGGGTATTGACTTTCGGCGATGGGTTCTTTCAAAGCAAGTTAGTGATTGTGCAAAATGTGAGCATTTTTATTTTTCTTATAAGCATCATCTTTATAAGAATACAATCCGTAACTTTTAATTCAAGGGGTATTGACTTTCGGCGATGGGTTCTTTCAAAGCAAGTTAGGGATCGTGCAAAATGTGAGCATATTTATTTTTCTTATAAGCATAATCTTTATAAGAATACAATCCATAACTTTTAATTCAAGGGGTATTGACTTTCGGCGATGGGTTCTTTCAAAGCAAGTTAGGGATTGTGCAAAATGTGAGCATATTTATTTTTCTTATAAGCAGCATCTTTATAAGCATCATCTTTATAAGAATACAATCCATAACTTTTAATTCAAGGGGTATTGACTTTGAAGATTGTTTCATTAAAAGCAAGTTAGGGATTGTGCAAAATATGAGCATATTTATTTTTTTTATAAGCATCCTCTTCATAAAATTACAATCCATAACTTTTGAATGTTTTGAATTTTGGTGATTGGTTCATTTAAAGAAAGTCAACGATTTCACATAAGAAGAGCATTTTAATTTTAGTTTTATTCGGTTTCGTTTTTTTACGAATTGAAATATTTAATCAGCTTATGATTAAGCTCTTAGCAATTTGATTGCCATTCACTGATTGCTTGTTTCTTAATTGATTCTTGTGCAATTGACATTGTAGCAAAATTTTAGCATTCCATTCTGCAAATCAATTTAACAAAACAATATTACATTGAGGATAAGATGCGTTGTAAAATGAAAAGTACTTCTTCTCTTAATGTTCATAAATTCATTGAAAGTCAACCAAAACATGCCAGTATTTACCTTTTCCTTCGAGTTAAAAAAATGTGTTTTTATTAAAAACGTCAGATTTCAAAAAACGGCTCTTTTAACTTTTAAGAAAATAAGTGAATAAACTAAGGAAATTAAGGACATTTTAAGATTTTAAAAACATTCGAGCCTGAAAATCACGCCGTGAAATCACGAAAATTTACTGGTTCTTATAAAAAAGCGATGATGATTCAAGAAAAACGCGTCGGTATTTTGGTTTTCGCGACCCCCGTGAGACAATCATGATTCATGGGAAAAAGCATGAAGAAAAAATAATACAGCTTGGCTAGGTCAAAAGAAGAAGTCTACCCTTAGTGTTATGTAACTTTCTTGATAATATACACGATTGTAGAGCTCCACCTGCAGTATGATACAAAATATGCTTACAAGTTGTAAAAAATCCTGTTTAATCCTGTTTGGAAAGATTAAAGATCACATGTTTATGTAAAATGTTTTCCCAAGAAACGTACTTCCACACCTTTTAAACACGAGGTAGCAGCTGTATCTTTTTATTTTACATCGTATTGAGTATCAAAGAAAGAGATTTGTGTAAATTTGTAAATATACTCTAAATAAAGCAAAATTTCCCAAACGGAAGAGAGAGTTGATGTCACTAGATCGTCACTCAGTTCTCACGTTCTTTATTTTCATATTCTTTAGTATTATATCTAGGATAGTAATGGCTATTGATGAGAAAAGATCTCTGCTATATTCTAAAATCAGACATTCAATTTCCTACTTCCTTATAAACAATTTATATGTTAGCAAAAGACCGAAAAAAACTACGTTAAGGGAACTATTTTTCACGGGAACTAATTTTTGCGGTTTTGCCCATTTTTGGACAAATTTCTTTCATTTTTCTAGGGATTATTCAAATCTTTGATAAAGTTTGGCAAAATTTGAATTTCGCGGGCTCTACTTTTCGCGGTTTTGCTGAAAAACCATGAAAAAACGAAAATTAGTTTCCGCAAAAATTAGTTCCCTTAAGGTAAACTAAATACTTTAATCGGATTAGTTTTGCTATATTTAAACTCCGGTGACAGAATATTTTCGACATGCTGCACATATCCGTGACTTACTCACCGAAAGTCAATACCCCCTTGAATCAAAAGTTATTGATCATTTTCTTATAAAGATGATGCTTATAAGAAAAATAAACATGCTCACATTTTGCACAATCCCTAACTTGCTTTGAATGAACCAATCGCCGAAAGTCAATACCCCTTGAATTAAAAGATATGTATTGTATTCTTATAAAGATGATGCTTATAAGAAAAATAAATATGCTTACATTTTGCACAATCCTCAACTTGCTTTGAAAGAACCCATTGCCGAAAGTCAATAACCCTTGAATCGAAAATTATCGATGGATTTTTTATAAAGATGATGCTTACAAAAAATGCACAATCCCTAACTTGCATTCACCTGCACAAGAGTACCATTGGTGAGTGCAGCATTGCATCCATCATTGCATTGACCAGCACCATTGATTCTATCATTGCATTGACCAGCATCATTGATTCCAGCATTGTATTGAACAGCACCATTGATTCCATCATTGCATTGACCAGCACCATTGATTCCATCATTGCATTGACCAGCACCATTGATTCCATCATTGCATTGACCAGCACCATTGATTCCATCATTGCATTGGCCAGCACCATTGATTCCATCATTGCATTAACCAGCACCATTGATTCCATCATTGCATTGACCAGCACCATTGATTCCATCATTGCATTGACCAGCATCATTGATTCCAGCATTGTATTGAACAGCACCATTGATTCCATCATTGCATTGACCAGCACCATTGATTCCATCATTGCATTGACCAGCACCATTGATTCCATCATTGCATTGACCAGCACCATTGATTCCATCATTGCATTGGCCAGCACCATTGATTCCATCATTGCATTAACCAGCACCATTGATTCTATCATTGCATTGACCAGCATTATTGATTCCAGCATTGTATTGAACAGCACCATTGATTCCATCATTGCATTGACCAGCACCATTGATTCCATCATTGCATTGACCAGCAACATTGATTCCATCATTGTGTCGACCAACACCATTGATTCAAACATTGCATTGACCAGCACCATTGATTCCATCATTGCATTGACCAGCATCATTGATTCCATCATTGCATTGACCAGCATCATTGATTCAATCATTGCATTGACCAGCATCATTGATTCAAGCATTGTGTCGACCAACACCATTGATTCCATCATTGCATTGACCAGCACCATTGATTCCATCATTGTGTCGACCAACACCATTGATTCAAACATTGCATTGACCAGCACCATTGATTCCATCATTGCATTGACCAGCACCATCGATTCCATCATTGCATTGACCAGCATCATTGATTCAAGCATTGTGGCGACCAATACCATTGATTCCATCATTGCCTTGACAAACACCATTGATTCCATCATTGCATTGACAAGCACCATTGATTCCATCATTGTATTGACCAGCACCATTGATTCCATCATTGCATTAACCAGCACCATTTATTCCATCATTGCATTGACCAGCACCATTGATTCCATCATTGCATTGACCAGCGCCATCGATTCCATCATTGCATTGACCAGCATCATTGATTCAAGCATTGTGTCGACCAACACCATTGATTCCATCATTGCATTGACAAGCACCATTGATTCCATCATTGTATTGACCAACACCATTGATTCCATCATTGCATTGACAAACACCATTGATTCCATCATTGCATTGACAAGCACCATTGATTCCATCATTGCATTGACCAGCACCATTGATTCCATCATTGCATTGACCAGCACCATTGATTCCATCATTGCATTGACCAGCACCATTGTTTCCAGTATTGTATTAACCAGCACCATTGATTCCATCATTGCATTGACCAGCACCATTGATTCCATCATTGCATTGACCAGCACCATTGATTCATCATCGCATTGACCAGCACCATTGATTCCATCATTGCATTAACCAGTACCATTGATTCCATCATTGCATTAACCAGCACCATTGATTCCATCATTGCATTGACCAGCAACATTGATTCCATCATTGTGTCGACCAACACCATTGATTCAAACATTGCATTGACCAGCACCATTGATTCCATCATTGCATTGACCAGCACCATTGATTCCATCATTGCATTGACAAGCACCATTGATTCTATCATTGCATTGACCAGTACCATTGATTCCATCATTGCATTGACCAGCACTATTGATTCCAGTTTTGTATTGACCAGCACCATTGATTCCATCATTGCATTGACCAGCACCATTGATTCCATCATTGCATTGACCAGCACCATTGATTCCATCATTGCATTGACTAGCACCATTGATTCACCAAAGCCGTCAAATCTTTCAGTTTATTCACAAACACCAATTTACAATTTACAAAAACGATTGGATTTATCATCTCCAGAGTCATATTCACCAGAACGATCAGATCCTGCTGTACAATCATCAGATTTCCAAAATTCTTGAATAGATTAACCAGAGTCGTTAGGTTCTCCCAAAATCACCGGAACCATTAGCAGAAGCATTAGCAGAAATTTACAAATTTTGATAGTTCGACACCTCAGGGCCACCATTTTCTGCTTACCCCTCGTTACTTGCGTTACTTCATCGTTACCGACCGTTACTTCATCGTTACCTGTCGTTACTTACCGTTACTTGTCGTTACCTATCGTTACCTACCGTTACCACTTTTAGTAACAACGGATATAAATTAAACAATAGATTCAATAACAAAGGATTGTTAAGATATGACAAGATTAGAGATCATATGGCCCAAAGGCGATTTCAAAGCTATTATCATCGAATTACAGCTTCACGGAAATAACAATTAAAAACATAAATAAAATCTAAATCTAAAATATTAAAAACTGTTTTGTATATATTTTTTATTCGGGTCTGTAAATTTTCAAACGAAGCCAAGCAGGAAGACAAAATGGCGCCAGGTCTCTTGAGAAGTAACAAAGTTTAGTACCTTTGGAAAAAAGGCTATTGCGGCTGAAGTTCGAAAGGAATCTTAAATTTTATTACATGGAATCATTAACAAGATGTTGTATAGTTATTTCCACATGAAAACAGGTTTCAGATTTCAAAAGTTTAGGCAAAAAGAGGTACCCCATAACCTAGCCCAATTGGCTACCCCATTGGCTACCCTGCTTTTTAGACCAACCCCTTTTCTCGTGGTCTTCTCCTATTCGAAGCAGAATTTTTCTGGATCGTCTTTTGTACTGTTTTACAACTTTGTGAATCAAACTGGTATTTGGAACTTTGAATTTGTCTAATGAAAATATTTAACAATGGATGATGATAAACCAGGAAAGGTAAATAAAATTAAATTCTACTACGGACAGAAATGATATCAATGATCACTACCAATCTGAATGTACGAAATATTCAGCAACCATCTCAAACTGTACATCAGAAATACCCACACCAATTTCACCCCCGTCTTCAGGACTATCCACTCAACCAAAGCAATTTTCACCACAACAAACAAGGGATACCATAATGAATACTTTTTCTTTTATGAATATTCAGGGTTTATGTCCCCAGACCACTCAATCATCAGTTCCTCTACTAGAATCAATTCTTCATTCTGAGAACCACATTTTTATGGGCCTAACCGAGACATGGCTATCATCTTCGCACAAGAAAGCAGAGCTTGAAATTGAGGGATACGAGCTTTTTCGTAAGGATAGAAATCACATCAAATCCAAATATGGAAGACATAGCGGAGGTGTCGCATTTTATCTTTGAAGCGACGTATCTCCAATGTTTGAGCCAATACTTGAATTTTCAAATGGTGTCAATGAAGCTCTACTACTTCATTCAAAAAACCTTAACCTTATTCTTGGTGTCATTTATAGACAGCCAACAAATATTCTGCACAAATCAACGGCTCCGGAATTCTTGGACCTTATCTCAGCAATGCAGGACATCATCGAATCAATCGAAGGAAATACCCCCGATATATATCTATGTGGTGATTTCAATATACCCCACACCATAAAAAATGACTCTTACATACCATCAATTAGTTGCAACAAACAACTTCTAGATGTTTTAAACAATTTTACTTCAATTTTAAACTTGAACCAGATGATCCATAAGCCTACTCATTCTAATGGCAATATATTAGACTTCTTACTGACTAATAACTCTGATTCAATCTTCAACTACCTATGCACACCAACTGCTCTCTCAGATCACTTCATCATTGATGTTACAAGCCATCTGAACTTTTCTATGACTGAAAACAACTATAGTAATAACAATAATAAAAATTTAATCAGTGCTTTTGATAGTTTTAACTTCTATTATGATCAAATTAATTGGGCTATCATCAATAAAAATTTCAAAGACACTGACTGGCACAAAATTTTGAACCCACTTGATTCAGACCCTGACGCCCAATATGATGCTTTTATCAAACAATGCATATTCATTATATCTTCAAATAATGTACCTCCAAAAATATTTTCATCCAAGAAGAAACAATTTTACTTCAATTTTAAACTTGAACCAGATGATCCATAAGCCTACTCATTCTAATGGCAATATATTAGACTTCTTACTGACTAATAACTCTGCCCAATATGACAGGCGGATTTTAATGCGAAAAAGAAAGAAACTGAGAAAAAGATTTCAAAATCTTAAAACTACAGAAAAACTTGTTGAAATTGAAGTGCTACTTCAAAAATCCTTTGCTCAAGAGAGGAAACAGAAAGAAGCTCAAGCAACCTCTAAAATCAAATCCAATCCAAAATTCTTTTACTCGTACGCTAATCGCTTCTCAAAATCTAAACCAAAAGTTGGACCCTTAATCGATCCAGACACTAACAAATTGACTAATGATCCCCTGTTGATGGCCAATATCCTACAAAACCAATACAAGTCTGTCTTCACCCAACCTCTTCAAAACTACGACCTTCATCCGCTTGAGTCCCAAATACCAACACTCGAAGATATCAATCTGACTATCGAGGAATTTGTCAAAGAAATCGGTACACTGTCACCAACTTAAGCACCTGGACCTGATGGTTTTCCAGCTATTCTTCTGCTAAAAACTAAAGATAACATTGCTCTACCACTTTCAATCATCTGGAGAAACATACTTAACAAAGGAATCACTCCAAAACTTTTAAAAACTGGACATATATCACCAGTTTACAAGAAAGGGAATCAGGGACTTGCTGAAAACTATAGACCCGTTGCCCTCACATCCCACGTTTCAAAAGTCTTTGAAAAGATTGTACGAGCCAAGATACAGAATCATCTAGAAGAAAACAATCTGTATAATAATAATCAACATGGCTTTAGGAAAGGCCGCTCATGTCTTAGTCAATTGCTTCAACACACCGAAAGACTGATCCATTACCTAGAGAATGGAAACAACATTGACGTTATCTATTTAGACTTCAGTAAAGCTTTTGATAGAGTAGACCATACCATTTTGTTACACAAGCTTCAGAAAAATGGCATAAACGGTAAACTCCTTGAAAATCAGATCCTTTTTGACTCATCGAACACAGAGAGTTTCAGTAAACTCAACCTTGTCCTCAGAAACAGATGTTATTTCAGGTGTGCCGCAAGGATCTGTGCTGGGACCGCTATTGTTCCTGATCATGATTCAAGATATCGATAACAACATCCTTCATTCTATTTTGGCATCGTTTGCTGACGACACTCGTTTGATGAAAGAAATATCCAAACTGGAGGATGTTTATCATCTACAAAATGATCTAGACACTGTCTATAAGTGGACAGAAGACAACAACATGCAGCTGAATGGTCTTAAATTTGAGCACCTTGCCTACGGGAAAAACAACGCTCTGAAGCAAAGTTCTCGCTATTTTACTGACACAGCAACGTTGATCGAAAATAAAGACAAAGTTAAAGACCTTGGAGTCACCCTAGACACTCAGTTGACTTATGAGAAACATATCCAAGAACAAATCAAAAAAGTGAAAAATATAAGTGCATGGATATACCGCACATTCAAATCAAGGGAAATTGAAACCATGTTAACTTTATGGAACGCACTAGCCATCCCTCATTTGGACTACTGCTCTCAACTCTGGTCTCCCTGGAAGCGTGGTCTTGTCCAGCAACTGGAAGAAGTTCAGAAATCATTTTTACATGGAATTCCATCCCTCAGACATCTCAATTATTGGGAAAAACTCAAATCATTAAAACTGTATAGCCTTGAAAGACGGAGAGAGAGGTATCAAATAATTTATACCTGGAACGTCATTGAAGGCAACGTCCCGAATTTTGATTATGACGAAAGTAAAGGAGGCATTTCCTGCCATATAAATCAGAGATTGGGGAGAATTTGCAATCTAAAAGCTGTCAATATCAAACACAAAAATATCTGGAGGGGAAGTCTTTCCCAAGAAGGCCCTCGATTATTCAACACCCTTCCCAGACCAATAAGAGATTTGACAAACTGCCCCAAAGAAGTATTCAAAAAACACTTAGACACCTTCCTCACAACTGTTCCGGACGAACCTCTGCTTGCCCACTATTTTAACCTTAGGCAAGCTGACTCCAACAGTCTCAAGGAAATGTCGAAGCATCAGACTCAACAAGTTGGATGAGCTGTTCAAGCAAAAGCCAAAAAGAGGTACAAAAAAAAAAAAAAAAAAAAAATCATTCAATAATACTTTTTTGTGGCCCGAGCATGGTCCGAACAGGCCCGAACAAATAATTATGTAGTCCAGCCATAAAAACAATGATAGAGCCATGCATAATTACTGTATCATGCATATTGTAATAATTATGCATGGTTTTATCATTGTTTTTCTTCTGGACTACATAATTATTCAACAGGGTGGCCTCTTTGAAAAAATGTCTATCCATTTTGTGCATCTCTAACGCCAATAAATCATCACCCGATACAGGATCAACAGTCGAACAACAATCAAACCAATCGAATATTACCCAGAATTTTGACGTTCGATTGAGATTCGATTGCGTTCTTCAATTGAATTTCAATCAGTCGATTGCGTTTTTTAAGTGAAGTACTAGCCGTATTGTATAAGGGTTGCAAAGCACAAAGCAATCCAGACTCCACCTCAATTCGCAATTTGCCATCAAAATAAGAGACACTCTGATAAAACCCCAAAATAGAGACAGGGTTACGTAAGCCTTATAATTCCCCAAACCGCCGCCCCGCGCAACGCACTTTCTTTCCTTCTAGTTCTTCTAATGTAAATGGTGCCTTAGAAAAATCGAATGATATTTATATCAAATGTTTTCCAGTCAGAAATGAAAACATTCTAAATTTTGAATGAGATCTCTCTTTTTTGTTATTGTGGTTTGTTTTTGAACAACTTTTCAAACTTTATTTAGTATCAGGTGGGTTTGAAAGTTGTAGTAATCTTTAGCTTTAGTTTTCACTTTTCACTTTTCACTGTAGCTTTTTGACTCATGATGGTTTAATCTAATCTTTCATGTTCATAAATAATAATGGTACTCTGAAATGAGAAGAAGAAAAATAAAAAATTGACTCTGTAGTTTCCCCAGATGTCTGTTTTTTGTGATGGCTGTGCTTGAGATTTTCCAAACAACACAGCTTTGGGAACCATTTTTAAATCAAATGTACGCGCCAAAAATTTACCTTTGACTGCCTTTTGAAACATATTACTTATTTCGGTATCCGGTAAATTAGCAATTCCCAAACTCCTAACTAGTAACTCCCCAACTCACAAATAGCAACTCCCCAACTCACGACTATAATCCTTCCCTAACTCGATTCTAGATAAATCTGTTTATTAAAATGAAAAATCATGGTGCATTTTTATCAAAAAGCAATAGCAAAGTTCCCTTTATTGTCTCGTCTTTGGCCTGACTTGTTTACAGTGTTTTCTTAATTTATTTTACAGTTTAATAGAAAATAAAAATAATGAGCTTAATTGCACGATCATTTTCCTCATCAAAGAGTCTTCTCTTTAGGTAAGTAAAGACTTTTCATCCCTTTTTGTGGAGTATTTCTTACAGCTTCAGTAAGTAAGTCTCCAAGCACAGTAAGAGCCAACCCAAAGGCTCTTCTTTCAATATCTATCTGCCCAAAGGTAGGGGAGAAAGCAACTTGATCCTTCTCTTTAATAACTCAGCACCAAAGAGAGAGGCCTCAAGAACCATTTTATGCTAAGTACAAAATTTATGGTATGACCCGGCCAGGGATTGAACCAACAACCATGCTGGAGAAGCCAAGATGCATTTAGTCAATACCCAATATGAAATATTTTTTTGATAGAAATGCCAGAAAAATTTTTTAGATTGAGTTTTTATCCTTGCTTTTCCCTATTTTTCATATAAAAACCTTCACAGAAGGTGTGGTTTAATTTTCATAGACTGATTTTTTTTGTGGACTTTTGATAAAAATCAGTGTATTATACATTAGTTTATTTGTACATTAGTTTCTTTGCTGATTAGCTTATTCATTTGAGCATTTTTGTCCATTTGTCTTTTTGACAGTCCAATCAGCATCCAGATTATTACTACTAGGACTAGCTCTTGGAAAAGTAATAACCATATACTTTTGCAATTTTTCAATCTTAGAAATATCACTGGGACTACACGAGTTGCTTGTGTTCATACTCTGTCAAACAACAAAAAAGATGAATCTTTAGATGCCAAAAATGTCACAAGGTTTTTATTGTTTCTTTATATATCATGTGGTCTTTGACATTTTTTCACTAAGTCCAAGATAGGAGAGCTTGGAAACCTTCAGCAAAGGATTTGGTCGCCAGGAGTAATTTGGCTCTCAGAAAAGAGTCGGAACCAAATATTTTGGCTAGAGATGGGAAACAATTTATTTCGTTCAATAGAGTTTCAGTATGTTGAAGCCTGTGTTGAACGGTGAAAAAGAATACAGCTATTATAATTTAAATTTTCCCGACATGTCTCGGACTTGTTCTGTTCGTAAGGAAATTTAAGTATATTTAAGCATAAAATTTTTGACTCACCAATTTATTAATTTTGTTGAATCTATAATCTCTTGTTTTCTCTCATTAGCCTGGTACCGTACAGAGAACAGAGTACAGTTGCTCCTGCCCAGCAACAAGGGGGCCTCGTCAGTAATGCTGCAGGTAATATTTTGTCAGTATCAGTACACAATCATAGCCTTATCTCAGACCTGCTATAAAAACAGATCCCCTTCGAAGAAAAAATAAAACTGTCTGTTATTCAATGTATCTAAAAATCATTTTTAATCTTTGTTGCTTTTTACAATGAGGCTTCAGTATACGTTTTAGTACATTTGAATTAAAGCTGGTAAAAGATGTCATTGCACCATTACTTCAACATTATTTTTTTAGAGTTTGCTGTTGCAAAAGTCGATGATTTAGTCAACTGGGCAAGAAGGGTAATGCATAGAATTTTATTCATAAAGAATTATGCTATGTATAAACAGCTTTTAACACCTGGAAAAATCAAATCAAATCTCAGTGACAAGTGACAAGATTTCTACGTTTTGCCCTGCTATCCCTATGATGCTATCTATAATGCTAACTATCTATTCCTCCAAATGAATTATATTAAAAAAATAAAACTTTTGTTTAAGCATTTAGTTTCTAACAATAGTTTTCAATCTTTGACAGGGTTCACTTGGTGTGGAGAGTTTGTTTGGTTACCTAATGTGCTTAAGGGCAAAAACGCCTTTCGTTTTATAATTTTTCTTCAAAATCTGAAATTATTAAAATTATTTTTACAATTTAGTCATCTATCTGGCCCATGACTTTTGGACTTGCATGCTGTGCTGTCGAAATGATGCAGTTTGCTGCTCCCAGGTATCTCCTTGGATCCTCCATTTGAATGTTGTGTCTCAAAAGAGATAACTTAAAGGTTTTATTTTTACATAAGTATTTCTGTTTCAAATCAGACACATATTTCATCTCAGGACAGTGTCTGCCTTTTGTTATTTTATGCTGATATAAGCAAATAAACGCTTTTCTTTTCCTCTTTCTGACCAATCTTGCTCCACATCCGTGCCAATCCAATGTGAAAAAGCTTGTAAATTAAAATTGATGAGTAAGCAAACGATATCACTCTTATTTAAAAACAAAACCTTTAACTTGTTCTCTCTGTAGCTTAATCCTTTTCAGGTCCTAGGCAGAAAAGTAGGTATGCTGTTAGATTTTAGTTTGAGAAATAAACCAAGGCCAATACCTATCAACCCTTAACAGTTTTTGAGGGGACTGGTAATCAATTTACAAGGAACGTTTTCTCTCAGCATATACCGGGTGCGCCACAAAAAAGTTTCTCTCTTTGAAACTAATTTTCTCGAAAGCTAAAAATTTTAAAAGAACCATTCCTCTTTCATTGGAAAGAAGAAAGATAAACTTAAATTCTGATGGGTCATTTATCAAATTCGATTCATTAGATCAAAAGTTATGCTCAATTGAATAAAAAAGTTACTTTTGGAAAGTGCTCAAAAACGTTAAAAATCGACCTATCAAATTAAACAGAAGCATAATTACATGATACATCAGTATTTTCGCTTCAGTCATTAAAAATCATAATCAGCTGTCTAAATGACCTTTTGTTATATAAAGGAAGATTGAATTTCAATGAAAAGAAGAAAATTCGTCGAAAAAGCCCAAAAATCTGGTAAAATTCATAAAAATACATCAAATATGGGTTTCGAGGTAGATCCAGTCTTACATAGTCTTTATCCAGTCAAGCACCATAAACCTGAGGAAAATTTCGGTAAAAGTAAATTAAATTGATTTTGATGAAGATTTTAAACCCTTTTGACCCTTCAGTTTCCAAATTTATGTGTTTAGTTACTGAAAAACGCTCTTAATCATGTAAAGGCTAATGCGATTGCCAGATTTAAAATAACAATTTGATAGGTCGATTTTTAACGTTTTCGAGCACTTTCTGAAAATAACTTTTTTATTCAATTGAGCATAACTTTTGATCTAATGAATCGAATTTAATAAATGACCCATCAAAATTTAAGTTTATCTTTCTTCTTTCCAATGGAAAAGAAATGGTTCTTTTAAAATTTTTAGATTTCGAGAAAATTAGTTTCAAAGAGAGAAACTTTTTTGTGGCGCACCCGGTAGCTTTTTTAGACTGTCTCTAAGACTGACCAATTGTATTCCCTCCAAAACTATAGGAGAGACATTTCCCTTGAATGGGCTTTTCCAGAATTATAGGGGGTGGAGGATATATAACATTTTTTGGTAATTTATCCCCCGGACATTGTGACTTTCGATCCCCCGGACAGCAGATCTAACCCCTCGGACAGCAGGTCTAACCCCTCAAAAGCATCAGTCGACCCCCTAGATATTAAAAGATACCCTCAAACAGAGCAAGTTTACCCTCAGGACAAGGCAAATTTTGGAGATTTTCACTACCCCCCCCCCCCCGGGCACTATATCCTCCACCTCCCATGTACGAACATTTTCTGGAAGAGCCCAATTTCTGCAGTGAAGCGCAAACTATTTTTAGTATTTGAAAAGGTTAACTAAACGTCACCTCCATGCAGCAATAGCGTTCTACATTTTTTACAAGAGCACCAGTGTTTTCATTTGTTGTCAATGTTTTCAAAACCCTTGGCTGAAAGCCTTTTCGTTACTAGTCTCCTCAAATGCTTAGCTTAAAGTAAAATCAAGTAGGCAAACATAAAACATAACTTCTCCACACTCAGTGATGACATTTTATCTCACCTAAGCATGCTTTTACTGTCAAAAGTATTTGGAAATTTTAAGCAACTTTATATAAGAAACTTTATTCCTCAATCTCAAAAAACCTTGGCAATTCCAGCCTTGAGCTCATAATCCCACCCCGACACGCCAGTGTCAGCCAGAACTTCATCCTCTACAATCAAACTAGTTGTCAAGGAAAGGGTCAACCAAAATTGATTGACTCGTTTCGGAGGCCACCAATGTTCAAATATTTTTGTAAGAAAATTAGTCTTTAACCCTATAGAGTTTACAAATTATACCAAACATCATTTTCACCACAAAGGGCACACAGCAGATCATAGTCAAAAATAGTGTGACATTTCTATTTTCGAAAAAAATCTTTTTTTTTCGAAAAATACAATAATTACCTCATCGGCGTAAAGGAAACATTGAAATTCAGATATGTTGTTTCCATGAGGTTACTATTGCGTTTTCTGTTTTTAAATGTTTGAAAAATGTTGGAAAATTGAGGTTACCAACATTTCTACACCCCTTCCTTTTATTCATGATAGTTTTCTTAGGGATTGTTGTAGAAACTTAGAATTTTGTAACACAACTCTCAAAACCTCAATCAACAACATATCAAAAAATGTGGGCGAAATATTCAGCAGAATGTTGGATATTTGAGGTTACTTTTTAAACAAATTTGCCAGCTATTCATTCATAAAACCAACTTTATCTGTGAAAAATTAATCAAATTTGTTAGCTTTTTGAATAAATATAAGCCCAAAATGTGTTATGCATTATTATTCAATAGTTAGAATCATTATCTTGTTGGAATTTTGAGGTTACCTTGTGAAAAATCAAATAAACCTTTGCATTATCATCATACACCTATTAGAATTTTGTTATGATTGCATATGGGAACAATATAGTACCTTTCCTAATTATTGATCAAAATATAACATAACGATTATAAGACAAAATGTTGCCAAATCGAGGTTACTCTGGGTTACTCTAAAATAGTTGGGTGCTAGAAACATGATGTAAAACCAAAAAAAAGAAGAAACATTCCCTGTGCACCCCTGTTTGTCTTATACTCCTCCTAACCACACATCTTAAGTGCTTAAAAAACAGTAACCTCAAAAACCCTACAACAATACAAAAATCAGGTCTATATACTTCATTTAGAATCTCGATGTTCAATGTTTCAATGATATAAAAAGGTTTACTTTCTTCGCCAAATGTAAATAGTAAAGTCTTTTACTTTCAATTGGAAGTGCAGTAACCTCATAACACCTACATTTTTCAAAGTCTCAGACTATTCCTTTGAGAAGAGACAGCTTTGCCAATAACTAGCAAAGGATATGACACTAATCTAGATACTATTGTTTTACGTCATGAACATCATAGCAAGATGGAGTTCATCTTGCTACAACATACAACATAAATAGCGTCAAAGTAACCTCAAAAACTCAACATAATTGACTTATAACTTTATCTTTTCATGTGAGGAAAGATGTTAACAGGTCACATTATTTTATTTCCAGTCAAAATGATAGAAAATAATATCTCACCTGACTTAACAAGTCATTCACCTGACTTTACAAGTCATCTCATTTTGGTAACCTCATTTTCACAACATTCCTAGGAAGGTAACCTCATTGAACAAACAAAAAATGAAAATTTGACCTTTTGGCTATCTAGATATGAAATTTTATCATAATCTGCCCTGTAATAGTAAAGATATTGAGTTTAGAAAAGGTAACCTCGATTTTGGAACCTCAAAAATCCAACATTGAGTTTTTGACTATAGCCTTAGTTTGGAGCAACCTCAAAATTCCGTGTTTTCTTTAAAAGATTGTTTGGCCTTAGCGGGTGGCTCTTAAATCAATCACCTAAGGGTAACCTCAAAAACCCAACCTACACAGCCACAAATGGATACTAGTTCGAAATGTCACATTTACCCCTTTTATTTTTGACTACGATCAGCAGCACACAGTAACAATAAAGAGCAAACCCGCGTTACATTTCATTAATCATATTCTTATCATCATTATAGGTATGATATGGACAGATTTGGTGTTGTCTTCCGTGCCAGTCCTGTAAGTTTCAATTTTCAAGGATTTTAAAAATAATTCAAATGTAATAGGGTTGTTTCACTTTACTGTCAGACCTTTTTTGTAATATTTCCTTTGGAAATGCTGACCTCCTTTATTCAGGCACGGTTGAAGTTTTTTGAATCCATTTTTTAAATGTAACCAATTTCACAAAGGAATTTATTGTTTATTGTTAATTTATTGTTTTGTTTTGGTAAATCATGATGTTTTTGGGATGTGCAACTGCCAATATTTTTTTAATAAGTTTTCTTTTTGTAGCGTCAAGCGGATGTGATGATCGTGGCTGGAACTCTAACCAATAAAATGGCACCTGCTTTGAGAAGAGTAAGTTCAATAAGAAGTTTTTACTTTTTACACTCTAGTTGTTTTCAAACGTAGGGTTAATAGGGTCTTTTAATTTATTTAAAAGATGTCTAATTTTTACAAATTTTAGTAAATTATTTTAAAATTTTGGAATTGTTAATATACAACGATATCACTACCAAGGACTTACCATGCTGTACCAAATAGGATTGATAGCGAATTACTAAACTGAGAGCTGAAGTGAGATTCAAACTCACGACTTTTGCACGACTAGTCCACCTCACTTCTATTCGGACAAGTTTTGCAAAAATATCGAAAAATCTTGGCTAAATTCAAGTGTGAAAACAAATCACAGGGTTTCAGCTCCCTCAGATTTCTAAAGGGAACCTAGACCCATTCGTGCTGAGATATTTAGCAGTTAGTGGGGAGCTGAAATTTAGCAATTTGACGGGGTTACCAATTTGTTGGAGGTACTTAGCTAATCTGGGGGGAGGGGTGTTTTTCCAGTACTTTTCAAATTGAATTCGGTTGCCAATTCTTCATTCCAGTTGTCAATTTTCAACCTTGTTCAAATCCATCTATCTTTATTTTATAATATCTTGTGTCTTATTTTGATTTGTGACTGCCATCTTTATAGCACAGCAACATCTCTTTACAATGTCTACAATGTTTACAAGCCACCCCCCCCCAAATTAATAAGATTTTTTGGAATGACAAGAGAAGAAAAATTGTCAATTCAATAAAATTATTTTGCTAATCAGGGCGCCTACCAAACTAAAGCAGATTTTCAGGTTAATGGGGGTACCTAACTGGATGTTATCATGCATTTGGGGTACCTGAGAAGTAGGCTTGAACCATGCATTATGTTTTTCTTTATGTAGGTATACGATCAAATGCCGGAACCAAGATGGGTCATCTCCATGGGAAGGTATGCGTTTTTATTTTACTTAGTGTCGTGAATTTTTGGATTTATCTTTTAATTTAACCTTTTAACTTATGTTTATCTTTTTTCAATACTTTCAATCTCTTTAAGCAAAGATTTTCACGTCATTTTCACGTTTTGAGGTCAACACTTTCATTTTCACGTTTTGAGGTCAACACTTTCATTTTCACGTCAACACTTTCATTTTCACGTCGTTTTCACGTTTTAACGTCAATACTTTCAATCTCTTTAAGCAAAGATTTTCACGTCATTTTCACTTTTTGACGTCAATACTTTCAATCTCTTTAAGCAAGTATATTCACGTCATTTTCACGTTTTGACGTCAATACGTTCAATCTCTTTACTCTTAGGTGCCAAATAAACGGGGGGGTTCGAATAAAGGGGGGGGGGGGTGGAAAAAATTTTTAAATTAAATAAACGGGGGGACCTAATTACTGGGGGGTTGGAAAATGGACCTTTAAAAACCCTAACAAGGGTCCAAATTGACTAAATTTAGGCTTTTTAGAGTAAAACGAGGAATTTTCCTTTTTGTAGCTGGGAATTTTTTCAATCATTTTCACTTTTTGACATCAAAACTTCCTATTTCTTTTAAGCAAGGATTTTCTTTTGGTACTTGGTTCTTCGTTGATGTATGGAACACACTGTCACCACAATTTACTGACATAATTAAGAACGGATTTAAGATCGCAGATTGGCGTGGAAGGCGCCATGAAATTCAAAATTTGAAATAATAATGTTGCCCAACTCTCATTATAAGCGAGGATTTGAAAATGTTAATTTTTTGTTCATCTTCTGCCGTCTCTTATATTGAAAAAAAGACAACAAGTTAAAATTAGATTTAATTTCACTATTCCATACTGAGATCACTCTCGTCTATCTTGAACATTAGACTCAGTAGCGTGGTGGATCGACTAAAATTAGTGCAAACTGGGGAGACAACTTTCCAAAGTTTGGATTTTGCTGCCTCCTATTAAAGTAAAATATGTTTTTAAAAATTATGCGAGTTAAGCTAGCACGAAAGTATTGGGGTATTTTTTCTATTTTTGGCTTTTGAAATTTGTAATCAGCAACGCCTTTTTGCTCCCCCCGCCCAAAAACAAAGAATCGGTCGCTTGGGGGCACTGTACCTTGCCACCTGCAACAGGTTTTGGCAACCTCTTTAATACTTCATAAGTCTATTTCTTTACTCTGCCAGTCTTCTTTTCTTAAATAGTCCACAAAGAGCGCTATGTTTCTCCAATCACCATTTTCTCCCACCACTAGTTGAGTTTGAATGCAGTAGCACCCTAATCGGGTGACGAATAGAATTTTTTAAGCACTCTAAAAGACTGTTTTGTGTACATTTTCATTCCTTAAAAACCTCTCCAATACGATACGAAAGTTATGATATTAGCGCTCATCATCATATCCAGGGTTAGATTATATTAAGGGAAAATTTCTTGTCAGTTTTCACTGGTTTTCACTGCTAGCTTCTGCTTTTGCCAATTCTTACAAAAGTGATTTTAACAAACTGAATTTAAATAAGTTTAAGTAAGAGATTTTCTTTCACCGTAGGGTAAAAAAATTGTCTGGCACCCAGATGGTGAATTTTTCATCCGACACGGTAAAGCTCTGAAGGTCGGGAAAACTTTCAACATCTGGAAAGTTTAGATTACGGAATTTTGCAAGACCGCGTCAAGGATTTTGCAGCGAGAAGTCTGGTAACCCAGCCCTCGTTTTCGGGGATTGGCAGGTCCAACCGAGATATTTTTAGCTTTACTCGTAAGGGTAGTTGAACCCGACTAGGGATGCGGCCCACTCTGATTCCTCTCCGATGGTATATTGGCCCGCTCCTTTAGAGCTTTGGCGTGGGTGGCCGCCAATCCGCCATCGGAATATCAGATAAGTAAAAAGGTGGCGAGGAAAAATTAAAGCGTATTATATTGCTCATTAATAAGACTTGACAACTTTCCCACAGTTTGATGACATCCTTTTTTAAGTGAAAAACGCCTCTTCTCTGTTCTCTGTACGTCGGAAACGAATTCGTGTAGGCCGTATTTACTTCCTGGAAATGTCACTCGAATATTCTCACATGTAATTTATGAGCTACCTACTTACCTGTTTACTCAATAAGTTATGTTGATTCATGTTGAAAAGAGAATTGTGTTTCCTTTTCCGGAAAATAATTTCAGATGAGATTAATTTTTTATAAGATACTTAAATAATTGGTCATTTGAAGTAATAGAAATGACGCGTTCTTTTAGAAAAAGTATACAAAATTGTTTTATTTACTGGTTAACGACCAACCAAATCAAATAAGAGCTTGTAAAAACTCCATCTCGTTGCAATAAATTTATTGCTTTTTGCATTTTTTGATATACAAAACTCTAAAAATTGCATTGAAAATGAAAATCATATGTTTGGCGAATATCTTTCCTAAAGGCAAATAGAATTCAGAAAATCTAAAATCTTGAGAGAAATTTTTGTAGAAAATGGGGCTTCGAACTGTTGAAAGAACGGTTAATAATTAATCGAATGATGTTGTCTTAAGGTTAATCTCAGGACTAAATCTTAACGCAATACTTTTGGGTAGGGAAATTAAATTTAATGAGGACTTTTTTTAAGAATCGAAAATTAAAGTTCGCGTAGTCTACACAATAGACAGCTCCAGGCTTTTAGGTCTTGGTCTATAGGCACGGGAATTGCTTATTGATAGATTTAAACATAATAGACAACTTTCACAAAAGATGTTTATCAATAGAGATTTCAAAAAAAAAGAATTTTTAAACACAGCTGATTGACTTCGAAACTCTCTATTGTTTCATTAAAACCTCAGTGTGCATGCGATTTATCCGGAGAATTTCAATATTCAAAACAAGAGCAGTGCTCATAGCCCGAAAAGTAGGAGTTTTACGCTCGAAACGAAGGGAGTTAAACAATGGTTTTGGTACCATTAGAAAGATATTTTTCTTCGGGGGAGGGGGCACTTATGCAAAATTGGGTATCGGGACGTGCCGTTGTAGGCTGCACACATCCCCTCTGATAAGTTTTGATATATCAAAACTAATTTGGGGATGCATGCAGCCTAGTGCCGTTGATCAGGGCCCATTTTTTAGGCTCTGAAGATATCTGACAGGGTCCCAAATTTACCAAAAATATTCACATCTAACAGGGTCCATTTTTCAAACTCCAGCGGCACGTCCCCGTCGGCCGTCAAGGTCGGTGCCCCTGGTGGGTATGGCCTTTCTAAAGACCCTGTTTATTTCTTTAAAATGAAGTGATTATGAGTCATGGCCTTAAGTTTGGGACTTGATATTTGGCAAATTTAGAACGTTTGTACTCGTCATTCGGGTTTGAAGGGTTAATTTTGAATTGTGATCGAATTTTCTTGTCATGTGTAATGTCTCGTGTGAAGCTTTAACCAGCTTAAAAAGGGGTCGAGTCTTCCATCAACGGTTAATTTGATATTTCTAAAAATGATTTGCCAAAACACGAAGATTCCCTTTTGATTGCAAAAAAAACAGTGATACTTCCCAGCTGGCACACAAGGTTTTTTCGACGTTTATCTAGCGTTCACAACGTCCATATAATGTTAGATGAACGTTGAAACAACGGTTACAATGAATGATCATCTTTGCTAATGCTAGGATCAAAAGCCCCTAAGTTTAAAGATAGCATTATACTCCCCATTTCGTGACCTTTAAGGGGGTTTTTCTTCTATTTTGTTTTTTTAGAAGTTTTTCAGCCTCCAATTGTTTTTATAGAAAGTGGTTTAAAAAAAAAAGTACCTACGAAAATAAAATTCATTGCCGTATTTAGTAAAAGAGGAACTAAAGTTTCTGGATTGAAAAAAAACTATGAAAAAATGATTATATAAAATGTACACGTTTTTTTATTAGGACATCCAAAAAATTCTGAAGCTTGTTCGAATGTTCTTAACTTTTTGAGTTTTAAGCCTAAAATGTTCTTAGAAGGTTCTTATTTTCACCATTTTGTGAGTATTTTTGTGCAATTTCCTAAGAAATTGGGTGTTTTCGAGCCCATGAAGCCTTAAAATGTTTTTAACTTGTTCGTAACATTTTGGTCATCGAAGCCTTATGTTCTTATATAGTTTGTTCTTATGAAAAATGCGTGTAGGACGCATGACAAAGTAAGGACACCTGCAACATTTATTTCAATGCATTGCAATGCAATTCCTGCAATTCGCTGCGTGGGTGGTTTTAAGATATCACGGAAATAAGAGCTCGTTATGCTGCGGAATATCTTGGATTGAGTATTTTTTTATAGATTTATTTTTTCTTAGTTTTCTTAGCCTGGATATCCAGACTAAACTTTTTTTATATTTTCGTTGTTTCTATGGTGCAGCGCCTGGCCTTCCTTAAGCGATTTGCATTCCAATATTAGAAGGCAACAGCGCATGCGTACTTTTGTTAATTCAAATATCGCGCGCGACGCTAAAATCTTACAACCATGGGTTTACAAGCATATAGATCTAAGAGGTTAGCAACAATACTACGATTGAAAAGGTGTGCGCGACGCTAAAATCTTACAACCTTGGGTTTACAAGCATAAAAGTAGACCAAGCTGTAAATAGCAGAAACATCAAAATAAAAAAAATAATTTACAGCTTAGATATTCAAGCTATTCTTTACCAGGTACAATGAAGTATAAACCCGAAGGGCTGCAATCGAAATATATTGAGATTTTAGTGTACTTTAACGTTTTTCAGAATTTAAAGTTCGGGCGAGAATTGCTATTTTAGCACTTCCACTTTCTTCCATTGAATATTTCGATTTTAGAGAGGTTCGGTGGCTTCTACGCTATATTCCAAGCCTCATTCGAGCAAATTTGAGCTTTTAAATCCTGAGATTCTAAGGTCCTAAGTCTTAACTTAAGTCTCATGTTAAAACTCAGAGTTAAAACTCTACTTTCCAACTGTAGCTTAAGGCGCTTAAAGATCAATTGTGGTGTTCAAATTTACACCGGGAACTCCCTTTTGCCTCAAATATTTAGTGAACGATTGTAGAAGCGAATCTTTATTTAACCTTTCTCATGTAAGAAAAAGTGAAGCCCTAAAATATGTGCCGTATTTAGAATGACGGATTGAATTTAGTCGTTTCTTTCTCTTCGATTGGTATATCAGGGGCCGCGGCTCCACTTTGAAAGTGATGGGGCCATGATAAACTGACGAAGGAGGCACCGCCATGGTTGGCGCCGACGGGCCAAGTTTTTTGAATTTTAACCCTTTTAGATCGCCTAAAACAGATCTGCTTTAAGGTTATTAAACAAAATTTGGCTTGATTCGTAAATTTTCTTTTTACTTTGAAAAAATGTGGTCGGACCAAGGCCCGGTTGGCCCCCGGGTGCCGCGGCCCCTGTATATTTTTTGGAATCTAGTGGAAAATTTTACTTTCAATCCGGAATTTGTATAAAAACCACACGGGCCGCTCAAGGCCGCGCAACTTTGGTAGGATTTAAGTGGCTTCAAATTTTACTAAGGATATTCGCCTCTAACCCTTCGGGTTTATACTTCATTGACTAGGTATGACGGAGCCTGGGGACTAACGGAACTTTTTGACCCAATCTTAACACAATACAAAACTACCTTTACCTTAGTCTTTTATCAGGAGCAAAAAATCACTTATTGTTTTGACAAAAACCTTCTAATATTTGTTTGGGAGTGGTTTCGATAAACTTCCATAGATTAATAAGAATTGTGGTCGATTTGGCACGTCATACAGGAGAGAGTTGATCTATTTTTTTTTTTTTTGCGTGTTTTCTTTAAATAACAACACGTCACTATTTTTAGCCGGGATTTTTTTTTCTCCTCACACAATTTTTTTCTAAATAAAAACCCAGTCTGTTTCTATGTATAGCACTGTGTAGGTGTGTGTGATTTAAAATGGATTAAGAAATGAAACGTGATACCTCTTGACTTGACTTGAATGACTCGTTTTGTTTCAGATTAGTCTCTCTATCAGTTTTAATAACTGTACCATTAGATTTTGTATTTGATACTGTCATCTAGAAACAGGGACAAATTTTTTTGGGATTGGGTCATGCAATACAGTGCTCTAGCTACGCGGGAAGGGGAGCTTAGCCCCCATAAATTTTTCAAGGATAAGTTTTTCCTTATGTTATCATATAGAGACTCTTTTTGTGCAGTTTTTTAGTCAATTGTTGCTTTTTGAGTGCCTTTAAGGCATTCTAGAGGTACCAAACTCGCTAAAGCTAAACCATGCTTGCCCCTCGTGGTGTCACTAAACTTTAGCCCCCTCCTAATATCAAAATGCTTCCCACGACACTGTATTATCAATGTTTTTTCATTATCAAGTATTTAAGCGGGGTTGTCGATCTTAGACCAACCTATGCTAGTTTCCGTCTTTTGATTTCTGTTGGTTCTGCAGAGGCCGCCATTTGTTCTTATTTTCCATCTGGAAGAATTTTTCAAGTTTTAGAACGGATCCCCTAGGGGTTAGCAAATTTTTAGAATTGGTGCTTTTATCCCCATCCCAAAAGGTTGTCAGTTTGCTCAAAAAAGCGTGTACTATATGTTAGTTTAAAACTTCGAGCGTCACGTAGGATTTCTACGAACAACAGTGCCCATTGTCAATTTCTTTGTCGTCATAGATTGTGTAATTCAATAACATGCTAAAGTTTGTTTCATTTCACTTTTTTTTATGACTTGTGTGTTCAGATTTTGTCACATCATCATTTTAATGACCGATATATGTTATCTAAGAAAAGTTTTTCTTGGATAATCAGTTACAGTTTTAAAAAGCTGCTGTTTTTTTAGGTGGTTAAAATTTTATTAAAAGTCATTCAAACGCATTCAACATTAATCTAATGTTTAAGTCTAACTGCAGTAATGGTAGTAATGGTATCACCTTAACACTAGGTTCCATTCATTTTACCGACTAAATGAGAATAGATAATAATGATAATATTTCACGAACTAAAATATTCATAATTCGGGTAGATTTGATCCCAAAAATATTCTTTCTGTTTTCGTTCCAGTTCTTTGTGAACCTCAAATCTAAAATCGAGGTTGAAACTTCCCTGATTAAAGTCGACTTTACTAAACGTTAAAAGATAATAGTATTATGTCTGTAAATTACCAAAAAATGACAATTTCACAAGTACGCAACAAGCTCAAGTTATGGTAACACCAGGTCTTCTTCTCTATACATTTAATTCATCGATGTCCCATATTACTACAGTTGACGCTCTCTAATTCGACGTTCTACTATTCGATAGGCTCCCTTATTCGATGAAATTTAAAGTCCCCGTCAACAAGAAACTCTCATAAACGACGCTCCCTTACTCGATAAACTCCCTTATTCGATGAAAATCCTATTCCCCTCGAAGATCGAATTAGAGAGCGTCAACTGTATATGAATTTTTAAACAATTAAGTGCCATCACTTCACTAACTTCAATTTTTCAAATATTCTTCTGATTTCAAACACCCGTACATGCTTCGACTACGACTAAGAAAAAAGGCCAATCTCTCGTTTTTATTTGCGCTGGGTCAAAAGCACGACTTCATGGTTTTCTACGCTAGGTCTAGGTCTTCCTGTATAAGGCTGAACATTTGTTGCCAGTGATACTTAATTGGTTAAGTAAGAAGATAAGGTGTTAGTTGAGCTTGCACAGTACTTCTTTTACGTATGTTTAAGTGAAACTTTTGCCTTTTCACCACATAGTTAGTTTACTCACTCCAATAATACACATGGTCAATAAACTTTTGTGTGGTTTTCTCTTCAACCTTTTAAGTTTTATCTGTATAACTCAAACACGCACGGGAACACAATTTGTTTGAGTTAAGGAGATTTCAGGTAATGGAGATTGGTTTATAAGGCATTGTTAACTGAAGGGGACGAGTAGACTTGTTCAAGTTATGGAGGCATTCGAGTTATGCAGTAAGCTTTATAAGGCATTGTTAACTGAAGGGGACGAGTAGACTTGTTCAAGTTGAAAAGCCTCCACTGTGCTTGATACAAACCACCAAAAATTTCTCATTTGAAGGTACGAAAACACAGAAAAGAAAAGTAAAATTCATGACCTTCTCACCGTCAAAAGGCAACTCACTCCCTGCTTAAAAGAGATAAATTCTAGATATCCAATTTTAGTTTCGGTCGGAAGGTAGTATGAACATAAAGATTGAGAATTTGTCTTACTCTACGACAAAGATCTGCAAAGTCTTGACTGTGATTTAGGTAATACTCTACCTGCTTGAAATCGTTAAGCCGTGCGCTCATCAACTTTTAAAAGGTCTTAAAGGCTATTTAAATGCGGTTTTAAAATTACTATTTAAAGCTTCAAACTTTTCTATATTCAGAAGCAGATTAATTTTCGATGGAGGGCTGTTTGGGTGTATATTATTCCAATATTTTGCTTATTCTTTGGAGAAAAATTCTCTTATTTAGTACGGTTAACAACGCGTACTTAGGCTGCGCACTTCCCCGAAATTATCATAGTTTCTACCCCCTCTACATTTAGGGGGGGGGGTCTTGGATTTTGATGAACCAAAAGCAAGGGGGGTGTTAAAAGTTTGACTTTTCTAAGGGGGGGTTGCCAGTCAAGGGGGGGGGTCTTCTTACCTAAGGGGGATAATCCTTGAATTATGACTCTTGTACAATTGTTTCATTTATACTTATTTTCTAAGGGGGTGTGAAGTTTTAAATGAATTTCCTAAGGGGGGGGGGTTAGCACTTAAGGGGGGGGGGTCCTCTTACCTAAGGGGGTCTTGACCCCTCTAGAAACTATGATTATTTGATATAGGGGATGAGTATCGTGTATAAAATTCCCGTCCGAGAGTTACCCCAATTTTGAGATAGTATGTGTTAACTTTCTTTAAGGATTGTATTAATCTCTAGCCATTCAAATTTAAATTTGGGGTAACTCTCGGACAGGAATTTTATACACGATGCGCATCCCCTATATCAAAACATATGAGAGGGGATGTGTGTAGTCTAACGCGTACTTTGAACGTTATTTTCTAACCTTTCACACGAGTGAGTCCAATGTAATTACCTTATTAAATTTTGGCTTGGTGACTATATTAGGGCCGACTAAAAATTAGGGCCGACTAAAATTTGGGCCGACTAAAATTTGGGCCGACTAAAAATTAAAAAACGGCCAAAACTTAATTATTAGTCTATATTAAATTTTGGTCGATAAGGTAGTAATTAAATGTAATTACCTATCGTTGCGCGCTAATTAAAAGAATCACGCTAGCTTACAATACATAAGAATTATCAAAGCCTAAGATATAAGGAGTACAGTGGTGTCTCCATTACTCGAACCTTTATAACTCGAATGTCTCTTTTTAACTCGAACAAATTTTATGGTCTGAACTGAAGCATAACACCTTTTAAACCAAACAGATTTGCGAAGCCTTAAAAAGTTCTTAACTTGTTCTTAACATTTGGGCCATCAGAGCCTTATGTTCTTATATAGTTTCTTTTATAAAAAAAACGTGTATTGAGATTTGAGATTTACTTTTTATGCAATTCAGTCGTTTGTTTATGATTTGGAAGCTGATCTGTGCTTTGTTGGTGAGCTCTGCACGTTTATATGTTAAATAGGAAGAAGAGGATCTCATCTGTATCCTATATGTGATTATAACATGAAGTCTAATCCTTTGGTAGCTTCCTTAACTTGAAAGATTGAGATAATGGAAGGATCTTGATGACAGATGTATAATACACCTTTGTCTATAAGAACGTCAAACATGTTTGAAGCCTTTAAAGGTTTTCAATTTTTTAAGTTTTAAGACTAAAAATTTTCTTGTTTTTAGCATTTTGTGTGTTATTTGGTCTAAATTCCTAAGAAATTGCATGTTTTAAATTCTTCTAGAGCCTTATAAAATGTTCTTAGAATGTTCTTAAATTTTTGACTTTGAAGTCTATGTTCTTATATACTTGCACAAAATGATGAAGAGTAGTTTTTTCCCTATAAGGAGTTTGGTTGAATTAGGAACTGTTCTCCTCCATGAATTTCCAGCATCCTCTGTACTTGCCACTGGATTTCTGTTGGATTAGTTCTTATGTATAGTAGTAAGTTTTTCTGATTTTGACAATTTTTCTTTTTATATTCTAGCTGTGTTTATTTTTGTTGTGGAAAATGTTGGATTAGCATGAATGGCTTGAATGTTGTTTTTATGTGGTCAGGACCAATGAGTGCTGAAAATGTAAATCATATCCAACCTTTTATTGGCACATAACTGTTTGATTAAAACTACTGTGTACTTTTCAACTTTCGAGTCTGATTTCTTGTAATTTAATTTTTGTCTTGTGTTTCTGGAAATCTGAAGAAAACATCTAAATAGAATTCTAGAAAGACAGTATTTAAGGCCATTTTATGGGCGTGAAAGTGAGCGTGAAAACATGCTAATACAGTAGGCTCTCCATAGCTAAAAATCGAGATCTGAAACAATTCTAGTTATTATGGTCATAGATTTTAACATTCCCCTATTTGTTCTCATAAGCTTAGGGTTGTACCCGAGTGGAAAAGAGGAACTTGGGCGAATAATACCGGATATTCTATATCGGTAAAAGTGCAATATTTACACCTAAAAAATATCCCTAAGGGAAACAAAAACCTCTCTCTCTGAAAGGGTCCCAAAATCAGGAAAACGTAAATTTTGTACGATATGTTGGATGTTTTAATCGATATTGGAAATCGCTTAAGATGAAAAGGTGAAAACGAATCTCTCGGAGGGTCAACTTTCAGATCGGATCGGATCGGATCGGATCTGTAACTTCACAAACACAGTAACCCTCTGAACTAGGGTTTGGCACGAAATCAGGTGTGAGACTAACCAAGACTAATGGTAAGAGAAATAGTAAACCAATAGTAAGCCGATGACATCATAACGACTTTTGCAATATCACCTATCATTACTTGGAATCAAAGTTATTTTGAAATCCGTAAACAGGGGAACGCCTCCAAAGCAAACATTACTTTATTATTTCATGATGCTATCCGTGCTCTCAAAGAATATTTGCTTCTTTCTACGGAAATCATTAAGTTGAGCGTGCGGATAACCGGCCATTTTTACCGCTGATTATCTGCGCGAATGACATTCTTTCCAGGAAAGCACGTTTCAATCACATTTTAATCTACCAAATTCTATTGTGTTTGTATCGTGAAGTTGACGCTCTCTAATTCGGTTTTCAAGACACAAAGGGGATTGTATTTTAATCGAATAAGGGAACGTATGGAATAGTCAAGCGTCGTTTATGAGAGTTTCTTGTTGACGGTGACTTTCAATATCATCAAATAATGGTGATTTCGTTTCTATCAATTGTATCCATCTATCTATGATCGGTCTTTGTAATGACGGCCGTAATCCAACACCGGTCTCTTTCATGGCGGCCGTTATTCCGCTGTTGCTTGATTTTTAGCTTACGCCAATTTAGGGTGTGAATTACGCCAACGCCTTTACCAGTGATATAAGCTCTTCCGCGTCAGTCCATCGCTAAGTTTAAATGAGGATTTTTACCCCTTGGAAAATGAAATGAATTAGATGAAGATTCGCGAAATTCTGACTTTAAAGGGCCAATTTCACGCAGTTGGCATGCTACCAGGTGTTTGTGCTTTTCATGCACCACTGCAATTTTTCTGTTTTTGTTTCACCCAATACGTCACTTTTTCTATTGTTTAAGTCACGTATTTGGTGGAAAATTTTAAAAGTTCCCAGAAGACTCTGCAGTAGTGCATATCATGAATTGCTGATATTATCACGGACCCAACAGCTGATTAGATGGCTTGAAGTGACGTAAAATCAGTCAATACCAATCAGCTGTTTGGTCCGTAGAAGACATTGCAATGGTGCATATCATGAATACCAATAGGGCCAAGCTTTTTCCTGTAAACGATCGGTGATTTCGCTAACTTTTTACTATCTTTAAATTTCACGTCGATGCAAAGAACTCTCCAAATTGTGAAAATTCCTCGTTGGTTTTTTTTCAATGAAGTAAAAGCCCGAAGGACTAGAAGTGAATCTTCTACGTAGGATTTGGAGCCGGTAAATCCTACCTAACTTGAGTGGCCTTGAGCGCCCCGCGTGGTTTTAATATAAATACCAGATTGAAAGTAAAATTTGCTGCTAGATTCCAAAAATATACCAATCGAAAACAAAGCCACTAAATTCAATCCGTCGTCAAAAATAACGGCGTATATCCTAAGGCTTTTTCTTGTCTGAGAAAGGTTAAAGATTCGCTTCTAGCCCTTCGGGATTTTTCTTCATTGTTTTTTTTTTGTTGGTTTTTTGCGTATTATTACTCTATTATTAAAAGACAGGCTGATTCATTTAACCGTTTAATGACCTATTACCGTATTTTAATTAGTGATACTCATTAAACAGCATTATTAATTGATGGATACTACTCATTATTATTGTGGTTAATCTACAAGAGATTCTTGTTTATGACGTCTTTGAGCCTGGTTTTTTCCCTAAAATTTGACCTTTTTTAAAAGGACAAAATCGTTATGAATTTTCTTCCGGACACTCACAGCGCAGAGAAAAACTTATCCGAATTTGTGTAAATTTGGGTGAAAAAATCGACCCTTACGGTGTTTTTGAGGAGGTTTTGAGGCAACAAAATTGGTCTGATTTTTACAAAATTTTGTCTAAAAATTCGTTTCTTACATTTTTCTGTGCATAGGGTGCACTTTCCCTCATTTTGACCTTTACAGTGCACCATGAAATGGAAAGCTAGACTAGTAAACTAGTCGTTGAAAACAGACCCATATACAAAAAATCAAGCTCCAGATAAAAAGAATCAAAGTGGTGAAGTTGCGTTTCTTTTCTGAATTTCAATAACGACTAGAAGCTACTTCCCTCAAAAAACGTTGTTTAATTTTACAACTTTTTTAGTTTTTTGAGAATCCATCCAACTTTTTTGACTAAATGATATTTCATAGTAACATTGAACATGGGAACATATAAATAAATGAGCATTTCTAAAAATGCAATAAACAGAAAGAAAAATAAATGCAATTCCGCACGGGTCAGACATACAGAAATCCGTATGTCTCTCCTTACGATTTTAGGTGAAGAAAAAAAGGCGTTCGAAGTAGCTTCTAGTCGGTTATTTTCCTTTTCTCTAACGCGCGCTGAATATTTAATTAGTGTTTACATTATTTGATTGACAGTTTTATTATAAGGTTATAAGTAATAACCGACTAGTTTACTAGTCTAATGGAAAACCTGTAAATGCACACTTTAGGGTCGCACCTACGGCCGGTCGCTTACCTTCAGTATTTTTGTGTGAAAAAATATGCATCTTATTAACCTTTCAGCGAAAACAAGGTCACGGATTTCTGCTGAAGTGGCTAATAAAAGAGATCTCTGTCAAACATTTTTTGAAGTGTGCGTTGTCACAAAACTCTCCCCTCTGCTTAATCGCGTTATACGCACTGTTTTAACGTCATCTGTCAGTGGTCTGCAAACAAATATTGAGTCGCCCCTTCTGGGAGGCCTTCTTTGTGCCATTGATTTTAAAATGTGAAGATTAACTTTAAGATCAATTCTTTGAATTATGGAGTGGCTAAAATTCCTTTGATTATATGAAGCACCTTTGTACGCATACAGTATTATACAATCTATGACAAGGCTGGACAAGGTTAACTCTCGGCCTCTTTTTCTGTATTCGCTATCTGCCTCTGCATAGCTATCAACTTTCCCCCCGCACCAAAATGAAGAAGACAAAATCATTTCTGCCTGGGGGGGCAGTGGGTTTACCAACTGACGGTATGTGCGGCGAAAAAATTGGCTTTTAGAATCGCACCCTTACAGTGCAGAAAAAAATCGGTGAAATTCATACCCTTACAGTGCATTTTTTCAAATTTTAAACTCTTTTAGAGCAAAAAAAATCAACATTTTCGAGCAAAAATTTGCAATTTTTCCCAGATTTGCTGAAATTTCCACCCTTACAGTGCATTTATCAAAAGTCCACCCTTACAGTGCATTTCTGATATTTTGAAAAACATACCCTTAACCGCCGCACATACCCGTCGGTCAATTTGCCTGACTGCCCCCCCCGGGCATTTCTGTTTAGTCCGAGGGATCAAGGGATTATACATATCCTTTTAAGATAGCAGTAGGAGAAAATCCTGGTTGTGACCGTTTTCCACTAGGCTTCTGCTCATCATTTAGCAAAAAAGTTTCTTATATAGGAAGTATATCTATACATAGAGGTCTGCGATTCAGACTAGTTTTCCACACATCAAGCTTTTGCTGCCTATGTTAAAGTAGTAGTTTGTATTTTAAGCATATGAAAATATGCATCCTTACTTAGTAAAGTCTGTATAACTTCTTTAGAATCTCTTAATCCTTCCTTCCGGCAACAAAATCTGCTTAAATTACTTTTAAGATCAAAAAGTTTTTGTGAAATTTCAGAATCCATTTAGAGGATTTGAAGTCTGAAGCTGTGAACCGGGAATCAAAGAATTTGCTCTGAGGCCATATTTCACCTTTTAATCAAAGCAATTTTTAGATCGAATCCGAAACACAAATCTAAAATTGACTAGGCACTACCATGATTGCATTTGATTAAGAATGTTCTAAGTTTATTCATCAGATGCATATATTTGATCTTATGATGTGCTTATTATAGTTCTCCCCTCACTCCACTGTCAACAAAAACACGCTGCTATTGTCAATAGACTCATTAACGCGCATTTCCGTTGTCAATAACAACCACAACATTCCAATCCCACAATTTTTTTCTCGACCGCCAATCATGTAGTGAAGTTCCTTTCATCAAGTGCTATGTAGTCTAACTTATGTCATTGGTTACCATAGCAACTTGATAAGTACACTACTGTGAGGCCTTACGTATTAGATTGGAGCCTTTTTAATAGTATTGTATGTCAACTCCCCAAAGAATTCAGGTACAGTCTACACTTATTGTTTTATCAAAAGTATCCGCCAAAAGTTCTTTCTACAGTTGACTATTCGGTACCATTATTCGATATATTGAAAATCACCGTCAACAAGAAACTCTCATAAGCGGCGCTCTACTATTCAATACGCTCCCTACTTATTCGATGAAAATTAATCTCGAATTAGAGAGAAAGTTAACTTATAGTTAAGTTGGAGAAGGTGTTTTAGGGGAATAAGTGAAGTTCGTTTACTTCGTAAAAATTATTCATTTGTATAATCTATATAATGACCCTGGAAGTTTTCCACATCTCCTCATTACAAGCTGCTCAAACATTTTCATTCTAGTTTGCGAGTCAAACTTGTAAAAACTCCAGCAACTGAAGCTACACGTTTTTTTATAAGAGCAATGAGGCATGGACAAAAACACTAACAAAATAGTGAAAATAAGAACACGTTAAGAATATTTTTAGGCTTGAAACTCAAAAAGTTATCAACATCCGAAGGCTTCAAAAATTTTGGTTGTTCTTATTATAAAAACGTTTAATGAGGATTATGGTTTCGAAATACTTTTGATACTTTATTTCCTTATGTTGGAATACCCACGTTCCACTGTTTCGCTTATGGCCTCCTCCTATTCGTGAAACCTTGAATAATCTGGAATAATATATGTTTTATTATGGTTCTCAAATACAGTTAAGCTAAAATTGAATAAAAAATTCTTTCTACAGTATCCATCTATCTGTGTCTGCCCGTGTACATAAAAAATCTAAAAATAACACTCTAAACGCTCAATCTGCAATCACAATCTGACTTAATTCTCCTGAAATTTGAGGTGTTTTAGTCTGATACTCAATTCAATATGGTGTAAACACTAAGTGTGTTATTTACGATTTCACATCTGTGTGAAAAACGAACCGAATCCCACCCTGGGAAATCATTTTTCACACAAGTGTGATTTAACGATTTTTTCCTGTGACTTGGCCCGGTGGAACAACCGTAAAAGTGGAGAGGCTGAAGGCTCAAATGAAATGAAATTCGCTTGGAATTTGAGAAAAGAAATCTCATTCGCTCAAAAGTAGGGAAGCTGAAGTCTCCCAGTCTTTCCGCTTCCGCCGGACCTAAAAAAGAACAGCCTATTTTAAAGAGCCTATTTTATTATTCGTGGCAGAGGGAGTGAAGAAGGGAACGGGCTCATGGACCTTATATTTTGGTGCAATTGTATTTTTTAAGCCTCGTTAATTGCATGCTTAGCAGTGTTGAAGTGAAGTGCTTAGAAAATTAATAGATGTTCTTGTCGTGTGCAACACACTCTCGGGTACTTAATAAGCGTCCCCCGGCTAATTAATTTTTCGAAAATCTTCCACCCAGGACATTCTTATTCCACCCCCCCCCCCGCTTTTTGATTTTGGGGGAAATGTTTTTGAAAACTCCCTCTTTTTGCCCTAATTCTGCTGTATAAGCCTCCTTTTCAAAGATTTTCCATGCAGGACATTTTTATCCCCCCCCGCTTGTCAAGTTTTGAGATGAGATTTTTCCAAACCCCTCGCTAATAGGTACCCGAGAGTACGTTTTGTTATATTTTCATTACAGTAATCTACTTGCAATTTTGCTTAGCTTTTTCTGCCTGGTCTGCTCACTCGCGCCTTTCACGATCTACATCAGAAATTATTAATCACAAAATGATGGTATATTAAAACAGGTCTTCCTTTTCCAATGTGAAAAGATAGAATGGCGTGAATACCTTGCGAATTAAGCTAGCTTTTCTAGGTCTTGTTATAATAATGGCGTACATTAGTATACGCAAGAGTTAGGTTAAACAGTAGTTCTTTTAGTCTGAATCGCAGACCTCTACAAAACCCCAGGGAGCGCAAATTCGTTAGTGGATGCAAGCATCCTATATGTTTTTTGTAAAGTCTTTTTGAACGATAAAGAATGTTCTGGAAAAAATGCGCAAAAAAATATTTCATAGAAACATTTCTTTGATTAACATCAGGGAAGGGAGAGGGAGGTATCGTGCTGCGCTTTGTTTATGCTTTCTTGCGATCATTTGTATTCAACTCGGTGAGTGAAAAAAAAGAATTTTTGATTAATTTTGATCGGATAGATAACTCTAAAAAACTCTTTGGGCTTTGGTCTACTTTTCAAATTGTGCGCTGCTATCCGATTTTCCTTACCTTTGAAAACATTGAATGTACATTACACACCCGGCATAGTGTAAAACGTGATGCTTAGGCTAAACGATGCTATCGTCCGTTAAATCAGCAATAGTCTGTAAAGGCTGGAAAATATGTATACGTTACGTAGATATACGCGGATTTTACAGCCGTAGTGGCCTCCTGGAGAAAAAAGTCAGCTGTAGAGTTTCTGTCTCTGTCTTTTTAGCGAGAAATTCCTGTTTCTAAAAAATTTCTTCTTTTTCCAGTTGCGCAAACGGAGGTGGATATTACCATTACTCGTATGCTGTCGTCCGCGGATGTGATCGTGTTGTTCCGGTCGATATCTACGTTCCCGGATGTCCACCAACTGCGGAAGCCCTCTTATATGGCGTTCTACAATTACAAAAGAAAATTCGACGAACTCGAAATATTCGTATGTGGTATAGAAAGTAAAAGGTAATGATCAATAAATTTAGACTCAAATTATTTGCTAATATCATGTAGTGTTGGTCCGACCCACGGCATGTGCCGCCCTTAAGGGTAGGTTTTTCGAGGTCCTCGAAATGCACTTTAAGGGTGTACTTTTGATGGAGAACACTAGACTCAAGGGTATGTTTGGGACTGCTGAATTGCAAGCCTGACAGTAAAAATCTGATGTATCTTTATAGTTTTGACTCGAACCCATTTTAATTTGTTTTGCGCATTGTGTCGACATATCAGGCTCATTTTCAGATGGCTTCAGAAAAATTAGGTATGAAGTAACTACACTGTAAAGGTCGGAAACGTTTAGTAAAATGCACTGTAAGGGTCCGATTTTGAAAGCCATTTTTATGGTGGCAATCGAGTGCCCCCCCTCCCCTAGTACTCTCGTATCGATGACTATATTAAAAAAAGAGAAGATTTTGAAGAAGAAAGCAGCACACGCTGAATTTTTCTCCGTGTTAAAAGGATTAGATTTTAGTATTAGTGTAAATTTTCCCTCACTCAAACAATGGAAATATGTGACAGAATTATCTGACTATCTATCCTCTTCATGAATTATTGAACTCCTTCAGAATGATTTTTCCTGGATCCAGTCAGGATCAACATGAATGAATATCCACGTCCCATGCAGATTCACCACTGAGAAAGGAAATCTTCTTTTCGTGGCGTAAAGTGATACGAAAAAATAGCCTTTTTTCTCTCGAGCTTTAAAGGGAATAAATTATCAGGCGGGCATTGTTTCTTACTCTCATAGAATCCGTTCTCGGTACATTAACACTATGTGCGAACATACCAGACATTTACGAAAATTTCAAAATTCATTGCCGTAATGCTTTTTTCACATGTACGTAAAATCTTACTTTAGACCTTACGAAAAATTGTTCGTAAGGCTGTCTTTTGGGAATTTCTCCAACATTACGTAGAGTTTTTGTTGATTAAGAGGGTCGTACGTGACTTTTCCTTCCGTTCAAAACTTTTTGAACGTAAGCAAACTCTACATAAGGCCTTAAAACAATACGTAAGCTTAGGGAAATTCCCACCCTTCAAGGTCTTAAGTAAAATTTTACGTACATGTGAAAAAAGCTTAAAACGTTAGATTACTGTCTGGTGCAGAATAATTTAGACTTTTAAAGTACCCCATTTCTATCCTCTTTGCGCAACTCTGCTTTGTTTTTAGTGACTGTTTATGGCCCGAACTTTTAACGAGTTGCTTTTAGGCAAGGTTACATAATTCGGCCATTAGATGAATTCCTTTTTTTTTGGTTTGGGAGAATTTTTATGTCACATGGAATTATTTTATGAGGATTTAACTCTTTAACAATATTAGAGTAACCTAACCGTTATTGCGCTTGTATCGCTTTTCGGCAATCCCTTAGAGCTCATAAAATGCTTTTGAAGATGATGAACGTCATAGGCCACTGAAAGTTATATCTACTAGGGTTTTCTCGTTCATGTAATAAATTTCTTTCTTTTTTTCACTTTTCAGGTTGTTCCTTTCACAGGTTGAATGTGTATAAAATTTGAGAGGAAGTTTGTATTTTTAATTTCTACCAATTATAACTTTGGTGTGTTATTTTTACGCTGAAAAATAAACTGTATTATAACTTTATCTAAAAACCAATTTACTGTAACCCTTCATCTTTTGATTTTTTGTTTGGTCACTCACTCCCTGCTGTAAAAAGATGGAAAGATTACTGTTTTAGTGGATTATGAGAAGTTTTGTTGTTGCCAGTTTCCATTATATAGTCCAGGTAGATTTTAGTAACTTTGAATTTTTAATAAAATATTTCTTCATTCAATCTTAAATTAATCTCTCTGTGAAGCACAAAAAAGACTGGTTCACAATTCTTCAATATAAATCATTGCAAGCCTACGTTTAAAAGCAATTTGTTTTTTGGTAATGTAAATTATTTTATCTCATATTTCTTTTTTATTACAACTTTGATTTATTCGTGCTAAAAAACGAATCGCTATCTCTTCCTACTCCGTTTTGTAATAGGGAAATAAAATAGACTAAAAGCTGATAAATTGTCTGTGTCTCCCACTAAAATCTCCTGTTTAGTTTGAGAAGCTTGAAAAGAATTTTTTAGTTTGTAATATATCATGACTGTTGTCCAATTTAACCACTGTTACTTTACTATCTGATAACCATGAATTTTATAACTGCACACTATAATTCCGAAAACATGTGTTTTATGATCCGCCATATTTGTTTACGTCTTGAATTCGATTGTTTTAGTTAGAACCCAGGCTCTCATTAATAAGCCGCTGACCATTACGTAATCGATCTCGACATGGTTAAGAGAAGTTCGGGTTTTAATCAATACATTTTTCCAAATAAAACATTGTGTTAAAATAAATTCTTTTAATTTTTGTATCAAAACGAAGGAATTTTAGTTTTTGAGACCATATTTTTGATTTTTAGCAGACAACCTTTCTTTGAAAAAGAAATATTCGTATTTATATCTCTGATCATTATCATTTTCTCCCAACTTTTTCTTTTCAGAAAGACATGAAAATAATCTAGAAATAAAACAGTGAGTGCCAGAAATAGCTTCAAAACAACTTGCGAATTGAGAGCAACTTTGGGCGTACATGACTGGTTAGTATTTTTAGAAAGTTTATTCTTTCTCTCTTTTATTACCGAATCGCCGTGAACTGCTATTTTTACATTTTAATCAATGTACTAATGTATTAAAATAACTTTTGTTTATAATGGCGAAACATACATATTAAGGTATGCTGCAGAAAATTGTCAGCTACCTGATATGCAGTTGTAATTTTTTTCTGTTGTTTACAGCAAAATGATTATTTTTTGCAAACAGTATGTTTCTGAGAATAAAATATATAAAGTGTGTCACTTACTTAATAAAGAATATTGAATTCTAGGTTAACAAAGAAGAGGTTGATTTGGATTTCTGTTCCGAGAATTCACCAAAATTTTCTTTAATATTTTCTCACTTTTCAAGAGAAGAAGCTTTTTTACACTCGCGAAACAAAATAATAAGTTAAGAATCTGTTTTAAATATATTTAGTAGCTACAGTACAAAAATAAAAATAGAAGTTGGAGGACAAAACACGAATAGATCTCTCTTTCTTATCAGTTCAAATTTTTGCAGTACTAAACTTTATGAGAGATATATTTTGGCAGCATATGCAATTTATGCAAAGAAAAAGTTCTCGAAAAAAATGCAACTAATACTGATGAATAATTTAGTACATCTGCATCTTCGGTTTTGTCTTGCTTATCAATCACCCTCGAAATTTTTCAATTGACACGAGAAAGAAGAGAAGGTGAAATCTTCAGAAAAGAAAAATACACTAGGTCCAAAGTATGTTTCGCCATTATTGCAATTATATTCGTTTCCTATATATCTGTCTACGGAGGTATTTTTACTGCCTTTCTACACAAAAAAAAACCACATACCAACGTTGCATACCAATAAAAACTAGTGTATCATTTGAATGAAATTTTCCTATTCGTGCTTCAGCTCACTTTCTGTACAATGCTTAATGAGGCATTAATTCAGTTAAAACATGTAAATAAAAATCAAACAACGCTAATTTGATTTTTTCCGCAAAAAATCTGATGGTTTATGGTTGTCAATTTTCAAACATTGTTGAACAAATTATACTGTCTGTTTTGTTTAAAAATTTTTTCCAAATGTTATAAGCCTCACTTTGCATAAAGAATCACGCAAACTATAAGACCAGCTTTTGAGAGAGAGAGAGCTCGTACAACTTTCACAAATTAGTGTGTTTGGGGTCAGGGTACCCGATCTTTGACTTATATATTGATCGGGTATGCAAAGCTTTTGTTACTTTTCTTTACTTATTATGAAAGTATTACAATGTTCTAATAAGCTTCTCTTTGAGAAAAAAATTCTTTCAAAACTTGTTCATTATAGCGTGCACCGTTTATTATAAAAGTTCAACTTCGGCTTTATAGTTTCTTCCTATTAAATTGAGGTGAAAGTTATAACACAAAAATGCGTGTCTTTTTTATAGAAGAGAGAGCTATTTTGTCATATCTATCTTTTTTTGTTGAATGTAGTGATTTTTAAATAGAGCTTTCAAGGCTTTTTGTGGAAGGGAGATTTTTAAAACATTTTTTGATGTTTTTACAATCAATAGTTTTGTTTACACTGACAACTCAAACTCCTTTGCTCTCATAACTGTTATCTTTCCTTGAAAATAATAAAATAAAGAAAAGGCCTTGCTTTCTATTCATTCCTTACTATGGCTACCCTCTATTTTTCTTTTGTTATTATAACGTATACCATTTATTTTCATTTCTGTAGTGCGCCTCTTTATCGAGGACTAGTGACGTCAAACTGGCTTCTGTGGCGAGCTTCGAACACACGCCAACGGCTCCGCGAGTCCCAAACACGTTGAATTTGCCAAAAACACAACAGAAAAAGAACGGTTTAGGAGGCCATCCAACTAAAATGGGTCGAAAGAAAATCCAAATCTCTCGAATCAACGATGAAAGGAACCGTCAGGTATAATAAAACCTTTTAAATTTTTTGTTGTAATTTTTTCTTCTCCCTCTCCTGATGACCTCCTACCCATCAAAGTGAAATGTATTTATTTATTTTTGCAATCAAAATAGTGAAATTCTATTTGAAGGGCCACAGTGAGACTAAAAGTGGCCTTGACTAGAGGATGTGTTATTGCTTTTGTAAACATTTAGAAATATTTTAAATGTTGAACTCTGAAAAGTCAATGAGTAAATGATTTTCAAGGTCAATATTGAAAATATAGATTAAACAAAAATTTGTGTCTTTCATATTCAAAGGAGGATGCTTTTTACTGACCATATCCCTGAAATCACTTATTTGTTTTACCAATTATCAATTTTTGACAGAGGATATTTTACACCAAAATTTTTGTGGTCATATATTTATATGTCTGTAACAAGATACTTCTTATGCTACTCAATGAAAAAGGGTGACTCAAGCCTATTCATTTTCTCCTATGATTGGTTACAACTTGTAATAAATGGGTTTTAATATATAATTATTAGGCCACAGGATAAGAGATCTAGAATTTTTTGCTTCTATTCACAAACATCAATAAGATTTGATTATTTGAATCACTGTTTCATGTAAAGTTATAGCATCTCAATCAGTATTGTTTTTTTCTCAAAATTCATGAATAAAACAATGTATCGTATTCATAAGTGAAAATAATCAATTTCAGCATGAAATCTGATCAAGAAACTATCTGATACAAAAGTTCACTGTGTTATATTGCCTTTGATTGCCTTCAACTGCTTTCAATATAAAAATTGCGCAAAAAAAGTTGTAAGAGAATTTTTTACAGGAAGTTGTTAACATTAATTTCTTCTTGAAAAAGAAATAGCATTCCTTTTACTTCCCTTGTCAACATCCTTCCCTTAAAAGTTACATCATTGATCATTTTCATTTTGGTGTTGCTCATTTTTCTTACAAAAGGGAAATTCAAGGCTTTACATATTATGAACTGTATCATTTCATTAAGTATCATCATATTTCAAAATCATTGACCTCGATATTGATACTGAAAATTTTTATACATAATGTTTTAAACCCATGCAGTGATAATGCACCGTTGTTGTGTCTACTACCTATTGCAATTTGTCTACCGTCCTTTTTCTGCAGTCACCATTGTTGAGTGATAAATCTCATCTATTAATTCATAAGATTCAATGTCACGTAGATCTGTTTTATAGTGATTAAAAAGGGCTGATAATGGGGATGAATTCATTTTAGTTTTATGAGAGAAATCTACATTAATTACAAATTTTAATGATAAATTTTAGCAGAATGCATTGTCATTTGGCATAAATTGATTGAGCGAAAAAGAAATCAATTGATTTACAACTTGTTTTTGTCATTTATTTGTAAAAGGATGTCATTTAGGAGAAAGCTTTTTTTAATTCCCTATAATTGCCCTCAATTATTGCTAGGATGCAAAAGTCAAAAGGTTCAAACTGTCATATACTTGACTTGTATAATCAGTGACGTTATTCTGTCAAAACAAAAAAAACATTTTTTCAAAACTCTTAAAAAACTTAAAGTTTAACATTTTTATACTTTCCTTAGATATTTTTCTGTCTCTACTTCTAAAAGAACATTTTAACAAAAAAGTAGAATGGAGTAATTACACAATCATTTCAAATTAATTGAAACATAATTACACTTTAATGTTGTACCATTAGTGGATAATTTCATCCCTTTCATATTTATATTAAACATCTAATTATTGTTTCATATTTTATAAATATTGTTCTTCTTCATTAACCCTATTATGCAATCTTTTACCACACAGAGAATTATTTCAGAGACACAAAGAAATTATGAAATTCCATATGAAAATTACAAGAATGGAAAGTTGAAATTATGTTTTGGCTTGCCTCACTGATAACTTGTGCCAAAAGCCTGATACGTCCCAATATTGTCTACATTCTCTCTACTTTTATGACACATGTTTCTTAATAAGAACAAACTATATCAGAACATAGGGCTCAAGATATTAAGAACAAGTTAAGAAAATGTTTTGGCTTTAAGGAATTTCTTAGTAAATGCATAAGAATACTCATAAAATGGTGAAAATAAAAAACATTTTACAGTAAGAACATTTTTAGGCTTATGACTCAAAAAATTATAATATAATATAAAAGTAAAATCAAACGCAATTACTTTTACTTTCTCCTTAATTGATATTAGTAGGGATGGAGGTTATGTTTAATTTCTGCTAGGAACTGAAAGTTACAAATTTTTAAATCTATTCAACTTGATTTTGCCAAACCTTCAATTTTCTCCTTAAATTCTGTCAAACAGCATAGTGCGGAAAGGGGTCTGACCCCCCTTCTTAAATGATCCCCCCTTCTCGGCATCCCCCCAACCTTTAAAAATGCCTATCCCCCAAGGGTTTCGGGCTAAATTTTTTATGGTAAAAAGGGAAGGGAAACAGTAAAGAAAAATTAAGTCTGGCAAATATAATACCACTTTTTAGTGAAAATAAAGAACTTCCTTTCATGCAGACCAAATTTCATAACAGTGCTGGAAAATAATCTACAATATATGTAAGCCCCCCTTAAACGATCCCCCCCTCCTTGCTATCCCCCCCCCCCCTTTTTAGTGAAAATTTCTGACCCCCCCCCCCTTCTTCACTTTTTTGGAAGGTGTCATCCCCCCGGGTTCGAACTATGAACAGTCTAAACAAGCACAACAATACCACGGTAAGTGTAAACCACAGGTTGCAGGTTTCAGGTCACAGGTTACAGGTTACAGGTCACAGGTCAGTGTTGGTCAGCTTTAATTACTGTAAAACACAAAAAAAATGTTTGAAAAACAGTTGTTAATGTCAAAAATATAATTCCAAAGGTATTTTATTGATCTAGAACTATTTTAAAGCTAAATATCTACCCACGTGCTGACCATGTGATTTCGCGTTTTATTCCGTGTATAACACGGACCTGTAATAGTTGTATTATATATTACATCTATATCACACATGTAAAAAAAATAACTTTTCAATGTTATACGCATGTTACGTATGTTATATACAAAGAATAAAGAAATATTCGAATATCGATCTCAACCTTTGCTTAACATAACATAACAGGAAAATAGCTATTTCACAATCACTATGTCATATCTCATTTTATCTCCTGCATCACCTTGGGTATGATAACAAGAATTGATGAAAATAGCGTCAATGGGATTATATTTTATAAATGTTTCAATATTTTTATCCCCTGCTTTGTATTTTTGATAAAATGACCACACCTTTTTCATCTCTCTAAAACAGCTCTCTTGGAGTATTTATTGTTTTCAAAACCTGTCAATCTATATCCACTTGCAGCGTCAGCATCCTATTATGCATGAAGAATATTTTATTGTTAATTGGCGTACAAAAGCTCATACTTTCAGATAACATAATTATTTACATAATTTAAGTGTCATTTGTTGTCAATATTTGGGGATGATGATTTGTCGTTTAAGTCTTCTAAATAACATTATTAACATATTTTGATATTAGATTTCCATTAGTTATAATATTTTCAGGAACTTATGTTATGAGTTGTATGTTATGAATTGTATGTTACGAGTGCGTTACAGTTTTCCGGTCTGTGTTTTGTTAACCTGTAACCTGTGACCTGTAACCTGTAACCTGTGACCTGTAACCTGCAACCTGTAACCTGCGGTTTACACTTACCGACAATACCAGCACCAAAAATCCCTTTGAAATTCCCAATTTCCATCAACAATTCAGGAATAGAATATTTTTCCAAATTCTGAAACTCCGATAATATTTTGTTTTTCTGGACTGAAATAGACCTATTTTCTGTCTTAGACATAGGACCTAATTTCCGAAATTACGTCCAAATATTCATAAAATTTTGCCACTCCGCCCCAAAAATTGCATGATTCTGCTCCTCGGACAACCATGAAACTATTCAAAACCGTATATGTATAACAGTTGCGAAGCCCTCAAAAGTACCCTACTAATGTTAACAAATGATGACTAATGTAAAAATGTCTCTAAAACGCAATGGATCAAAACGCGTATCCAAACACTTTCATACAAATGCTTAAAAAAGTTGGTATTGTGAAGTATGATTATGAAAGATCTACATAATGTTAGAAATAAGGTTTTTCTAAGTTTATCATTTCTTCAATTTCAGGTCACCTTCACTAAAAGGAAATTTGGTCTGATGAAGAAGGCTTATGAACTAAGCATCCTGTGTGATTGTGAAATTGCCTTGATTATCTTCAACTCCAGTAACAAGTTATTCCAATATGCAAGCACAGACATGGATAAGATTTTGCTGAAATATACAGAATACAATGAACCACACGAAAGTAGAACAAATGCAGATATTCACGAGGTATCTTACTCTCTTCATAATTATAAAGTTTGTCAGCAGCTTTCTACAACACTAGCTTAGATACTGCCTTTGACTGAACCAAACCTAAAGTAGCCCAACAACATCAATGATAGCAGGGACCTAGATCTAGCTGGAGCCTTAATTCATTCTTAAAATACAAGAGGAGATTGGATGAGAGTGTCCTGAAACCAAATGCCTAAAAAATGATAGATGGTGTGACATCAGCTGAATCAGAGGGCTGTGAAGTAAGTAAGTTCGCAGTCAAGGGCAATCTGAAGGCTCCCTTTTTTCTAGCTGTCTTCCCTGAGGGGCACCATTCCTTTCCCTGGATTTCTGCACTTGCCCTTGATCAATTGCTGAGCATCAAGCAGAAAGGCATCAAGTACCATTTTGGGAATATTTGTTATGACCAGACAGGGGGTTGAACCTACAACCTTGTGCATCATAGCTGGATGCTCTACCTCTATACTACTGCTAGAGAGCTGAGGAGAACTGTTTATGCTTTAAATTAAAATGATGTTGAACCTTTGTATTTAGAATTAGCACTTTCAAATTCTCTCTATTTTTGTAGACAATTTCAAGAAAAGAAAACAAGAATTGTGGATCTCCAGATGATGACTCTGTAAGGGAAATTTATCTTGACCCACCCCTGCTTCTCCACACAATTCACATAGATCTGTAAATAAAAGCAGTGGAACTATCATGTCATGGGAACTATTTTCTATTTCTCAATTTCTTAGTGTGATTGCAACAAACAAAGAAATTTTTTATTGACCTATCATTTATCAATAATTATCTTTGATTGTTTGCTCCCCTCTCTGGCTTTTTCTTTCTTCTTCCCTATTGAGATACCATATGCTTCCTTTTGGATTGTCATGGTTTCTCAAATTTGAAGAAAGACCCTCCTTCTTTTTATATTGCAAACTGATACCTGCAACTTATAATAAATAATGTCTATACTAATGCAAAAAAAATTACTTAATTTGAAAGCTTTCTTTAATATTGATTTTGTGCTGCTCTTTCTCTCTCCCTCTCTTCATAAGGCCATGTTAGACGCAACATTTTCTGCCAACATTTTAGAAAATTTTCTTAAGATAGGTAAAATTTTACCATATGTGAGCTTTTAAAAATTTTATTTTTTTTTCTCACACTTTACCTTTTAGTTTGTCCTTACTCCAAGAACTGAAATGAAATACCAAAAGATTAACGAAGAATTTGAAATTATGATGAAAAAGTCCTCAAATGGGGTAAGAAGTTTTTTATGAATTACCCAAAGTAAAGTAGAAGTAAGATTTCAGTTTGAAACTGATATCGAGAATTTTCAGCACATCTCAGATTTGATTAGCCATTAAACACACCGAAAAACTTTCTCCAATTTCTTCAGACTTGACAACTTTTAAAAACTCAAGCTTTGTACCTTATTTGACTAGGAAAAATCTTTTGTGTAAAAAGAGGACATAGAAGGTAGAAATGATGATTCTTATATCCAGGAAAATACCTGAAGACCTGGAAATGTGTTCGGTCACAAATTGAGATTATACTAGCCAAATAAATAGTAGGTCTACTTAAGTTATTAACACGCTTTACAACACGTCTATTGTTGTCTATTTTCTTAGGTAACTTCAAGTTACCCACAGATGGGATCCTTACCACACAATATGCCCTCTCCCCATGACGATACTGGAAAAGATATGAGATCAACAACTCCTTTACAAAGAGATGGTAGATTGTCTGCTAGCCCACACCCTCATGCACGTAAGTTGATGGTTTTACGTTAAAATAAACAAAATGAATAAAAACCACGTTGACCCAGCCAAAAATATACTGGTTTTTAAGCAAGTTGTTTATTTGTTCTTTAAAAGACATACTTCCCAGTTACAAGTTTCATATAAATTTTTTTAGCGCTTCATCATGGATTAACATCACCGCCACCACAAAACTTATCTTTACCAAGTCGCAGTCCACACCCAATGAACCCACCACCTCTAGGAAACACGAATAACAATATCAGTCGAAGTGGAACACCAAACATGAAACAAGGAGGAATGCAAAATTCACGAGCTCAACAAAATCACACACCGAATCAACAACTGATGCATGGAAACATGGGAAACTCTGAGTCAATGCCAAACAATATGCCTAGTCAGACCTTTGGAGGTGGAGGAGGAGGTGGCTCAATGCAACCGCCAAGCTTGCCATCAAATTTCCCAACGAGTTATTCAAGTTATGATGTAGATACTGGTCAAATGTCTTATGGAGTTACCTCAATGAACAACAGCATACATTCTAGTCAAGCAATATCCCACAATCCAACACTGCAAAGGTATTTGCTTTCTTTATAGTTTAAAACAATTTTTGCTACGAATTTAATCATTTGGAACCAATACCTGTGTCCCATCCCATGCAAGTAAATATTGCATTTAGTACTCGCACGGTCAGTTTTAACATTCTCTTTTTCTAACATTTTTACCTTCAGGTCACACAGTTTGAACAACAACAAACCAAACATGAACATCAAAGTTGAGCCACCAGACCACATGAGGGGGCCGTCCCCTTCTATTCACAACTTTCAATCTCCTAATCCATTTCATCATACTGCGCCACCATCGCACCATAAAGACTTTAGTGACCAGAATAATATGATGTCACTTGGTGGTGGTGGGCCTATGTCTAAGAGACAGCGTATAGAAGGCCATAATGATGGATGGCAGTAGCCCAGTTTAGACACTGTGTCAATGATAACGCAACATAATGCGGGTAAACCCACCATGCTAGCCTGACAGATAGGCTATAATCACCATAATTGGGTGTAGTAGCGCCATAATGAGTTAAATTATGCTTTTCACACCTCGTTCAGAAAGATTGGATGGTTTCTTTTTTGAGTAATAGTTGGTTGGTGTTTATTTTTGCTGCTGGAACGAAAGTGTATTATTTTCCCTTGTTCCTGTATAAACTTTCTTAAGAAGGCATTCAGTTAGTCTTTTTCATCATTTATAAACTCAACCTTGTTCATATACTAAAGACAGTTAATTGACTCATTTAAGGAAAAAAAAACTAAAATTTTCTTTCAATTTTTTAAAAATACTTTTCATTTCTTTTTCCAATATATTTTTTTGTTGTTTTGTTCACTCGTATAATTATGTAAATAGTTTTTCTTAAAAAAGCCAAAATTTAAGACAATGACAGTTTTTATTATTGAAATAAGGCGCTTTTTTAATATTTGCAAGAAATTTTATTACGGATTACTAGTCAACTTTATCCAAATTATTTTTGGGGGTATTTCAACAAGTTAGGTGTAACATAATCTTCCAAACTTTTTGTTTCTGACAGTGACGAGCTACTCTCATGTACCTAATACTTCAATCGTAGAAATTTTAGCGAGACTAATTTTAGCGTATATTAGCGAGTCAGTAAAATCTTGATTTTTTTTGGATTTATTTTAGCGAATCACGATTTCGATTCGGCGTGTTTTAGCGAGATTTATTTTAGCGAAAATAGGGAAAACTCGCTAAAACGCTAAAATTAGTCTCGCTAAAATTTCTACGATTACAGTAGCCGTCTCCCTCCCGCTAATTAATCTTTCGAAAATTTTCCACCCAGGACATTTTTATTGGAACCCCCTCCCCCCGCTTATTAAGTTTTGAGGTTTTTTCCAACTTCCCCTCCCCCGGCTATTAGGTACCCGAGAGTAACCCAATTCATGCAATCTTTAACTCACTCCTCGGGCGAATGTCTTACTCCAAAAAATCTCACTTAAATTAAACAAAAAATGCTTGGTTACGTCAATTTCGCATTCCCTGAGTTTAGCAGCTTGAGAAGATTTGTTTATTTTATAATTTTTTCGTATATGGTTCAGAGATTTGCTGCAGTTTGTTTTCTACTTTCAATGTATTTTTCTTAGCATGATGTAGTTTTGTTTAGTCTTATTTTCAATTGCTTCATCTGATCTGAGTGCTTGAAATATGGATTGAAGTCTTGCCTTTCATGAAAATCAGATCTTTCCTAGTTTAAGCCCACCTTATATTTTATAAATTTTTTCTTTTGAATGGTAGTAGAATTTGTTTTGAAAATGGAGTATGAAAGCTTGTATTCATGTAAATAGAACACACCCTCTCTCTGAAACATACGGTTTGGAAAAAGACAAAAAGAAGAAATGACAAAATATGACACTTTCTTTTTCATTTTCATTTTTTTTCAGGATTTTGTGTCTAAATAACTATACAAACCTATCCGGACCATCAATCTTGAAAAAAAGGCGTAACTCGAAAGAGTTTTTGTAATTTCAAATGTGTAGGAAAACATCATGCACCTTTATAAATATGTATTTTCCAAAAAAAAATCAAAATGTTAAAAACATAACTTAAAGTTTCACGCACTTGCGTTCATCCATCAGGTGATTCGAAAGAGCTTTTCAAAACAAAAAACATTTCTGCCAGTTCTGGTACCAATGCTGTCTGGTTCTGACTTGTTTCTTTCTGAGGTCTTGGTCTTTGGGGCTAAGATTTCCATAATTCTAATCAGTACAATAGGAGGTGGGGTCAATGAAGTATAAGCCTGAAGGGCTAGAATCGAATCTCCTTCGTAGGATTTGAAGCCAACAAAAATTTACCGCTTAATTTCGAAAAAGATATCACTCGAAAACAAAGGAATTGCTAGATTCAATCCGTCATCGAAAATGTGGCGTATATTTTAAGGCTTCACTTTTACTTGCCTGAGAAAGGTTAGAGATTCGATTCTAGCCCTTCGGGCTTATACTTCATTGAGGTGGGGTCACGAGGATTACCGGCACCTAAATGCTATCAGGTTTTTTTATAAGAACATCCAAAATGTTTGAAGCCTCTGGATGTTCTTAACTTTTTGAAGCCTTAAATTGTTCTTAGCTTATTCTTAGTATTTTGGCCATCGAAGCCATATGTTCTTATTGTATGGTTTGTTCTTATAAAAAAAACGTGTATTAGGTTTTATTTACCGACAAGACCGATAAAAATGTCCTTCGGGAGATTTTTCTCCAAAGTTTTGGCAATTGTAACTCTTTGAGAGAAAAGATTTGGAAGAGAAATCTGAAACTTCAACTAATAATAGTCTACCGCTGACCCAAATAAATTATCCCTTAAAATTTAATCGAAACTTTGGTCTGTCCAAAAATTTAGGACAGTATTTACACACACTTATAGTTTTTGTGGCCTCTCCCATATCCGGATTAGCTAGGAAAATACTGAAAGTAATCTGTGTGCTGTGTGTTAATCAATAACCTTCAAATAGGTCTCGATTGCTTTCACGCATGCGCTTTTTAAAGGGAATAGTCCCGCAATATGGCAATGGTGATCTTCTAAATCTTGGTGATCTTATCTGATATTCCGATGGCGGATTGACGGTCGCCCACGCTAAAGCTCTAAAGGAGCTGGCCAATTTTCCGACCTTCAGAGCTTTAGCGTGTCGGATGATAATCTGAGTGCCAGATAATCGGTGATGAGTGTGATTAATTACGTGCGTCCTGTGCCCTCGTGCCCTCGTGGGTTGTGCCTTCGTGCCTCGTGCGTCCCGTGCCCTCGTGGTTCGTGCCTCGTGCGTCCCGTGCCCTCGTGCCTTCGTGCCCTCGTGGGTCCCGAAAAAAATTACGTGGGTAGTTCGTGGGTCCCAATAAAAAATTACGTGGGTCCAAAAAAAAAATACGTGGGTCCCGAAAAAAATACGTGGGTAGTTCGTGGGTCCCAAAAAAAATTACGTGGGTAGTTTGTGGGTCCCGAAAAAACTACGTGGGTAGTTCGTGGGTCCAAAATAAATCTCGTGGGTAGTTCGTGGGTCCGAAAGAAAATCTCGTGGGTACAGTTCGTGGGTCCGAAAAACATATACTTGGCATCCCAGAATTATTATAGAAAATTTGGTTAAGTTGAGGTGCGAAAAGTCGATGGTTCGATGCCACGAAGGGGGAGGCTTTGTATAAATTTGTCGAAAGCTTTTTACAAAATCTAGTAAACACAAACGATTAGGCTCGCTATGGTCAGAGCCCTTAAATTTTTTTCAGGACCCGCGTAATTTTTTCAGGACCCACGTAATTTTTTTCAGGACCCACATAATTATTTTCGGGACCCACGTAATTTTTTTCAGGACCCACGAACTACCCACGAAGGCACGAGGGCACGTGACGCACGAGGCACGAAGGCACGACCCACGAGGGCACGAGGGCACTGGACGCACGTAATTAATCACACTCATCGGTGATCGTGTATATTGCGCCTCCGCAGGAATTATTTTCCCGCCAATTCTCCCTTGCCGTTGTTATATTTGACCAATGAAGTAAAGATTTAGTCCCGCTCGAAAGTTTTTGACCGCTAGTGAATGTTAAATGAAACGAAATAAATTGGATATGGGTGTATGAAATTACGCGCCAAGCACAAAGATGTCAGCCAAAAAAACACGACAATCCAGGCAAGAAAGGAATTTTTGACAAAGAAACAAAGCATGGTAATGTATAGTCCTTCCTTGACGGTGTCGGGTAGAATGTAGGTAGAGTCTCAGAATTGAAGTCTAACCTCCGTTCAATAAGTTTTCACTTATACAAACGCCTGATTGCAAACAACTATTGTTGTCTATTGGGGCGGGTCAAGCTGAACATTTCATTTACAAGATTTTCTCTAGCAAGCTCTAAAAGCAAGGAGGGTATAAATAGGTAATAGATATGACTAGAATAAAGTAGAAGCATAGTTATAAGACAAATCTCTTATAACTATGGTAGAAGGTTGTTCCTTTAGTTAGGGTCCTGCACTTAAACTCCAACAACCGAAAATTGCAAGGAAAATGTTTTGTGCAGGAAGATTGGGCCGATGTAAGTTACATGTGAGTTTACCGTCGTCAACTTACCAGAAAATAGATGCGGCATGATTTCATTATTTATTATTCATTATTTTCCCAACAGCACCTTATCCACCATTTCTGCTAACCATTCTCTCTCAAAATAAAAAATTTTGCTTCGCTTAAACCCTACGCATGTTTTGCGAACGAAAAATAAAGATCGATTGCTACAGTGGCGCTAGATTTGGCAAAAAACTAAAATGGCCGCCAGGGCGGTTAGGCAGATAGATGGGCGTGACGCCCGCTGTAGTTGTAGGATTGAGGGCGGTCACATTTTCTGTAAAAAATCTTCTTTGCTTACCCGTGTTTACTCTGGGAAAAAGGTCATGCGTAGAGGGAATCCTGCGTAGAGACGATTTTAACAACGATGGAGGTTGTAGTTGTAAGGAAATATAGAAATAATGAAATTTTGAGCAGTTTATCGAAATAATGAAATTTTCATGCGGGTGCTTTTTAGAGATGCGGGCGGCCGACGGTAAACTCACATGTGACTTTCATCGGCCTTGTCCAATAATTTAATTTTGACTGGTCAACCCGATTTATAACAAAGAACATGTGAATAAAGAAAGAAAGAGTTTTTCAAGATAAAATTTCTTTTTTTGATCTAATTATTTAACGTTTCGAGCGTTTCAAGCGCTTCAAACATGGTTCCAGCTAGGTCCAAGAAAAATTTTTTTTTTCATCCAATTTAACGTTTCGAGCGTTTCAAGCGTTTCAAGCGTTTCAAGTGTTCCAACTACCGTCAACTGCTCCAACTTGGGACAAGTGTACGCAACATGGGACTTGTTGATATCTGGCCTGTATTTTCACTTGCTGTTAAATCTCTTTGACAACAAATTTGTTTTGATAGCTTCACCAAGTTTATCAATCATACTTTCTGTCATAACATGTCACGATAACTTTCACTGATAGTGAGCCCTTTTTAACTTTTGTTTTCATTTTAAATGACTGGACGCTGAATGGAGAAGAGAACGCCCGCCGCCTAACCGCCTATCGCCCGATGAGATTAACAAATAGCGAGTGTGTAACTTGCCGTGCGAGTGAGGTAAAACGCTCACATTCGCGTGTGTTTTCCACTACGGATTTTTCATATTTCGAGTTTAAAAGCGCACTCGTGTAAAGAGAATCGTGTTTTTAATACGCAGTTCATTTGAACTCAAATCAAAGGATTTGGGGTTCGGGGTGAAAGGTGGTGGAATGGCCGTCCCATGTTGGGTAAGATAGTCCCAAGTTAGAGCAGTTGACGGTAGCTAGCTAGTTTTGTGGTTTTTCGACGATTGAAAACAAATAAAAAGGTGAAACATCATCATATTTTCATAATGTGCAAATAGCTAGTTAACCTTAAAGATAATCAGTCAAATGTGCCGAATTCTCCTAGCTTAGGTATGGTTCTCTTTTCTATTTCTATTTCTATTCAATAATTCAGAGGGTACATACGTACAATTTCCTGAATGTAAAATAAAATGGTAATAAAATCAAATCTATCTAAATATAATAAAATCTAGAATTTAATAAAAAGGCAACCACTTTGGATTAAGAGGTAATTGAATATTGCAGAAAAAAGAACTTAGATTACTGAGGAATTTATTGGTTACCAAAAAGAGCTACATGGCTGTATTGACATTGAAAACAAACTAAAAGGCTAAAAATGTGAACGATAAAAATATGTGAAGGATAAAAACAATTCTGAGTAAAAGCATTTTATTAACTAATATTATAAAACATAAGATAAATTGAAATAAATTAGATTGCAAGGTTGAATTGAGGAGAAAAACTACAGAAGAAGTTATATGACCTCACGCATCACTGAAAGAATTTTGAAAACTTGATAAGACAAGACAAGATTAATTAACACTGAGATTTGAAGCAAACTTAAGAAAATAATCTATTTGAGGAAGGCCACTAATTTATCATTAAGTATATCTAACGACTCAGCATTAACCAGACCAGCTGAAAGCATATTCCATTCTTTGATTGTGTATGAGTAGAAGGAGTAGGTATACCGTTGAATTGCACCTTGGATTGGCTGAAATCGAAGATCATTGCATCTCTGAGGTTTAATGGTATTAGGAGGCATGAACTTGATTCCATGGTGAAACTGGTAGAGAGATGTTAAGCGCTTGACTGTACGCCTCTGCTCCAATGTTTGCAGGTCAAGGTTCTTAATCATACTAGTTGGAGAGGCTTCTCGTTGCCATTGATTAGAAATCCATCTAGCTGATTTTCGTTGTACAGACTCTATGTGTCGATTGAGTTTTAGATTTCCTACTGGGTACCATACTATTGATGCATATTCGATTATGGGTCGTACAAAGGTTTTGTAGCATTGGAGTTTAACTTCCTTGTCACACATTCGAAGATTTCGCTGCAAAAAATGTCGACAGTTATGAGCCTTTGCAGACGTTGTTGTGATATTTTGTTGAATGTTAATTTGCTATCCAAGATCACCCTAGATATTTAGCTGATTTTACCAATTCGAGATTGTAACCATGGATGAATATGTTTCTTCTTCAGTTTTTTTTGTTTATTTGTAAATCGCAGGACTTTACATTTGTCAGCATTAAACTCCATGGACCAGTCCTTTTCCCATTGGGTAAGGTGGTTCAAGTCATTTTGCAGATCTCTGGCATCTTTGATTGATTTGATGGATTTGTAAAGTAGAGCGTCATCAGCAAAAAGACTTATCTCCGAGGATGTGACTGCTAATGATATGTCATTTATATATACTAAAAACAGCAGGGGTCCCAGTACCGATCCTTGTGGGACTCCGGATGTTACTTTTCCCTCTGGTGATTCTACGCCTCTAACAAGTACTTTTTGGGTTCGGTTACTGAGAAAATCCTCTATCCAAGTCAACAAGTTGTTTTTGATTCCATAGAAGCTTATCTTTAAAAGTAACTTGCGGTGACAAACTTTGTCGAAGGCTTTACTGAAGTCCAAAAGTATAGCATCAGTTTGATCTTTTTCATTCAATGTCTTGACTAGATCATTAACAGTTTTTACTAATTGTGTCTCACAGGATCGTTTCTTTCTAAATCCATGTTGTCGGTCAGTGAGGATGTTTTACTGCTCTAAATGGTTGATTATGTGACTGAAAATTATGTGTTCGAGTGTTTTACATAGTACAGATGTTAGGCTCACAGGGCGGTAGCTTTCAGGGTTTGATCTGCTTTTGTTGTTGCCTTTATATAGCGGAGTAATGGTTGCTTTGCGCCAGTCATCTGGAATTTTTGATTGCTTCAGCGAAGCTTGAAAGATGAGAGTAAGGGGTTTACTTATTATATCAGCACACTCCTTCAAAATTCTGGTGGAAATTTGATCTGGTCCATTAGCTTTTCTGGGGTTGAGCTCTGAAAGTAATTTTTGAACACCATTTTGTGTTATTTCTAATTCACTGATGGGTGGACAGGTATTTCCTTTTATATCTGGTGTTCGGCCGTCATCTTCTGAAAAAACACTCAGAAATTGATTATTGAGGATTTTTGCAATTTGAGTGTCATCAGTAAAAGTATTTCCATTTGAGAGCAAAGAAGTGATTCCGATATTATCCTGTTTTTTCGATTTGATGTAACTGTAGAATTTTTTTGGATTTGATTTGTGTTCTGATTTGGTGCCTTAGTTTGGTTTAGCCACCAGAACAAAATAAAGAGATTATGTGACTATTTTCGAACAAAAAAAGCAGTCAGAGTGGACATACTTCCGGGTTGATTCCATTTTGTCTGGATTTGGCCTGTTTTGTTGTCGGACTAGAAAGTGTTGGGTGATGTGCGCTTGGGGCACAGAAGATATTCTGGTAGGATTGGTATTGATTGCTGTGGAGCCATGGGTATGTAGGTTCTGACAGATGTCTGTTGACTCGTTGATAGCTGGTTAATCATAAGAGAAAACTTTGAGTCCATTACAGCTCCATTATCTCTTCTTTCAGAAGGTAGAATGACTCTAAAAAAGTTGGATCCTTGTTGATCCTTGTTCAGATTTAGGCATTTCTTTTTTTGTTCCTCTGACATGCTTTTAAGGTTACAGTCCTCTTGTTAACAGTAGCCTTTAGTAATTGAGATTGAGCGCATTTTAGGGTGGAAGTTTTGACATTGTTTTCCTTTATTGCATCCTCTTGGGACACGAGTTCTATTGTGATAACAGTTTCTTGCACATCATTGGGTGATTAAAAGAGCAATTCTTTCCTTTCAGATGTTTGCAATTCTCTTTTTTGTAGAAACGACTCTTTGGTGTGATGCTTGGATGTCAATACCTTGGGGTGTAGGAATTTGAGGTTGATTGTCTTTTGAGTGATTTGGAGGTGCTTTTTTCTTTAGATTATTATCAGGAGGATCCTGCTCAAGATTTGATCTGATTAAATCTTCATTGAGAAGATTAATTTGTTTAAATTTCCAAAATCAGGGTAAATCATTTCTATCTGTACATTTACAGTCAATGATCTGTAATGTTATCTGAATTGGTTTTGGGTTGATTCTGGTTGGGTAGAGTGTATTGGGTCTTATTTTGGTAAACGTTTTCTTTTTTGTCATAGTCATCTTGTGGGATTTTGGTTAGTTGCATGGTTGACAAACATAGTGAAGCCCAGGTAGTTTGAGAGGGTTGAATGCTTTTCTAAAAGAAGTTGAGTCAAATTCCATTCGTGTTGCACCAAGTATTTGGTGGTAGCATTTTTGATGGATATCTTGACCACAGAAGACACATGATGAAAGGAGTTGTGTGTCCTCCATATTGAAGCAATATTTCCTATTGCATAAATTACAATCATCAGGAAGGAGATTAGAGATTAGAGCATTATTGTTAGCTGGTTTTACATAATGTTATTAAGATTTTTGATTTTAAGGTAGGCTAGAGTAGATTCCAAAAGAGCTTTGTTGCACTTTCAAAAATTATTTTCAAGCGGTCCATTATTCATACCATTTTTTATTGGAAAGTGCTATGAACTTTAAATTTTGACCAGATAATTCAAATTCAAATTCAAACTTTAAATGTTTTGATCTGGTAACCTGCTATATTGGTATTTTATAGATCAGAACCTATTAATGTGTTGTAAATTCAATAATGAAAAATGGGCTTATTTTCAAATGATATCTCTCAATTTGAATGTGCTTTGAACTTGAAAATTTTATTGTTTTGATCTAGTTTTCTGACTTATTTAGTTTAGTATTCAATAACAAAATCAACCTATTTTAAACGTTATAACTTGATGGGAAAGTTTTAGTCTGCACTTTCATACTATTGTTGTCATCTTTCTGTATTTCTTATTACATCAGTCTTCAAGAAGACTCATTCAGCATGTAGCTTGTCTTTCTTATGTTTTTAGAATTCAAATATAAACATCAAAATAATGCTTGGGGAGGATGATCACAACGACCTTGATAATGAACCAATAAATGCAGAAGATTTATTTGGAGATGATTTAGGACTGGATGGGAATGAAAATGAACCGGCTGCAGATACCGGGGATCCTGATGGCGCACCTGCTGCAGGAAGTGAAGACCCTTCAACAGGAGCTGCAAAACCAGCAACAAAAAAGCGTGTAATCAATAGGTTACCAAATTTGAATGATCAATGGCTGATTGATTCAAAACGTGAAAACATACGCCGAGTTAATGGTTATTTTGAAAAAATAAAATTCAAAAAAGGAAAAGGTCAAGAGCGTGAAAATTTAAAAATGATTTTACAACGTTATGAGTATTTTGGTCAAAATTGTTATCCTAAGTTATGTTTTAAAGATTTTGTTGAAAAAGTTGAATTTGTGAGTGGAAAGTCCAGAATCAAGCATGTTCTACAAGATATACGACTTGACCGGAATATGAATCCAGGGGGCTCAGATGATGATGATGATAATGGAGAGGAGCAAGCAATGAACATTGAAGATCCTGTTCCAAATACAATGCCAATGAATGATGACCACCAGTCAACAACATCTCCAGCACGAGAGTCAAGTCCTCCAAACTCTCCTCCCCCTCCACCTCCTAAACCAATGACAGATGAAATGAGAGAAATGATACGCAAAAAGAGGGAAGAAGCTTTAGCAAAACGTAAACAAAAAATGGATGAATCGATGAATAAATCGATCACTAATGAAAATGATGAGGAAAGTACTGACAATGAACAACTTATTGAACAAAGCCAAACAAATGAAAACAGCAAAAGTGAAAATAGAAAAAATGAAGTCGACGCAAACTCCACTCTGAAAGAAAATGAAGAAAACCTAGTAAATGAGGAGAAAAACCTTGAATCCAATGGATCTAGTGAGACAAAGGAGCAAGAAAACAAAAAAAATGAAAATGAGAATGAAACTGACTTTGAAATTGATTTAGAAAAAGCTTCAACACAAGAAAGTGTAATTACAAAAACAATGAACAAGAAGAGATGAACAAAATCGCTGAAGAAAGTAAAATGGATATTGATTGATTGATGCATTTTTGATGCCATTATTGAAGTTTTATTGTTTTTATTTTTATTAACTAACAAAAAGAAAAATTTCTTCAGTTTTTAATGTTTTAGCTAAAAGAGGTCTAAATATTTGTAGCTTCAAATGGACTACAGTTGCTGTTGGTGGTGGTCCATTTTTAAAATTGGCAAAATACTGTTAGTACACCCAAAAACAGGTGGTATGCTTGGCGATTAACAGCAAATTTTGTGTACTAACTGTCAAGAATCAAGCTTTTTTGGCTAAAAAAATTTTGATTTTGAGGAAAAAGTTTTAATTTTTTTCTTTCAAAATTCTGAAAAATTTTTCAATCTTAGGCGAGGCCAATTTAATTTGTTGTTCTACGGGCCCGACCGACTCTATTTTTGCTAAAATCAAAAAAATAATAAAATATCGAATTTCTACTATACTATATTTTACACACTAGTTATTTGTAAGAATTAAACTTGAATAAAGCTGAAAATTAATTCAAGAAATTGAAAAATCATAAAAAAGCATTCCATACACTAAAATTTTATTATGATCTTCATCGAAGATAAAAAATAAAGTGAATTTTTGATCCAGATACTTTTTGGAAAATTTTCTCGGTACCTTTACCAACCCTGATAAATGAAAAAAATTTTATTTTGCCGACCAACCGACCGACCCATATTTTTCTAACGATCTGTCCGTAGAACAACAAATTTAATTGGACTCGCCTTAATGAAAATAATTTCCAAATTTGAAAATAAAAAGACTTTCACATTTTAAACTATTTTTTTCTAGAATATGTTTAATTTGTATATGTAATTACATGATAATGAGTGCAATTTTCGAATTGTATGAGTTATCATGTGATTACGAGCTAATCGCACAATCGGTTTCACTGCTTTTTCTCGTCAAGAAAGTAAATTACACTGAAAGTTTTATATTTTTCTCTTCTCTTTATGTTTTTCTTTTATTGTTGCTCATAGATTTTCTTTCTCACAAAATTAATTTCGAATGCAATTAAACCGTTCGATAATAAAAATGTAAGAAAAAACATTAAAATCAATTTTGTAAACATTGGCCTGCCATTGAAGAGTGTGATTAACGATTACTTGCTCTCTACACGATGCAATTAACGATTAATTGCTCTCTTTGAAGGGGTGCCAAATGAGAAAAAATAACTCATCGTGCGATTACTAACATAATTTCAACATCAAAGATGTGGGACTTTCTCAAAACAGGAAAATTTGAAAAAGTGCATTGGCTAAAATGCGATTTTGGTGTGGTGTATTGAAATTTTGTCCTCAAAATCAGTTAGTACAATGTCTACTAAGTGAAAAGGGGTAGTGGTCCTTTTCAAAATTATCAAAAATCAGTTAGTACTCATAGTGTTGTGGAGTAACTGCTTGACCCCCCCCTGGAAAAACTCTGATTAAGTGTTCAGAAATATGTGATATTTGAAATTTCTAAAAGAAGTTTTCTTTTTTTTATTTGGAAATTTTCTGTTCTCAATTGAGGTCTTTATATGAAGGTTTTGAAATTTGTCTCACTGAATAGAATATTTAAAGTTAAAGCAGTCATTGTCTTTAAAAAACAAAACCTTCCTTTTTGATATTTTATAATAACTTACTTAAGAATACATTCTTATTCAGAACTGGGTTACAAAACTATCCCTCCAAAGTCCCCTCTCCCGTCATAAAAACGCCTCTTAAATGCTTTGTGTACCTTAAGGGAAGAAAATTTTTGCAGGAAATAATTTTTGTGGAATTTAATTTCGTGGTTTTTCAACGAATCTGCGAAATTAAATTCCAGGAAACACAAATATTCTCAGAATTAAAAAAGTCACCCCTAAAATTGGTCTTTTTAGCGCAAAAAATGCAATATCTTATACAAAAAAAATCTCTCAACTGCAAAATTAAATCCTGCGAAAATGTCTTCCCGCAAAAATTCCTTCCCATAAGGTAAACTATATTTTTCTCCGCAACAACTCTACCTGCAAATCAATTTATTATCTGATATTCCGATGGCGAATTCGCGGCCGCCCACGCTAAAGCTCTAAAGGGAGCGGGCCAAAAATTTTCCCGACCTACAGAGCTTTAGCGTGTCGGATGAAAATTTCACCATCTGGGTACCAGATAAATCAATTTAGTAAATCTAAAAAGTACCCAGACTCAAATTTACATTTTATATCTGTTATTGTCATTTTAGAAAAGAATAACTAGAAAATAAAAGAAAGTGTTTGATATTTTGGTGAAAGAACCACTTGCTTGAAGTAACTTTTGGATTTGTTTATGAAGTTTTCAGTATGGCCATTCCTGCTTGTAATAGGGTAATGTATTTTATTTTTTTCCTGTACACGTTTTCTTTTCAAGTAAGAACATCCAAAAGTTTTGGAAGCCTTCAGTTGTTCGTAATGTTTTAGTCTAAGTCTAATAATGTTCTTAACATGTTCTTATTTACACCCTATGTTGAGTAATTTTGTCCTTTTTCTTAAGAAATCGGGTGTTTTAGAGTTTTAAAGCCTTAAAATGTTCTCTGCTTGTTCTTTAATATTTTGGCCATCAAAGACTTGTGTTCTATCTAGTTTGTTGGACCTACCCCGGTGGAGGTCCTATAAATTAACCTGTGTTCGTTTGTCCGTTCGTCTGTTACCAACTTTTCTCAGGATTGAATCATAGGAATCTTTTGATTTTTGGTACAAAGGTGCAAAATGGTGGTGGCCAAAATGTGACGGAGTCCGATTTTCGAAAAAAAATTTTTGGGCAAATTTGGGCCAAAAAACGGCTAAAAACGGGTTTGAAAAATTGGATCATTAGTCTTTTCTGATTTTTTTGCGTAAAAGTAGGGTAACATCATAGGTAAAAGATGGCTCAAGTAGATTTTTGCATAAAAAATTTCTTGGCTCAAAAAACGCATGTTTATCTATAAGAATCACTATTAATAAGCATACATCAATGTTCTTAGCCATATTATTATTTTTATTAGTTTTTTTTAGATAAAAATGTCACGGTGGAGGGCAATGGTTTGAGTTTTCTAGAAACACTTATAATTTTTTTGGCTGAAAAACGAATCTTTATCTATAAGAATCACTATTTATAAGCATAGATCAATGTTCTTAGCCAAATTATTATTTTTATTATTATTTTTGTAAAAGAAGAAAATGTCACCGTAGAGCGCGATGGTTTGAGTTTTCTGGAAACCTTATAGGAGCATGGCTATGTGACTGACTATTATTTATTAAGCTGTGCATTTTTTTGATAGTGGATTGTTTTTATAAAGAAAAACGTTTAATAGCTTTTTTATTTCTTTTTCTAAAATCTTTTTCAATAGTATTGATAGTTTCTTCCAATAGTTATTCTTTCGTTTTTCTTTATTTATTTGTATTTTGACCAGTTATGTCTTATATGTTTCATTGTTTCAATGTTCATTGATTAGTTTGATAACCAGGTAGGTCCATAAAATTATCACTTGTTATTATAAAAAGAACGTATAGAACAAATTATCTGTGATGAAAAAAGAATAACCAGAAGCGTCATGTTTTTATTTAAAAACAGTATATTCGACCTTCACTACAAGAGGTCCATCATCAGATTGGAAAAATCTATCAACAAGAAAAAAATTTTAAAACATTTTAAGAACAAATCTATAATTGGCTAATAAAATTACAGTAAAGACAGTTTTGAAAAAAAACAAAACGAAAAGCTAAAAACAGTTAAAAATAAATACCTAGAGACCATTATGTATGAGCTGTAAAATCGTAACAATGGCATAATATGGGACTAAAGGTGCAAATGACTGATTAATAAAAAGACTACGTCGTGAAAAGTTGTATTGTTTTAAATAGCTTTTGTATATTTAATGTATTGTTTTTTTGCTAATAGCCAAAAACTTGTAACTTGAATATCTCGATTTTGGAAAATGGTTAGGCAAAAAGATCTGAAGGTTTAGCTCAGGGACATAGAAGGAATCTGTAGGGTAAATCTGATTATTTTATTCTGGTTATAGAATTCTTAATTTACGATCTTCTTAGATTCAAATTTCAAACGCGTAAAATTTGACCAAAATAGCCACCCAGCATTTATTTTAGGTATCCCCAAAACAATAGCGTCGTTATTATCATCATAAAACTCCAGATTAACGTTTTTAACTTGCCAACGTTCATAATCATGGCCATTAAAATTGCGGTTGAATTTTAGGTGTTTAGTATCAATTTTCGGGTGGAGTAGAAAAAGATCAACACCATCATTTGTATACAGTTCCTTAGTTAAACCTTCAGTGTTGAACTCGTCACTACAGTCTTTATAAGCGCTATATTTTCTTTTCGACACAAAATGCAAAACTTTATGATGTTTATCAAACTTTTTTCTAATGAACAAGAATTCGGTTGCGACATACAACTTTTTATTCTCCATTAACAATGAAATCCTTTCGTACCACTTCTCGTATGATTCGTACAGCTTTGGACCATGTGAAATCCCTTGGATGAAATAATTGGCACCCCATACCATACGATCAATGTCGGTTAATGCTTTCACAGGAGTATCCAGCCGGGCACTTTCTTTTTTGACTGCCTGCTCATTAACAGTTTTCATTTCAGCTCTCATTTTCTGTATGGTTTCTTCATTTTCTTTCATTACTTTCTCCATCTCGGCTATTTTTACCTCCTTTTGTAACATTTTAATTTTGTGTTCGTTTTCCAAATCTTTCATTTTCATTTTCCATTCATTTTCTTGTTCTTTCTTGTACAGAACCATTTCGTGCTCTTTGGCTACTAATTGTTTCTCCTTTTCAACTAACTTATTTTGGAGCTCGTCTTTCTGTTTTTGCAGTTGTTGATCAGCTTGAGCTTGACTTGATTGAGAATCATAAGAATTCTTTAATTTGAACATCTCAAATTGATGAGATAAAGTTTGATTTTCTTTTTCTAACTGCATGGTTTTCATTTGTGATTCCATCATCTCTATCTTTGATTCATAGGTCAGTTTTTGAATTTCTTTTTGATGTTCTTTTTTCAGTTTCACAATCTCTCCACTATCCATTTCCACCATTGGATTTCTACCGACAGCACTGTGAGCTAAATTTCTTTCATCTCCAGGATTCATTTTTTCTTAAACAGCATCAACAAACATAAAGAGACACAGACACAAACAAGAACGAATAAAAAACTCAATGCTTCAAAAATGCAACAAGTAGTTGATTTATTTAAATCATCTCAAATGCCCGAACTGTTTTTAAAAATAACATCAAATTATGCTCCCCCCTCTGTCTTTCTATTGATTTAGTTTCATATGTCATTCTTGCTCAAACAAAACAAATTTTAGATGTAATGACAACTTCAGTTGGATATAAACTTGCGGCTTATATTTCATAACGCTGGCCTCCACTTGCACGCGCTGCAATCGCACCTTTTGGCTTTTCAATCCTTTTTGCTCAGGGGGCGGGGTCAACATTTATAATACCAACCCATAGCCCAAAAAACTGACTTTTGACCTTTTGAGCTAAGTTAACACTACCACCCCAAAATTGGTATCGATACCAACTTGAAAATCATAATTTTCAGAAAAAGGGGGGACCCACCCCCTTATTTTGGTATCGATACCAGCTTGAAAATCATAATTTTCAGAAAAAGGGGGGATCAAAAATAAAACTTGAAAATATCGAAAAAGTCCAAAATAAACAAACTTCAAAGTCATTTATTCTTATTACTCATTTACAGTCATTATACTCAAAAGCTAAAACAAATCCAATTGAAACCTGTTTAGACTGATATGTACCCCGGGGTATTTTCTAGCTATAAGAGCAAAAATTAGGAAAGTTTTGCTGTCATTTTGATATGGATACCAACTTTCTGAATCATATTATTTAAAAAAAGGGGTACCCATCCCCTATTTTAGTATCAATACCAACTGAGGATAACTCTTTTTTTCTAAAAAATGGGGACCCACCCCCATCAATACCAACTTGATTTTTCAGACTTTTAAAGAAAAAAAAGACACCACCACCCGGCTATGGGTCAGGTATCTGGATGTTGACCCCCCCTGTTTTGCTTGATAAAAAAATTACGACATAAAAATGTAGCACGCGCTCGAAAAAAAAGTTGAGCACATTTCAACTTATAGGTTTCAAGCCTAAAAAAATTCTTAAAACGTTCTTAATTTCGCCATTTTGTGGGTATTTTTGTCCATTTTTAAAGAAAATCGCTAGTTCAAACTTTAAAGGCTTATATCTCCGGATCTAGAAGGAGTGAGAAGCTCGTTTATGGTCCGTTGGATAGCTTAGAGTCTCCTCTTTCTTTAAGGCGTCTTCGGCGCCACCCGATTTAGGAAGGGCGGGGTGGGCGGCGGCTAAGGGGGTGGGTAGGTAAGGGAAATTAAAGCAGCCAGGCCCCACTGCGCGGACCTGACTGAATGATAGAAAGGCGCCGAGTGGTAAAACATCAAACTAATTCGCTGGAGGACAGAATCAAGTTAAGCAGGGCCAAATTTGGAGGTTGTTGGATCACTCGTTGACCAAAAATGGTCAAAAGACGGTCAAAATCTTAAAAAAGTGGATTTTTGTCAAATTTTTGTATTTTTTTTTTACTTTTTAGCTTAAAATCTCGCTGAAAAGACTCACTTTTGATTTTTTTTTTGCTTGACCATGAAGCACAATCCGATTTCTACGAGTTAGACCAAAAATGATGATTTCTAACTCAAACTGGGTATTTTAGGGAGGGCTTCGCCCTCCCATATAGCCCATGTCTGATATATACGATATTGGTACTTAAAGGGTTAAAAAGGGCTCCTTTTCGTTATTTTTTGATGGTATTTGTAGTCAATCAGTGATAAACTTTAGATATAGATTTTTCGATTGAATAATTTTTTTTGAAAAGTTTTTCACATTAATGATGTTCTAAGATCTAAGAATCACTCGTGTGAAAATGATAATCATAGCACAATTATTGAAGAAGTTGATTTTCTTCTTCTTCATTTTCAATCTTCATTTTCCGATCTTTTTTGAGTTTTTTCTTTATGATAATATTCCACTCCTGTTTGTCGTTTCAACAAGCACAAAACCCGAATTCTATCAACAGTTATAGCCTTTTTTTGTCTCCCCTGCAAATTATATTGAGACAGACTTTAGTTTTAGTTTTAAAACAATTACCGTCAATTCAAATCGAGCATATATCAATTTCACATCACTCAGATAAGGATAAAGCTATTGTTCATTTCTGCCGAAAAACTGTCAAAGTTAATGAGCTATATTTCTCGTTCGTTAGTTCTCGGTTTGAGTAAACCTTATCGGAGAAAAATTCGAGTGCCTAATAATTATTTTTCTAGCTGCATGATTTTCAACGTTTTCTCGTTCTCAGATTCCAGTTGTTGAATCTTAAATTCCATTTGGAGTTTCTCAATTTCTTTTTGATGTTCTTTCTTGAGCTTTGTAATTTGCTGATCGTCAGCAACTTTGTGCACATTCCTCCCACTAGCACTAACACTTTTTTTGCGATATCGCCTTCCTAAAGAAAAGTCGGATCTTTCTAAATACAGTATAAAAAGTAGGACACAAAATATTCGAGACAAGAATCAAGCCATAATGAATGATTCAATAAGATTTCTTTCTTTTGGAAAAAATTTTCCATACTGTACTTAAAAATCTAAAGATAATAAAATCTTCGTATAAAGTGCACCCACTATTAAGAAGTGGTATTTAAAAAAAATGAAAGAAAAATAAAATTGCTAGTTTTAGTAATAAAATGTAGTAAGAACTCTCAGGTCTTCCTTTTTATACAACCATTTTGGTATTTTAGTACCAAATGACACCAAAACACCCCTGTCTCACAGCCCCGAGGGAACCTCTTCCCAGAGTGGGAATAAAGATTTCTATCGAAATACCAATGGGGATAGAAGTTCTATTGTTCTCAGGTTCTCAAATCCAGTGGGAATGGTTTTGGAGTGCAATTTTTTTCTTTTTTGAATTTTAAATGGGGATGAAATGAAAGTTAATTTCCGAGTGAAGCTGGGGTTCCATGTACAAACACGTCACTAAAAAGGGTCATGAATTGGCTGGCACAGAACGTCATGATAACGTCGATCTGACATCCCTAACGTCCATTAAGCGTTAAATGTACGTTAAAACAACGTTTTGTGCCAGCTGGTACTGATCCCACCTGATTAAATAAATTCTGCTCTCAAAAATGAACTTACAAATGATAAAACAATCAAAGCCTAGACTCTCTGATTAAAATGTTTTATTCGTTACAATCTTTGGTATATTTGATTCACTTTAAAATTCCAAAAACAATTGCGGATTGTTTATCACCAAAATAAAAATCTGTTGAAACATTATAAACATGCCAAAATTCATAAGAAGCGTTCTGACTCATTCGTCCAAACTTTAAACATTTTCCAAAATCCTTTGTATGGAGAAGAAAGAAAGTTGCAGTTTTCCATGCAATTTTCAAATCTTCAACCAGAAATTCCGCCAAATGTTCTTTGTAACTGTTGTCTTTTCTGTTCACGAAACACAGAACACCATAGCCCTGGTTGAATTCCTTTCTCATGAACAAATATTTATCCTTCTTGAACACTTTTTTATTTCCCATCATCCCGGAAATCGCTTTGTACCAGTCACCATAAGAAGGGTACAAAAGTGAAGATTTGTTTCCTTCGTGAAAATATTCTGCTCCCCAAACCAAACGATCGATCGTCGTCATATTTTCCTCAACTTTATCCGCAGCTTGGTTTTGCTTTTGAATGACCCTTTTCAAATTTTCAATTTCTCTATTCAAATGTTGGACAGTTGCTTCTTTCTCTGTTATTTCTTTCTCCCTCTCGTTCAATTTTGTCTCCGTTAGTAAGATTTTAATTTTGTGTTCATTTTCTAAATCTTTCATTTTCATTTTCCATTCATTTTCCAAGTCTTTTATTTTCATTTTCCATTCATTTTCTTGTTCTTTCTTGTACAGAACCATTTCGTGCTCTTTGGCTAGCAATTGTTTCTCCTTTTCAACCAAGTTATTTTGCAGCTCGATGTTTTGTTTTTGGAGTTGTTGATCGGCTTGAACTTGACTTGATTGAGATTCACGAGAATTCTTTAATTTGAACATCTCAAATTGATGAGATAAAGTTTGATTTTCTTTTTCTAGCTGCATGGTTTTCATTTGTGATTCCATCAATTCTATCTTTGATTCATAGGTCAGTTTTTGAATTTCTTTTTGATGTTCTTCTTTGAGTTTCACAATCTCTCCACTATCCATTTCCACCATCGGATTTCTACCGACAGCACTGTGAGCTAAATTTCTTTTATCTTCAGGATTCATTTTTTCTTAAACAGCATCAACAAACACCGTACATACAGAGACTCAGACACAAACAAGGACGAATAAAAACTCAAGGCTTCAAAAACGCAAGTAGTTGTCTCAAATCACCCAAACTGTTTTTAAAATAACATCAAATTATGCTCCCCCCTCTGTCTTTCTATTGATTTAGTTTCATATGTCATTCTTGCTCAAACAAAACAAATTTTAGATGTCATGACAACTTCAGTTGACCGCTGCGCGGACCTGACTGAATGATAGAAAGGCGCCTAGTGGTAAAACTTCAAACTAATTTGCTGGAGGACAGAATCAAGTTAATCAGGGCCAAATTTGGAGGTTCTTGGATCACTCGTTGACCAAAAATGGTCAAAAGACGGTCAAAATCTTAAAAAAGTGGATTTTTGTCAAATTTTTGTGTTTTTTTTGACTTTTTAGCTTAAAATCTCGCTGAAAAGACTCACTTTTGATTTGTTTTTTTGCTTGGCCATGAAGCCCAATCCGATTTCTACAAGTTAGACCAAAAATGATGATTTCTAACTCAAACTGGGTATTACAAGAGGGCTTCGTCCTCCTACATAGACCATGTCTGATATATACGACATTGGCACTTAAAGGGTTAAAAAAGGGCTCTTTTTCGTTATTTGTTTGATGGTATTTGTAGTCAATCAGTGATTGATCTTTCGATTGAATAATAAATCAATATTCAAAAGTTTTTCACATTAATGATGTTCTAAGATCTAAGAATCACTCGTGTGAAAATGATAATCATAGCACAATTATTGAAGAAGTTGATTTTCTTCTTCTTCATTTTCAATCTTTATTTTCCGATCTTTTTTGAGTTTTTTCTTTATGATAATATTCCACTCCTGTTTGTCGTTTCAACAAACACAACACCACTATATAATCAGGGGGGGGGTCGGTAGTAAAATCTCAGACATAATGACGTTTACTACGGTGGTGGTGTGACGAAAAATCGAAAAAAACTTTTACTACCCAGGGTAGTTAAATACTAAAATGGGTGGTATCTATGTGTTAAATGTTGAAAAAATTTTACTACCTGGGTAGTTAAACTGGTAAAATTAGCAAATTTTAGCTCTATTATTGTAATTCTCTCAATTTTTTGGATGACTTTTCCGAAAAAATATCTGAAGATTTTTATAATTTGAAAAAATTTTCTGTTGGAAAGTTGTTTGCTGCAAACAAAAAATCCTCGAAATTTTTTGTCAATATGAAAAAGACTTTCATTCTAAGGGCAAAACATTAATTTTTGCACTAAGTGACAAATGTGTCACAAAAATAATCATTTTTAGCTTTTTTTGCAAATCAGTCCTAAAAGCAACCAAAAAGTAGGTGGTCTCCATGACAAATTGTCCCAAAAACTTTTACTACCAGGGTAGTAAAATACCTCTTCCAAGAGTCTGGGTGGTGGTATGTAAAAATTCATAAAAATCCTTTTACTACTCATATATGTCTGAGATTTTACTACCGACCCCCCCCCCCCCGATATAATTCAAATTCTATCAACAGTTATAGCCATTTTTGTCTCCCCTGCAAATTATATTGAGACAGACTTTAGTTTTAGTTTTTAAACAATTACCCTCAATTCAAATCGAGCACATATCATTTTCACATCACTCAGATAAGGATAAAGCTATTGTTCATTTCTGCCGAAAAATTGTCAAAGTTAATGAGCTATATTTCTCGTTCGTTAGTTCTCGGTTTGAGTAAACCTTATCGGAGAATAATTCGATTGCCTAATAATTCTTTTTCTAGCTGCATGGTTTTCAACGTTTTCTCGTTCTCAGATTCCAGTTGTTGAATCTTAAATTCCATTTTGAGTTTCTCAATCTCTTTTTGATGTTCTTTTTTGAGCTTTGTAATTTGCTGATCGTCAGCAACTTTGTGCACATTCCTCCCACTAGCACTAACACTTTTTTTGCGATCTCGCCTTCCTAAAGAAAAGTCGGATCTTCTCAATACAGTAAAAGGTAGGACACAAAATATTCGAGACAAGAAACAAGCCATAATGAATGATTCAATAAAATTTCTTTCTTTTGTAAAATTTTTTTCCATAATGTATTTAAATCTAAAGATACTAAAATTTTCGTATAAAGTGCACCCACTATTATAAGAAGTGGTATTTAAAAAAAAAACTTAAAGAAAAATGAAATTGCTAGTTTTGGTAATAAAATGTAGTAAGATTTCTCGTGTCTTCCTTTTTATACAACCATTTTGGTATTTTAGTACCAAATGACACCAAAACACCCCTGTCTCACAGCCCCAAGGGAGCCTCTTTCCAGAGTGGGAATGAAGATTTCTATCGAAATGCCAATGGGGATAGAAGTTCTTTTGTCCTCAGGTTCACAAAACTGTGGGAAAGGTTTTGTAGTGCAATTGCTTTCTTTTCGAGTGAAGCTGGGGTTCCGTATACAAACACGTCACTAAAAAGGGTCATGACTTGGCTGGCACAGAATGTCACAATAACGTCCATCTGACATCCCTAACGTCCATTAAACGTTAAATGTACGTTAAAAGAACGTTTTGTGCCAGCTGGTACTGATCCGACCTGATTAAATTCTGCTCTCAAAAATGAACTTACAAAATTGTAAAACAATCAAAGCCTAGACTCTCTGATTAAAATGTTTTATTCGTTACAATCTTTGGTATATTTGATTCACTTTAAAATTCCGAAAACAATTGCAGATTGTTTAGCACCGAAATAAGAACCTGAAACATTAACAACGCGCCAATATTCAAAAGAAACTTCCTGACTCATTCGTCCAAACTTTAAATGTTTTCCAAAATCCTTTGTATGAAGAAGAAAGAAAGTTGCAGTTTCCCATACAATTTTCGAATCTTCAACCATAAAATCCTTCAACTGTTCTTCGTAACTGTTGTCTTTTCTGTTCGCGAAATACAGATAGTCATAGGCCTTATTGAATTCCCTTCTCATGAACAAATATTTATCCTTCTTGAACACTTTTTTATTTCCCATCATCGCGGAAATCGCTTTGTACCAGTCACCATAAGAAGGGTACAAAAGTGAAGATTTATTTCCTTCGTGAAAATATTCTGCTCCCCAAATCAAACGATCGATCGTCGTCATATTTTCCTCAACTTTTTCCGCAGCTTGGTTTTCGTTTGGAATAAGCCTTTTCAAATTTTCAATTTCTCGGTTTAAATGTTGGACAGTTGCTTCTTTCTCTGTCATTTCTTTCTCCATCTCGTTCAATTTTGTCTCCGTTTGTAAGATTTTGATTTTGTGTTCATTTTCTAAATCTTTCATTTTCATTTTCCATTCATTTTCTAAATCTTTCATTTTCATTTTCCATTCATTTTCCAAATCTTTTATTTTCATTTTCCATTCATTTTCTTGTTCTTTCTTGTACAGAACCATTTCGTGCTCTTTGGCTACCAATTGTTTCTCCTTTTCAACTAACTTATTTTGGAGTTGTTGATCAGCTTGAGCTTGACTTGATTGAGAATAATAAGAATTCTTTAATTTGAAAATCTCAAATTGATGAGATAAAGTTTGATTTTCTTTTTCTAACTGCATGATTTTCAAAGTTTTCTCGTTCTCAGATTCCAGTTGTTGAATCTTAAATTCCATTTTGAGTTTCTCAATCTCTTTTTGATGTTCTTTTTTCAGTTTCACAATCTCTCCACTATCCATTTCTACCATTGCATTTCTACCGACAGCACTGTGCGCTAAATTTTTTTCATCTCCAGGATTCATTTTTTCTTAAACAGCATCAACAAACATACAGAGACTCAGACATAAACAAGGACAAATAAAAAACTCAATGCTTCAAAAATCATCTCAAATTGCCCGAACTGTTTTTAAATAACATCAAATTATGCTCCCCTCTCTGTCTTTCTATTGATTTAGTTTCATATGTCATTCTTGTTCAAACAAAACTAATTTTAGATGCCATGACAACTTCATTTTTTTGAGAGGGGGGGATGTATTTGTACAATTTATTTAACCATTTTGTTTCCCAATACAATGTTTTACTGTGGCTCTGAGGCTACTCTTAGGTTCCAAATAAACGCCCCCCCCCTGCTTGCTAATATTTCGAAA